>NC_046184.1:78548343-79173343 GCF_011004875.1 Balearica regulorum gibbericeps
TGACTAATGCCACAGCTCAGCTGTGTCTGTTCATCTTTCTTACCCCATCAGTATATTGGCATATTTGGTGTGTGGTCTTGAGGTAAACAAGAAGGTCTCTGCAGAAAAAGAAAAGCTCCTATTCACTTCTTTCTCTGCATATAAAATGGAGGAGGGGCAACTTCATTCCAGCTCCAGTCTGAAGAGGTCCAGCAAATACATCATCTCAGTTGGAAAATTATAATGCTTTCCTGCATCACTCCACTACTCCCAATTCAAAGCATTTGTTTCAGGGAATCATGGCCAGATTTTCTGTTGTATGTCTTTCTCTTTTATAGTTTCAGGTCTCCTGCACCCTTTCCTCTACTCTGTGTGCCTAATCCCTAGGCTTACACGCAAGATCAAGATGCCACAAGGCTGTACTTATCATGTTAGTCTACTACCAGGTGGACCTTTGAAGTCAGCTGGCTTCCCTCTTGTCTAAGCACATCTCTGGGTCTATTTGATGCCTTACGTGGCCAGCCAGAGTGTATTTGCATTGCCAGAAACAGCATTTTCACAATTTGTTGTAAGGACAGCCAAAAAAATCAAGACTACAAATCCCAGCTGCCAGCACTTGACTACCGTACCTGCCACAAAGGTAGCTGACCTGTCCACCTAATATTAGCCAGGTGTCATTGGTTCAAGAACAGTTGGTTTGGCATAGCAGACCAGGCCAAGCACGCTTTGTCTGCCCCAGTTCTATAGCACCTATAGTGGAGCCTTGGCTAAAGGGATATGCAGTTGCTCTGGTTTTGTGTCAGGCGAGTACAGATGGAAAGGGAGTTGAAAGGCAAAGAATGTGACTCTGAATAATACGGATGGCCAATCTGTCATGTTGAGTATCAAATTCTGTATGTGGACTTGTGGTTTTTTTCAGCTGACAGTTAGATGGATGAGCATCACAGTTTTCTTGACAGGACAAGAAAGGTTTCGTCAGAAAGGTATGCTGTGAAAGTTGAAAGTATTTTTCTTACTGGAAGCCTAAACCAATGCATGTCTGTTGTAGGCATGAGTTCAAAAATGGATGACATGCTGTTACTGAAACGTGTTGGACTAGTGCTGAGCTTTCACAGAGTCCATCTGCTGCTTGCATCTGCATATGCTGAGAAGTGATAGTCATGTTCTGTTTTCTCACATTCCATAGTGCTGAGTCTCTTACAGAGTAAATTGAGTGAAGGGCAAGACCTGCACCACATTTTACAAACTTAATCAATTAATGTGCTTAAAAGATTGAAAATATCCTCATAAGGAGGTGTGACTTTGACCCCTTGACCTGGACTCACTTCCAAATCCATACCCAACTGTAGCTGGTTATGTGGGCTGAATTTGACAGTCACATCACTTACTGCACTGAAGAACTGGAAAGCTTTACTAGCACTAGTTTGCTAAGCCCACCTAGGCTCACGTGTAGCTTTGGTTTGATATTTTCATCAGCTTTGTAACTGTTCCATAGATCAGCACTGAGGAATGAACAGCTATCTAATCCTGGATTGTACATAGGCTTTTCCATCGTCAACAGCTATACAGAAGAGCTGCTATTGTAGATTGTTACTTAAAAACGTGTCCCTTTTTGATCTAGCTGGAATGCTACTGCCATGAAAATTATCCAGTCCTTTTTACTTCTGCTTATTTTTTGCACAATTCCCAGAAACAATTCAGGGTTTCTCATTCCAGGAATCATGCTTTTGGGTAACATTCTTAAGCTTATCTTTCTTGTGCAGAAAATACTCACTGTAACAGCTGAATAAGCAATTCTTACATCACAGAAGTCTAAGGTTGTACAGATTTTAACCACATTTCTTGCTTTGAACTCCCACACAGTATGGCAATCCTGTTAAGATTAGCAAACTACCTTTTTTTTAAAACAACCATATGCTCATACACATTTTATCTATATAAGCATAGTTCATAGCTAGCACATGAATGCATCACATGCACAAAATGTTTTGATTTGTGTGACCTTTAATCACTTCTTACCTGATAGGTGTTCTTCATGACAGGTTTTGTAAAATTAGAGATCTGAGTTCCAGCTGTCTTTCTACTGTCTTTTTCCCGAGACTTCTGAAATCTCTGAGTACTGCATATACCACCTTAACATCAGGACAGGCATCCTCGCTGTTATTATACTAACATGGCTCAAGTTCTTTCGGATGCTCTGCTGCACATACTTTTTTACAGGGACAAAGTAGTGGTGAAGCTGCATTTGATTTTTATCCAAAATAGACTTGGATTTTTCTCAATTAGTCAATTAGCATGCAAAATTACTATATCTGAGTGAAAAGGAAGTAAACATGCTACTATCTTAACAGATCTCAGGTTTATCTTTATATTTTTCTGTCTCATGATACCAAAAAGCTGAACAATTGCTTCACAAACTTAGAAAATGGACCAGATAGTGTATTCCTGCATGTTACAACTTTACTGTAGGGTTTCTCCCTCCAAATAAAAGGCCACATTTCAGCTCAACACTGACAGTATGATCAGCCTTTCCCAGAAGTGTTTTGTCTCTCAGATGCCTGAGAGTTCTCTGGCTGATTTGCATGAAACATTATGCACTTGGCAAAACAGTTGAAGGAGCACCAGGTTCAGAAGAGCGGTACTGTAATTCCTATTTGATCATCTTTGGCACTCCAGCTCTGAGGGGTGCCACAAGCCCATCAACTGCAGTAAAAGACACATAGTCACATTCAGAGAGAAAAGAACCATCACTTTCTGCGCAGTATGTGAGATTCTTCAAGATGTTGTAATCAGAGTAGTTTCTACCATCTGCTTTCCACTACCCCTTCCTTTCAGATGCCCTGCATTACAAACTTCTAGTTATGAGAAACTGAGGCGAGGCCGTGGCTCCCCCCATGCTATTGGTCCCCTGAAGAGGGTGTAAGGAGGCACAAATGGCCTCCGTATGAACTGCTTGCTGAAAGATTTCCACCTGGGAGCCACGTGAATGTGCACATGTATGGTTGAATCCACAGCACTGGAAAAATGCAGTTATGAGACGCTAAGTCTGTCCTGTTTCTAAATACTCATTAACAACTCTTGATGCCAAAATAGTCAGAATTGGTTCCAGTGCAATCAGGAGTTGACACTCAAAGTGTGAGGCATGCACTTTCTGAGATTTTGAAAGAATAGAGGTTTGTCCACAAATGCCAATTTTTAAAAGCAAACTGCAAAGCCAAGCTAGAGAAAATGTTTTTTACTGTTTTATTGTTGTGTTTGAGAAGAATGGCCTTGAGGGTGGAGTCCTTTTTTTACTGCTTGTTTTTCACTTCCCTCTATTCTCAAGAGATTTTTGGCAGGATCTTTGGAGGATATGAATTGTGATGTCACCAAAAAAATGAGCCTGGACCACAGTTCTCCCTCAACAAACTATCCGAAATCCTTCTTTGTCTGCTGCGCTCCTACAGACGAGCTTGCTTAGCTTGGCCTGCTTTGAATTCTTGAGTTATTTGGTTGGAGTAGAGGTGTGTTGCCAGAGCTGGGAGGGAAGAACTGGTGTCCAGAGCCAGGGATTGTCCTTCTGGGGAGGAACTTGGCTAAAGACCCATTTGTAGAAAGCCCTGCAAAAACCTGCAGCCAGCTCTGCACTTCAGTTAAATGTGTATCGTTTTTCAACACGGTTAAGATTAATTGCAGTCAACAGCACTAAAAGTATGGTTATTTGTAACACATTGTATGAAATTTGATGCATATAATGTTTGTTAGCAATACACTGGCAGACAGCACCAGACAGGGTCCCTATTCCCAAAGAAGAGATCAGACGCAAATTCATGTCTTTCACCACAGGCAGATATTTATTTACAAGACTGATTTTCTCTGTAGCATTATAAACTACAATTAGCTTTCAGACACTGGCATGAATTGTGGACACACTGAGGAATTCAAGAGAATTATTGCCTTGACTTCATAATGACAGAATTTTGACTGTTATTTTGGGTATGCAGTAAGACTAGAAGGATGACCTGGGTCATGGAGTACAGAGCTCTGTTATAAACTAACATTTAATGTAATTCCATTTATAAGTATAATGATTTTCTTATTAAAAAATGTTTGGTTTACTTGATCCCATAATTCTGATTATTGTTTACTGCAGTAGTATTTGTTGACAGGAACCACATCCTTTCACAATCTTTACTTATCTAGGCTTAAAATGGTCTATTTCTTCCAGTTTCTCCGCATATAATAGGGCTTTGATTCCCCAGACCATCCTCCTAGCCTTTCTGGACATGTTTTCCATTTTGATGTATTCTTTCCTAAAGAGGGATGGCCAGAATTATGCTCAGTAGTCCAGAGCTTTGCACTGTAGAATTGATAACTACCTTAAGAGTACCTACCTTAAGATTTAGCTCTTTCCTTTTAGCTTTGAATTGCTGGATTATAATCACTAGTCGGGAATATAAGTTGTTCCCTGCAAACAGCTGAGTGACTGGAAGGGGGTTATCATCCTTACTTGCTTTCAGCTGCTTTTTAACTTTCCCACACATGAAGATCTGCCAGGTGAGATACTCATGTAAACTCGGTCTGACGCGTATCAAAGTAAGTGGGATCATGAACAGGGTAAATAATATTTTGGCTTATTTTGATAACTGCAACAGAGTAGGAGGTGGATACATGGACAGATGGAAGGGGGCTGTAACCCCCATACATCAGGACCACCTGGGGGACGACGGCTTTGTAACTGGCATAGGGAAAGCCAGAGGAGACAGATGCTTGTCCTTACTAGACTCTGCAGGAAGTCATTTGTGAAGATGGATAGTTTTGAATATAATGCTGCTGCTTACTGAATTTTTCACCCTTTAGATGTGCTTGGAGCAAAACTAAGGATGAGACAGTCATGTGAGGCATTTTATGATCCCATGGAGAGAGGGCGTCTGGGAGTGACCTGGTGTGTACTCCCTGTTCTGCCACCGGCTTGCTGTGTCATTTGGGCAAGTCATTTCATCCTTCTGTACTTCAGCTTCTCCATCAAAAAGAAGTAAATGAGATTTTGCCTTCCTCTGTGCAGCACAGCAACCTACAGCTGAAAGGGTCTTATTTATTTTTCATTAAGTAATCAGTCACAGAATCATTTAGGTTGGAAGGGACCTCCTGAGAGCATCCAATGTTTGAACACTCTTGCAGTAAAGAAGTGTTTTCTTGTGTTCAGATGGAACTTCATATGGTATAATCTGTGTCAATTGTCTCATCCTGTCAGTGGACACTATTGGGAGGAGTATGGCTCCCTCTTCTTCATCCCCTCCCATCAGCTATTTATAAACATCAATCAGATCCCCCCCGAGCCTTCTTTTTTACAGACTAAATAGTCCCGGCTCTCTCAGTCTCTCCTCATATGAAAGATACTCCAGTGCATAAACCATCCTGGTGGCCCTGCACTGGACTCTCTGCAGAATGTCTGTATCTTTTTTGAACTGGGGAGCCTAGGACTAGACACAGCTCTCCGCATGTGGCTTCACTGGTGCTGACCAAAGGGGAAGGATCACCTCCCTCAACCTGCTGCCAATGCTCTGTCTAATGCAGCCCAAGATGGTGTTTGCCACCTTTGCTACAAAAGTGTGTAGCTGGCTTATGATTAGCTTGTGTCCACCGGGACACCTGGGTCCTTCTTTGAAGAGTTGCTTTCCAGCTGGTAAGTCCTAACTGTGTACTTGTGCATAGGGCTTATTCCTCCCCAGATGCAGGACTTTGCATTTGTCTTTGTTGAATTTCATGAAGCCCATTTCTCCAGCCCATTGAGGTCCCTCTGGATGGCAGCACAACCAGCTGGTGCATCAGCCACTCCTCCCAGATTTGTATCATCTGTGAACTTGTTGAGGGTGCATTCCTTCCAGTGTCCACCTCACTGTCCACTTACCTAACCTGTACATTGTCAGCTTGTCTAGGAGGTTGTTATGGGAGACAGTGTTAAAGCCTTACTGATGTCAAGATAATCAACATCCACTGCTCTCCCCTCATCCACCAAGCTAGCCACCTCATTGTAGAAGGCTATGAGATTAGTTAAGCATGATATCCCCTTCATAAATCCAAGCTGACTTCTCCCCATCACCTTCTTGTCCTTCATGTGTTTGGACATTGTTTCCAGGAGGATTTCCTCCACCACCTTCCCAAACAGTGAGGTTGACCAGCCTGTAGTTTCCCAGATCTCCTGTCCTGTCCTTCTTGAAGACAGGAAGGCATGCGTTCTCTTCCATTCTTCAGGAGCTTCTCTCATTCACCATGATCTCTCAAAGATAATCGTGAGTAGCCTGACAGTGACATCAGCCAGCTCCCTCAGCGCTCATGGGTGCAGCCTGTGAGGGCCATCAGTCAAAAAACTTAGGAAACAATGAGAAAACATTAGAAAGCTGTCCCTCTTGATAATCAGATGGTTTTTTACACAGATTTTGTATTGTTATACAAGGAGCTGTTCAGTGTCTGGACTACAAGATAATTAATAGGAAAATGTGACTCATGTTTTATTCCAAGTTCTGATACACCTGCTGTGCAGTGAACTTTTGCACTTGGAATATGAAGCAAACCTGTAGTGCTTGTCAGTTCATTAACAGTATTTAGTTTTATTAAATTAGAGACTTTTGCAAAAATCATACTCTGCCCAAATAATTATTTTCAGTATGTTTTTCCCCTTAGTTTCAGGGTTGGTATCAGTTGATATCTATATTAATTTTTCTTTCATATGAGTGATCCAAATACTATATAACTTTCTGTTTCTTTGTACAATACTTATGCATTTACAGACATACTTTTGAGTAAAACAGATTAATTGGATAATAACCTCAGGAGAAAATAGTTCTGCAAATTAACATATAATGAGATTCATCTGTCTTTCATATCAGTGATTTGTCCTATATTCTTCAGGATTTAAAAAGGTTGCTTGTTGCTACTGCCACTTTTGATAATAAAGGTGTGCAATCCCACAGATCATTTTATTGTGCAGGACTGTATATATCTGAACTGTTTTCTGGACTGGAGTATCAGTCCCTAGGCTGTGTCTTTATGTGAATGGTTAAGGGAACCTGCAGTTTGCTTCACTGATGAAGGAATACCTCCAGCGCTTGGGCTGATTGCAAGGTGCTAACAGATGTTTCATTTGGCCATGGCTGCCTTTTGGATGGGTGCACTATTCTGTGTGCAGATTAGGGAGGGGAAAATGAACTGGCTCTCTTTTGTTTTGTTTTGTTTTGAACTGGCAGATGCTATACCATTTACTAAGGTTGTATTAAATATATTGTGTTTTTCTTTCCTCATTTCTGCAGATCTTTCAATGGAAGAATGCTGTGACAAGGGTATTGAATGGGCAAATAAAAACAGAATATGTACTTCTCTACCGTTAATATCTGAGTCCAGAGAATGCAGGTATATAGTTATGTATTTTATATTAAATTATAGTTTGTATTTTCATGTAAAACCATGGGAGTGACAGGTATGAAAGCTGATTTAGAAGATGAAGCACCCAGCTCTTAAAGCAGTTTTTCAAATCCTTATCTAGCTGTGGGGAGTATGTACTGAGTACCTACCTTTCTTCCATTAAGTCATTTAAATTTTTGCTGTTGGTCTAGTGTAGAGTCACCCAGCTCTAATCTGTTTGATGTGTGCTGTCTCTTAGTCAGAAGTTTTTCCACTGTACTCTGCTCGCAGGGCTTGGACTCTGCCTACAGTCAGTACATCTCAGCATGGCTCCCCTGATGTCAGCAAAGCTTCTTCAGTTTATGCTGATTGTGAATCTGGCCCAACAGTGGTCCAAATTCTCAGGCAAGTGTTTATCAAGAAATGCAACAGAACCTGTACATGAATCATCTATAGTTTGCATATGTACGTATGTAAGACAGCTTTTTAAAACTCTTTCTCCTGTGTGGTGCCACACAGATAATTCTCCTGCAGTTCTTGGTTGAATTGCTGGATGGAGGAACCTAAAGCTTAAGAAGAAATTAGATTCCTAGTTATGTAGAGCGTTCGACTTCTGTCAAATGTGTTTGACCGTAGAAAACAGTAACCTTTAGTTAATAAATAGATATCTTAATTCTACTGACATTTAATAGAATACTAATTTCTATTATCCAATCTGGAAAATGAAATAATGACATTAAATGTTAAGATTATTTGCACTGTAACATTTTAGTTATTCTGAATCTCTTACGTGGTTGGGGCATTCGTATTTTTTGTGCAAATGGTAGTTTGCATTATTTTTGCTGTTAAATGCACTTGTTACATTTAATTTGTGGAGCTAACAACTTGTGATTTGGTTGTTTGAGGGGCAGTTTCACAGAGGACTTTGTATTTAAAACATTTCATTGCTCCCCTCTATCTTTTCAAATGGATTGCAAAGTGATTTAAACTTGGTAATTGTAAAAGAGTTGGATTGATCTTTATTACAGAAAGAATGTGTCTTGCAGGCAAGTCTGTCCGTGTTTTCTGACTTTTGCATTTATATTGGCATTGAAAGCAGTCTCTTACGCAGAAGAATTGACAGATAGGACTTAAATCCCAATTTAGGAAATACTTGAAGAGTCAGAAGAGTTACAGACAAAACAGAGGTAGGGAAAACGGAAACCAAGTTTACTGAACAATCTGGGAGCGAGAATCTTGATGATTTAATGATCATTTGATTAATGTGAGTTGTGATTCTGCTGTAAATGTAATTCTTTTAAAGACTGCCATTTTAGACAGTCTTTAGGATTTCATAGGAACTGAAAAAAGCTTACTAATACTTTATCTAGCTTTTATGCTTAACTGATATGTAACTAAGAAAATTAGAGTTATGTAATGGTAAATCGGAAATGGGTAAACTCACATATTCGGTGAGAGGTGTGAGCGCTTATTGACAACAAAGAAGTGGATAAATACCGTTCAGTTGCATCTGTTCATGACTGTCCGATAAATAAACATAGCACCCCCTGAAGCTTGGCTCCACTCTAAAAATGACTAAAATAAAATTAGCACCTTTAAATACTTTCTTTAATAGCAATATTATTTTACTCCAGTTATGATTGCAAACTGGCATATCTGTGAGAGGTACAGGAAGATCACTTTATGATGCCATTTCAGACACAAAAGTAAGGGCCAAATTCTGCTCCTGATTGCTAGTGTAGCTGGGGCCAGAATGAACAGTGAGGGAGCTTGATTCCCTTTGCAAGCACGTGAGGGTATTTAGTCATACTGCACAGAGCTGCGAGCAAAACCAGGTTCCTTGCACAATGTCCAGTCGTGTCTGCAGTCTCTTACTGTGGTTGCTTGTCCCACAGATGAGTATACCTCATTGTATTACCACTCTGGACAATGACAGTATTTTTCTCTGTGCCTTCATGACTCAGTAAAATATGAGTGTAGAGTTTTACTGAATGATATCTTTGGCTGTCATAACAACAGCTTTGTTGCCCATTAATTTCTTGTGATGGAGTTAAACTCACAACAGGTGGAAACAGCTGCCATTTATGTTTGGAACTCAACCTGCCCAGCAAATCTTCATCCCTTCAAAATGAAGAGTTTCCCCTGTCCAGAGCTCTTAGCAAGTGATCTTAATTCCTGGGCCAGGAGCAGCATATCTCCATATGAGAATTGCATGCCTCTGGCACTGTCTTTTTGGAGTTACATTGGGAATAACATTATTTATTGTTAGTGTTGCAAAAATGAATAGAAGAAGAAGCTACAGAACATGCTGCTAGGTGCTATGCCAGAACGGAGCAAAAAAGGTGATCTGTGTTCCCAGGCAGAGACAAGCAGCAGCGCTTGGATACAGATGCAGATGGGAACACAAGGAAATAAGAAGACAGGAGTATTTGGAGTGATAGGCACCAGAGGTTTAACTGCTGATAGATGTTTATTGATTTATGCCATTTTAAGTCCGGAAGAGCCTGAGATTTTGGACATCAAAGTTGTGACAGTTTTATGCTTGAAAAAGCTGTTTAAAGTTATTTTTGGAGAAGTTGTCTTTATTAATTATTATCTCCCTGGCCTGCTAAGAGTGCCTCACAGTCACCAAGATTTTTGGCTTCACAGTCAGAGGGATAGAATAGTCTGCTATGTTGTCAGGGTTTTATTGCCACTCATTTAAGATAACTTGCTTAGTTCACTTTGTGAATATTGTCAAATTCAGTCCTTTCTCTGCCACAATGTTATCAGTATTGTTTCTCTACATAATATATGATATCAATATAATTTTACCCTTTACCTTCAAGAAAACTTATATTAAGTAAACTACAAAGTAGTTTATGGATTGCAACAGGTTAATTTTGAGGTTTGTTGAATCAGTTGTCCCTTGCTAATTTATAACACATGTTCAAATATATGTATTTTCATTGTTGAGACACTCTTTATTGTTTTCATTTGTCATATTGTGTAACTCATAATCCCGGATCTTGCTCTCGCTCTTACTTTTCCTTAGTTCATTTCTGTTGCATGTTAAACTGCTTGGTTTTATAAAATAATTCTGGAGTGGAATCATTTCCTTTTTAATTTTAATATTTTTCGTCAAAGGCCTTCCACTGTGCACATGAATAGCACTGACATAGTTTGAAGACAGGCTAATAAATAGAAGGAGAGAGACAAAGATTACTGAAATTAGGCTGACAACAGAGACATTGTTTTCAGAGCAAAGTTAAATTTTAATGCTTTTATGGAAAGAAATGAAAGAAAAAATAGGTGATTGTGAAATCTGTGCTAGTTCAGGAGTGCATCCTCTGGGAAGGAGAATAATAAATGTGAAAGGATTGTGGAGGTAAATGGACATGCAGCTTTTCAGCTGGAAATGTATTCCATGAAAAATCTGTAACATTAGTTAAATTTTAACAGAAAGTAAAAGTGAGAATATAAAACATGATTTCTTAACTTGATTTATAATCAAATTCCCTAGTAGTGAAATAACTTTAATTTTAGATCAGCATTTGCAACAAAGAATAAGGATTTTTAAAATGTCTGAGTGATTTCTGTTCATTGTGAGCCATGAATAAAACTCATCTTTCAGAGAAACCAGAAAATGCATGATTTTACCAGAAATATCCTGAGTGAATGTCAGTTGTGAGGCCTCATGCTGCTAGAGATTCTGTATTTAGTGTTTTAAGATTTCAGCCATATTGTAAATACCTATTTATTTGAATAAAGGGTTTTAACTGAAAATGAGAATATGGCAGATAAGGAAGAAGTAGCCTTTGGCTTTTTTAATTATTAGGAGTAGTTAAAAAAACAAACAAACAAAAAGCAAACCACAGGAGAGTACTCCTCTACCTTCTCTTTTTTTAGAGACCAATACTGTAAGCTGTCTGTAGACATGAAGTTAATAGGAATGCTAGACAGGAAGAGTTGAAAGGTTTTACGCAAAGAGACAAATCTAGATGTCCTATTAACCATTAGAGATGGCTCCTTTACTCTGCTGTGAAGTAGGAAGTAGGTATGTATTATATTAGGGTCTAAGCCAGGGAGACACACATAACTTAGTGAAGACGGGGAGAGCTACTTTTCATCTCAAAAGTCATGGAGTCTGAAGAGCTTGTGGTGGTATGCTTTAGTGACCATCAGCGCGTGGGCTGGTGCGCAAAGGGAAAAGGATGCTCAGCTGGGCAGCCTAAGTTGCAGCTGGAAGACCAGTACTGTGCAGATTTTTCTAGCATTTTTCTCTGCCATCTTTCAAGGATTTCTACCTCTGTTTACAGTCTCAAACAATATTTGCTACCAGTGCAACTTCGCTGTAGGATTTGGGCAATGAAGTGTGATTTTATTGTTGTTGTTCTGAGAAAGAACAAATGGTATTTTGATCTAATATTCAGTTGATGTTTGATTCCTTATTACAGTTGGGGTGGGCCACATCACTTATGAATACAGCTGTGGGAAACATTTTAGGAGACTTTTTTGTTTTGGTTGAAATTGCCAATTTGTCAGGGATTTTAAAGAGATGACTTGTATTTGGAAAAAAAAAAAAAAAAAACACACTGGAAATCAAACAAATCTACTGAAAGACTGCTGTTTGTTTGTTTGTCTGTGGCTAATGTATCTAACTCCTCAACAGGACTTGGAGAGCTAAAGGAGCTGGAAAGTCTCAGCTCCCACACTCTTGGGCTTGAAGTTCAGATTTTACAGGCTTCTAAAGTCCTGACAGTCAGACCACCCCAGAGCTGGGCAGGGAATGGAAATTCTGCTTCAGAGGGAATTTCAGCAACAAAAAAGCTACATATTCTTCCAAACTGGAACTAAATCAAATATCAAAACCTTCAAATAGTCTGCCAAATAAAGTTACTGTCCTGGGCTTAACTTCTAGCTATGACTTTAGAATCTATTTTTGAATAATTTGTTCATGAACTTATCCTGGTTTTCGTTCCTATGCATTGAAATCTCAGAGCTGTTTTTGTCCAAGCGAGATCTGCACAGTCAGACCATTACAAAATCCAATAAATAAGAATCGGGAATCTTCAGGAGTGTAGCTTGACAACCTCGCCTCACCAGTATGCAGAGATGCCGAATCTGAGCCCAGTACCCATGTGTCCCCTGCTTTTAGTGGGCTGGACTGAATGGCCTGGCCTTAGAGCTGAGGGGGTCCTTCACGTCGCCTGGGAGCTGAAAGCTCAATGTATGGTCATCAAGAGCAGGGAAGCTCCTCCAGAGGTGATGCATGGGAATCCACTTATTTCAGATGACAGTAGGAGAAGCCTGTAGTTCAGTGGTGTAACTAACCCACCCACTATCTTCCTTACGCTTCCAAAATTTCCAACAGTGTAAATAAAAGGGTTTTTAAGACTAAAAGGTATTGGTTTGCTGAATACCTTTACCTAATTTTATGTATTTCTAGGTAAGCCTTGAAAAGGTTTTACTTACCAGTTCAAATAACTAGAGTTGAGAGGAAAGAAAAAAAAAGTAAACACTCTTAACAGCAAAGAGAATGCGTTCAATGTTGGTCTGTAAGATATATAAGATTTCCCATGTTGATGGGTACAAAAGTGCATTTATAGTTTTTTTCTGTCTGTTTCTTATAGAGCTCTAACATATCAGAGCACAGCTTTTAGGTTGTACTGTAAATAGAATTTATCAGCTTGGATTGCCTCTGAGCTTCCTTCAACACACCGTACCTGTTTATTTGAGTAAGGGGCAGCAGGTACGAGGGTAGACTGGTCATGGGATTGCAGAGTCTCACAATGTCCGGGGCCTGACTTGTCCCTTCCATCAGTTGGAGCACCGATTTGGTTCTCACCGTCTTCACTTCAGCCACCAGCCATCACAAAACATGCAAGAATGCAAGACCTGGAGACCTTAAGCCCTGTGGCAAATGTGGTTGAAGTTATCCATTTGCTTAAAAAAAGTATTAGGACAGACTGCAAGGTAGACAGGCAGGTAAACTGTATTAGACATATCACCTAAATATTGTGCCTACTTCTAGAGAATATTTTTACTTTGTAATTAAAACGTGTGCCCACAGAACCTCTTTCCATGAGACTAGTACAAGTGCTAATTGTCAAAACTTGCATTATCTGTTCTTGACCTATATATGACATTCTTCTCCCATTGCTTCCATCCTTTTGTCAGCATGACACAGGTACAGTGCTGCCGCAGCCAGCTGGAGAAGCAGTACTGTTCAGACGGGATTGAATTTGCCAACGTGCGTGAGGAGTGTGACTCACATATTGGTGAAAATTCCACCTGTGAAGCTGAATACTTCAAGGTGAGACATCAGACCTACTCCTGTTCATCTTTGAGAAATGGTATTGACTGTCTAGATTGGTATTAAGGGTTGACTGTGAAGGTCACCATACTCAGTTTGATGCACGTAAACAGCTTTTTCCCACCTACACCTTCTGTCTCTGTTAAGGCTGTCCACTTTGTGCTGCTTTTGAGAGAAACAGTTCCTTGTTGAGTGAAGCAGACTGTCTCATTACATTTTAGCAGAGGTAGAGGGTAGAATGCAAAGGGGTGGAAAGTCTTGAATGGGTAATTGGCTAGGAAACTATTTTTGCATGAAGAGAAGACATCGACACTGTAAGAAGGGATGGGTGAGAAAATCAGACGTGTTTCAGACTTTAGCTTTCATTGGAGCTTCATGGCCTCAGGTCAAACTCAGTGGTTTTCAGTATTGGTGGTCCAAAGGGGTAGGACTAAAGTTAATCCTCTCAGTGTACTTATAATTCCAGCTTGTGTACATGTCCTTAGTTAACATGACTTTGATTTACAATTGAATGGAGATGTCTGTAAGCTCGTGATAATAGCATTTGATATTAGAATAAAAACGCCTGTCGTTGGCATCTTTAGTTAATGTGCGCTGCCCTTCACCTTTATTACTGTCTTTGTCTCTCAGTTCATGAAAGGGAGCATGTTCATACCACTCTGCAGAGTGTTTCTGGAAGAAAGTTCCACCAGTTAGATCAGGACCGTGACCATGACCCAGTCATGAACAGCTCTGATCCTGTTACAGGTTTCTTTCAGTGGTGATTAAAATAGATGAGGGTGATTTTAATTCTTCTGACTGCTCAGAGATGGTGAATGTTTTGGTTCATTCAGATAAAAAAAAATCTACTCTGTAGAAGATGACAGACAATGTCTGACTTCCAAGTTTCATATCTCTTCAAATTGCCAGCTTGATCATGTTCCTGGCACTAGGATGCCACTGATGCCAGGGCTGTGAAGTAATCCACGTTCTCACTGTGAGGGGAAGAAAGGTAACACATGCTGATGGCATTGTCACGTTGTCGCAAACTTGCCTGCATGTGCAGCGTGATTTTGTCCCACGATGGAGTGTCTCCCTCAGAGGGGACATATGTCGCCTGTAGACCATGTCTAGGGTATGTCTTGCTCTGGTGTCGTGGTTTAACTCCAGCTGATAACTAAGCACCTCGCAGCCCAAGGGGATGGGGAGGGGAATGGAAAAAAGAACTCGTGGGTTGAGATAAAGACAGTTTAATAGGATAACAAAGGAAGAGAATAATAGTAGTAGTAATAATAATAATCATAATGACAATAATAACCATAATACAAGTGATGCACAAATGCAATTGCTCACCACATTCAAAAGGAAAATAAAACAATCTGGTGCCCAGTCTGTTTCCAAGCAGCCAATCTGCTTCGTGGCTCAATTCCCCAGTTACGTCTGGAGCGTGCCATTCTATAGCAGGGAACGTCCCTTTGGCCAGTCTGGGTCAGCTGTCCTGCCTGTGCTCTCCCAGCTTCTTGTGCACCTGAGAGGGCGTGGGAAGCTGAAAAGTCCTTGACTTAGTGTAGACACTACAACTACCTAGCAACGACTAAAAACATCAGTGTGTTATCAACATTATTCTCATACTAAATCCAAAATGCAGCACTATACCAGCTACTAGAAAAAAATTAACTCTGTCTCAGCTGAAACCAGGACATTCTGGCATGGAGATCCCTCTGTGCAGCCTTTACTGTTAGGAAGCCTGTCCACCCCAATCTGAATGTGGCATGAAAAAATATTTAGCCCTCTGTGTCAGTACTTTGAAGGTCTATGAACAGATGACCAAGGGCTGTGATGGCGAGTACTCTGCAGATTCAAGTGCTTGCTACCAGAGACAGGTTTATAACAGCAGCACATGCCATGGGACAACTTTAAAACCGAATTCAACTGTTCAGGGAAACCCACTTTCCCATCAGTTGACTGATGTTTCCCTATATGGGCTTGTCAGCATGAGGAAAGAGTTAATGATGCTGTTTTTTAAAATGGCCAGACTTCTTTAAAGATGGCAGGTTTTCATGGTGACAGCTGTATTCTTAAACAAGATAGACAGGGCCTTGATCTCTGGCCCTGAGAATAAATGGCTCAGCACAGCTCATGTCACATAACTGACGTCTTTCTCCTGCAAAACACAGCACGTGAAGGCTGTTGGGAGCACTTGCTGGCCTGTGCTAACCACAAAAATATGCTTCAGCGTTGTCTGAGAGGATGTTAGTTGCCATTAGAGCTTGCTAATATTTAAACATTACAGACGATTGCGGGACAATGCCTGGGTTCATATACTGTCCCTGTTTAATTTACTGGTATAAACATAGTCAGTGTTATTTAATCTTTGTGAGCCACGTTGTGCCGCCCCACTCCCTAACAGCAATATCCTACACTTAATAACTGTACTGAGGTAGCTGTAGGAGTATCTTTGTAGATAATCTCTTAGATCCACGATGGACATAGATGATTTATGATCTAATATCAATGAACAATTCATCATTTCTTTTGTTGAATACATTTTGAATCTGATGACCTTGAAATGTACAGTGTGGCTGGCAATTGTGCCTTGCTGTGGTAAATGAACTTCTACATTCATACCAAGCCCATCTCACATGGGCTTGAATCTCATTTTGCCCGAGTTGGTCTGGTTTTGTTTAGCTTAGGTAGCGTAGGAAATCTTTTGAATCTTCTTTGTCTCCTTCAAGGAAGCAGAAAGAGTGATTTAGTAATTCAGTTAGTAGGATTAATCACAGCATTTTGCAGCAAATGAGGCAGCTAATCTTGCTTTTGAATCCAAAACTTGCACTTGGAAAGAAGATGAAAAGATTGTATTTTGAAAACACTTGCCTCATCTTTTACACTGCAAGGCGGGAGGCATAGGTAATAATGGGCATAATTTTACTCCTCTGGTTTTTTTGGAAGCATAGCTTTTCTTGCCTTGAAAAAAAGGATGCAAAATTAATCATTGATCCTTAAATTCTTCACCAAAAGACAGTAATCAATTTCCAGATTTGTTGCTGATACAGGAGATGTAGAAATGGTTTTATGAATGCTTCTACTGCAACAGCCCTGCAGAAAGGAGTGAAGCTTGTAGAAATTTGACCTTCTTTAAGGTGCTGGGACATTTTCCCCAAAATTTGTCATAGGTACTTTCTTTTTCCAAAGATCAAGAATACAGCCTTATCTCTCCAGTTTTGTCAAGAATACTTTGCTTATACATATTAAGTGAGCACAAAAGTGTTATTGCTATGGACTATTGAAAATATTTTTTATTGTTGTTTAGATCTTCAAAAGATCTGAAAAATTCCACTGAGTTACATGTATTTTTTTTCAGTCTGTTTTTCATAGCATCTGCTAGTTAGTGTGGATTTCAGCAAGGGAGAGACCTCTTGTGGACAGATACACAAAAGCAATGGTTCACCCTTCCAGATCTGGTAACTTAAATGATTACATAAATAATAGACAACTGTCATAAAATTTAACTAATTAAGAGAGCGTATTGATTAAAGCAATTTCAGGTGCTTCCTGATCACACCAGAAATAAATCTTCAAACTTCTCACGTGTAACTATTTATTCTTTTATTCCTTCCACCTTTATTCCTTTCTGTAAGGCAAGGTACAAGAGTAGTAAAGGGATCACAGGACTTAAAGTAGGACACAGCTTTCTATCCAAACACGAAGATCAAGGCATGGCTTTGAAGCTGCATGGGCTTTTGCTAATAACAGGGGAGAGGCAAAGGAAAAAATGCTTGAGATTATTATCAGGATGACTTAAGAAGCAAAGGCTTGCAGGCAGTGAAAATGTGTAATAACAACTCAATTGTTAGGTTGTACCATCCATGAAGGCAGCGATGGTTCCAGCAAATGGGTGAATGGTCATCACAACATGCCTCCAGGCAGCTGGCAGCCTTTGGAAAATGGCTGCAAATACATCAAGAACTGAACTAATGTGGAGTCTAGACTGCGCTCGGGACTAAAGGATCAAAGTCTTTCAGAACAGGCTAACAACTCTGAAAAAATTAGTCTGAAAAAGGAAATGTTAAGATTAGTCATACAAGGATAGTGATAGTTTTAATGACAAACTGCTTTGTGTCTCAGAATACTAGAGTGCTCCATGAACATGGGTTAAACTAGCCTTATAACTGCTATATTATTACCATTCCACAGTGGGAGCACTGAAAGAAAAGGTGGCTTTCCAAGCTCACAGATGAGATATGTGGAGACATATGCGGGTCTGCAGAGTCCTGGGTGCTCTGAGCACAAGGCCATTCATCAGCTTCTCCATCTTTTTTCTTTAGTTGAACAGGCAATGTCAGCCTTTAGGACTGCCAGGGCAGAATCTTCTGGGGTGTATATTAAAAGCCAGTTACCATAAACATCAGTTAACATTTGATGCTTTCCATCTCTGGATCGTTTTGGCTGTGGTATTGCAGCATAAATTATTATCATTATCAAGATGTTAAATCAAGAAGCATCATGCACAGTTAGAATAAACACAGGTTGGAACAAATGGTTCAATGCATACAATTATGTTAAATGAAGATGCAGTTTCTTACACACATTGTAAGACTTAGTGTTGCTGGTTTTGGCTGGGATAGAGTTAATTTTCTTCATAACAGCTAGTAATGGGGCTATGGTTTGGATTTGTGCTGAAAAAAGTGTAGATAATATAGAGATGTTTTCATTATTGCTGTGCAGTGCTTACACAAAGTCAAGGCCTTTTCTGCTTCTCACACCACCCCACCAGCGAGGAGGCTGGGGGTGCACAAGAAGTTGGGAGGAGACACAGCCAGGACAACTGACCCCAAAGGGATATTCCATACCATATGACATCATGCTCAGTGTATAAAGCTGGGGGAAGAAGAAGGAAGGGGGGAATGTTCGGAATTAGGGCGTTTGTCTTCCCAAGTAATGGTTACATGTGATGGAGCCCTGCTCTCCTGGAGATAGCTGAACATCTGCCTGATGATGGGAAGAGGTGAATGAATTCATTGTTTTGCTTTGCTTGCATGCATGGCTTTTGCTTTAGCTATTAAACTGTCTTTATCTCAACCCACGAGTTTTCTCCCTTTTACTCTTCTGATTCTCTCACCCATCCTGATGCAGGGGGAGCGAGTGAGCGGCTGTGTGGTGCTTAGTTGCTGGCCGGGGTTAAACCATGGCACTTAGGAAGCTCTGTACTTGAAGATTTACATTAGGTGGAGACAGAGGTCTTTAAAGTGGTGGCTCAACCTGGAAAAAATAAAGAACATAAGGTTATTCAGCACTTCAAGAATGGAAAGATTAACAATCATTCTTTACAAAAAAATCCAGAGAAACTCTGTACCTCCCAATTTGAGCATTGTGTAGCAAGAGAAGAATAGGTTGAGTCAATTCATATGCCTAATAGTAGAAGCCAGTGAGGATGTCCAGAATTATGTAATGTCAAAATCTGGCAAGGCATCAGCTGTATTCAGTAACTTAAATAAGATTTAGTTATCGAAAATATGCAAGCTCAAGTCAAACAATTAATCTTCAGCTCAGTTTTCATTTCTGTCTTCTAATTTATGGTTGTGAAAATTGGAAATCCAACAAAATTATAGACAGATGTTAGAAACTTTGAGAAGGATGCCACAGGAAAATGTTAGACCTGTTAGAATAGATACTCAGAAATGTTGCAATTCTTGGAAGAGATCATCAAGTATTTATTTCTGAAGTCATCCAGAAAGGCCAGAAAAGATGGAAATATCCCAGATGTATTAGTGATGAAACCAGAGCATCCCCCACTGGATGGAAGTAGTTGGAGTACCAAGTAAAAAAAGTGGGTATTTAAAAACCATCTCACCAAACAGTATTTAATAAGGGAAAACATGTATCAACATTACGGTGAGCATGAAAAAACCACCCTAGCACTGGCCAGGAGGGGAGAATTCATGCCATACAGCATTCTGCAGCAGGGAAGGGATTCAATTGTGTATGTAAAAGACAAAGTACAAAATAGCATGCTTACATACAGTGTGCAAAGTAAAAAAAGATTGAAGAAACAAGGAAAAAGGGTTTTATTATTTTACTTCCATGCTGCTCGAGGTTTTAAAAGAACCTCTCACTGCAGTACAGAGAGAGAGACATACATAATACCTTACAAGGGAAAACTTAGTATATAGGCAGGGGTATACATGTCAAAGTAGTGAAAGGAATGTAATAGTTGCCTTCATTTCAATAGGTGCGGTGCTTAAAGCACCAAATTACAGAAATTTAGTTCAATTTTTATTCCACCTGCTCTGCCTAGTGGTGTAGACTATTTTCTTCAAGCAAAAAAGAGTCTGCAAGAATAACAAAATTAACAATAAAAGCTTGAATCTGCTTTTACATGACAGTAGCAATTGGCAGACACCAGTTCCAGAGAACCAAACATCTGTACTGCTTTCTAACAGCGAGGAAGAAAACTGAATAAATCGTCAGTGTCCCCTCAATTTAAAATAAAAGGAAACTTCCATGGGATTAACTTGTCCTGTGTTCACTTCTGTGATGCATTCCTGTATTCCGTAGTTCAGCAGGTCTGGAAGAGGCAGGTCATTTTTCACTGCTGGAAGCCATGTCAGGACTGTGGTGCTTTTAAATAATGTTTGACCATGTAGTCTCTTTTTCAGAGCAGAATAGCTTCTCTTTATGACCCATTAACACTAACCTTGGATGAATCATGTTTGTTCTCTTGCTTGTCTGTTAGCTCAGAGAGGGATATTTTTTGCTGGGAAGTTGAGTAGGCAGTTTAATTATAAACTGAGTCATGCACTTCATTGATCATGTCCCAGTTTAATCGAACTGGACACAAAAGGGAAGCAGAGGTGTTGAGTTCCCACTGTTTGCTGGTGTTTGAAACCCTGCTATGCGGACAGGGAGCGATGAAATTCCATATACATATGTGGACTATTCTGATCCTCCACATCTCACGTTCACACATACCCAATATTTGTGAGAACTGCATCCAGGTTCTGTGCTTGGCTCTATGTAGGCCAGATGCAGAGCTCACTGAACTCAGTTACAGATTAAAATGCCTGAGTCTTAAGTATACCAGGAGTTCTTAAAGAGTTTGCAGAAAAATAAAATTCCATCAGTTTGCCACAGTGAGATAATACTATTGACACTACTGACAAAATTTGCATTGATTTGTTAAGGGATAGGATTTGACATTTTTTTTTTTTTTCTTTTTTTTTGAAACAGATATGCTGTTACTGTTGTTTGCTGGGAAAGGCTGCCCAAGTTCAAGGACAGAGTTGTGAACCCAACCCAAAGATAGGCTACCAATGTGGAACTGTCTTCAGAGCTTGCTGTGTGAAGGGTCAAGAAGGCATTGATATGTCCATCAGTGATGATGCTCCTAAAAAGGAGCAAGGTATTTTATGTTGCAAATTCTAAAAGAGTGATACACAAAATGATATGGGGTACTACAAGGACTGCTTATACTTTAAATTGTTTCTCTTGGAATTTCTCTAACTTGAGATCTTCTCTGAGTAATTTAATGACGCGTGTGTATTGGAGCTCATTTTCCTGGCTAGTGATAGCTGAAACCCTGTATACCACAGGAGGTTAAAAGAGCTAGAGAGTGGTCACTGAGTTCCTGTTATCAGAACTTAACTGTAAGACAGATTATTGTGGCCATTAATGATCCTTTCCTTGGAAACAGAGTATAAGCTATTAATTTTTAATAGCATTTTTCCTACTGATAAATTCCTAATTAAACAGAAAATTGACAACTGATACTTTTAATTAGATTTAAAAGCCAGATGGCCTTTGCCAACTCTGTGGAATTCAGATGTTTGCTTTTGTGTGAGAGGCAAATGCCCACAAACCGGGGGGCGCTTGAATTGCCTGGACTGTCTGGGAGAACTGAATGTTCTGGGAAACATAGTATCTGCATTTCTCTGGATATTATTGGAAGAGAGGGGCATCTGGATGGCAGCAGCTCCTGCCACCTTCTCCATACCTAGTCCATAGAGCAGAAGAGAATGAGTGCGGACGTACTGACCCTTACAGACCTGGGCTGTTGGGTCGTTGGGGGTTTTTTTTGTCTCTTTCACTTAGCATACAGACCTGAAATTGCAAAAAAGTCATGCTGTAGAGTATTGCTTCCTTCGTGGGCAGTTGAACGCTGAAAACATGCACTCCGGCTTGCAAATCACCAGTGACAGATTTTGGGAGACATCATCCTAATCAGTCACTTAAACCCAAACCCCATCACAAAAGCTTGTATTGGTCTGCTTGAGCCACTGTGTTAACAGACTTGTTTCAGGTTTTTGAAACCTGGCTTGTGTCAATGTACACCCTTATCAAGTAACATTTAGAAATGCCCTTCCAGTTTCTTAGTGTACTGCTGTCTCAGCAGGGGAATTCCCCTTGTCCGTTAGCACTGTCTGAAATGACTGGACTGGTAGGTATCTTGGACTTAGACCAGTCTGCTAATAGCAAAAATTTGCAGACTCAGTGTACCTGCATGACATGAGAAATATTTCAATACCTGAAAATCCAGAATTGTGAGCACAACATACGGTGTTTCCCCACTTACCCTTGTGATCAAGTGGCACGCATAATAACCATTATGCATATGGTTAGCATGGTTATTGTGGCACACATAATTACCATTATGCATTGCAAAGATGGGTCTATGTCGACAAGCAGGGCACGACAATGTTCTCATCATTGAACTAAGAAACAAGCAGGTGGTTGAACGTATGTCAAATATCCCTATCAACAGCAAGAACTGCTTGTAGAAAGGTAGAGCGAGCAACATGAATAGTTACTTTTGTCAGTCATGAAGGGGAGATCAGTCTCCATTTTGTAAGGCAGCTGCTTGGACTAGCACCTTGTGTATGTGTTATGCAATAGCAAGGCATGCAAGGCACTCTGCTGCAGAGGGCAAGGCAAGCCGACTGCCTGTATGACACTCTCTTAGTCATGTAAAGAGTAATCTCCGGTACTGTGTCCCCAGACACCTCTACAAAATCAAACCAGACTGGGGCAGACTGATTTCATTAGCTTCTATGTGACCAAAATGTACCCCTGTCGCTTGAGGGCTCAATGTACCAACCCAGTTTTGGGCCACTGCACAAAAACTTGCTTTCACATCCGTGATGTATTATTTGCTTGTAAGTGACCGCTGGTTAAATAGGCTTATGGACAATCACTGAAATAAGACTAAGCTTCCTATTCAATAACCAGAGTATTTTGAGATTGTGTTTTTACGCATCTCGCTACCAACCTACCATTTTCGCTGTGTTCAAAATGGCAGGATTGGAGGAAGTCCATTAGCTAGTCCTTTGGGCAAGCAATGGGTTCAGGCAGTGGATGTATTCAGCCCTTTTACGTCCTCTGTGGGGACAGAAAGAACTCTCAGGACACATGCAGAAGTACCACTGATCAAAACTCTCCGAGTTAAGGCATACAAAGTACATTTGAAAGAATGCCATATGTAGGTGCCCAAAAGTTGGGTGTGGAGTTCTTTTTGGAATAAAGTCTAAATAAATAACTGAGGTTAATCTGATTTTCATTAAAACTGTGAGTACCCCAAGCTACTATAAAGTCAGTGGAAGCCAAGCATGCCTCAACAACATGTCTTATGAAAATGAGGTTAAGCTCTGGTTAAAAGCCTCATGGTAAGAACCTGCATTTGAAAATCTCAGCCCATATGTAATCTATGATCACAGCGTGACTTTCATATTGAATGAGTCAGATGGAAAATGCCCCATGGCCATGTGCATTTGAATGTCAAATTTAAGTATGAAATAGCTGTAAAATATGTAAATAATTCTCTTTAATTTTATCCTGGTTTATCCAAAACCCTGGTCTGAGGCCCATCCCAAGCAGGCAGCTTTTTACTGTGAGAAGAAAAGTGCTTTCTCCTCTAACACCTATCTCTCCTCTTTTTAGTTGAAATTTCAAAGGAAGAACTAGACCAAGAAGATCCTTATCTGCATGATGGCTGCAGAGGTAAGTCAGGTGACTAGTCCTGTTAGCCAGCTCTTTTGTGATTGCCTCCAATAAAAGCGAAGCAAACGTAGATTTAGAGATTAGCCAAAACCTTTTGCCTAGGCTAGTTATGGGTAAAAATAACAGAATGAAGATCCTTTCTAAGAAATAGTAGACCATTATGCGATGCCTCAATAGTTCTTAAATACAAGCGAGGCATTGTCTCCCATAGTGGAGTTCGTCTTACCCAACTGAAACTTAGACTATACATTTAACTTTTATTTAACTTCTAGTGGGTAATACCTCAGAGGTGTTACCCATTGAACCCGTGGAGTACTCTGGATTCTTCAGAACATGGAGATCCTATGTTGAATATGTGCATTCTTTTATTCTCCTCTTGGGATGATCAGAGTGATTGAATATGAAATGAAACTTGTTTCCTTTTGAGATGCATCACCTGAAAAAAAAAGGAAGAAAAGCGGCTATTGTCCTCATTAGTCAGGCTGTTCTGCCTCCTGGGAAGAATGTGTTATTGGGTTATTGTTCTGTTAAGTATTCTGATTTATTGCTTGTCACATGTGATTTACATGTCTATAAACTTAAAACAGCAGTGATTTATTATTTTCTACAAGCATTTCAGAACTAAGTAATGTATTTAGGACAAAATCAATTTAATAGACTTATATTCCAGTTGAGAGGTGATTTACTGTGCTGCATGTTGTATAGCTATTACACTGTAGAGAAGATGGAAATGTCTACTAGGTCATTAGCTAGTCAAAGCCAACACTGGCTCTCCTCCTTGTCTCTAGCTGCTAATTACAAGAGATGGCATAGAAAAATGCATTATATATTTTCCTAGCATTATTTCTTTTTGTAATCAGTTCTTGCATTTGTCAGTTAATCAGCTGCCTGCAAGAGACGGATTGGTATGACTAATTACAAATTAGAGTTTCTGTCTACAGTATATTTTCTGATAAACTTGGCATGCCAAAATTACTTGTAATTTTCCAAACTTCACCAGGGGAAACTTGTATTTCCTAGGCAGTGGAACTTCCCAGCAGTTTGGTTTGGAGCACCTTCATGATGCATGGAAATAATTCTGTTCTTCCACCACCTCCACAATACGTTTGACGGTGGTTGACAGGAACTCACAGAATTAGCAGAGGTTCAGAAAGCAGTAGCTGTCCATCTCAACCACAAGACTATGGCTCCTTCTAATGTCCTTGCCTTTGCCAGGACGGTATACAGACCTAATTTTCAGTGGTGTATTAATGACCTCATTAGAAATTGTTGCCGTTTAAAAAATTAATTCACTCAAAAGTTTAAAGTAGTATAGCTGCATTTGTCCGCATTGATTGTGCTTAGCTCAAACCTTCTGCTTAATGCCTCTCCAGCCACTCTGAAAAGTGGAAGGTGACAGGTTCTATTTGTACTAGGGAGTATCAATACTCCTACAACAAACAGTTGGAAGTATATAACCTTTTCTCTATTGTGACAATATTAAATGATTTTAATATTAATTTCTTTTTAACACGTAAGTTTTCTTAATGATGAGCCAAATTTTGCATAAATTTCCTATAGTATCCTCTCTTTCTGTCTGCCAGACCTTGTCTTTCACATCCTTTGTGACTCCTGCACACACCTCACTAGGTCCAGTGATTACAAACACTTCTTTCCGTGTTTAACACTTTCCTTCTTTTGTATATGTGTGTGTTTATCTGTTTTTCTAAATAAATCAGCAAGCATCCTGTAAATTAATGGTTTGTTTCAGTTCTTGTGAAAAGCCTCTTAATTATATAAGACTTCTTAAAATATCCAATTAGGCGGTGGTCCTTGCTCTCAGCAGTGCAGAGACACAGGATCCAGTTACGTCTGCTCCTGCTTTGTTGGGTATCAGCTTCAACCAGATGGTGTCAACTGTGAAGGTAAAAGAAATAAAGCCATTGCCTCAATTATCAACATCCGTGTTTTAAAAGAGCAAGAATAGATAAAAAAAGATCCAGACAGAACAGGTCAGAATATGTTTATGCCAGCTGGGGAAAGACATGAGATCGTAAACAGTTGATTTAAATGGAGTGTTGGAATGAGAGTTGTGGGAAGATGGAGTTAAGAAAGAATCAGTAGAAGAGATGGAGGATTTAAAGTGGAGAAGAGCCAGGAGATCTTGAATTTATTGTTGTGGATAAAGCCAAAATAAAATACCTGTTCTCTTTCATAATCATAGATAGTAATTGATAAGGCAGATAAAATAGAGTAGGATTCTTCAGCTTGCTAAGGACACAACTGACAGAAAGGATGAAAGTTTTGGATATCATAAGTGGCACGGGAATAGTCAAGGTGGAAGAATTGTTAAGTTTCCCCTGGAAGAACTAAAGGTACATAAAATGAAATGGGTTGGGATAGAACTCTTCGCACTTGACTTCAGACATGTGCAATGTAGACATTTGCTTCTGAGCTAGTCAGCCTAGGCTCCTTTTGTTGCTAACTGAGAGAAATAAGTACTTCCATGGCACACTTCATCTCACCTGTTCTGTGTAGCTATTCTAGGATGAAAAGCGTTACTCATCAGGAGTATTTTTCTGTCGTTGGCTGAAAAGGGAGTAAGTAGCTCAGATACAAACTTCAGAATATAAAATAGATATTGATGATTGGTCAGATTAACACTAACCTAGTGTGAAATATAAAAAAGGAAGAAAGAACTTTTACATTCGATACATGTGGATGCCAAATTTTCTTATGCGTTCAAAAGGCAAATTAAAAAAATCACAAAAGAAATGTCTGTCAGTAGCTATAAAGTGGAAAGTTGCACCTTGTGGCTTGGGGAGTTGCTAAGCCATATGTTGGTGGGTAGCAGAGCAAGGGAAGGATTTCTGAAAGTTTACCTCATTCATGTAGTCACTATGATCGTATGCCACTGGACTCAGATGATGTTGGCCCTTTGCTCTCACTCAATACAACTTCCTCTCTTAAGTACAGTGAATCAGCAGTCATGAGTCCTGTTACCAACAGGGTGAAAATGTCTTTGCTGGCTCGTGCTCTGACAACAGAGATGAGTACACATGTTGTGGGTGTGTACCATTCCACACCATTCTTTGTATCCTGATGCTCTTAAGTAGGACTGGTTGGAGGTGCGCCCACAGTGAGCCTTTGACCTCATCTCTTCCCAGTGATTTCATGGTTCTTATTTACTGTCTGTCTCTCTCTTCTTTTAAAAAAAAATCATTTTTGCATATTCTAGATATTAATGAGTGTATCACTGGGACACACAGCTGTGGGATTGGACAAACCTGCGTCAATACATTAGGATCCTTTCGCTGTCAGCGGGACACAAGCTGTGGAACTGGTTATGAACTAACGGATGACAGTCGTTGCAAAGGTACGTCCTGTGCAGAGAAACGGAAATCTTCCAGAGTTAAGTAAAAAAAATAAGTACATCATTATGTCATGCTCTTTTACTTTGGATAAATACTTGTGTAAGCTGTAGTTACACAGGGACACACAGACAGTGCTAGTTCTTCTGGGACAGTAGTTTTCCACCTGTCACCTTGTAGACACCAGATCAGACTGTCTGTGGACTACTACAAAGACTTCCAGGAGAGATAACTACATTTATTTTACACTGGCAATTTGTGTGGTGCAGTAGGAGCTGGTCTGGGGACTGAAACAGTTGATTTTGAAGGCCCAGCACTCACACTATACACATTTTTCTGGTGATTACTTCTGGCTAGCTCTAGTCTGGTCCTGTGAATTGGTTGCTCATTAGTGAGCGGAGTGCCTAAGTGCTGCTCTTGGAGCATATCTGATGGTTTAGTTTCACCTGAAAGAATCAAGTTTGCACACTTTGGAGCGTGAAATGAAGTGTGGCAAATGGAGCGACTAGGTGTTACAATTTGAAGACACTAAGGTAGATGCATCTTTTGTAAAAAAGTAAGCCTTTATCCTCCGGAGCTTTAAATTTGGTACAAAGGGATTAATTTCTTAATCACAACATTCTTAAGGATTTAAAAATGAAAAATGGTTAAAAGCATTGTTCTTGACTAGCTATGTTTGAACACAAGGGTAATAGTCTTTCTTTTTTTTTTTTTTTACTAAAGAAATTATTGATTTCAAGTTGCATCTAGCTCAAAGTATGCGGTTATGTGCATCCATAACTTCACCTGACATGCTACCTCTGCAGAGATATACATCAGCAGCAAACTCTATTTGATGTGGAATTGGTTTCCACTATGAGAACGTCTATTCCCCCAGAACTTAGAATTGTTTATAAACATACTAATTTCATTCCACTGAGTAAATTAACTCAACCAAAATTCTGGGTAAGGTTTTATTGTAGGGACTGATCAGTGATGAATAATAGAGTGAATAAAAAAGCTGATGAACGAACTCCAATGCAAAACCTGCGGAACATACAGACAATGTTTTTCAAAGTATCATGGTCTAACTTTGATCCCTTTGAAGTAAAATTTCTACTGATTTGAATGACATCAGATTTAGACCGACAAATAGCTTACCAGCAAGTATTAACAATCTTTCTCTGGTGGAAAAAAAGGAGTACAGGCAGTAAATTATGCACACCATTAATGTTAGAAATGTCTTACCTGGATAAGATATGTTAATAATGTTAATTATTAATGTTATGTTAATAGCAATGAAAATAGAAAACTGATTATTTTCCTGTATGATCTTTAAATGCCAAGTAAAATAACTGAGTTGTGCAACATACAGAGCCTTGCTGAACCCTATTCAGTATTAAACCATCCTAAACTTAAAACAGGCTCCACAATCATTATTTACGTCTCACAACGCTCTAGGGATAAACAATTGCATCTGCTGTTGTCTCAACTGCATAAATGGCAAACCTGAGGCATCCTATTGCTGGAAAGTTTCTGTATTTTAATAGCTTTAGGAGATTTCATCCCATTGAAAGGTGGCAAACATTAAATTTTAATTGCTTTTATGTGGACAAGGTTACATTTGTGAATGAAGCCTTATTAGCCTTGTCTGCTCTGTCTGAACCATATATTCACAAATATTTATTGTCTATTTTGAACTGGAATAGAATATTGAAGTGAGCAGAAATCATATTTATGTGCATTTTAAAGCACAATAATGCAAGGATATTGCAAGCCTTAATATGGATGAGAATCAAGGCCAATTGATTAACTTTTGAAAGAAGTGAACAACGTCTGCATTGGATCTAAGGTTAAAATTAAAATTGCACTTGGACATAAAATGAAATCTTACTGACTTTAAAGCTGAGCCTATGTATAAGCACAGTGCTGAATCAACGCTGAACACTGCTGAACATGGTGCTTCAGGTGCTCTATGATAATTTTGAATCATTCAGTTGTGAGATGTAAACTTGTAAAGCATAAAAAACATCCCTCCCCCATATATAATCTTAACAATGAAATAATTAAAACCCCCTTAATTTATTCTACCTGTTTTTACTGAGATGCTGTTTGAGGTAGTAGGTCAGATTGATCCTGGGTCGCTGCAGTGAATTGCATGAAGGTACGCGGAGGGTTAATCTGTCTGACGTTTTTACCTATGTCTTATGTTTTAAATGTGATGAAAAAGCTTCTGTCAAACTCCCGCTAACAATTTTTTTTTGTGATGTACCAGATATTGACGAATGTGAGACTGGTACTCATAACTGCCCCCCCGATTTTATCTGTCAGAATACTCCAGGATCTTTCCGTTGCCGACCCAAGCTACAGTGTATGAATGGGTTTATACAAGATGCGCTAGGCAACTGTATTGGTAAGACATATTCTTCTCTCAGTGAATACTTAAGTAATACTTGCCTATAAGTTGTAGTTTCACTGGGTGAGTTCTGAGCTTCTCAAGTCATTCTTCATGCATGTACGCATTGCTCTGCTGTGTGGTTTTTCTGCTCCTTTAAAGGCAGGCTTGGTCCCACAGGTAAGATTTACAAATGAAAACCATTTAAATAAAAGACTTAAATACTAGATCTCTATTTTTAATGGGTTTTAGTTACCTGAGGCACTTAGCTGCATTTGAACATTTTCCTTCAGTCTTTGGGGATTTTATCTGAAACAAAATTTGTGAAAAAATTGTGATGTTTTATCTCTCTCTATCCAAAAGGTTTTAGCTAAAGCTTAGTATATAAAGCTGTAATTTATGACATCCTCTGTGAGACGCTTTGATGATATTAGTCTGTGTGGTTTTAGAGGTATGTAGGTCTTTCCAGACCTGTCCCCCATTAGTTATAGCCTATCAGGAATCTTAGTATGTATGAGAATGATGGGCCAGTTATAATACACTGTGGAAAGGAGTTTTATTTTAAAGACTGATTACAATCTGTTGGGCTAATGCCTTGTTTCCAAGACTCCTACAAAGCAGAATTACAACCTTTATATAAATATGTTAGAATTACTGGTTTCCAGCAGATTCTAAATGGAATTGTCTAATGTGACCTACAAATCTATCAGTTATTCCCTTGAGTAGTATTTTCAAGTCTCAACTTCACTTTGAATTCCCCCAGCGGCGTAGCGTGTCTTGGACTTGTGGAACTGGCTGAGCGGCAGCAGCTGCCAAGTCTAGCTCATTGTCAGCCCCTCGTTCTCCTGACCATATCATACCCTGTAGTGCCGAAATCTGACACTGGAAACACTGACACTGAAAACAAAATTGCAGCCTTTAAAATGAAGGGGGCCAGTTTTTGTGCACAGCAAACCCTTTGAAGACGTATATCTGCCATAGCTAGCACCAGGTCCATGGCAGTTAGTAGTTAGCTTGCCTTCACTGACATTAGCAAAGCCACATCAATTTGCAGCAGCAATAGCTATGTCCCCTAAAATGCATTTGCTCAAAGTATTTACCAAAACAATTTCACGGGTTGATTTTACACACTGTGAATCAAGTGCCACCCTGTGTGGTGCTGAGGGGAAAAAGTACGAAAACTCCTGTCTTTCCAGTGTCTTTTAAGTTGAAAATTTTACATTCTAGTGAGCTGGGATCACAGTACCACTTTGTAGAATGATGATAATATCCCAGTGAAACAGCTGGGGAAATTTTAGGCAGAGCAGTATTCACATGAAGCTGGACTTTGCTGAAGGTTATGGGATGCGAGCCCATACGCTTACAAGCAGTGCTGCTCCTACAAACTGTCAGGTCTTAGTTACATTAACATTGCCAGGTAGCAAAGGCTGCCTCGGTACCTCCTCTAGCCACTGATTCCTGACTCTGAAACTCCTTTCCCCCAAACTAACAGCACTTACATAGCAGTGAGTTCCTTACCTTCTTGGCTAGATACACTGCACTAGATCATACTCTAATACGGCTTAGTCTCATCTCATTACATTTTCTGAGATTTTACTTTAGAGTGGGTTCTTACCAGGCAAAGGATATCTTTGTCACAAAGTAGTATGATGTCCAGTTTGTAAAAAACCAGACATACATTTGATGGATGGTAGAGGGCTGCGTAATCTTGTGAATGCATACTTCACATTCTTATGTGTTTACATGGACAGCTTACCATAAGACAAGGTAGGGTATTCATGGTGAATACCTGTGAGCAGTAGTTTATCTTTCTGTAAAAAACGAGTCAGCTACCATCTCTATGAGCACGTACTACCAAATGGCTCATTCACTGTGAGCCACAACCCACAGGCTGCAGCATAACTAGTTGAGCTGGTGAACTGAATTGTTGATCCTCTCTTGTATGTTGAGGGGAGACTTTCAAAGGCTTTTAGACGAATGCAAGTTCTATACCTTATTTCATCTGCTTTTCAGTGGGATCTGGGCCTCTCCGACCTCTCCCGATCTTCACCCTGGAAGTATTATATCAGTGGAGCTAAATGGCATGAATAGTTGTATTCTCCCGTAGGCAGAACTTTTCAGACTCTGAAGGGTTACATCAGGATGTAATCCTGTGAACGATTACATAAGGAAAGCATCTTACCTTAAACATCTTCAGACAGTAGATAGTTACACTGACTTCTTGTGCTTTCATAGATATCAACGAATGCCTGAGCACTAACATGCCATGCCCAGCTGGACAGATATGTATTAACACTGATGGTTCATATACCTGCCAGCGAATCTCACCCAGCTGTGGCCGAGGTTATCATCTCAATGAAGATGGAACAAGATGCGTGGGTAAGTTAACAGTTTGGAAGAAGAAAACAGTTTGAAGAACATAACATCTACCATTTATGTTTGCCAGTTTCTTGCACTTTGCCCAATTTTTTTGCATTCCCACAGTCAATTCATGATGCTGTTCTTTCCCTCATGGCAGTCCCAGCAAGTGAAGAATGACAAGGATCCACTCTCTGTCCTTCATATAACTCATGATACCCTATATTCTGAGAAGAGGAGAAATTAGAATCACCCCCAAAACTGGCATTGTCTGTGACTTTATTAGTGTATTGGAACAATGCTGTGTGGTCTCAAATCTCCCCAATACAGAGATATAACACAAAGCCCACTTAATGTCCCACAGAAGCCATTCAAGTAATGTTGAAAGGCATATATGGCTTTGGCTGGCTTTTAACTAAGGTGGCTTTTGCAGAGAGAGCTGTTTTTGCATGTGTTTTTAATTTTCGTAAATGGCTTATCGAAGCACTACTGACTCTGGGTCTCTGGCATCTTACACTAAGTGAAGATCTGATCCATGAATATTGAGTGTGCATAATAAAACAATTTTGCACCTGGTATGCTCCAAAGATTGTCTGATTTCCTGATTTCCCTCCCAAGTCCATCAACATTAACGGGACACCTGAGAGAGAGCCTCTTTCAGTATGAATAGTTTGGATTCATGACTTTGATCTAGTGGAAGCTGAGAGCTAGATCAAAATCTTGCTTTCTGTTTCAAAACACTGTAACTACTAGGGGACACAGAAATATGTTAACATTTTGCTCTTCTCTCAACTTGCATGCTCAGAAGTGTACTTTCAATCACTTCTCTCCTTTTTTTAGATGTGGATGAGTGCTCATCCTCTAATCAGCCTTGTGGAGAAGGACATGTTTGTATAAATGCCCCAGGCAATTACCGTTGTGAGTGCAAATCTGGCTATTCTTTTGATGTCATCAGTAGAACTTGTATTGGTAAGTTGCACCTATTGACTTGAATACATGCAGCCATGGCATTTTAAAAAATGATCCCACGTAAAGAATGTTATTGCTCTCTGTGTAACCTCTTTCATCTAAATGTAAAATTGACTACCATATTATTTGTATAAATCTAATACCATATTACAGAGATGCTGATACTTCAAAGGAAGCTGTATTAGTATTGTCAACACGTTATCTGTTATCCTGTTAAAAGGTAAGATTATGAGAGTGCATGTAATTGTTTTCTGTGATACTTTTATATGCACCTACAGCAAAACATTCCTTTGGAAGATCAAAGCAACTTTCTTCTTTATAGATCTAATTCAATTATGCACTAGGGTGCTTCTAAATGGGCATTTTGAGCAAGTCCTTCCTTCTCTAGTATGAAATTTAGATCTGGAAAATAAAGATCAAACTTTTATGACCACATTCTTGTCCAGACTACTGCTGCAGTGAAGCCAGCCAACACACAGACCACTGTACATATCTATCATTGCAGATATCAATGAATGCAGACGCTATCCAGGCCGCCTTTGTGCTCACAAGTGTGAGAATACTCCTGGTTCCTATTACTGTACTTGTACCATGGGATTCAAACTTTCAACTGATGGCAGGTCCTGTGAAGGTACGGCTGTCATATGCTTTGGAATACAGTGTGAGATACAGCTCATTGCTGTTTCAGTATTTCCATTTGATTTTAGCTTGTAAGACTGCACTGGAATGGCATGAGAAATCAGTTATGATTAATGAAGGCCACTGTAGCCCACAGTTCCAATATATTGCCCTTTGGCTGGATAACACAGAGATGTATGGGTCTACATTTACTGTATTTTGAAGGGTGATTCAGCTAGATCAGAGCCAAGACCTTCAAAACCAGTCTTGCTGATAGCCAGATATAAAAATGCAAGCGTGTTCCTAAAGATTGAGTCCAAGTCACACATCTTGAAGGACAGTGGGAAATAATAACACAGTGCAGGTTAACCTATACTGCCAGACCCAAAGCCCCTTATTTCCAGCTTACTCAGTGGCATGCATGCCGTCCGTTTTTAATTTAAAAAATTGTCCTCCAAAGTTTTGCCTTTGTAGCAGGAGTGATGAATATAGCAAGAAATTTGGGGTTCAGGTGTATAATTTTGCATTTCAGATTTAAATGAGTGTGAGAGCAGCCCTTGTAGTCAAGAGTGTGCCAATGTGTATGGTTCCTATCAGTGCTACTGCCGCCGTGGCTTTCAACTTAGTGACATAGATGGGATTTCATGTGAAGGTAAGCATTATTGTTTTGCAGGTAGACAATGAGTGGTCATTTCTTATTCTCACTGTAACACCCGTGAACAGTTCCATGTACCTGTAATTGTTTCATTTCAACATTTCATTCTTTTTGGTATTTTCCTATACCAAGCTATGAAACTATAAAACTTTATTTAATGAAGGTCTTCCACCCATGTCCCAGTCTAGAAATACCTTTGCTTGTGTGACATCAGCTTTGCTGTTGACACTGAATTGCAGCTTGGCATACTTTTGTAACTTGCCAGAAATTTCTTTTTCCGAAGAACTAACAAAATTTCTAGTCTTCAGCAAGTGAAGATACAAACACATTTACCTGTTACATATGTAATACATAGTATTACTAGGTAGTATTTTATATATCCTTTTTTTGTGGCTGGTTCTGAACTAACGTGTAAGTAGGTTTTCCTCAAATACAGGGAGGATGTGGGTGTGACCTCGTGGACAAGATCCTGAATTTGGACTTAGATTTCCAGGACTTACTAGACAGTAGGACCTTGGGCAGAACACTTTATCTCAACTTCTTTTTTCTAAGAACAGGGATCAAACTATTCCTCTCCCTCCCTTTTTTTTATTACTACTATGCACGTCACTGTAAAGTACTTGCTCTTATCCATTTCCTTTGCCTCTTGGGTCCTTACCTTGCTTTTAATTTTCTTCACACCTCCATTTGTTCCTGACAGCCTTTATTGCCTACAGCTACCCCTGTCTGATGATCTTTCTCCTTGTCCAGCAATTAGAATTATGAAATTGTGTTTGAAGCTCGCAGCGGGAACACTGTACTTGTGCACTTCGTTGAATGTCATGAACACAGTAAATTAGTGGTGTTTCCTTCTTGCAGATATTGATGAATGTGCTTTACCTACTGGAGGGCATATCTGTTCCTTTCGATGTATTAATATTCCTGGGAGCTTTCAATGTACTTGTCCCTCCACTGGTTACAGGCTGGCACCCAATGCACGCAACTGTCAAGGTGAGTTCAATAACTGTGGGCAGACCTGACTGGATTGTGGACTTCTGAAAAGTTATAGCAAGTTTTTATGTTTAAAAAAATGCTTTTCTTACAACATTATAGGCAAAGCAGTAAACTTTAGCTTGAAATCTGAAAACCCCCAGTATTTTATAGTAAATATACAGGAAATTTCTCTTACAAACTATAGAATGCAGTAGAGAATACTTTTTATAACATTATTAAATGATTGTAACAAATTCTGAAGATGAAGATACCCACTGCAAAATTGAATGAGTTAGTTTAACCATTAAAAGGAAATACCATGCTGTACACATTTCAGCAAATATTTAGGTCTTGTCCACTTAGTGGCACTGCTGCTCTTCCTTTTCCTGTTCTTGCCTGTTGTTTGTGTTAGTTTTCTTCTTTTTTGTTCTCCTGCCCTCCTCTTCCAGTCCTGTAATAACATTTAATTGCACCCCATGTTCTGTCGTACCTAATATGATACTTTCATCACCTGGCACCTGCAAGTAGAGGAAAGGCGTGTGTTTAATCCACTCACCTTTTTCCTTTTGGCAGATATTGATGAGTGTGTTGCAGAAAGCCACAACTGCTCTTTCAATGAGACCTGCTTTAACATCCAGGGTGGCTTTCGCTGTCTGTCTTTGGAATGTCCAGAAAATTACCGCAAGTCAGGAGATACGTAAGTACTTTCTTTTTTTGAGGTTGAACAGTTTTTCGATGACGTGATCAGCTTTATGTCATGCCACTGCTGACTGAATACATAATGGATTCTGACAAATCTGTACTTTGTTGGTAGGCCCAGCCTATGTTTTGCACACACAGGTCTGGTCTCTTTCTCTTGCTCTGTTGCAGTCTAAGAAAAAGGTATTCCTTTAAAATATGCCACGTGTCTGGTTTGCATCGTAATGATCTCTAGAGCCATAAGCTGATGTTCTCTCTCTGGCTACCTTGCAGGCAACCTGTTAGGAGGGTTACATTCAGCTTCAAAATTCTGACTTTGATTTCCTTTCACACATGGTCTTTCCTTATATTATACTCCAATGAAAGAGTTATTTTTAGCTCCCTCTCTGAAGTCTTACCAGTGCTGTTGCAAAGCATTGCACGAATGTCTTATTTTTAGTACCCTGTCACCTCTGTTAAAAAAGCTGGGAACCCTAGCAAGGGTGGTATGTTAGCTGCTGCCCATATTTGTGTCTCTTAGCTCAGATAAAGTCTTTGCATTCTGGTGTTGAAAATATGAGACAGAGGTATGGGGGGAGGAGGAGCAGCTGGCAGCTCATTTATACCCATCAAATGATACTAGCAGTATGGAGAAGTTATTGCAAAATTTCAGTGGCATAGCTAGAATTTATGGCTGATGCGGATGAGTGCTTTTCCTCCCGCCTGGGGCTTTATGGCCACGCTGTACTCCAGCAGTTCTTCTGAAGGCTGCTCCATGGTCCCTCCCACGTGCCCTGTATCAGGTAAGTGTATGCTCCACCAGCTAGGGAGGAAAGCTGATAAATCACATTCATCATCAGCCTGCTATTGCTTGTCACAGTCAGTGTTCATATGCCCACCATCGTTTAGATAAAATTGAGTACTCTGTGCCTCCTCTGTAGAATGAAGCTAATGCTGGTCTTCATCAGAGGGACTTTGTGAGGATTAGTTGGTTTCCATTTAAACCTTAAGCTGTGAAATGCCGTATAAATGGCACAGCAGATGTATTTCATCTGAATGCTGTTGAGGGAATTCATAGGATAAAACCAGATATTTATAAAATATGCTTGTATTCTGAGAAGAGCCAATAGTATTTAAATTTTAAATTATATTTGTCACATCAATAAAGAAGCAGTGCCTCATGATGCAGATATTCTCTTTATTTTTAATATTGTGGGTTCATTTGTATCGTAATTCAAAAAAGTCATTTGCAATGGGCCACTAAGCAGAATTACCAGATATCTACTCTTATGGACATCCCTGAGTTGCAAAGTTTGGTTTATAAAATACGCATTGTACACACACATTCCAGTTAATCTTCTTTCTTACTCTATTTTTATGCGTGTGTTGAAATTAATGGCTATTTGAGATGTAAGGGATCTTTTGGGGAAGTGGTAGAATGAATTGTTTCTCTGTGTCTGGATTGTTGGGGCCCTGTAATGGCTTACTCTGCCTAACTCAGACTCATAGGGAGAGATTCTTCTGATGTGCTAGGCCTATAATTAGGCTATGAGTCAGACACAAATCCTGTAGCTGCTCAGTGAAGTTCTAATTATTTTAATTCCTTGAGTTACTATCTTGTTGAATTTATTAGGTTTTCCCTTCTCAACAGCTACAGACACAGTTACTAATTTTATTGTCAAAAATGTGTTTGCATAAACCAAAGACAATATGAGTTCATTATGCTTATTGCAAAAAGTCCAAGTTAGTTCAATGGGGAGATAGGTACTCTCGCACTTAGCCAGGATACAAGTATTATACCAACATGCCAGAATCGGGGTTTATGTGTTGTTTTACCTTGTGCCCAGTAGGGAACAGTTTCATGAGGCAGCTCTTTGGCACCCTTTTACATCCAAACTAATTTACATATTCCTGAATCATGTATTTTTGGTATATATAACGCAACATAGCTGATAGCTAGTACATCTTCATTAGTTTTGCATAATAGTGACATTAAATCACTTTTTCACCCAACCTTATGCCAGGACTCTAAAATTAAAATAGTTGGCTTCTCGTAACATCGTATCTATTATGGATACCATTTTTCTCTCCTTTTTATTCAAAACGCATTCCATTGGCACATCGTAAGAAAGACAACACATTTTCCATTCCCATCAAGCTGGCACCCCATGGGATTTTGTTACCCTATTCTCCAGTATTTTCTTTGGAACAGCTATAAGTTAATCGGCCTTGGTCCTGCAAATCCAAGTTTGTTCATTCTTATTTTTCCTTAAAATCCTTATGTACAGGCAACAGCCCTCAGTGATCCAGAAGCTTCCTTACCCACTATCTTTAAAGCAGAGATTTTTGCATGGTAGCTATTGCAGTGATGGTTCTTGTCAGATGAAGGAATCACAGGATCATCCCATGCTACAGGCTGAAAGCTCAGGATGCTGTCTAGATACTCTGAGCTTCAGGAGCAAACAGCCTGTGTAACCTTCCCCAAAGACCAGCAAAGTGCCTAGCATGGTCCGATCCTTAATGGTAACAATTTTATTGAAGGTCTTACCTCTTTTGCTTAAATTCTGTATTTTTTTCCCCCTTGATCAGCCTATAGGCTTGGTATTTTTCCAAGGATAATTAAGATGTACTGCTACTCACAATAGGACTTAACTTGCTGTACTGCTTTGCCAAACACTTTTTGTTTTCAAATTGCATAACAATTAAGTTCTCTTTATGCGACACTGAAGTCAAAGATTTGTAATATTTAAGCCAAGAAAAATAATAGAAAAGATAAGCGATTATGGCAGTGTGTCAGAAATGTGTGCTGCATTGAGCCAGATTGGGAAATAATTTTATATTCCAGACATGTCTACGTATTATTAAGGTTGCCTGTCGCTTCTCATTATTAGGATCTGGTTTTAACTGCTTAGAATTTTGCCAAAACATAACCAACGGCTGAAATTTTACATGCCAGGTGTCTGACTCAGGCTCAAGTTTTGGCAAATTTCAGCCAAAGCAGTTCACTCATTTCCAAGAACAAGGGTAGGGAGGAACACATTGTTTTGTGCATTTAAGACATTTTGATGGTTTTATTTTTCTTTTAGCAGCTTGCTGTCATGTTTTGGAGCAGAAATCTGAAAATTGTTAGGAGATTACTTTTGTGCTTTTTGTTATCGTTACCAAAAACCTCTGAAACTTCTGAAATTACAAACTTTATAAAATTGCATTTAGCCTTTTTTCATAAACCTTAGGAAATTAGGACCTTTATGGGTGATCTTAATCCACCTCTGTATGCCAAACCAGAATCAGGCCTACCTGGAGTATTTCTGAGAGTTGTTTAACTTTTGCTTCAAGTCCTTGAATGGTAAGGATTTCATAGCCTCAGTGGCAATCTGTGTTTGACTGTCTTCCTCAGTGCAATTTAATTCTTCCTATCAGTAGAGAGGTCTTTCCTTTTTAGCAACAAACAGTTCTCTTCTGATTTAGCAGACCTGAGCTTCTTGCAGCTCTTTAAAGGAGTCTAAAATGTGCAGGTACCGACTCCACAGACTGTCTGAGCCCACTCCCACGCATGGGCGCAGGAAAGAAGCCTGATCTTCCCCATAATGTTGGCTCCTATCTGTCCCGGGCCAGGCGTTGCTGGCCCTGACAGCCCCAGAGCCTGTTTCTTCTGTGCTTTCAAAGACCACCCAGACTCCATGGATAAGAAAGCTGTTTCTAGCGTGAGTGAGAGAAGAGCCGACTCGGTAAGAAGGCAGAGTGTACTTAGGGATAAGGAGGCTGAATGTAGGAAGGGAAGGATCTGAAAGTATGACCAAGTGAGGAGAAAGAATCTGGGAGACACTTGAGGGGCAGAGGGTGAAATTGGGTAAAACAACTGAGAGACAAGCAGGAGACCAACCACAGGAGTCAGGAACTTATGGGTAAGGCTGATTGATGCCAGATTTGGATGAAAACCATCAGAGCAAGGAATAATTTGGTATTGCTGCACAAAGATACTGAGGGAAGGAGTGTAAGCTTTGGGACTAGGGCTGTTAGGTAGAAACTGAGAGAATCAAGTGTCAGCCAGGAGAGGATGGACTAGACAGAGGAGGATTGGCACTGGCTGAGCAGACAGTCCTGATGCCAAATGTTTGAGTGACCAGGAAGGGCATTAGGCAAGGAAAGGGGATAGGAAGAAGGAGCCAGGTTGGGAAAGGGAGATGAAGGAGACAAAGATAGGACATAAAAGCTTGGTGCTGAGGGCAAAATGAAGATGGGTCTGTCTTTTCTGTGGCTTGAAAACTCCTTGAGACTTTCTGGCTCCAGACAGGAGGAACATGCAGAGTGTTTGTCCATCCTGTCTGCTGTACTGCTGTGTATTGTATTCCTGCCTGAGCCTGAAGTAGGACTCCAGATTCTGCTCTAGTTAAGAAATATCTGTGAAAACCAATCATCAGTTGGTTTCATTCCCTTTAAGTTCCGGTCTGTTTAAGACAAAAACCACCTTCCCTACACAGCTGGTCTATTAACATAAATGTAGAGATCCACAGTGTGGTGATACAACCCAGCTGATGGTTCATCTGAGCCTCAAGGTGTGGTGCAACCTGCTGGAGAGAAATACAAACCAATAGTAGAATGAGCGAATGCCTTTGTAGTGGAGTATATTCTAAGAGGTCCGGCAGATTGTTACAGCTCTGGAAATCTAGAGGGTCGAATTTCAGAAATGTGTAGTGTGTAGTTTGGTAATAATACTTGGTTAGTTGTTGAGCGCGTTGAGATGGTTTCCCTGTGTGAAGTAAATTGCAAAGCCAGAAATACTGCTAATAAAAAGTTCTTTTCCCTTCAGCTCATGAGGAGTTGTTGCATACCTCTCAACTCCTTTGGGCACAATGGAATGAAATCCATGCACAGAAATTAACAGGAGGGAAGGCAGAAAGTATTTTCTCCTCATTTCTCCATTAGGAAATGTTGTATTCATTATCTAAAATGGCAGCTCTCTAGTTTTGGTAGTTTTCTTTTCCTTCATGAGTAACCAGTGATTGGTACATGAACTTCAAACTATGACTAATTCTTTGAAACCAGTATTTCAGCCACATAAATAAACCCAAGAGAACAGAGTAGTAAGCGAGCTAAAATAATCAGTAACGAATTCAGGAATAAGCACTTAGCAGCAATATATGCTTATTTTTCTAACCCATGCGCCTAATTGCAGAGGTTTGCAAAGATGTGTCTAAAACTGCCTCACTTCAAAGCGGTGCATGTTTAATTGGGCTCTGCATTGGGTTTCTCTGGTAGCACCTTGCTGCCTCCTCAGCACTCCCCATGTCCTGCTGGGTCCCCCGTGCTCTCTCCCACAGCGACACGGCGGGGTGGCAGGACGCGGTAGCTGTACGGCCAGCTCCTCCATCCTGGGATGCCACGGAGCTGGACCAGCACCCGGGGTCTTGGGCTGCTCACTGACTAGCAGCAGGTTGTTGGATTCCCTCGCTGTATGATTTTCTTCTGCCCACTGAAGGGAAGCATTTAAAGAAGGTCTAGAGAGTACACTGGGATTTAAATGCTCATTGCTTATTGCCTTTGTGGTGCATGACCCCAGAATGAACTCTGGTTCCTGAAACCAATAATATTTGCTATCTCTCCTTTGTGGTTATTTGATGGAACAATTAGTGCACATTAACTAAACCTATAGTGAAGTGTGCAGTGTGTAGTGTGCACCACCAAAGAATAAGATAAAAGATGATGAATTTTGAATAATTCTAGCTCCTAGCCGCAGGCACATCTGTCTCCACAAATAACTGAATCAGCAGAATGCCCTTTTTCAAATCTTAGGAAGCCGTTTTTTGTTCTCTTAAAAAAATTCTGGCTATTATTATAAAATGTATTTTAATTTTACAAAGTAATAAATCAGGGCATCTTTATGAGCATGTAAGTGCTCATGAGCAGATACATGCTTCCAAAAAGATTTACATGAAGAAAACATTTCCAACTAAGAAATTAACTGTCTTGACTTGCTTCATGATTTCAGCAAAACCAAGTAGCCTCATGATTTCAACAAAACCAAGTAATTCTCTTTAGTGGGTTATTGATGACATTTCAGAAAAGAACACAGAACTCACTATACCTGAAAATATTCCAAGAGTATCCACACCTAATTAGCCGGCCATCCTGTGAAGACTTGTGCGTGCTCTTTACACACATGAATAAAATTAAGAATGTATTTAAGTCTTCAAAGAATTGCTTTGTACTTTCGTTTGCAAGTGGTATTAAAAGAAAACATAGAAAATATTAAAGGAAGAGCTGAGGGTGCTTTTAACTACGTTTTTTGAAAATGCTTATTTTGCATATAATGAGAAGTTCCTGGAATTCAGGTCACTATGCACTGGCAACAAAGTGGGGCTTGCTTATGAGCCACAGCTCTGTTGATACCAGATACTCCTGACAGGAGTTCAATTTTATATGTCAAAATAAAATAAATGAAGTGGGTGCTCAAATTTCCTTGAGGTAGTAAGGAGCAAACCATGCTTTCATGCTGAAGCATTTCTTAGTAAAGAAACGAATAAATAGTTTAGGTTCCAAAACCTGAGCCTGTGGACTGAACGTTGCTTTTGAGTGAAGAGACTCTTGCACATAATTAAATTGATTCATAGTTGTGCATGAGGCAAGTTTGGAGCTAAATGCTCCAATTTGGGGATCATGCCCAAATTTTGCAAAGTTAACATCCAGCTGACATCGTCATGTCTACCTCTACTTCCACGTACCTGTCTGAGAGGATGTTCAGATACCAATTTTAATATGGTGATTTAGGCACATCTTTAATCTGAAATTTCTATAAATTTTCCTTGTATGCAATTCTCTAAACACTTCTCAAACCCACCACATACATGACATGTTAGATCTTCATTAATGTGCTGGTAAACTACAACATTCTTTAACAGCAGTAACTTTAATGCCCAGCCCCGTCTGTGCCGTATTTTACTGGACGAACTTCTCTCAGTAACAGAAAGGGAGGAGATCACTCCCTCCATGCAGATCATGATTTCTAGTGCTGACGTTTGTTGTTCACTTTCAGCCTGTGTGGGTGATCTCTTTCTAGTTCTCTGGATCTTTCACCGTAATACCATGCCTAGCGATAAGGGAAGGAAGCAGCAGAGGGCAAATTTCTCACTCACCAGCACCATTCCTGTGACTGAGGCTGCGCAAGAGTGGACCGAATGTGTAGGGCACATGCTGGAGACATCAGGCCATTGGATGTTGTTTTCAGTGCTTGCCTAGATGGATGTTAGCCTATTGTTTCTTCTGGTAGCACAGAGAAATAATGTGCCCTGTCAGGAGGAAGAAGGTTTGTTTTCAAAGCAAATAAACCTTAACGTGCGGGCAGTGTTGGAGATCAGTTTTACATTCCTCTGTATGCTGTCAGATGATGAACATACATAGTGCAGTATCTGTCTCTCAGAAAAGCCAACTCCTTGTACATTTGTGGTTTTCAGAATAGCTTGCTGCTCAGTCTTAAAATCCAGCCAGGCATCCCAAGTAAGACACAATCAACTCACTAACCACTTGGGATCTCTTTCTTTATTTAACATATGTCCAATCAACAAAAGAATAAAACTTGGGGGGAAAATAAGAAAGCCAGTATTCTCCCTAGGAAGAGCTTTAGCTGATCTAAATGCAAATATACTCTCACGCGTGCTGAGGTGCCAGACTCAATCCATCTGTGCGTGCAAAGGGCAACAATTCTGAAAATGGCCATGCTTCTCCAAAAGCACCAACTACAGACAAGTTCAGCCTTATTTAATAAATGTCCATTTGCAATATGACTGAGGTGCCAGGCTGAAGAATGGATACAGTATGCAAGTCAACATATCTTCTCCCACCCCCACTGCCCTTGCTCTCCTATCACGCTTGCTAAATGTACGCTAATCTTCCTCTTGTCTTGTGTTCTCACTTTTCTTGCAGTCGCTGTGAGCGCTTGCCTTGTAATGAAAATAAGGAGTGCCAGAGCCTGCCTCTGAGAATAACCTACTATCACCTCTCTTTTCCTACCAACATTCAAGTACCCACCGACATTTTCCGCATGGGCCCTTCCAATGCTGTCCCTGGGGATAAAATTCTGCTGTCCATCATCAGCGGGAACCAGGAGGGGTTTTTCACCACAAAAAAAGTGAACAACCACAGTGGCATTGTGGTCATGCAGCGGCAAATCACAGAGCCCAGAGATCTTCTTCTGACAATTCAAATGCAACTTTCCCGCCATGGAACTGTCAACACATTTATTGCCAAACTTTTTATCTTTGTCTCTGCACAGCTTTGATCCCTAACTTAGAGGCATCATTGGCTACTTTTTCTCTTCTAAGAGTAGCTTATTTTTCCCAATTTTAATAAAGTTTTAGTTCATCCGTTGCATGCTGCACTTGCATTTTATTTGCCATCATCATTACAGTTCTCCACTTGCCCCATCACTGAAAATCTCAATTTGGGGAGATTCTTACGTGTACTCTGCGTCATTATAAAAAGCAGAAATTGGTGTCCAAGAGCTTATTACCTGAATATACCGAGACTGAAAACTATTAATTTTCTTCACACAGTTGTGGAGTTGGTCTCATTTGATGATACACAGCTGCATATGTTTAGGTCTAATTTTTCAAAACAAAATAGGTACATAATTTAAGCTGTCTCAGCTGAGACATCTTTAGAGAGTTTCATCACTTATGGGGCAAATAGTGTGCCTTTTCTGAAGATCTATCAGAAGGGCATAACTTAGGCCCTTTAGCACCTCAGAGGTGCCCCAGCACACAAGTCACTGTGAAAGTGTGGAGCCAGATTTTCAAGCTGCGCTAGTTATCATTGCTCTGTTGCAGCCAGTGAGCTTGTGCTGATTTCTGCCAGGTACAGATCGCAATTCTCACTTCTAAGGATGGTAGAAGAGAGAATCTCCTCTAAACAACAGTTATTTTAGAGATTTTTTGTCTTCCTGTCTGTGGAATTTCCACTGAATTGAAAAAGTAATGATGGGAAAACAGCAATAAACTTCCTAACAGCATTCGGCTAGTAGCAGAGAGCTCCTCGCTGTTTCACAGGCTATATGTATCATGAGATGTGTCTACAGGAACATTTGAAAAAAGATTTTTAATTGGTCTCATAACATTTTTGTGTCTCCAACTTCTATATGAAAGCTGATGATTTTTTAACTGTAAAGACTTTACGCACCACCACCACCAAAAAATCCCCAAGCAAACTCTAGCAGCCCTGAAAGGGCAGCCAGAATTCCAGTATCCAAATCTTTCTTCCTTCTGTGACTTTCTTCCTTTACTTCTATACAGTCAAGAACAAAGTAGGCAATACAACTGAAATTTCTTTGGAATTTTTTTGTTTTGTGAGTTGGAAAAGGATTTCTTTTACTCTTCGTCCTTGTATTGATAGATATGAATAGCTGAGTCCCAGAGGCACAATCTGAAAATTAATGTTCTTTTACGCCATCCTGGGATCAGATATCTCTGCTGCCCGGTACATAGGCAGAATAGTCAGTCCATACATGAATGAGGAATAACCCATGTGAATGCATTTATGGAAAAAATGCTTCACTGTATAAATACAGACAGCACAGGCAAGGTACAAGGTTAGAAACTAGGAACCTTCTAAAGCAAGATCACAAGCCTTAATCACCTGAACACAGGGAATTACTCTGTTAGCTGTAAGCTGCAGACTCTCAGGCTCATCATCAGCCAAGGACTAGATTGGGGCATGATCTCAGCACTCTGCCAGAGTATTACATGTTCCCTAGGGCAAAGTTTATCCCAGCTGGCTGACAGGAGTTCAAGTCTCACGAGGAATGCCAATGTTTAATAAGTCTGTTGACACATCCTTATAAAGCTGCCAGAAGTTGCCAGTGGGGATAGAGTCCCAGCTTTAAATATTGAAAGCACAAGCCCGTGCTACTTGAGCTAATGGGGTTTCTTACTGCCACAGAAGATGCTTGTATATAATAGCCCTCTGGCTACTGGTTCATTATGAGGCCATAATTAAGTAGGATCAAGATTCAAAAATAACCTTCATATTTTGCAAGCATTAATATATATTTGTTTGGCAGGAAAAGAAGGGAGTGTGAGAATTTGGCCCTCAGTATTGTAAAATGCTACCATATTAATTGCATTCAGCAAGTAATTCAAGAACACGGAGCTCAGTGTCTCCTGTATGAGATGCTTTAATGCTGCAGCGTAGCTGGAACTTTCAAGAACTTGTATGTAATTATGTAGCACCATTTACGTGCATGGTTCTTTCCAAATGAAAATGAAATTGCGGCTCCTGGTCCAGAGAACTTACTAATTGAATCCAACAGAGAATATGAAAAGGAGTGACACCAGCACCCAAGAAGGAAGACAGTGAGAGAACAAAGTATTACCATCTGCACTTTGGATATGCTGAAGCAATTAGCAGGGATATCAAAAGAAAGGAAATCAGAGAGTGAATATTTAGGCAGAGGAAAGCACAAACTCAAGTTCAGCAGTGTGGACGGAGCATGCAAGAAAATAAAGGTTGTGGGATTTGTAAGAGGGGAGAGAAACGGTGCAAAGAAATAGAGCTGACACAAATGTTTGTCTGTCACATGTATATGGTTACCAGCTGGATGGATCTAGAAACTCGTTTTAGTTAGGAACTAACACAAATGACTTGTGATCATTGTGATCCTCTGTTTCTGTATGCAGGGCACCTAATTCATGTCAGAATGCTTTACTGCAGTGAATCAGAAGTGAGAATTACGCATGTGAGTCTTACTTAGGACTTCATCTTAAACAAATTCATGGCTTTATTAGATGAGAATTTCCGAAACGTTTGTCAAATTTTGTTCCAGCTGAAGTCAAGAGTAAAGCTCTCTTTTCTTCCCAGGAGGGAGCAAAGGCAGATCGATACTGAATGCTTCAGACACTCCCACCACAATGTTTTTGCATACAAATTCCATTATCTAAATACAGCTATGAAAATTTAGGATGCTGTATGTATCATACCGGTACTTCATTAGTAATAATATCCCAAAATGAATTATGCAAACTACTGTTTATTGGTGTCCCTAAAACATTTAGATGATGCCATAGTTGTTATTTACGTGTTACATAATGCAAAGAGGAAAAACTTTTAAAAGAACTTTTTCAGAATTTGTAAACACATTGGAAATAAACCCAGTTTGACTTGGCTGTTGTGACCCCAGCTCAGGAGGAAAGATGCAGTGTTTGTTTCTATGGCTGTATAGATGTGTCTACTAAACTCCTCTATACGCAGTAAGGGAAAAAAAAGGGGGGAGAGAGGGAAACATCACACGAATTATGTACTTTTTGCCTTAATTCTATTTGTTATGTATTTTGAAATAGACTATTTTACGCTGGAACTACACTATCTAATTTAGCTGATCCTTATTTCACAGACATGAGGGTCAGCTACCTGGAAGTCCTTTCTTAATTTGGTGGCTGAGGTTTAAAATAAGGGGATGTAATCTGTTACCATAGGTCAGTCTGTTATGCCCATATATCCAGAATTAATTTGTTCTAAAATGACCACCATGAAGCTTTTCAGCCGAAAGCCCTATTCTGTTCCCTGTGAGATCTCTAGGAAATGATGAAATTTTGTATGCAGATAACGGTGGGAAGTAAAAGGTCTCTCCTGGCCTGTCTCTCCTGGCCAGTCTCAAAACATCAACTCCAGAGTAAGAATAACAAGCCAGGCTCAGCTGGTGTAAATTAACCCAGCTTCATTGCCTTCCCGTGGACTATGCCAGTTCACATCTGTTGAAGCATGATTTCCTTAATGTTGATTCATGTTTTCTCTTTTATCTTTATTTTAGCTTCATACAATATCAGCGTGTTTGGCTTTGTTTTCTTTGATGAGCAAATGTGGGTAGCGTATAATAAGAAGTTACTGATGTATTTATTATTAATAGAGCCATAAAGTCCCTTTGAACATCTGAAAAAAATATGGCTTGTAGGTGTGGACTTGGGTAGCACATTTTGAAAAGAGCAAGAACCATTTGTTTCTAGAGGTATCTGACAAACTAAAGTTTCCATTTTTGTTTTCCTTTTACTCAGTGAATTTTTCTTCCTTTTAATCTTTTAATTCCTGCCCCCCCCCGACACTGCAGTCTTTTCTTTTTTCCACTTAGAAATATGAAGAAATGGGCAGGTCAAAGTTGAGATCATTTGTGGGGCTTAATCACATTGTAAGTCCCAGCATAGCCCTTTCATCTCTCATGAACACAGACCGGGTATTGTGTGAAGTTCTTGAACTGTAAGTGACTTTAAATTCACTCTAGTGGACAAGGGTGAGAAGAAGTCATTTAACTTTTAATAGACTTTCAAGGACGAATGAGCAGCTGGTTGAGATGGAATATGAAATGACCCTTACCATTTCCCCAAACTCAGAATTCAATCTTTGAGGTATAATAATGTGGTTAACTTTTTTCCTCCCCCAGTTTCCATTCCTCTCTGTTTTCTCAGTTTAGATGGAAAGAGGGGGATGTGAAAAAAAAGACTGAAGAGAGGCTTTTCTGGCTCTTGCTGCAGTGAAAATCATGAAAGAAAGTTGGCCCTTCAGATATTTCCTGCCAGATTTCCCGAATGGAAACAATTGCTTCTGCTTTATGTGACTGATATCACATGGAGTACAGAAAGGCTTGTGCAAATAAGTTCAGCTCCACTGAAATTGGTGAGACCACGCCAGTGCGCTGCAGCTGAGGATCTGGGCCTAGTTTGGTCCTGTCTGTACTTTGAAAGCAACTTTACTTGGCATCTTATGCACTACCGTTCTCCTTACTCTTACACGCCTGGCTTGAAGAACTGGCTTTGTGGGGTGTTTGACTGCAACTCGTAGCCAAGCCAAATTTTTTCAGTGGCCCAGCAGTTCTCATGATCTGCATTTGTCTAAGTTTTTGAGGTGAAGAATGAACACTTACATCAATTATAGTTTCTAGCTCCCAGGATTGCAAAACACACAGTAATTCATTTTCAGGATACATATGCATCTCTCTCTCATTTCTCTTAGTGTCAGACTTGAAAAGACAGATACTATCCGTTGCATTAAGTCTTGTCGACCAAATGATGTCAGCTGTGTGTTGGATCCAGTCCACACAATTTCCCACACTGTCATTTCACTGCCCACCTTCAGAGAATTTACAAGACCTGAAGGTAAGTGGTTTGTTCGTTGTTCCATTTAATAGACTACAACATATAAAACCTCCACCGGAAATCCTTGCCTAAAGCCAGACTAGCTACCAGTGCAGTAAAATGTTTGCACAGTTCCAAATTATAGTGTACTATTCATTTAATTAAAAACTTCAGTATCCAGGAGTTTTAATTTTATGGGGCAAAGAAAGTAATTCTGAGCTCTAACTCATACAGCTTCCCAGTCTAAGGAAATATTGAGTCTGAATTCCCAGTTACCGCATTTACTCACATAATAACTGTGTGCCCTATGACTTTTTTCTTCCCTTTTTTGCAGATTTTGCCATAGGAAGTAGGTGCTCATTATATTTCTCTCATCTGTTTATGGTCTGTTGTTTGCTATTGACAGGTGGCTTGTTCCAAGAACATAGCCTTTATCTACATGCAAACATTAATTGCAAAATACATTATTTTGAATATACTATCTAGTACTGTGGTTTGCCTGTTTTTGATCTATGAACAAAATAAGTATTGTTCTTTTTGAAATATAGAATAAAGGAAGGGAAAATTCCAAGGACTGGACAGAAAGTTTTTAAGCTAAGATTTCAAAAAGCATCCAAGTGAGTGGCTATCCAGTCATCCAGAGTGAGTTTTCCAGCCCCAGATGCTGCACTCTCGTGGGCGCTCGTGTGTTTCTGTAGTTGCTTCGACTTCTGCGATACCTGCGAGTTTTTAAGTCCTGCAGTTTTGTAAGGATCACACACACTTTGCTCAGTGCACATACAAACTTACAGATCAAGAGCCAATTTTTGCTCCTTGGCACTTGTATTCATTTTCTGGCAGCTTCACTGGGGATTGCCTGCACATCCAGAGGTGCGATGACTGCCTTCAGCCCTTCATCCTGTAGGATGAGCCACTCAGCAGCCTACTGTGTGGCACTGACACAGAGAGAGAAGGGGATGGAGGAAAGGAAGATAATTTTGAAGGGTTTTTTTAAAGATCCTAAATCCCTGTTTCTGATGCACCCAGTCTCAGCCTTGCTATCTCAGAAGGTTGTTGTAAATGAAAGCCAAAGCTGATTCTTCACTTCTGTACCAGGCAGAAGGAGTAGAGCAAGAGATGTCCTAATCCTTGTTCATACAGGAGCAATTTAGCCACCAATAACTTTGCTGTGTGGAGCTGCTATAGATTGTGTGTGGCTTGTTTCAGGCCTTGGCTGGCCCTACTTCAGAGGGAACAGAGGAATGCCCCATAGCCACTTCTGCTCCCGCACACGCCCCTTCAGCCTCACCAGGTGTACTGGCAGCAGAGCTAAGGATTTGGCCCAGGATGCTTCCCAAATTGTTCCCTCATTAGTCCATCCTCATGATTTAATAAAAAGAGATGAGACCTAGCGATCTGAGAGTACTACAGAAGCCCAGAAGATGTTCCTAAATTCTAATTCAGTGCGTGGCCTTGGGTGAATTCTTACTGCCCCATGGTTTAGTTTCATCATCTGTAGAGCGAGTGTAATGAGGCGAATAATACTACTTACCTCCCTCACAAGGGGCTTGAAAAATAGTCTTCTTTTTTTTTAAACTTAAACCCCTCCTCCAATACTCAAAAAGACTCTGTAATTTGTAATAGCAATACTTTGTGTAACTGCGTAAGGGAATTGGAGTTCAGGGGTTTATCTGTTTGGTCCCCTCCACTCCCCACCCTGTGGATCTTCTGTGTTGTCCTCTTGGGTACGTGCTGGAAGTCTGACTGGTTTCTGAGAGTGGACTTTCTGGACTCTAAAAGTTACAGTGTTTTGGCTTCAGGGCTTCTTGGACAATGCAGGAGGAGAAAATAAATCTATCATCTGAATCGTCCCTTCCCTCAGATCTTCTTTCTTTCCATTTTAAAGGACAAACTGGGAGTAGTAGGGGAGGGGGTTGTCCTCCAACAGCTTTCAGGACGAGTAATTTTGGATCAAATTTTGTCGGGCTCTTCAGTGATGTTTTCAAATACTTCTTAGTACATTCTGTGATGCTCTTTATTTGCAGAGATTATTTTTCTTCGTGCCATCACACCTACATATCCGGCCAACCAGGCAGATATCATATTTGACATAACAGAAGGAAATTTAAGAGATTCCTTTGATATCATCAAGCGTTACATGGACGGTATGACAGTGGGTGAGTAGAACGTTTTCTGCTTACTTTCTTCTCTCAATAATATTGTAGATCAAGGTTAAGGAAATTAACTCAATTAATTAATTCCCACCTTTATTTTCAAGCCTGTATTGATTTAATATTCTCCAGTCCAATATGTGTAATTTGAACTAATATCTCACAGATGGGTTTTTTATTCAAAATACCAGAGGCCTAAACTTTAATTTGAGAAGTATGTTAACTTTTTTCAGAACTGGCTCTAATTACAAATGCAAATGGCTTAGCTTTAAAATTACGAGGTTTGCCCATTATAATCAAATCAAATATGAAATATGTAGTATGTCAGCAAAGAGACGGTAATTTTAATTAACTGTTCTTTCTTCTTTAAACAGCATTGCACCAATTTGTGGATAATAATCAAATTTTTAAGGCAGGACTGCATTTACTGAAACTGTTACCTGTTTTAATATTTAATGACAGGCTGGTTCAGTTTTAAATAAATACCTCTGCTGAGGGTAAAAGAGATCTGTCAAATGCTGTGGTTCACAAGACATTTCAGAGTGGAACACACACATTTGATTTACAGTCTCAACTTGGCAGGGAGGAGACATGGCGGGAAGTATATCTGTGTGTGTGGGTCACACGCTAGACCTGCATCTCCTCATCTAGCAGGAGGGGCTGCAGCACAACCTGGGGTCGTGCTTTCTGGTAGGTTTCTTTCAGAGCAGGGCCCTCTTGGGGGATATAATGCGTACTGTATCCAGTATGAATGTGTATAGTGTATCTAGTATATACACACACACGTGCATACAGGTATATATTTCCAGTGTATACTGTAGTTTGGCTCTCTGGGACCCAGCATACCCAGGAGTAGTTGGCAAATTATGTGAAGGTTGCAGAGCAGGAGCAGGTCCCAGCTGATGTGCTGCTCTGCCCTGTGAGTTGCTAGTGCCGTGGCAGGGGAATATGCTGTGATTCTCATGCTTAGAGAATTAATATGCCAGGTATTAAAAAGTAGTGTTTGATTGCTCTTTATTAATGTTTATTTATGAAAATAAAAGACCACTGTTCCCAGTGAACGTTTGTGTTTCAATGTGTGAATGTGCAGGTTCTGCTCAGGTTTATACATGTGCTTCTGTGCTTTCTAGCAGGACTTGTCTGGATGAAAAGAAAAATCGCTGCTGTCCTTTTTCCATGCTGATGGTTTGTGAAAATGTCATATTTAGCATGATCTGAAGGTGGCACTGTTGCATTTCAGAAGCAAGATAGTACAGCATCAGCTGTGCAAAGGTTTTATGAACTGTAGATAAAAATCATAAGTCATTAGGTTTATATTTCTTTCTTTATCAAACAGCAGTATACATGTGAATGCTGAGAAAGAGGGAGAGTCTGTTAAAGCAGGATGATAAGATTACAGATTTCAGGTATTGGGTTGATTCTTTAGAAGAGTATAAATGTTATCAGATCCCACAGTAGTTACATTAGTTTGCTTTTCGTGCTGTGTTCTTCTTTCTGCCTGAAGTAAGAAAGAAGGATGTGTTTAGAAATTTGACTGGCCAAGATAGTCGCCTGGGGGAAGTGTTTCCATTTTGAATAACAGGACTGGGTGTCAATGGTATTTTACTTGGTAAACTTGATATCTGCCTCACCACGTTAAGAGAGAAAGGATATTCTTATACACCAGGCTGAGAGGATACGGTATGTGCCTAAGTACATTCCCAGCTCTGCAAAAGAATTGGGCAACTCTTTCTTCACCTCAGTTCCCCCATGTGCAACATGGAGATGATAAAACATGCCTACTACTGTCTTAATTAATTCTTGTATGTAAGAGTCTTAATTAATTCCTCTATGTAAAAGTACTTTGAGATTAATGGATGGAAGCTGTAAAGTAAACTGCCTGCAGCAGAATTGGAAAAGGAAAAACAAAACAAAACCCCAGCTGATATTACCTGGAGGGGCAGAGGTTCAGGACACCGTGTTGTATGTGTGAAATTAGGATTGCAAATAATTCTGCCAGCAGCAGTTATACTGCTCTCATCATAATATCGTTTTTCTTGTTATTAATAATCAGAATATTAGGTGTTCCCATAAAGTGCTGGGAAGTATTCAAGACAAAAAAATGAGATGGGATCTTAGTCCATAGGAGTTCACAAAGTGAGTCCCTCTTGTAAAGAAAGAGGAATGGTTTGTATAAGGGTGGAAAAAGACAAAGGGCATAGACGATATCAGAAAGATTTCTTGGTTATCCCATTAAGTTATAGGAACATAAGAATTGTGGGGCTGCAACATAAGGACTCTAGCAGAGCAAATGCCCAACTAGCCCAGTAACCAGTGTCCAACGTATGGGCCAGTAACAGACAGGTATATGGGAATCTTTCTCCAGATATAATGTTCCAACTTACCGCAACCATCGATTTATATGCTTCTGGGAAAGCACACCTGGACCATCATGCTTGATGACCACTGATGGACATATGCCTCTTCAATCTGTGTAGCCTATTTTTTAATCTTATATTGTAGAGGAAAGAATACATTTACTCTGATAATAAATCATGGATGCATGGGTAAAAGGAATAATAAGCATGTTTCATTCTGCTGTAATATTTCAGGAGAAATGACCAGAGTATCAAAGCTATTTTATCTACTGTTGGAAATTAGATCACCAAATATCTTTTCTCTACAAGACAAAATTTCTCTACAAGAGAAAATATAGAAAACCTCTATAAGAGTTGTTGTTTTGTTGTTGGTTTGGTGTTTGTGGTTTTTTTTTAAGAAAAGACATAGACTAGCTCAGAGAGAGATGAAATGCGTAAGAGCATGTGGAAGAAGAGCCGGAAAATAGTTACTAGTGTTACTGAAAGACCTGAATGTAATAAACCTTGACTTGATGTCAGAGCAGAGGAAACAAATGAAGGGATTCAAAGAAAGGAAGGAGCACTGGGAAAAGAGGGGGAGAAAGGACAGATCCAGGAAGATGCTCTTGCAGGAAGTCCTTCATTAGTAAAACAGTTTTTTGCTAGGGGTAACAAACAAGAAGAGAGATGATGCCTTAAGAAGGACTTGCATCTAAACTGTCTCTCTGTGAATGGAAAGAAACAAGATACTCTCAAAAGTCTAACACTAAAAAAAAAAAGCGAAAAGGTACAGGTTTCTTTTGGTAAAGGTTTAGAGAGTGGGAAGAGCTGTTAGAGATGGAGTTACAGAAGAAAAGTGAGGACTTCAACACTGACACAGAATTGTGGACTGAAGAGAGTCAGGTTGTCAGTTTTAACCATTATGCCTTTGAGTTGACACTGAGACATCAAGGAGAAGATGTTAATGAAGCTAAGAAATATGTAGGATTGCATGGAGAGTGGCTAATCAGCCTGGTTTGTGATTTGTTGGCAAAAAGAGTTGAGGTCATAGGAGGAGATGAGAGTGTGTAGGAACAGGTTGTGAGGAACGAAAAAGAAGAAACTAGAAACAGAGGAAGGAGCTGCCCCAGGGAATGTTACAAAAAGAAAGAACACAGTCTCCCAAATGAGATGTAGGAGGAGTTGCCACAAAGGTAGGAGTAGAAAGAGGCGAGGATAGTATTGCAAAATCAAGGAAAGAAAATATACCAAATGGGAATCAATGATCAGCAATATTGGACATGGAGGAGCCAAAAGAAGTGAGAACAGACTGCAAAAGTAGCTATGCTGACCTACAGAAAGTATCTTCCAGTGGATGAGATGGAAAGAAAGCCAGCCTGGTGGAGTGGCAGTGCGTAGACTTCATGCAAGCTGAAGAAAAAGAATTGTGTAAAAAGTTGCCTCCAATATTTCTACCCAATTGCATTAAAAAGAGATGTGAAACCCCATTCTTTCCTGGTTCAGGAAGTGCTATAGACTCTCTGTTGCCTGGTGAGGTTACAGGCCAAAGGTGGCATTGAATCCAAAAGATACTGTTAACAACTGCACATCACTTGTTAGCATGGGCAGGAGAAAAACAGAACTGCAGACATATGCAGGTTGGGGGTTTTTTTAAAGCTTTTATAGACTTTTCACTGCATTCCTCCTTTAACCAGCTGTCAGTGAAAAATGAAGAATGCATTTTCAACCTGTACAAAAATGTCCTATCAATGCCTAAGGTATTATCAGATACTATAAAACATTTCCCCCCTCAGCTATACATTCATTTCCTTAGGTGACTGTAATACCACCTTGCAGTCTGGTAAACTTCAGGAAGGTTTTTAAATTTCTTAATGCAGCTGAAAGTAGTTTTGATAGGCTGAAATCTTCCATATCCCATTTGGTGCTAACCTAAGCATATATTCTTGCTTATTAAGCAGAATAGTTCTATTCTTAGCAAAAAGATCCAAAGCCAACACAATTATAAAATTTCACTTGTACCTATAGAGCTTCTCAGGGGTGTTGTGCTGGAGCCTGAATACACTGGTATCAATGGTTGCTTATAATTTACAGATATGTATTACTGCTCTCCACTGTTACTTGCAAGGATTTTGCTGCTGTCTCTGTCCTGACTCTCCAACCTCTTTTACACGTGTGATAGTTCACGGTGTTACTTTTGAACCATTACAGAAAGTGTCTTGACTACTGATGGCACAACACTGGATTCATTAGTAGTCTAATTTCTACTATGGTATCATGATTGTTTAATATGTTCCAGAGGCTGGGCAGAGACTTAAAAAATGATCAGAAGGTAAACAAAACCAGATAGCATAAGAAAGTGTGCTTGTGGGATCCCATGCTGGTTGGGGGCAGGAGGAGACTGGAGGTTGGTTTGACTTTTTGGGAAACCTGTCTTTAGCACAAGGGTAGTAGTTCTGTATCTCGTAGGTAGTTTGGCCATTTCCAGTGTGGCAGTCTTTTCATAGTCCACCATGGAAATGTTTGTATGGTCTGACATTAAATTCAGAGTCATTGGATTGCAAAAGATTTGGTTCTGAACTTTGTCCCTGGACCCACTCTGCTCTTCAGTGCCGGGCAAGTACCTTCACATTCCTCTCCTGCTTCTCCCTTACCCTCTGTTGCTCTAGACTCTTTATCTTTGGGCCAGAGGCTGGCTGGCTCTTACCGCGCATTTGCTACGGTGTTTAGCATAATGAGATCCCCGGACTGATTTGGGCGTCCTGGCGAGGCTGTGATGCTGAAAGTAGCAGTTCACCTACAGTTGCTTTTCTGTGGGGAATGGAGTCTAGGTGTAGGCAGAGCGAGGGCATCCAGGAGAACTCCGTGGTTCACAGAGGGGAGGACGTACATATCTCCCCTTGTGGATAGTCTTACTAGAAAGTAAGCGACAACAGCCACCTTTTGTCATGACTATAATGTCATTAGCATGAAACAACAATGGTGTCTGGCAATACAAAACCGATGCTGTGCAGTCATTCACAGTGAGCACACAGAGCAGGGACATAATTCAGCAGGTTTTTCAACAGGGTCTTGCAGCCTTACATTAAAAAAAAGACACAGTCCCTTTCAGTATCTTTGTTCTGGTTTCATCTAGGCTTGCCCCTTTCACAAGAGGAGCCCCTCAGCAAAGAATATTTTGTGAGTTTTTCTCTATGCCAGGTTGCCCTGTCGAAATTAGTAGCTATGCATTTGAGACGAGGGTGCCCAGAAGCCATTTGGTAAACGGGATCCTAGATTTATTGCCTGAACCTGCCCTTTCGGGATGCTGATGACTGCGCCCTTCAGTAGTCAAATCTCTCAACACCCTCCCTTCCCTCCAGAAAAAATGTCAGGCTGGAGAGCTCTTCTGGAGGCAAACAAGCAACTCAAGTAGGAGGTGAATTTTCGTTTTGTATCTGAGAAGTGCTGAAAGTGCTTTTTGGGTGAGAATAAGTCTAGTGCTTGAGTGGAACAACCTTCCTAATGCCAAATTTCACTCTAGCACATTGCAAATATCTGGTTAATCAAACGCTCCTCCTTGATCAATGTTCATCTCACCCCTCAGGTAGGAAGGTGTAGTGTATTACAAAAACATTCATACAGATTACCTTCAGTTACAGTTTCCATAAAGCCAGCAGACAAATAAATCACACTGCAACTCTGACAAAGTTTTGTGAACTGTGGCGTGAAGAATAAACCTGCCAACTTAGGAAAGAAATGGACTGAGTCAGGGAACAGCTAAGGGGAGTGCCAAATGTCCTTGGTTCAGATTCGATAGCATGCACTTTTTGGTATTAATTTTAAACAGTGGGCTGAGATATTACATAAATGAGCCAATAAAGCCAGATTTGGAATCCAGTACACCGAGAAACATACTACAGCAATTCCTCTGAGAGATGTCTGTGTGAATTCAGGCTTCTGAGGTGCTTTGCCCCAGTTTAGAGTAGTCAGAGACCTGCTTTTCTGAGGATCTCTAAGTGTCAAATATTGGTGCGACTGATTCAGCTGCTTCTGCTGCTGCTGCTCCCGAGTTTGTGGTTGATAGCAAGCATCTCATTCCTGCAGTAGCGCCTACACACCCTATAAAAATGGAGACGGAAGATAAGAGACTCAAGGCATATCGTAAATCTTTCCCAGTATGATGCACAGATGCATGGCTCACTTAAAAAAAAAGCCCACCCTAACTTTTATTTTTAAAGGGGTCAAATGTGGTGAAGTGACCCTTTATTTCAGCCTTATTTTGAGAATTTGGTCAGGGATTAACACACATTAAGATTCAGAAAGCTTCCCTCGTCAGAAGTTCCGCTAACAATACCAGCAGAGCTGTCGCCTCTAGGTGATGACTGAGCAGCTATATAAGGGCTTTCATGTCAAATCCTCAGGATTAGGTACTTTTTCTTCCATGGTAAATTGAATCACAGAGCTATTTTGTGCTGTGTGCCATAATGTGGCTCTTTGCCAGGAAATGCATAGGGTTACAATAATTAATTGCCCAGGTGTCATGGATATGCTACTGTATCAAAGCTTGGCTGAAACGGAATAATGTGGTTGTGGGACAGGTAGGGTAAACTAAGCCATTCTCACTAAATGGAGAGACTGCGTGTACATGATGATGTACCATGATGGACAGTAAACCCCCTGTAAATAAGATAGTGGGAATAAAGTCTCAGGAGGCTGATATATGTGATTTTGCATTTTTTGCATGCTTTGGACATTCAGCCTTGAAGTTTTTCCACCTGTTTTTGTAATATGTAAGATTCTTATACTACATAAAACATGTCACGTTCTCAAAGGTGGAACAGGAAGGATTAAAAAATACATAGTGGAAACTATTTTTTAATGAGGGTACTTCAAGTACAGTTATTGCATTTTAGGCATGAGTGATTTCGCAGCATTGTCAACATTAAAACCCATTGCGAGGTTTGGCTGGAAGGCAAACCAGAGATCTAAAAGCACTTGAAGTTTGCCAAACCAAGATAAGAGCACATCTCTCTGAAGTTATTTGGTATCCTTAATAAAGATCATAGTATTTGTAAACTAGCCAAACCTCAGTAAAATCAAAGGTTGTTTTTAATTCTTTCATAATCCCAAGGCTCCATATGATCCAACATGACAGATAATAGCTTTGAAAATATTTACCATTTGTTCCTGGCCAAAAAATGTATTAATACCATGAGGCCTCTTTATTGCCTCTTTATTTGATGCATTTCAGCAATCAAAGCTTTCTAGAGAAGCCCAAGTGTTAATGAAATTAAACTTTGTTGAGTGGTTGAAGGATAGCATTTATAATAAATTGAATCCCAAATTTCTGATCTGTTGAATAAGGCAGAAAGATCCTTTTTCACGCTGAAATGTAATTCCTGTACTGTAATTTCCTTTTCCTTTTTTTCTTTAGAGGTGAAATGAAAGGCAAAAAGAGAAGCAGATTCAGTTTTAGCTAAATTTAAACTAAGACTTGTACTAGGTGGAAACTTCAAAGGCTATGAGTACCTGGAGAATTTTAGACACAATCGTTTGGGCAGTCTTTAAAGGAGAGCTTTTTCTTTACGTGGCTTGTAAATGTTTACTGTGGTCAATAGATACTCTGAGCTTGGGAGAGATCTGAGCAATAGGAGTTGCTTATGGTCGCAGGCACAGGCCCACCTTGTTACACTACTCTTTTTTTTTCTGAGGGATGCCTTGCCCTACTCCTGATCCTCTTTTACACCTTTCAGAGAAGGACGCAGTACAGCTTTGAGCTGCACTGTTGAGTCGCAGTTATTGAATTACTCTTTTTGCCTGTTCCTGAGATAACGTGCCACTGCGGTCAGCACTGCGCCAACTGGTCCAAGTCATAAGGGGTCCTGTGCATGCTGCTGTTACAGTACCTAAAGCGCCGTTGCCTTTCTGTTCCCTAACAGGGAACATTGGGGTTGTATCAAGCGCTCTGGAGCTTTGTTGGTGCTCAAAAGGGAAATCCCCCTCTCCTGTCTACCTCTGAACAAACACTCCAGCCCTTTCCCTGTTGTCAGCATTAGTGTTTGTGCAGCAAGCTACACTTTTGGTTCTCTTCTTTTAGGTGTTAATCCAAGGGAAGTGGTGGAGGATATAGCAGGATCACTAGTTTTGATCAGCTTAAACCAACAGTGAAATTGCCCTGAGTCTCATGTAGCTTACGAAAGTGTGATTTTATGTGTCCAAACTGACTTCTGAAGCATTTCATAAGCATTTGGTTGCTCAACAGTTGAAAATTAGGCCATTTTCTTAGGAATTTGGATAAAGATCAGAGAGGTCCATGTTTGAAAAGTACATGTTTTTGAAAATCTTGTCCCAAGATACTTCAGCAAAGATAGGTATAGCCAGCCACATGCCTGTGAAGCAGTTCTCCGTCAGCATGGAAACCTTGTTAACATCCAACTCTAACTTGATTCTCCAAATCTATTCTTTTGTGAAGTGTTCACCATCAAAGTTGAATGAAGGTCTAATTCACAATGTTATGAGGGCAATATACTTCAAAGCAAGAGGAAATCTATTTCAGTACTTGTATTTTGATTAATGAGTTTTCTGAATCCTTTAACCGTATTTATGTTTGTCAGGTGTGGCAGCTCAAGGATTAATGATATCTTCAGAGCTATTTTTCTGTATGATTTGATGCCTGCAGTGATGATTACCAAGAAATATTTCATTTTCCAAAGAGCAGCCACTTATTAATAAAACAGATTATATCAGAAACTATAGAGCACCACATAGCAGGAGCCTACATTGTTATTGTCACAAGTAATTGAGAGAAATAGACATAGCTTTTCACAAAAAAAAAAAAAAAGAGAGAAAATAAAAAGGACTATTTAGGTTTTGAGAGATGGAGGAATCTAAGGTGTACATTAACTTTCTGAAGTCAGCAGACATCTGGTGGTCTGGGAAATGCCTGCAGTTTGACAGCTAGATTGCGCCTTTAGGCACAGTCATGAACTAGAGAGGACTGGAGGAACATAATGCCTGTGAGACTGCCTGTGGAGGCACAGCCCATTGCTGTGAAAGGCAACAAGAAGGGCTTCTACAAATACATCAACAGCAAAAGGAAGAGTAGGAAAAATGCGGGCCTGCTTCTGAACAGGGCAAGAGACCTGGTGACCAAAGACATGGAGAAAGCTGAAAGATTCAATGCCGCCTTGCCTCATTCTTTACTGATAAGACTGGCCTTCAGGAGTACCAAGGCCCTCAGAGCAATAGGAAGGTCTGGAGCAAGAAATACTTGCCCTTGGTGGAAGAGGATCAGGTTAGGGAACATTTAAACAAACTGGACACACCCAAGTCCATGGGACCTGATGGGGTGCCCCCACAAGTGCTGAGGGAACTGGCTAATGTCATTGCGAGGCCAGTCTTAATTATCTGTGGACGATTGTGATGATCCAAAGTTCCTGTGGACTGGAAGAAAGCAAATGTCACTGCAATCTTCAAGAAAGCTAAGAAGGAGGATCTAGGGAACTACTGGCTGGTCACCCTCACCTCAGTCCCTGGGAAGGTGATGGAGCAAATCCACCTGGAAACCATTTCCAAACATATTAAGGACAAGGAGACTGGGAATAGTCAGCAAGGATTTATGAAGGGGAAATCATGCCTGACCAACTTGGCAGCCTTCTACAAAGAGATGACTGGATTAGTAAAGAAGACAGAAACAGACTCTTCTCAGTGGTGTGGGCAGTACAAGAGTCAATGGGCACAAATTGAAATACAGGACATTCCATTTAAAGATACAAAAAACCTTCTGTTCTTTACTGTGAAAGTGGTTGAACTCTGGAACAGGTTGCCTAGAGCTGTGTGTGGAGTCTCCATCCTTAGAGATACTCAAAACCATACTGAACACAGCCCAGACAACATGCTCTAGGTGACTCTGCTTTGAACAAGGAGTTGTACAGATGGTCTTCAGAGGCGCTTCCTGCCTCAACTATTCTGTGATTCTGATTCTGGATCACGGTCATGTTGAAAACGTGACAGGACTGGATTGCTATGAAAGGAAAAACTTTGCAGCTTTCACTCCACTAAATGCAGTCAGACATTCCCTAATGTGCAATGTTTGAAGCATTGCATTTTCAAAGCTAGGATACATTAGGCAATTACTCAACAGTTGATTCACTTAGCTTCTCCCCTGGTGTGGTATAGGTCAGTAAGTACTCCAATAGCTATGTTGGTAGAGCAATTTAAGCACCAAATATCGTTACTTTGGCATAACCTTTTGGAATAAAAAGCAGTCTTTAGGAAAGGAATTTAATTAAACTTTAACATATGCAGAGCCCCAAAGCTTTTTACAGAGAAAAAAATTCATGAAATAGCCTAAAATGTGCATTTTCTGTTTCTTACCAGTATGTGAATTATTTTTCAACCTTATTGATGAACTTTGTATATTTGTAATGAATACTGAATAAGAAATAACTCTTTTCTTACAAATCTTAGCATGACTTCTTTGAGTTGAGGTCTACAGAGCCAAAAACCAATTTGGCTATATAGTTTTGGCTTCACACTATAGATATGTATTTACATGTTGCAGACCGAGATAGTCTGGTTTCAAACCTAACCTGCAACTCATTGCCTATGGTTTGATCCAAGGAAGCATTTAGTCATGGCTGGATTTTTTTTTCTCTTGCTCACTTCTGGAATGATCCTATCAACTTTGCCTTTCAGAATAGCCACTGCAACGATCATTTCCCTAGTCCTAAGCTTCCTAATTGCCTGAACATCTCTTTTGAAACTATGATGAGGCTCTTAAGTAACACTGATGCATCTGAGGTGTTTACTCTTAATTTTGAAAATCTTGGCCAGCAGTATAAAGCAAGAGGCCTTGAGGAGAAAAGCAAACTTGAAATTATAGTCCAGGATCTTGCATTAACATGAGGAGTCTTCTTGTATTGCTTAAGGGAAACTCGTAAACATGGTTTTCCCCTACAGAAAGTTATTCACCACACATTCACCGCTAGCGTGCCGGTGCTTTGGGCTACTTTTCTTTAATAGCCATGCAATGGCTTTAGATTTGAGGAGGCCGAGATGATAACCTCTTGGCTTCCTTACTGCAACATCCACATGGGATTGAAGAAGTTTTCTAACATTAGGGGAGAACTTATGTCCATGCTTTGTACATATCATAAATACCCATGGCCTGACACAGTCTAGCAGACTATTTAAAGGCTATTTTTGTGATTCCCAAAGATCCATTGCTTAAAAAAGGGTAGTTACTGTTGCGTTGTGGCAGCTAGGACTATTCATCTCTGACAAGGCTGTAAAAAGGACTGGAGTGGTTTTTGTGGGGAAACAGAGATCCAGGAATAGCCAAATGTAGGACTTCAGAACATAGGCTGAGATTATTTGGAAGTTAATGGAAGGCTCAATAAATTACCTGAGTTTCAGTTGAGTTTAGGCTCCAGCTCCACAGCTCTCACCACATTCTCTGGTACTTGAATTTTTCCAAATTAATAATTTCATGTTCCAAGTATCCATTTAAAGCACAAGGAAAATAGCTAGAGGAAAAATTATAAGGTGTTTTTTTGTGTCAGCGAAACCTCTCTCTTCTAGGTGTCATTAGCAGCTCATCCCAAAGTTCCATCTGAAAACAGGCAGCACTGTCTCTCACCATGTAATAGCACATTCTCTTGACAAGCCTTCCTGGTTTTTTTTTTCAAAGGGGGCACATTTTGTGATGGACTTTAGCTTTCCCTTACAATCAGACCTGTAGACTCATAGCCCAAGGATTAGGAAATTTAGGGGAAAAAACTGATTTGCTTCTTGGGCTCTTATGCATCTCATATGGGAATTTATTTATTTCATGAGGAATAGAAATGAGTATATTGCTACCAAAATGTCATGCATTCTGCAAGAATAAGCTATGCGTTTTTCAGCCCTAGTATGTATTCCTGCCTCTCACCTGTTAAGCCTCATTCCCTACTCAGCTTTTCGACAAACACACACAAAAAAAAGACAAAATTCAGTAGCAGTGTGTGCTTATTTTGAAGGAAAAGCGAACAATGAGCTATGTTCCAACTTTGTCTGCCTTTGGTATTTCAAATATATATCCCATTCTTATTATTTTAGTTACTTTTTACAAAGTGTTTAATTTAAAATGGATCTCAGAATGAATAAAAAGATGTGTTTTGTTCTATTTAGGACTGGATGAATATGTTAACTATAGATTAATGATTCAGAAAAGTGGATTGTTGTTCTTTTCACCGCTTCATGCTCTCTCAGTAACTCCTCACCATCCATCCCAAGATTAGGCAGGCTGTGGTCAGTTTTTAGCTGACCACAGATCATACAATGAAACAGTATTTAAAAAAAAAAAAATTAGCAAGTTTTCCTAAATAAATTGTTTGTTCCCAGGAAAACTGGCTAAATTAGCACCTGCCTATAATGTCATGTGTGAAGTCCTGCACTAGTGAAAAAGGGACAATACTGTTGGATTCAACTGACAGTAAAAAGCCATGTGTCTCTTTGTTAACTTGCCACCTGAGAAGAATCACAGAAAGGAGACTGTGTGCTCACTGGGAGCACAAAGGAAAAGGGAAAAAAAAGGTAGTTTGGTTACTGTTTTTTGGCATGTGATGACCGGAACAAAATGATATAGCTGTAACTCCTTGGGGGGTGTGGGGGGAGGGAAGATGAGAAGGTGGTAAGAGGAAAAGAGCGCTTGTGCTTGTTACTTAACACAAAGCTTGAAATGTGGTTGAGGGAATTGATCACGTTTTTGATAACTGTGTTTATTGTATTTTCCTGAGCATAGCCCACAGGTTATTTGGAAGAACAGCTTTTGATCTGGCAGTAGTTTGAATTGTTTATATATACACAAATACATATGCCTGCATATGCATATGCAGGTAAGGCAAGAGGGGGGTTACTTCAGCACATCCCCTCTTTCAGCAGTCATCAGATACAGCTCCCCAGTAATCAGCAGTCCCTGTTGCCTCTCCCTTTGGCCTCTGATTCCTTGCCTGCTCCACTAACGCTTCTCAGCTTGATTTTGTGGAGGTCCTTAAAAGTTGAGGTTATCCGAGGCTCTCTTTTTGAGGAATGGGTGCAACTTAAGTCTCTACTGTGTTCTTACGATCATACAGATTTAAATATTTGACTAGACTCAAGAAAATCCTGCGACCTTCACCTTTGGAACAGAAAACATAACATAATGCATCCTCTTTACCAACCCAAACCAGCCTTTTCGAGTGGCAGTGTGAAAATAATCTTCTTTGGTTCTGCTTTGCTTTTGGGCTAACCGTGGAGATCCCTGTTAGAGGAACTTTCTCTAGAGAAAATGCAAATGCAGTGTTCAGCAAGAGGTGTAAGGAACACAATGACCCAGATTCATTGCAAGTGCAGATTTTGTGGTTACCAGTGGAAAAAAAAAAAAAAAAAAGTGTTTTTTTTAAAAAAGGTATTTTAAAGAGTTTTGCAAGTGCTCCTTCAGCATACTGGGCAGTGAGCTTAGTACAGAAGTCAGAATCAGAAGTCTGGATTTCTGGAGACAAAATGTTAATGCCTGATAATGCGGCTACTTGTCATCCAGAATGCCTTAATGTGGTAACAAAACAGCAGTGTTTCTCCTAAGTTCAAAATGGAGCTTCTTAGAAAATCAGCTGCCTAATGCAAAAATACAAGCAGAAACCAGACACAGAGGTGAATTGCCTGAGGGTCTCACATATTTCAAAGCGCAGAAATGTAATGATATCTTAAAGAGGTATAGACAAGCCAAGGAATACCTGTGGCATCTGATTACAATAATAGAAATTCTGCTGAAAGGCTTAGGAAGATTAACAATATTAACCTTGCTATCTTATTTATCCCATCTTCTTTGATAAGCAAAGCCTCAGTAATCCAATGACAGTAGCTCTAAGATTGTTGGTGTTTGTCATTATTCTCACTTGAAAATAAGTATTACATATTATTTAGGTTAATATCTTTACTGCACATGGTGACATACTTTTACCTTAGACAAAATCAAAATATGAAACATGAAAGAAGAAGAAACAGGGCAAGAGAGCAGCTCGGTGTATTAATTACAGAGCTTTAAAAGCTCTGGGCCGTGGTCAGACTATCTCTGCAGAAATAACTGTGACATCCAAAAACTTACTGCCTCTCAAGCCAAGACTGTTTGCTTACACAGATCAGCAGATGGAAATTATTGGCATAGATCCTGTTTACAATGAGGGCAAAGTGTGCAAGAAAAAGAAGACTTGTCATTGTTTTCTAAAAGGAGGTCAGCAAACCATGAAGATAGATACCCAAGCAGATTTGGGACGTGTAATAACATCTCTGCTCAGTTAACAAAAAAGCAAAACCAAACAGAGCGGAGCTGCTGGAAAGTGGTCTGCCTGGCCTGTGACATAGGGTTTTCTGTAGGCTGAGTCTGTGTTTGGGTCACAGATTATGAAGTGATGAGTATAAACAGCAACAGCAGCACATCAGGCTGGATGTGTGCTTGCATCAATGTGCCTGTAGGCAAGACAACACAGATGCTTGAGATTGCTTGGCACAAGGGATTCAGCAGCAGCGCAAATCTCCTTCTTTGTTTCTTATCAGTTATTCATCCTGGTTTAATATAGGCAAATATTCTCCTGGCCTTTTTTTTTTTTTTTTTGGTGGAAAATGCTAACCTAGCTGAAATGTAATTTTGTTGGAAAAGGATTTGGATGAACTTGCTTAAATAAGCTCACCCCATTTACCAACTGTAGAGTCTGCAGCTTTGGTCCCAGAGAGCACCAGATGATGGTGGTATTTGAGAGCATTCTGCGTTCAGGTCACTTAATGAGCGACACCATTGCTCTTCTGGCATCCTCTGGAGAGTGACTCACAGCACAGTGTGTACTGCTACAGTGATCCAGGACCAACTCCCAATCTGCAGTTATGCCTGTGTCCAATCTGAGTGGCTCCATCCAGCTACTTTGGATTTAGACTGGTAAAAAAGAGATCAAAAAGCAGCTGCTTAATTTCTACATTTCCTGACTTTTCAGTACATTTAAAAATTGTAACCTTCCTATTACTATAAAGTATGTTTTTGTACTTAATATTCAGCTATAAGTGCTGACGGATGCCAGACCACAAATCTGGACCCAGCATTAGTCTGACAAAAGGCATAGTGGAACAACATGTTTATGCAAATGTTGCAGTAACTGATAAATCCACGTTGCTTTAAAAACATCCAGAATTATTACACATGGCATCTTCAAATGCGTCCTGTGCTAAATGCTCTCGAGATACTGGCCGATTCATTGAGCCGTGGATGTGAATTACCCGAGTCTCAAGCTTTTCCTTAGACACCTGTTTGTGAGAGTAAACGCAAGGCACTGCTGGCCGCGTTTGCGTCTGGAATAGCTGCACTGCCTCACCCCTGACACGAAAGGCACAAGACATTACAGAATCAGACACAGCGTCAAAAGGCAGGGACACATTATAGCAGGGAGCCTTTAACAGCATTTCTGAGACAAGTCCTGGGACCACCGCAACAGGATCACTGGGAACTGGATAAATGCATAGCCAGGTTTCAGGCTCTAAGCAGCTTCGCTATTGCGTGGTTTCCACCCGCATTTGTCCTTGAGTTTGGTGGAGAAAAATGCTCAGGTTTTCCATTTTGGCACTTTTCACCAAAAAAAAGGAAAACTCTAGATGAATAAATCTGCTAAGAGCTGAAAAACTGTCATATTGTTTTGTCAAGTAGAACATTTCAAGGTTTTTTCTTACTCTTGTTTTTTTAATTCTGCCCATTTAGAATGACTGCATCCTTAGACACATACTGTAGCACAAACCCATCTGACTGCATCATCCTATCTAATAGGAGAGGAAGGGAAATAGTTCTTTTGCTCTGGTGGTCATTTCAGAACCATCTAGGACGTTGGCACAACGAACTGGATAAATAAGTATTGTGAGAGCATTGTGTTTCTTTGCACATTCCTTCAATTTCTTGCTTCAATATAGCTGTCTTGGCATGTGCAGCATTTGCTTCTCAGACCATTATTAGGCTTCATTTTAAAAGTGAAGCAGGAGAACTGTGTGGAAAAGTCCTGCCACATGGATCACGGTGTGTTTGCCCATTCCACCTTGAAAATAAATGTTCCATTTTTTCTTCCTGTTAGCAGAATGCATCCAAACAAGAATGAGAAAGTTACTAACTGCTTTGAATGCTCCATCAATAATGTATGGCTAGATGCCATCCCGTGGCATAAACCATCTTGAGCGGAATTGCGTCACGTCAGAAAAATACACAATTTTGCTATCCCACTTCTAGACTAGAGCAGACTCTGCCAGAGCAGAGCAAGAAAGTGTAGAACTCTATAAAAAGATTGCTAAATGGAAACAGCAACCTTTGCCATCTGGGGCTTGGTGATCACTGCATGAGCTGCTAACAGGGTGGGTTAAACAGCTTGCCAGTACTGAGTGATTCCAATGCTGCGTGTTTCCATGGCTGTCATTTAAAGCACTGCCTGCAATAATGTGATGTGTTGTTAGCAAAATGCTTTAAATGCTACCCTAAAGGGAGGGCAATTTTAGCGAGGCTTTTCTGTTTTGATAAATCATCTGCCAAGTCCAGTCATTTTTATAAGGTGCAGGACAGTAGCCAAGAAAACTAAAAAAAGAGAGAAAAAAAGTATATATATATATATGTATGTATGTACATATAAATTGTAGGGGGAAGGATGCTTAAAAAGTATATTCATCAAATATGGCAAGCAAAGTGAATGTGGTGAAAAGTTTGCAATTTTACTGCATGCTGAAGATATTAGTTGGTATTTAAACAGGACAAAACTGTAATGCCATCACTGCCGTAGAAAAAGGTGCTGACAGGCTGCATAAGCAAACGTTTATCTCTCCCATCAGATCTCAAGCCAATGTGTTCGTAGGGAGCTGCTATAGGAGTTCGGCTGGGACTCCGGGAAGGTGCTGGTGTGCTGCCTGCTTGTGAAACATAACCCACAGCATGCAGAAGGAATAAGTCTTAAATAATCCTTTCTTAAACTGTGTATTTCCTTCTGAATCAAACGCCTTGTCAGATAAGCTGGCTGTCAGAAGGAGGGGTCTGAGGAAGGGGTCTCTGCCAGACTCCCTGTGCCTGCTGGATGACCTCGGGTTTACATGATTTGACCTTCTGGATACATCCTTTCAGATGTGAGCCATTTGGTCGCTCCCTACTCTAATCACTGCACCTAGAAAATAACTGTGAAGTGAGAACATGTTTACGGGCTGAGCCTGAGCCTTCGGAGGCAATGGCAAAGCTCCTATTGCCTTTTCTTTTGTGTAGCTCAGCTATATAGCTGTAACACTGTTCTGTTTAGCCACATTGCGTCAAGGCACCAGTAAGACCTGATGGCCGGCCCAGATGGGCCTCCCCAGGGTCCTCCCACACCCTGCCCGGAGGCCAGGAGCCCCATTTCAGCTTCAGTCACTGCCTGAGCTGTGCTGGAAGAGAGCTGGTCTCCAGCTCCATCACAGCTCTGGGTCTTCTTGTTGCCTTCCCAGTTTGACTTCGGCCCTGCGTCATCACCATGAACTTGCCCGGTGATCTGGGCCCCCTGGTTGAACCCGGCTGCCCCCTGTCCCGCCCTGCTGCCTGGCTGGGGTGGTGGGGCAAGTCCTGGCTGGGGAAGGCCCCCTGCCACCCCCCTGAGGACCTCACCACTCAGCAGTCCCCGTCTCGCTGTGCCCCAGCACTGGGGCTCCTCTGTGTAAAACAAGCCCAAAGACGAGAGCCGTAGAAGACACAGATCGCTTCTCCTTTACCACTTGCTTCCTCATTACCAACCCCTGACGTTGGTGAGGGAATGGCCCCCATCCATGTGAGGAGTGACACAGGGACAGACGCTGTGATAGTCCCCCTTTCCTCATTAAACTCGCCTGCTTTGATTCCGATTGCTTCCAGTGGGGGTTATCCATCCACAATGCAACACACTGTCAGTTTACAAATTAGTGTTATCAGATATTTATAGGGAAAGTGTTGATTTTATTGCTGCATTGTAATTGTCATTACAAATAATTTCTACTGTTCCAAATGAAATGTGGTTTTCAACACAATACCAGAAATTGCGTGGCATTCCCAGGTGTGTGTGCTAATGTGCTCCTCAGGGCAATGTGTGTGCTGGCTTCCCTAGGGAAAGTCTCCTTATGTCCTACTTAGAAAGCGGTGTCATGGACTTTTAAAAAGTTTATTGCTCTGAATAAGTGGTTAAAAAAAACCCAACTCATTTCAGAATATATAGTTGCAACAGATAAAATAACTGTCCATGAGCGATACTGAAAATGAAGGGGAGTTTTCCTCTTGCTGAAATGGAGGAAGGTGTAGCTCATCCAAACCCTTTGGATTCCCCTATTAATCTCAGCAACCTATTTCTATCCCAACAGGTGTAGTTCGCCAGGTGAGGCCCATTGTTGGACCTTTCCATGCCATCCTGAAACTGGAGATGAACTACGTCATGGGTGGAGTGGTATCTCATCGTAACATTGTCAATGTTCACATCTTTGTCTCTGAGTACTGGTTCTGAGAGAGCGTTTAAAATCCCAGACAAGCAAGCCGCTCCAACCTAAATCATTACCACAAACTATTATGTCATATACTTGTTTGTAAAACCCAATAGTGGTTTTTTTGTTGTTTTATTTTTAAATATTTGGTTTATAGTTTAAGATAAACAACAAGCTATTATGTTGATTAGACATAGGGTGGAGCAAATTAAGTGAGCCTGATATAGTAGTTGTCTGTATAAATAAGTAGTGTGTAAAAGTGCTCAGCTGCCTAGTGAAATTTAAACCTTTTCTAAATGTTTAGGCAGATCTTAACTATTGCTCCTTGGCCGGATAACCGGAGTGACTGAGGACGTGGAAGAAAATAGACGTCAGAGTTCATTGGGATGAATATATGATATCTTTGCATGGAAGAAGTTTGGTAAGGATTAGTAATTTCACCTCAATACGAACTACCTTGAAGGAGTCAGATTGTCAGGACGCGCCAGATACTCACTTCTGGGCCCCTGTAGGATAACTCTGAATTGGCACCCAGAATTGCTAATCATTTCTGAAAAGTTTAGCCTAGATATTTAAAAAGCACCATTCGGCTACGGCTACAAGAGGAAGTGCAAAAGGAATTAGAAATAGTAAGAGACTAACAAGCTATTGCACGTATTAAAAAAATACTCCTTTTTTGTACTTATTATTTGATTGTAAGATTATGTTTGATTCTAATTAAATACCTCTCATTGAAATTAACCTCTTACAAGGATAAGGCACATTGCTTAAATTCCAATTTCGTCTGTACTCAGCAATACATGGGAAACTCAGACCTACATCTCCTGCCTGTTGTAGAGTAAAGCTCCATAACTTTTTAAAATCGGTAGTAAAATCAGCATGTTAAACTGTACACTTCCTATGCACCAAACCAAGGCATATGTAATAATATAATGAAACCCTCACAAATAAATGAATGTTTAATGTATTTTCTGGGCATCAAAGTAATGTATCTTTTTTATTACTGAACAGAAAATAAATAGCTCCATGTTTCAGTTTGTTATGTTTGTTAAGGTATGAGGAAATAAAGTAACTCCAATGGGAAATACTCAAATATATGCTATGGTTTCTGCCTACCAGAAAAATCGTATAATATACAAAAATATATCTCCTGTAAGCAAATTAATTATGCATATATATTACACATTCCTCACTCAAAACAGCCCACTATTTCATCGGTCATTATTGGCGCTAGGCATTTGTCTCTTCCTTTTATACAAAAGCCCCTGAAGCTTATGGGAATCTTTCCATTGACCTGAATGATCTTTGAATAAGACTAATAAAGACCCTGCTCTCTCATCCATTGCAAATAAAGGACCATAAGAACTTTACTGTGGACATACAGAAGTCTTCATTACATTCCCTGTGGCAGGGAAGCTTCTCCGCCTGCAGCGTTCTCACTCCTTAAATGAAGATTTGGTGGTAACGTATTCTCATAAATAGAATTTGACTGAAGGACACCCTCTTGATAGTGTTTGTTCCCCCCCACGCTTAGAGAGCATCCGGACCCCATACATAGCCTGGTTTTCAGGATGCCATCAGCCCAAAACATGTTCATTCTTGTTAGTGGCCCTCTCTACAGTCCTTATGATTTCAATAAATAGTTACTTATTTGCGTAGAAAGATGCAGATATATTTATAGCAGGTGACCTTCATCATTCAACAACTAATGGAGATTTTGGAACATTCCAAAGTACAAGAGATACTGTTGACTTCAGGGATTACTAGCCTACGTAATTCTGATTTAAGTTGGAAAGTAAAACGTTTTATTACGCTAACAGAGTCCAAGAAAAGGAGGATGGAAGACTGTCCTTAGATCATCAAGTTCTTTCTCTTGCCAGCGTAGGAAAAGTAAGTAGTCTTAGTACCAAAAATACAAAACCGATTTCCATCTGATTTTCTAAACTGTAATTTTTGATCTTTTATTTCCTCTGTAAGTGGTATTTAGTTGCAGTGGAAAGAACTTCAGCAGAAATCTAATTTTGGGATCAAACTGATGAACAAACTAATTGACAACCTTCTTTCTGTAAAGGAGAAACCACACACCACCACACACAGCCCCCCCACCCCACCCCTTCTGCCTGCATTTCTGAGTAAAAATAGGATAGAAGAAGGATTACCACTACTTCCTGGAAAACTGTTTTCCTACATTGTCCCAAATCATCTTTGAAAATTGCAAGCAGCTTTTTAAATAGTCCTGATGTCATATGAGAACATTGATCCAGTAGATGACTTTATGTTTTGTGTATAATGAAATTAAAGAGTGCTTAGTGCCATGGTCACTGTGACGTGTCTTAACTTTTAATAGATCCGTATGGAAAAATGCTGATAATTTGGTAATGATAGGAAAGATTAAATATTTCTCTCCTGCAAACCTGTGACAATAAAGTTTTACTTGTTGCAAATGGGACAAAGTAAAACTATTTGTAATTTTTATTGGCAAATCATGAAAGCCATTCAAGTGGGAGAACGTGCTTATGAAATGGTCACTGAGATCCTCTCACTTTGAGGGCTTTTCTTTTGCTGTTCTCTCTTTGGATTGATTAGATCTACATTCAAATCCTTTTAATTGTGGGGAAACAGAAGTAAATGAGCATTTAGAAGAAAACAAGGAGAACAAGTACAGACTGCTGAGTGTTGATTAGTCTGCTTTTTAAGAGTCACCTGCTCAGTCATACGCAGAATGATATCATGTGCCTTGGAAAAACAATCACACATCATTCAAAGAATGATTAATAATAACAACACAAAATTACAGATAATACATAGGAGCAAATTACCTGATAAACTATCTTCTTTGACACTAGATGAGTATGGAGAGACAAAAATCACTCAAATGAGCGAAGGCTCAGAGATGCTAGCCAGATTCTCGACGGGAGGAGTGGCGGGTCTCAGGTTGTTCTGCCACAAGTCAGGCGTCCTGCATAGATGGGAAGAATTCTTGTGTGCTACCTCAGGGACTGCTTTGAGGACAAGTCTTAGGGCAGGAGAAATTGCCTCAGAGTTATTTCTAGTGGGATTAGGACAGTTTGCCTGAGTAAGCATTCAGCGTACGTAGATGGTTCTGAGTAATTGGGGCCATAGCGTTAGTCAAATAAAATAATAACAAACTAGGAATATTTCAGATGAATGTGCTGATAGGCTGATATACTTTCTGCTTCTTCGGTTTAAAAATCACTTCCTGATGGATCTGTAATTTATTAGCAGATAGAGAAGGCAAAATAGCACAGCGTGTGTCATCCTAGCATAGTTACTCCTTTTACAGAGGGAGGGCATGACAGCCAAGGACAATAGCAATGAAGAACAAACAAGTTTCCTAACAGTGTTCAAATCAGTACATTCCACGTATGATAGCTGGATAAGCTTGTGCAGTGATGACAAAAGTTATTGCATGATTTGGAGAGAAATCCCATGTGCCTTTCCAGGGTAGCTGTCCTAACTACAGCGTACGGTAACTCTTGGAAGCCGCTGGTGACTGACTGTAACACTCCGACACAGCAAATTGCTTGTCAGCACTGTGAATACACCCATTATTTGGAGCTCGTGCAGCATTAATGTGTTCCTGTCTCAACCACAAAATCACACTACGCCTGAATTTGGCCCAGGAAAAATATTACAGCGTCCACTTTGCCCGTCCAGTTCGTGACTGCTTCAGTGCCTGAACACGTGCGATCAATCAGGGCTGCAAACGTGGCCCTGGTGAAATCTCCCACCTCGTGCAATGAGGGGTGAAGTGAAAAGCATGGCCCAAGCCGACTTTTGGAGCAGACTGAGTTACACCAGTGTCACCAACATGTGACAGACTGCACTTTTTACGGCAGCAGGTTCAATACAGTTGTGTTCTCGCATCCATGCCAGTATAAAGGAATTAAAACAGAGATGGTTTCCAGAGTAAATACAGTAACTCTTTGTAATGATCTGTAGTTCAATTAGCAAGTGGATGTGGATGACGGCCAGTATTTCAAGCCAGCTAAAAATATGCTTACTGGTAGCTGAAGTGAACACAATTATTATTTAATATCTAATTCTGAAGAGTGGCACAAAGCCACCAATTCAACACGAGCTGCCTTGTATCAGCTGGTATGCAGGTACCCCTGTGAAGACAACTCCTTTCAGGAGCAAGCGTCAGAAGATGTTTAAATACGCTGTTTGTTCCACTGAGCACAGGGAATATGCTCTGCTCATCACTGAATGTGGTCTTGCTACCTTTATTTTTTAAATGAGTATTTGTATTTTTGGTCTGTTTGTGACAATGTTATTGATGTAGGAAATAGGTGCCAGCTGTGGCAGAAAAAAAGAGCATGGGCTCTTAGAAACATTGGCCGGGTACAATAGCCTCTAGCGATCCTCCTGCAATGTTTCAGCAGCTTGGATTTAGTATTTCATGAAAGGCTTTTATGGGGATGCTGACACACAACTTTTCTGTATTCTGTGGTGGTGTTAATGCATATTACCAGAAAATTGTGTATATGTATGTATTAGGTGTAGCTTTCAGGCTCTTTGGAACAAGAAATCCTGATGCCTGAGGAGCAATTCACACCTGCTGGGATGGAGATGTTCATGTAGTGACCATATTGCCTTTATCTTACCCAGCTGAGCTTGACAGCTTGTCTCCCAAGTCTCTCGCTCTTGACACTAGCGAGGTCACCAATGCAACTGGACAAGAAGCTCACACCAGGGATGCTGTCTATGGGTTGGGCTTTCACAGGTAGGTAGTCCTTCACAGAAGAGGATCAGTTCCCTTTGCAATCAGGTATGGTACCTACAGCGACATTTTAACACCATGTAAACTCCAAACTTCCCATGAACTTGCAGCAAAGTGTAGCTTGTGTCCCATCAGGAGTAATAATTGGTATTAACAGATGAGCCAGGGGAAGGTCACTCTGAGTTTTTCCTGTTAAATTCAAGGTTTAGACGCAGTTTGTGTAAAAACATATTTCACCACAAGTAAGAGTGACACATTTAGTACTGTCCCTGCTAAATATGCTGCCAGATGATATCCTTTTTGAACAGGACAATAATCTTAGTTGACAGTTTGATGCATTTATTGGCCAGCTGAATCCAAGACAATAAAACCAGGCCTGGAAAACCTAATATTGCTGCTGCTGGAAGCACCGAGGCCAAGCCCAGGCCATGGGGAAGACTGGCCATGGTTGGCCATGGTTGGGCACGGCACACATGCAGCACAGCTCAGCCAAGGACCAAGGCTGAGGGCCCCTGCGCAGGTCCCAAACGGATGAGCGCAGGCCCCAGCTGAGACTTCTGGCAGCCCTTTCTCACACCACTTTCTCCACAGAGACAGGCTTAGCGTCACCCAGCCACCCCACGTCAGAGCTGGCCTGGAGCACCGGTGGCCAAGCCCCCAGGAGGAGCAGGGGGAGGCAGATGAAGGGAAGGGTTACAGAGAAAGGCCGTTACAGGTTGGTCGTGCTAATTAGAGCTTGTTGGTGCATTCAGGGCTGTGACAGGACTTGGTACTCTCATAGCTGCTGTCATGGGCAAATAAATCTGACGGTAATGGAGAAACTGAAGAGCAAGGAGTATGTGTGGCGGAGGTAAGAGACCAGGTAAGTCAGAGCAACTGCTTTTACAGGTTGCTGAGACAAAAGCAAACTGCACAGCGGCAATAAATAGTTTATGCATCCCCTGTGAGCAGCCAGTCAACAGCACTACAAGGAATATGAGAAAGAAACATCAATTACTTTAGCTTACTTCCACATGAAGTCAAAAGCCAGGTGTCCTGTGGGGATGTCCCTGGCATTTGCCACACTGGGCATCACAGGGCACGAGTTGCTGGGGCATTTGAGAGCCCGCACACAACTGGGGCAACGCGCACCAGTTTTGGTGGCCAGATGCGCCCTGTCTCGCTCCCTGAGGGCCCCACGCTCCTTGGCAGCCGGGCTGTGGGCAGTCCCAGGGCTCGCAGCCCGCCACTCACAGCATCCTGCGTACCTACCGGGGCTCAGGGTCTGCCCTTGCCGTATGTGTCAGATGAGCACAGATTCCTCCACATCCTCTCCAGTAGTAATGCCCCTTATGTCATGTCTCCACAACTTATTTCAGAGAGCTTTTGTGAATGGAAAATATTGCTCGCCCTTCCTCTACAGAAATGGACAGGCATGTCGGCTTGCTTGCAGTAACTGCTTTGTCTACACTTTGTCCTTGTCTAAATGAGATTGTAAAGTGTCTGGAAAATGATCTTGTCAATTGTGTATGACCTGTGTGCTGTACTAGATCAGTACAAAAGTAAGAGTTAATGTAGAAGATGATTGTTTGGTGTGTCCGTCCCCCCCCCCCCCCCCCCCAAATCTGTGTCATTTAACGTTTTTTGCTAGTAAATTGTGAGGATATAATTTGTAAGAACAGCAAGCTGCACTTTAATCTATTTTTTGCATGACGATCTAGTGCATCTCAAAATAAGCAAATGATGCTATGGACAGCAGACTAACTTATTTTTGGGTGTTCGAAATGAATCTGAAATAGTTCCAAGCAGAATTTAAGATAGGCCTGTGAGAATTCAGTAGAATCAGAATAAATAAATGTACTCCTTTCTTTTTTTCTTTTTTGGAAAATCAAAATCTGCTTATAAAAGCACTCTGCAATTTTTTTTTCTCTTGTGGGCAGACCTACTGTCTTGTTGTTATGTCTTCTCATTTGAAAGGTACTTGTTTTCTATAGCAAGGTTCGAGTTTGGGTCCATTGGCTGCCGCTTTGCTTTTGGTTTTTACTATGTTTAACACCCAGTCAGAACTAATTAAACAGATTCCTACTGATTTGTGGAAAAGGCCATTTTCTGAAAAGAAAAAAAAATAATCCTTCTCTTCCCTAAGCTAGGATTTTTGCTGTCTCTTTAAAAGATGTCAGCTGAGGTCTCCCAGGGATGCTCATTCCAAGGGCTTGCAGTCAGTCACCCTCCAAAATAGCATTTGATTGTTCTCTCTTGGCCGAGCCTGAAGCAAGCACAGTTTTGATAAAAATGCCAGAGCCACTTCTGGTTGGCCAGCACCCGCTTAGCCATTAGTTAAGAAATACCGTTTCTCCTAAGGAAAGCGAGAGGGACCAGAAACCTGATTTATATCTCAGGGTGCCCAGTTTGGCTGAGGTTTCCAACCTGCCTGCAGGCAGCCCCGCACCCTCGCTTGCCCTCTGTGCAACTCAGCTTCTGCCCGTCGGGGCCGGGGCTCCCCGGGCGGCCCCGCGTGCCTGTGGAGGACGCCCTTCCCTCAAATTACCCGTCTGGTCTGACGCTGAACGGTCCTCCCCGCTCTGCAACGACAAGGAATGCCAAAGCCCTTCCCAACATCACTTCTGCTCTCTGAGCGTCTTTGTTCCCTGCTGCCTGTGGTGAGCGCAGGAGGTGTGAGGCTGCGTGGAAATTGCTGCTACTAGACGAGAGAGACATAAAGTACACCCACCAAGTCTCCAGAATCATTGATCTGATGAAAGATTTTTCATTCCTGCTGTGGCTAAGAATGCGCTATCTGTTCTGTAATGAGCCCTTTTTTTTGCTTTCACCTTATCCTATTTCATCTTTTTTTTTTTTCCTCTCCTTTTCCTTTTATTGGGTTCTCTTCTCCCTCTCCTTATTTTCTCTCCCTGCATCCATCTTTTTCTTTTCTTCTATCACTTGAGTCTTTACTTGTAACTGAGCAACTGAAGTTAAACATGTCCACCAGACCCAGAAGAGAGTTCTTGAAGAGCTGCAGAAAGAAAATCTGGGGCCGGTGCAGACAGACAGAGGCACGCTGTGTTTTCATACCCCAGACATTTTACCATGGCACTCTGAATCACATCTAGATCATGGGACGCTTTATGGCCACCCTCTTTTAAACTTACTTCTTACAACTGAATCCACATGCCTCATCACTTCAAAATGCAATAGCCAATGTGAAGCATGGGGCAATAGAGAAGACTCAAAAGCCCTCTTCTGTAAGATATTCCCATTTGGGATGGTACTTTGTCACTCCCTATGGGAAGAGAGGCCACACGGGGTCGCTGAGCTTCCTGCATCTGTGGCAGAGAGAATATGTGAATCAATCATGCTTCATCTACACTGGGTCAGAGGATCCAGAGAAGCAACATGAACTCAAGATACAAATATGCTTTCTCCCTTCTGCTTCCAGATCTGTTTTCCTGAGGATTTCTGTGTGTTTGTGCTGCAGATGAGAGAACTGGTTGATGTCTGTCCTTCAGGCCTGCATGGCCATTTGGGGGACCCACCATGCTCTTTGCAAGCTTCAGTCTAGGGTGACACTTTCACCTGTAGTACTGCAGCAAAGGGTCAGTCCCTCATCATGGGCCCAGACTGACGGATTGCAGGAAGTGGCACTGGGACAGGGGTGTGGGGAACCCCCTCATGGAGTCCAAACCACGTGCTGTTTCCCATGTCCTACTGATAGCGTGTTCTCACATGCCACAAAATGTCATGGCCCTTCCACGAACTCATGCTACAATCAGGTTCTTAGTGCGTTAGAAGACATTTGGGGTCTTCCTGTGTTAAAAAGGCAACTGGCAGAGCTGGCTTGTCCCATCAGAAGACCTAGGACTTTGAACAACAGCAAGCTGGGACTTTCCCTCCCCTCCTGCAACCAGTGCTGGTCGCTCTCTGGGGAAACTGGGGTCCAGAAGCACAAAAAAGCCTCTTCCCAGGAACTGTGCTTAATAGCTGAACTAGGTTAACTAAATGTCATGTAGGTAACTCTGAACAACTTGGAAGTTTTATGATTATAGCATTTGAGATATGCCCCGGCTCATGCTGAAATAATGTTGGTAATGACAAAAACTGAGGATTAAGGATCTGGGCTGTTTGATGTTGTTCTGATAATTTGGGTGTACCATCCAGCTCCTCCGTGCCTTCATCTACACATCTGCTAGTGGCTCTAGTAACTTCATAGCTTCCACTGAGCCGCCGACCACAAGGAGCAAGGAGACAGGAGTCATGACTTGCTCCCCTCTGCTTCATCAATGGCAACTGGGCTACAGGAGTTCCTCTGCTCTGCGGCGAGAGGAGCAGGTCACCAGCCGGTGCATGACGATTCACGTGGCGCAGAGATGCAAAGTGGGATTTAATGGTAAGCACAGTGTTTAAGAGCCCATGAGGGCAAAGCACAATTATTTTATGATCACACCTAGCTTAAGTCTGCTGTTGGTATTGCTCTGATGGAAATGGATTCCCTCAGTGCATTTAACTTTTTTTTAAACAAATCAAATTAAAGAACAACAGTTGTATCATGTCTGACACCACAGGTGATAAATATCTTGGCCTGGCGATTCTTGCAGAGTGACCTTTGCATGTTGATTAGCTCTTTTGTTTTGCCATTTGCTGATGGTTCTCACATGAGTGAGATTTGGTGCAGGTCACACAGTGAAGGTGGGGGAGAGCTGATAAAAGAGAAGTGCTTTCAGAATTCTCTAGCCAGGCTAACCCTGGCAAAGGCAAGAGCAACTTTCTCTGAACCTGCCCCATCAGTGACCTCAGACCTGATCAGAGGGACCACCCTCAACTATGGATGTGAGGTAAGTTAAATTACATGCTGCTGAATTGTCCTAATACTGCCAACATTTTGGGCAGAAGTTGTAATAATGATAAAAAAGCACCAATGTAATGGATACCATCATAACTCTGTAACTACAGTTTAGGTTTTGAAAATTACAAATATGTGTTTAACTAAGGCTAACCAGAAAGTACTAGATGGTGCTTTAACTGTGGCCAGCTGTCTAGTATTTAGAAATTAGAAAAGAATGTTTTTTCCCTTCCAAAGTGGAAAAATCACTGTATGTTTGTACATATTGAGCTGGTGACTGTTTGTCCAGTTCTGCCAGGAAGCATCAGGTTATCTGTGGTATTGACAGATGATAAAGTACTTTGTAAAACAACTGCACAAAACAGAAGGAAAAATGGACTCTGTAGCCTTCAACCTAGGATGTGCTTCATCTCTTATGGATTAGAGACTTAATTTGCAAGTAGTACATTCAATAATTTTTTTTTTATCAGACCCCATCAGTTCACAGCTCATGGTAAACTTCACTTTCTTTAGTAACAGTGAGTTTCATTTTGCCTTGAATTATACATGTGGGATTTATTTCAGTGACATGTCTTCAACTCATGCAAGCAACTCTGCTCTTTCCAATTCATATACCTTTGGCTGCTGATCTCTTATAAGTGTTTATGGTTATAATTCCTTTTTACCCCTACCCTGAGTAAGCTTCACACCTGGCCCCTTATTCTACCTCCCCCTCCCTAAGTTTCTCAGATGTGGAACAGCTGGGAACATGGAAAGACTATTTCAGCTGCCAAGGTCTGTGTCAGTCAAAGCAAAATGAGATGTTCTGCCCCTATAAGCCACTGTGTTTGTAAAGCTTCTGGCTTGCTCCATGTCAGAGAGAGGCCCAATGAAGAAGGTTATATGGATGAGACTGGCAGATAGATGCAGCAAAGCATCTATCTTGGCAAGCCAAGAAGTGGGTATTAATGCAGTCTGAAAACATGTGGGCTTCCCTGAACTCATCCTAGGCAAAGGTTAGACTGAAATCATTGGTGGTTCAGGCTTGACTTTGTTTTTGATGTCTGGCCAAGCACAGTTAGTTGATAGGTGTGGGTGGCTGGAAGATTGCTCTCACTGAAGGGCATTGACAAAATGAGATTTTTTTTTTTTCCTAAACCCACAAAATTTCCCAGATCTGCAGGCAAATAGCTTACTGAGACAGGGTTAGAGAGGAGCTAAAACAGATCTCCATGTCTTGGGTAGAGACGGGCTTACCTAGGCAGTGGCAGAAGGACTGAACAGGCCCAAGGGGTAGGTTGAGGTTGGATCTGGAGATCCACTCTTCAATGGTGGTTTTGTACTCAATACTTAGTCTAGAGGCTGTCTCTGCAGGAGCCTTTCCGTAAGGAGACAGGAGGCAGAATGAGCAGTTTGGTCAGTGGGCTGCTCTGGTATCTCCACAGCAAAACTCAACAGCCCCTTCTCCAGACCCCTGTCTCCTCTGGAATATGGAAGCAGTGGGTTTGCAAGATGGAATGGGAAACACTTGGTTCAGCCTCTTTCCAGTGACAGTCAGTTATCTTTTAGCAAAATGGAGAAAACACTACTAGTGAAGCAAGGAGGAGGAAAAATAAGAGCCAACAGGTTTGATCTCCCAGCTGGGAAGCGCTGGGCAGAGCTGGATGGACGGTTGTGTGCTGCTCGGAGCCGCAGGGGTCCAGCAGCATCTGAGGGGAGCTGCGCGAGCCCACGGAGGGCAGAAACGTGATTAACAGGAGGGAGGGCACATCATGTCTTCGCTCTCTACCCAACACCAGGCGTACAGGGAAACCACGCTGGCTCCGCTCATTTCCAACAGACCGTGCTTATTGTACCAGACCTGGCTTCCTATCTGCTCGGCTGCTGGGGCATGGGTTTGGGTGGCTTCTCCTGTGCAAGACAAGGAGGCCCGGTGTGGGGTTCCCAAGCTACCTAAAGCAATATTATCCAATTACTCTCCACAACTGCACTGGGGTCAGGACACTTTGACTTTTATTTCATCTCCTGGCAATAATACTAAAAGCCTAAATTGGTGTCCGTTGAAGTTAATGAAAAGTTCATGCTTTGTCAGGCACCAAACGTTATGAAGAGACCTTGGGCAAGTGTTTCACCTCCTCACACCATGTTTTACCTATTTCTTCTGTCTATGGAAACAATGTAGATGGGGACCTGAAAAAAATCCATGTTTTGATGTTTTGGGAGTAAATGCAAGTTGTATTGAACCCTCGGGTGGCAGACGCTCCATGGGAGAACAAGAAAATTTTATAAATTGGTTTATCTTAATAGGTAGCTTTAGCTATACAAAAATGTTAAGACAGTTTGTGGAAATATTTTAAATTAATAACCCAGAAACTTCACAGAAACAGTGGAAAGGCTGGCTGGGATCACAGCAAGGTGGCAATAGTAATTGAGGAGGCCAAAAAGGAAACCATCTTCTGCAGTCCTGAGCTCTGTGGAGAGATCCAGCTTGGCACCCATGTTGCTGAGGGCTGCTCACCACCATGTGCTAATGGGGTGGCTTTTGTTGGCTCCTGCGGTCTGCAGTGGGATGTCCTGAGCTGGGAGGGTCCCAAAGGGGTGGTTTGATCCTGCAGAGCCAGTCTAAGGGCACAATGCTCTGTAGCATGGTGCTCCCACCATGCTTGGTTCCTGGGTCCCTCTTTCCTTGAACTGACTGAAGTCTTTAAAATTACATAAATACCTGCTTTTGAAGTGGAAGAGGTAGTTTTCTCCTGGTGAGTGGGTGAGAAGCAAAGGTCTCCAAAGCAGCAGAGCCAGGAGGGAGGAGGGGCAGCAGCAGCAACCTGGGACAGTGTTGTGAAGCCACCTCCTAAGGAAACAGGAGCTCCCTGGAATACCCACCTCTTCAGTCTGGAAACACCTACTGATGGAGGTGAAGGTCTACCTGAAATGCGACCGTCTGAAGTAAAACAGGGCTGTTAATCTGTAAGGAGCAGTCTGGGGTCTCCAGGGAATTTGGTGAGTTGGTAGCTTGTGGTGCCCAGCTGCAGAGGCTTCTCACCAATATACTGGTCCCCTGTGCATTAGCCCCCTGTGGCCTTCAGCTAGCCCACCCAGTCCTGCCATGATGACCCCAGGCAGACTGGTAAGCAAAAGTCTTGTATGAATTTGTCCTGCTCATCTCCAAGTGGTCCAAGACCACATGTTGTGAAGGTGGGTGTTCAGTCAGAAATACCACTGTCAACAAGGACCTGATGGGTGGGATTCAACTGCTTAACCATGGGCTTCTAGTGCCATTTTAGGTGTCTCAGGGTATCTAAGACAACTGTGTGTGGCTTGGGATATGATGGAGGACTTCAGGAGACCATGCCCTTCTGTAAAAGTATGGAGACCAGGGGGCATCTAGGCTGTTACTAACTGCCCTGATTTCAGCATCTGAACCCCATCCCCAGTGCCAGGTCCAGGCTGCCCGAAAGCACTGAGCCCTCCTGGGGCCTGCCCTGGTGGGGGGACACAGGGTGGGCACAGCTGGTACAGTCATATCAGAACTGGTGGTGCTCTTCTTTGTCTCCAGTAGGCAAGAGCTGACTTTTTGTGCAGGGCTGGATCCAGTCGTTTGTGTCAACAGGAATTTCACCACTAAATCCAGCAGAATAAAATCCAGCATATCTTCACACTGATGGGCTTTCATAACCATTTGTTGACAAGCCACTGTAAAAAGGAAAATGAGGCTTAATCTAACAGATAACAGGAAAATCTTTGTAGACAAACAAAAGCTGTTTTCTGTCATCTCACCATGCTCCTCAGAAAGGATAAGCAAAAGCAGATGCTATCAGTAGAGGAAGGTGTCTATAAGCAATGAAGGAAACACAAAGAGGACTTTTCAGTATTATAGCTGGAATTATTATGGAATTAATATTTCAGTATTATAGCTTTTCAGTATTATTAGCTGGAAGATGGAAAATGCAGGCTTGGAAGTTACTGGGCAAAGAAGCTGCAAATGTTCAACCGAGAACTGACCAAAATGGAAGAACAGTGTAGGCAGAAATAAAGACTGAACAAGGAGCGGGGGAGAGCTGGCAGTTCATGGGTTTGCTTTTCCCGTTTCCATCTGATTAAAGTAATTTCAGCCCAGTGAGTTTGCATCTAGGTGGTTGAGTGGCTGCCAGATACAATCAGTGCAACTGCTGAGACGAGAGAAGAGCATTTGATAGCTACCTGTATGTAGATCAGATAATGAGTTATTTATAGACCACAAGCTCCAGTATATGAATCACTTGGCTGGTTCTTGTCAGAAAAAACCAATGAGACCTCCCAGTCTGCCAAAAGCTGTACCCAGGGAGACCTCTGTGTGAAGTACCTCTGAGGGTCTTGTGGGATCCATCTTTGTGGATCTATTGGTAGGATCTACTAACAGCAGGCTAGGGAGTTTAAATCCTATAATTTTTCTGTTATGTATGATAAAGTAGAGGTAAATGAATATTTTTTCACCGCATTCACAGAAAGCGTAACAAGATTATGGTTCAAGATGACTTATTGATGAAGCCTGAATGAAACAAATCTCGTCTTCTTTTAAGGCATTCTATTAGTCTCAGTTAACTTGCATCTTTTTATTAAAATAGTATTTTTTAAAATATGCATATAAAATACACATAGTCTCATTTTATGAAAATAAAATATAATAAATAGAACAATACAGGAAACCACATAAACTGCCTATCATAAATAAAGACCAACAATGCCTTGTCAGAGGAAACGGTCACTGAAGGAACGTGATTCTCTCTGTAATCTGTGTTGCCCAGTGCATCTTGCCAGAGGGCCAGCAAGGGTCTGTAACTGAATGGTCTTAAAAAGGCTCTTGAACTGAATTCACTCCAATATCAGGGTCTTTTTATGGAAACTGGTGTAACCTTTAAATGCAAAACTCTAAATCACCCCGTTCTGCTCCATTTAACTGGAATTTGAGGACTTCAGTTAAAAAGAGGAGTCTGAAAAAATAATCTTATTCTACTGACAGATCTGCAGACTGGGAGGGAGGCTGCAGGCTTGATTTGACAGGAAAAGAGGGAGTTATAAATGCTTGTTTTCCTTCACTTCTGCTCCTGATCACGAACATTTGGAAAAGTAAACACAGATGAGGTAAATGCGGTGAGGACAGTGCTCATTCTGAGAGGGAGGATGTCATAACAAAAAAAAGAGATTAAAACATAGCTATAACCAAATTAGCCATGACTGATTTACAATGCTGCGTTGGGGACTATCAGATACAGATAAGTTCAACAAATCAGCTTCAAACCACAGGTGCTTCACTCAAGGTGTAAAGTCCCACACATGTGAGATTAAAGGAAATCCAAGAACGTAACTATTTGCAGTATGTTAAAGACTTTACATCAGATATTTTTGAAGGAGGAGTTTGTAAAAGCAGGTATATTATAGCCTGTTCACAGGCTAAATACCAACCTGGCAATTATGTTTTGCTTATTTAATTTCCTTTGCAATTAAAATTGCATACACAAGTCTTCTTCCTCCCTGCCCTCTACGGTTCTTCAGTACCTGCCACGCTCTTTGGTATTTCTTTGGAATATCGTGTAAGCCACCATGTTGATGTGCTGCTCTGTTCTGCAGCTAGTAAATGTTAATGAAACTTAATTCACGCTCAAATAAGGAGCATCCAGGTAATTGCAACCCTGCAACTGGCTCATAAATGCAACATGGTAAAATAACTGAGTAGCATCCATCTCTGAACTTACACTGCACATATGTCTTATCCAGACAATATGCTTTTATTCTCTCCCAGTTGTGGTTCATGGCCTGAATTTGCCTTTCTGAAGTCAATGGAGCATTGCTATTAGTTTTGACCAGAGAAGTTCATTAATGACTGAATCTCTTTCTCTGTCTCTCTCCCCACCCCCTGTTTTCTTTTTGTTGGATTCTTCTGCAATGCTAAGCCCATTAGGCCCTCTATAACATGTCAACCTTCTTTTTTTTTATATATATACACCAAAAAGGAAACTCTTGGGGGGGGGGGAACCCAACAAATATTTGATAGGCTCTGAGGATCCAAAACCATTTTCCACATGGCCAGATTTCTGAAGATCTGTAGATGCCTTGTGAGATTGACATACGTAAATATCGCAGATACTTAATCTGTCTTGACTTTTATGACAATGTTGGGTTTTTTCATATCTACTCCTTAATCTCCTCAAAATTTGGCTGTATAACAATTAAGTGTTTGCTAAGGTATTTACAGAAAGGCATTTGCTTAAACACCATTCTTTCCTGACTACAGCATGAAAATAAAATATATTGGACTTGATAGAAAGTAATGTTGTGCTTTCCCACTGCCCACCCCTAAATTTAAACCAGAGATTAGATATGTAAACCTTGAAGCAAATTGACGATGGTATTGGCCCTCCAGCTGGGACAAAGGAACAGAAATGCTGATATCCTGTAAGATACCAAGGCAGTATGATTCAACTAACTGTAAACCACCTACACAGCAGAGCAAATAATCACTTGTTAAACAGCAGAAGAAAGTCTACTGATGGGATGACTTGCAGCCTTTTTACCTTCAGCTCATGGTCAATAAATCTCATTTGAAAAGTAATACTGCCCACTTATCCTTTCAGCACCAACAGACTGTCATCACCATGCTATATTATTTCTGGCCTCACAGTATTTGCACTGCTGACCTATTATTAGTCTAGTTATATCATCATCCATGACTAAGTTGGTTTGTCAGAAGCCAGTAAGTGGAATTGTCCTAGGTCACTGTGGAGCTCATTGATGGAAATAAAAGCACTTTTCTGTGGGAAGGAAAAAACGATGAGAGGGACATGTTCATGTGATGGGGGGCATCTTGTATGACTGCAGCCAGTGACAGATCAGATGTGCATCCTGATATGAAGTCATATGTAGCCTGATGTGTTTGGATGCAGTAGGTTATAACTGCATGCTTAATTGCGTTACATGTCTTGAAGAGGTAAGCAGCAGCTCAGGAGGGCTGTGCTTTATCTTCGTGCTGCCCTTGATGTTCTCTATGGCCTTGAGTGAATTGTGTAGGCTTTGGCTACACCAGCAAGCAGCGAAGCATAAAAGAATCAGATCCGGAGGCCGAAACAGTTGAAGGTAAGGATTTGATGTTCACCCTCCAGAAACACAGAAATCATAGAGTTTAGGTTTTTCCTGAAAAAAAAGTCTAGTCTGATGCATAGTACTGAACATCCATGAGGCTGGAGCACATTAGGAGCCCTCTTGGTATGCATCTTGATTTACTTTCATCCAGGGTGAATCCAGCTGTTACTCTATGACCTCTCCACAGTATAAACCAAAGCATAGTAGGTGGGGACAACCAGGAGATTAACTTCAGAAGTGTACTAATGGCGCAAACTGGAATGCCAATGCAAATAACCCTTTTACTCCTGCTGTCTCATAGGGATGTTGCTATACTAGGTTCATTTATGTGTGAGCTGTTTAGCTACTATGATAATAATAGTAGATGTGATAGCATTCACTTGACAATACATAAGCAAAGATTAAATGATGTTTAGTAGGTGCATAATTAGCAGAGGTTAGCCTGAAAATGGACAAGGAGGTGGTTCTTCACACAAGGGGTAATTAAGCTGTGGGTTCCTTGCTACAGGATATTGTAGATACTAAAACTTCACAAGGTTACAGAAGTGGCTGCACAGACTCCCAGAAGTAAAACTCAGAGGGATATTTTTTCAAAGACTTTTCCTGTGTGTCAGGAACTCTGAGCCATGAATTGCTGGAGGATCACAGCATGTCCTGGGGAAGAAGCACTACGTGCTTGCCCCAGGTACCCAGCACTGGCTCCAGCCAGAGATAGAGTAATGGAGCAAGATAGATCTAACATGCTATAACAATTCTTGAATTGATCACTTCTTTCTTTAAAAGGCTTCAGATTTTTCAAATTTAATCATTCAAATAATTAATTTCAATGATTCAGGTTTTGAATTATTTTTATTTTAAATATATCTCTTTGGAAATGATAGTGTGGTTCCCCAGAGAGAGGGAAACTGGATGTTCTTTCTTCCAGAATAGCTAAGGTTCTTCTAGAGACTGTCTTACAGTAACACCACAAGACTTCCCCCAAAGTTGGGAAGTGGTCCGTGGTGGGAAAGGACACAAACTCTGTTGTCTCAATGATGTTGTGGTAGAGTACTGAAAACTGAACATTGCTACTTCAGTCTCAGTATCTTGGGGACTGGGCATTCACATTTTTACACAGAACTGTGATTTCCCCAAAACCCAGATGCTTTTTTGAAAACAAATCTGGTCAGTCCAAATCTCTGCATCTCACCAAACAACAGGCGAAAAAAAAAAATCCCTTATTGTCTCAGAACGAAGCTTTTAATCTGCCACCAGTGGAAATCCTCAGTGCACACGTATGATGCAGTCTAAATCTACAGCTTATACGGACACAAGGAGCTTGTGTTGCTGTTGGCCAAGCTCAGGCTTCTCCACATTCAGGTGACCCAACCCAGATCTGAGAGAGCAGCTCCATAATACTCAGAAGGGTTATGTATCCTGTGACAGGTTTCCTTCCCAAAGCCAGTTTGAGAAGCTCCTCCATCTCTGCAGTCTTTTCAAACCCTGTGCAGCATTTCACTGTCCCATTGCTACAGCTAATGCAACCCTTTTAAGCACTTGTGTTGTCAAACAGGTCTTTCACAGTGTCTCTATGAAGAAATCACTGCCTTGCTGTGGAAGGTGTTTTAACCCAGGTGCTCTTCGCAGTCCAGTGTTTAGATTATCTTAAAAGATCACATAAGCACAACAAAGCAGCTACAAATAACAACACAATGGTATAATTTTTTAAAAAAAAAGTCCTTTAGCTTTACCATAGAAATAAGTTACACATAGTTCAATGTACCTATGCTTGTAGTGACTATAATTCCTTTGTCCAGGTTTTGGTCTCAAAGCCAGCAGCCTCCCTCCACGGTCCCACAAAATAGTTATGTTCTTTGCGCAATTCAAAATGCGGACTGTTTATCAATCAGTGGCTAGAACCTGGTTGATGTTGTGGGAAATACAGTTTAATCCCTTCTCCATAGACTGGAACTTTTTTCCTTTTTGTATCTGTCAGTCCCAAGCCATAAAACTTTTGCTAGGGGGTGGGAATTAGGAAGTCCCACCTATAGAAGTGAACTAGCTGATATTGATCTTTTGCATCCTAGGGAATAACTATTTCTAGACCAAATTAAAATAAAAATCCTGTTGTGTTGTAAGCCCTCTAGTTTGTAAAGCCTGGGTACGTTTTTTATTTTTTTAAAACCTGACCCCATCCTTTCTGGAGTACCTGATTTCTGCAGCAAATGCAGAGGTAAGTTAAACCACTTTCTAAAGCTATCTGAAAGCGCATTGGTTTTCTTTGTCAGAGGTATAAATATGGAGAATGCTGCACAGATCAAAACCACCTGGTGCTGCAAAAAAAAAAAAGAAATATACAGTAATTGATAGTGAGAGACAAACTCCCAACTCCTCTTTTCTGTTTTATAGGAGCAGCTGGCAGTGCAGCCTACCATTACTTCTGCTCAACACTCCCTGTTACGTGATACTCTCTTCAGGATTTTGCCAAACTTAGTGTTTGGGCAGAAATTTTCTAAGCCTCAGGTCAGTTTTTGTTTCTTGGCCAAAACAAGCCTGATGTTTTCAAGCACGAAGCTGTGGCAAATCAGAGTGACCGTAGACCTGAGCTGATGGGAGAAGGGGTGAGCATGCATCCTGCCATGGAGGAGCAAATGATGCACTGCCTGCTGCTAATCAAAAATCTAAATTTGCGGTTTTCCTGTATTAAAGTAAGCAAGGATTTCCCTCTCCCCCCCCCCCCCCCCCTTTTTTTTTTGTTTTCTTTTCCTGGCATGCTCTCAGGCTGTTGAGCAAGAGCTCCCTAGTTCCTAGGTCAGATGGCCTTTCTGTCAGGGAGGCAACTTTTTCCATCCCCAAGAAAATCTACAAAAATACAAGAACTGAGAAACTTTTGAAAACCAGCAGCCTGTACATGCTCAGTCAATAGGGATATGTTAGGCTTTAGCACCTAGCCACTACATTAATTATTTTTTTTAATCAGGTAGAATTTAGGTGCACTTCTGTTCTAGATCAAATAATCAGATCTCACCAAGGCTCTTTGGTGTTGAACCGTCTTAGTGTTCCTCACCAAGTGCACTAGAAGCTGAAATCTCTGCCATGGACAGTGCCCTGAAGGGTCGAGCCGACCTTTGAAATTCCTGCCTCCTGCCTTGCTTGTGTAGGATTCCTGGGTCAGGCATCTCTGCAGCCTTCCAGTTTCCTGGAAACCCCAGTTTGTCAGGGGTGCCAGGCCTTTCTCTTCTCAGGCACTTCACTAGTCTACCTATATGTCACCTCTAAGACAGGCCAAATATTCCGAAGGAAACTTTCTCAAAATTGTTATAAAACCTTTGAACAAAAAGAGGTGATAAAAAGATAAGAAGAGAACTTAGAATGGAAAATGGGGTTTGAAGGAAAAATGCCTGCAGTCAATGGGGTTAAAACAGTGATGAAATTAACTTTTTGTTTTTCAAGGAAGAACATTTATTTATATAAAATCTCCGAAACCCAAGGCAATTCTCAGTCCCAAAGGCTGTCATGTAATTGCGGTATGGCATTCGAGCTATTCTGCTGCAAGAGTCTGCCTTCAGCTATATTTCTTGAGAAAGATTAAAGGTATCCTATCTAGCTGCAGCAGCACAGAGCTGTGACAATATCACTGTGGTTACTTTAGCTTAAGCCATTATATTTTGAAATGGAAATAATGAATTCAGTGCAGAGCTGGAGAAAGCTTTGTGGTGACTTTAATTACTCAGTTCTAGTTGTGTAACTGGATTAAAATGGCATTGCAGAACAGTAGCACTGTACTTGACATCCCAATTTTTCTTCCTTAAAGGGTTTTCTACATCTTGAGCTGCTTATTTTTTCTTTCTGATAAGATTCAGGTTGCCAGTTTGGATGGCTTAGGTATGTATTTCAGCAATATCAGGATTACTTGGTTTTCCTTTAGCTTTTATGTTATATCGATGTATAAAATGAAGAGGCAAAAAAAAAGTTACTTCAAAACTATAGTACATGTCCTTCTTAGCAACTGATCTGTACAAAATGCAGAGTAGTGTGTCATTAAGAGCTGCTTGTAACGAGATGCAGACAAAAAGCTGTTTGCAATGCACGGGAGAAGTTTGATCTGGTCCGGGAGAAATAAGTGCCATCTATTGAGTCTTTATCCATCAGCAATCGGCATATCTACACACACATCTCCCTTCCAGGATGTATTACTATGCCCGTTTTTAGTTTGAGGTTTAAATTTTGTGAAATGGAGCTGCATGGGCAGAAAATGGCCAGATGCTCAAAGGAGTCAGCACAAAACAGTGAGATCTGTAATCTGGAATACTGTCCTGGGAGAGCAGGAGGGATGATGCTGTGGTCCTGTTGGGTTTAACTGCTACGCTCCAGTGTATTTACCCATGCATTTATGCAGCATTTTGTCTCACCAACATCTCAGGGCATACAAATGAAGGGCAGAAACAAGGGCCAGACTATCCAGCCCAATCCCTTGCAGAGATAATGTTCTTGCAATTAAGGAAATTCACTCTTCAGCCAAGGCAGGTAATGGAAACCAGATTAAGCAGGCCACCATCTCTGCTTGCGTTCTCCGTATCGCAGCTGCTTTCCTGCTTTTACCCTTCCTGCTTCCTCACTGCTCCCCCAGCCCCAAGGAGACAGCGGGTCTCCGCTTTGTGTGCGCTGGCTCCTCAGCCTCTGCTTTCCAAAAACGGTATTTCCCTGGACCCTGGGCTGAGTTTACCTAAGCGTTTCCCAGGTATCTGCTTATGCTCTGCGGTCCAAGATGGAGAGCTAGACTTTTGGTCTGACCTACAGCCATCGTGTTTGTTGCTGTCATCGAGACACCAGGCTATTCCTGACAGCAAGTGGGATGCGGATGCATGAAGGGGGGTTCTTGGCCGGGGATGTGAGGCAGGTTTAGGAGTCTTGGTCCAGCCAAATTTCTCTAATAAGAAATTTCTCTTGCACACAAGACAAAGTGTAGCTAATGCCAGAGTTCTCACTAAACCAAAATCGGAAAGAATCCTAGAGTCAAAATAATTCAAGGAACAAAGCTTCCCTTTCTCCTGTGAAGAGTTTAACCCACAGGCCAGTAGATTTAGTTGACAAAAGGACTGGAAGATCTGATACACGCATGTATAAGATATGTAAAGTAGATGCTTGTAGGCATAAGGATTATAATACAAACGTATTGATGTTTGTCCTTGCAAAGGTGGGAATGTCGGTATAAATGCTGAAGCGCTGGTTTCTATACCGTCATGTAATGATCTGTTTTTGACCCCTGATAATGTATGGGCCAAACTTACCCATTCAGCTGATGAGCACAGAAGCAATCTGCCCCTCTGATGGCATTATGTTGCCTGGACAGGCTGCAGAAATGACTCAAGTGTCTGAAATTAGTTGAGATCTTTTCAGGACTGTATTACAGCCTGCCTGGGCTTTGGCTGCCCTTCCGGAAAGGTGCGTATCTTCCATAGCTCCTACATCACATCCGCCAGCCCGGTGCGGGTATCTTGGCTAGCCTAAACAATCTATTACGGCGCTGCACATCTGTGCTCAGGCACCTGAATCGCTCCCCTCAGGAGCTCTGCCGGAGCCTGTATTCAGAGAGAATTATGGCCAGGCAATAGTGGATTTTCACCATTGGGAAGAGCAACACACTGTGGAAGGAAGAAAAAAATTATAATAGATTACATAGGGATTGCCTGACTAAAATGCTACCAGCTGTGCACGGGAGCAGGGAGTTTTGTTAACTGCTAGCAGGAAAGGGAGTAAAATGCCCACTTTGTTAGTTGGGGGAGACCCGATTTGTAAAGTTCAAATCTGCATTCAGACCCAAGTCCAGGGTTATTTTGATCAAAGGAGCGAGTATAGCCTGCTGCAGAGACAAAAAACAATAGCCAGACGGGACTGGCAGAGAGCGAGCTGAAGGTTTCAGCCACCAGCTTCTCATTGCTTGGAGCATTGAACCTGGATACAGCTGTCCGGGAGTTAATTCACGCACAAAGGACCTGCATTTGGGAGCGCTGAGGCTCTGTTATGTAGATAAGACTCTAGGAGTAGCTTAGATTGCGGCGTGCTGAAGGGATGTCTGTTTTGGGGAACTGCAGGAGGAACGGAAAGAAAAAAGACAATATAAAGTGCAGAAGTGAAGTTTTTGACAGTACTGTGAATTATTTGAACTACTGGATTTCCAGAAAAGTTTGAAGAAACAGAAATGCTGACAGGACAGAATTGCTCAGCAGCAGACACCAATTTTGCACTGAGGGCTGCAGAGAGCTCCAAGGGCTGCGTTCCCAATGAGGATAACACCATTGATTTATTTCATAATTTCACCTGCCTCTCACTGATAGATGGCTGCTTATTTTGATGCCCGGAAAACAGTTCTGCACAATAACATAGGTGCATTGAATGCTCCAAAGGTCAAGCAGCTTGAGCATGGGAAAATATTTGTGAATGAGGCCCAAAAAAAACTACTGAAAGAGGTGATTTCTGGCTCAAAGATTAGTCTTCATTTAGAGACTGAGAATTTATTGCTGCCCAAACCAGCATTATCAGCTTTCTGTCAGCAACAATCATCAGGATTTCCTTTCCCAATCAACGTGAGCTGTGACCTCATCGTTGCAAAGGTGAAACCCTGACAGGGATTAAAGGCTAATAGAGAGAAATGAGGTAGCAGGGCTAAACAAAGAGGAGATTGTTACGCGGCAATAGGGAACTCGGGCAGAATGTTACAGCTGAAACTTGAACCACTGAGCTAAAGGGGAAAAACAGAGTATTTTCAAGAAGAGCCTGAGTAAGGCTGGGTCTCTCCGCCTTTCAGCGGAGAAGGAAGGCAGACTGCCATCCTTGCCAGCAGAGAGTTTTGAAGCGGGATTACCATGGCCTTGTGGTTCGTCAAGTGTTTAATTGCAATTCTGCAGGGACACAGCCTGAAAGACACTGGAAACCAATTTAACAATCATGCCTATCATTATATACACCAAATTGCTCCTGTGCACGTATAATATTTAGTAGTCTGAAACAGAGATGCCGAGTCTGGGAGCAAGGTTTAGAACATGAAAAGTGATGAAAGGCAAATACATGTCTGATATTCATCAAAGCAATTTAATCCATGGCTGAATAGTGAAAAGAGGTAAAAAGGACTTTATGTTGTTGATCTGCGAGTTATTAATTTTTTTCACTCATCCCTTTGCTTTCTGGAACCAACACGTGTGGATATTTATTCTGGGGGCATTCTCTTCTCTTAAAGGTCACTCTTGGTCACCTCAATATCTTTTCATCTTAAAGCTCACCGCAGACTTGATTCAAGTCCCAGTGGGAGCAGTCTGTGCCACAGCTTCCAGCGGGCTCTGGATCAGTCCCCGTGGCAGTCTCCAGCACATCCCTGTTCTTTCCAGCAGAGGTAGACTTGTGCTGCGGTCCAGACCCAGGTGTGCTGGAAGTTCACGGCACCCAGGTTGCTTTCCGCCTGTTTCAGATGTCTGCAGCCCACCGATACAGGGTACCATCTCCTCCTGTGTGCTTGGGCCCTCTTTAAAACGGACCAGATGATTTGACCTCCCACTGGAGCACAGAAATTACCTAACAGCGCCGAAGGTACACAGCACTTTATGGCATGTAGTCTCCAGGTTGCAATCACCTGTGAGCGTGCAAGCGGAGGATTAGAAACCAAATCCAACTCAAACGTACAAGAAGAGTATTGGATTTGATGTGGACCCGTTATGTTTGACATGGTCTGCTTACATCACAAGTCAATCTGGCACAATGATTTCAAGTGAATCTTAAGCAGAAAGGCCAGATGAAAACGTTTTTGTTGTGGTGATGATGAAGTGTGTGTGTATATATATCTATATCTATATATCAGGGTCCTTGCTGATACTGAGCAGCCTTCAGAAATGACTCAGAATAGAAATATCTCCAGCCTAATGCATTTTAGGGCTTTCTGTGAGGAATCACTGCATCTTTAAAACCTCCACAGTTCTTTACTTTTTATATTTTAGAGATTAATGTCAGCCACAAATACAATGTTAAGTCCTTTTCTACTAAAGAAATAACCAACTCAAGCAATCTGGTAGATCCCTAGCTCCCAAAAGGTGGAGCTGCAGGAACAGCCTTCAGCTGCTTTTGAAATGTTTTTAAGCTTGCTCCAAAACTTGAAGTCACGTGTGGCTAATCCCCAGCCCACAGGGATGCATTAAGATGCAAGGTTCATACCTGCAGAGGGTTGCCCAACTGAAATTTGGTTCCTAACTAATGATAAAAACGTGCAGCAGCTTTTGGAGGCTGGGCAAAGTCAGTGCCCTTTCTGGGCTGAATTCTGTGCTTGTGGCATGGCTGAAACTTTTTAACTAGAGCATTAATATGTTAATTAATTATTAATAATTAATATTTAATATTTAATTGTATGAAAAACTTACAAATGTTAGGATTTAGCAATGCTATGGCTTGAGCTCTATTTTTTTAATGCTATCGGGCTAAGAAATATGAAGCCTATTGGGGTAGAGGTATGAAAAGTCCTGTAGTAAAACCCAAAGCTATCCAACATCAAAAGGCAAGTGACAGGCTTTAGGTTTGTTAGACAACAGGTTTTGGAGAGGAAGACACATATATCACACTGAACTGAAGGGGAAATTTAAAGTAGGCACAATGTAATTACCTTGTAGGGAATCAGGCCAGGAAACCAGACTGGGATCTTTATTCTCAATGAAAACTGCATGAATTTATGCTTGGCAAACTAATTGTCATGAATAATTTATTAATTTCTATGGTCTCCTTTGTTTTCAATTTAATTTTTAGTGACTGACCACCTGCAAACAAAGTTAACTTTTCTCTTTTTTTTTTCCTTCCTGTCTTCAGTTGTGATCAAACACTTGTCAGGACCCATTTCAGTTGCTGCCTTTCTTGCAAAGTTCTTGTTTTATTTTATTTTATTCATGCTATTTCTGCTTCATGGATGACTGGATCTCCAGGCACAAGAAAACTAAAGAGATTTCAAGATCTCAGCCTATTTAAATGTCAGATTTGAATGTTTTTACCAATGAGTATGGGGGAGGTGTTTTTGCAGACTTTTACAATGTGGGAATATTTTAAAGACAAAATCAACAAATTTCATGTCACTTGTTAATGTGTCTTTATCAGGAATGAACACTGGAGGTTTCGCACTGGCATATGGCATAAAGCACCCGTATGTCCCTCAAATTACAGGGTGTGCTGGCACCTTAGTTTCCACACAGTCCTATGAAAACTCTTATCCTACAGGATTAAGATACATTCCTTCGAGATCTTTAGCCTGGTGTGTTTGAATACATTTTTATTGTATTATAATCAACTCTAAACATGCCAGCAAGGGAAAATAGCTGTGCTTTCCACAACATAACCTATGAAGGGCAGAGATCAGCATCACTCGGCTACAACTATCAGAGTCCTCCTTGTTTCCTCCCTCTCTCTGCAAACACACTCTAATTTGGAGTGAGCTGGAACTATTTTTTTTCATTATATATATTGAAGACAGACTTGGTGTTTGCATTGGCCCAGGGCCTGACATGGCATTTGTGAGGATGAACCACAAGCATGCGTACTCCAGCAAAGCTGAGCTAGGAAAATGTGCGTTACAACCAGAAACTGCCTTCTCCCCCCACCCCTCCGTTTCCAAACCAATAAGGCAAGGAGGAAAGCGCACGTCAGGCTTCTCCTTTCAAACTTGTAGCCACGGCTGCCTCTCTCACATCTCACCACTCCTGACAGGCACGTGTTGAGACCACTTTGCAGTGCTAGGGACGGCCAGGGCTGCGGGAGCAAGCTTTGTGGGATGGCTTTTGCAGGGGTGGGAGGGGAGGAACATGGAAGTGGTCATAAATGGATGGTGCTTTGGCTTTTTTTCCCAATAATTTGCAAGGCAACACAGCTAAGCTTTCATGGAGGAGAAGATAATATGCCCCTAATATGGGTAGTAACTGAGCATGTTCCCAACTGGAACAAGGAGGATGGACTACTCCAAGGAAGCAATTATAACTCTACATACCAAGTCAATCACTGGTGCGCTCCTGGAGTAGCTCTGCCCCTAGCCCTGGCTGGCAGTAACTCACATGCTGCAGTGAGCAAAGCTCCGCTGCATTACACAAAGCAGTGTTCTGTAGTAAGGTTAATCCGAAACAGTGCAATAGAGCAGTTTGGCACGCGAAGCAACTAACGAACTGCAGACCCTTTTGGCTAGATGGTCATCAGTCCAGATCTCACCCAAGCTGGTGGCAGCCAAAATCACCCAGACAGGGACACTCATGTTCTTGGGCGTCTCTCACGGGGAATTGTGGCTTTGTCACCGCTCCCCCAACATCCAATACACATAACACCTCCCTGTCTGGTAGTTTGGTTGAGATAGGATGGTCCTGTGCCAACAGAGCCTGTCATTGACTGCATTTCAATAGGCATCATCTTGTGGTTCTCCCTTTGCTGAGGGTCGTCGATGGAAGTGCCAGAAACTGAATGCCAGTGGAGACCCAGGGTACTTTTGTCCCTTAGTGTGGGAAAAGCTCCTGGGATACCGGCCTGATGGTGTTTGTGCCATACTTGTTCTAGGGGCAAACCCAGACATTATTTTCCAATAAATTCACAGGCTGATGTAAGGAGGAGATGAAATTTGTGTTAGTACACGTGAATCAAATCCGATTTAGAGTGTGAGGGCTTTCCAAGGACCAGCCACCCCAGAGCAAACCAGCCCAGGCTCAGTGCATTAAGAGCCGCAGGAAGCGATCAGATTGTAGGGTGGGAATGGCTCCTGGGGCCACAGAGATGCTCATCCTTGTTTGGGGTCAACGGGAGCTTCTAGATCCCTGAGTAACTTTCATTGTCAAAGCGACTTACTCTCTATCTGTGCTCAGCAGAAGGTTGGTCATCTCCTGGAGGTAACTCCTACAAAATACCTTCATTTCCAGTGTGACTGGAAAAAAATAGCCACTTGAGCTCATTAACCTCATTTGAGCAATTCATTCAGTGAAACTAAATATTTCTTTTGCTAAACCAGCAAATTCAGTCTGTACTTTTTTCATATAATTCCTTAAGACTGTATTGCTGGCACTTAGTATTTGCAGTTCCATACTTAAACTGTGGTAATAAAAGTAGCAGTGCGTTGTCATTTCTACCTAGATTAGGCTGCACTCTATTTTCTCTGGTTTTATCCAAACACTGCAAAGCTTTTAATGAAAATTTCTTTCGTCCTTCACATTAAAATGTTCATAAACATTGTTCAAAACCTGGACAATTTCAGAGAATTATCTATCTGAGGAAAAAAATTGTCACTGTTTTTTAAAAGATCTGAAAAACACTTTATTTCATCCAATTTCAAAATTTTAAGAAGATAACATCATCCAAAATTTGGAAAGGTTTGATCACCTCTGAGACAGATTTATAAACTGTCACAAAGTGGATAAAGTCTGATGGGGGGTTTTGTGATTGAAATGGATAAAACCTCTTTCCATTTAAGGTTAGCAAGAGCTAACTGAGACAGTCCGCTTGACCATCTCCTCTGAGTGAATTATTAAGAATACAAAGGTAGACACACTGAGAAACTGCAGTTAATATGTTCCCTGATACATTCCTCAGTCATTTACACATCCTCTTTGTGTTTAATCATTAAATCAGTCAATCTTTTCTTTTCTGCTCCACGTGAGTCTAACTTACATTGTTGTTTAGGGATGTCAGATACTTTTCCCCTCAGAAATCCTGCAGTGATTAATGAGATGTTTTTATGAATCAAAGAAAAAAAAAAATGAAGAAAAGAGGTTTTGTCTTTATACAAGCGTTGGCTTCGCTTCTTTTGGAATTTTTTTCCCCTTTACTCTCGCTACGAAAAAAATTTAACTAGCTTATGGCGAAGTCCTCTTAGCAAGATTCTTAAATGCGAAAGACAAGTAGGACAGTGCTATTAAGGGACATTATTGGACAGAGTGTCTGTAGAGTCTGAAATGCAACTTTAAAAAGAAGGTATTTTTGAGAATCTTGGCTTGAGGAAGGAAGTTGGAAGCTGCTGTCAGCTCAACTCTTTGTTTGCTGGACGTCAATGAGTGATGAGAAGAGATTATGCAGCAAGTAAATAATATCGAGTAACGAGCTTTGAAACTCTTCTGAAGCTTTAAGCTTGCATTTGCTTCTTTCATTTCTTCTGCCTCAGCCTGAATAAATCTTCTTAATTAAAAAAATCAACATCTGGAACAAACATTGATTTGTCATGTAAACCACAATGCTCAACAAGTCTTCTTGCTGTTTCTGGCATTAGCGGAGTGCTGCGGGTGAGCGTGTGGCTGCGCCTCTGCTGTGCCTGCTCAGGGGACGGACTCTGTAGGGTTTTGTCCATCCACCTCTTCTTGGGAATATTTTCCCCGGACCTAATTCTCTAAAGCTTTCCCTTGACTGGCATCTTTCTGCCCTGTGCTCAGGCAGGTGTGGGCAACCCCATGCTGCCCTGTGCCAGGAGGGGACAGAAGGGGTGCGGATGGCAGTTTCTGGTTCAGGAGATGCCTGTGGCTTGCTCGGGGTCTAGTTTGGGTTAGGTCTGCTGTAAGTCTGGGCCATGTCACAGCAGTATGGGTGGCCGTCTGCCCAGCACAAACTGTGAAGTTTATCTTGCTTTCCAGCTCTGACCTGCTTCCCCAAAATCACCCTCCCTGTCACACTTGGCGGGAAGGGTGGCAATGCCAATTAATCACGTCCTTCCCTCTCACGCTCCCTGTCCCTCATTCCTGCAGGTCTCCATCTCCTCCCTTGTGTTAAGGTGAGAGCTGAGCCACCACGTGGTGGAACAACATCAGGAACTGATCTGTATGGGAATAATGAGGCAAAAGCAGAACAGTCAGATCAGGTCACCAACCCAGACGGACGTGTGGCCACAGAAACACTCACACCAGCACAGTGTGGGAGGTGGTGAGGTGTGGGACGCAAGCAACCAAGAGCGGGCAGAAAGAAGGAGGGCAGAGAGTCCTGGAGTCGGCTTCCAGCCATCCTGCTGGATCGGCCCTTTGAATCAACTCGTTCTTCCACCGGGTGACTGCTAGACCTCAAACGACAGAGCAAAGGTGGGAACCACCACCCGGGGCAAAGCAGGACTGCCCCTTTCCGAGAGCTGTCAGCTCCAACATCAGTTGCGTTCACCTGCCTCAGCTCCCTGAGCTGGATCATCGGCAATCACCACCAGTGCAGGAGGGAGGCCAGGCAATTTCAAGGCAGACGATTTAAATCATCTCAGGCTTCTGAGAGGTACGGTCTCCCACAGGGTATCTACTGCTCTTCCCCCCATCCTTGTCTCCCCACCAGGGAATGCCGTGGGGCAGAAGTGGGGCTGTGAGACTCACTGGCAACCTCTTCTTGACGCTTGCCACTGCACCGAGGGCTGAAAGGCCCCTGAACGCTAAGAAGGGCTGAAATACACTGCAATTAAGGATAGTCCAGTAAAATACCAGCCTACCAGAGCAGACCTGCATCGCCCTTGTTTAAAGGAATACAAGAGAGGCCAGACTGTTTCGAGAGCCAAGGTATCCTCTAAAATAAGGAGAGGAATGTCTTAGAAAGGCTTTTTGCGGCATATCAATGTGCATCGATACAGGAGTAAAGCAGCCCAATTCATTTAAGACTGGGAACATTGTTAAACAGTGAACACAGTGGCTGGGTCTGCTGTCGCATTTAAATCTCAGCTATCCGTAATGGGATGGGAGAGGGGAGGAAGAAAAGACAAAAATGGCCCATTCACAACAAAACCAGTCATTATTTCTTCCTTTACAAACAATGGGGAAAAAAGGGAGAAGTGCTCTCATGAGAACCTGTATGAATTTCTTTAAGAGGGTGTACTTTAGATGGAGAATAAGCTAAACTCTGTGAGATATTGGGGTTACCAGGGTAACAATGCAACATTTTGAATACGAAAGCAAATAGATGTATAAGCCCAAAGTCAATCATTAATGTGCATCAGTATTTTGAGATGGGTTGGAGTGACTTATATATTGTAGTCCCTCTTTATTTAATATTTCAAAAGTGTTCTTTGATTTAAAAGCAAACACTTAATAGGCCTCTTTTCAGACAATTATGCTCCCTTTTCTACACAGCACTCTGAGAAGAGACTGGTTATTGATGCCATCTAATAGAACAAACACACAAACTTGATGGACTCAAACAGAGGGGCTTTGGTACATCAAGAAACTTAAACACAGACATTATTTTAAGGTTGCTAATCATCCCAAAACTGCTCAGTTTCTTGCAAACTTGCATTGGCTTCAGCACCTTACTGAATTCAGGCTTACTCAGTCAACCTGCATTATACTTTTTAATTGCAGCAAACAATTTTTGGTAACTGTATTTTTTTAACTAAGCCTTTCTATAGCAACAAATGAAAAAGTGGATATAGCATTGGAGCTGCACATAACTTTTCCCCAAGCAATTCTTATCTTCTTATTCATACTATTTTCCTTTTACAATATAATTAATTCAGTCCAGGAGACCTGTTCGTAACTGCATGGTGAATAACTCCTCAAGTAAGTTAAAAACTCAATTGAAGAGATTTCTTACAGGATAACTTGGCCTTGAGAGGTTCTGAACCTCTAGTTGCTAATGGTTGCTAATAATTGTGAATGAAGTTTTCCCCCCATATTGAACCATTGTTCCAACACCTCTTCCCATTTTTATTACCATTCTAGTGACATACTTAAAGTTTGGGCTACATATGTAGCAGCGCTAAAACATGGTTATTTAAAAATGTTACTAAGATGGAACAAATAGAGCTAGAGGTACTTACTGACATTTAGGACCAGCAACAGAGGATTATTTCCTAGAAGAAAAAAAAAATACTGCATGCCTAACATTATGGAATGGAATTAAACTGTGATTTGTAGTTAGAAAATCTTTGTGACTACTTTCATTAGTCCAGTAGAGAAACAAAACTCTTCTCTGATATGGGAAGTGTTAAACCTGTGGCAATTTATTCAGTGTTGGAGTTTTTACAGTTCATAATGTAAGTGAATGATTACAAAAAATAAGTTCTTAAGAACTGAAGTAGTGGTTCTTCCCAGGATTATTTTTGGATGCTCCTGTTTGCTGTACATTATTCGTGTCCCTTCTGTGTGAAACATAAGTGACAGTGAGTTTGTAAGCAGCTTCTGTTGCAGGTCTGAAGAAGGACGTGGGTAATGGTTAACTAACATTAATGGTCTAACAAAATATACTTTTTCTTGCAAATCTTGCCTCTTTTAGACCATCCTGACTACAACAAACTCTCGCTACTTCCAGATGCAGATGACAGCCTGCTACCGGGAGCAAGTGGTTTCCCTGCAAAAGCACCACATCGGGCCACTTGTCTCTCGGGACATCCCGCTGACCGCGCCGTGGTGCGATGTGCACATGGCGAGGAGAGGTGGGGGGAGAGCGGCTGCACAGCTAAAGCTCGGCGCAAGCAGGAGGGGGAACTCTGCCGACCTTCCCTGGGAAGCTCCCAGCCGGATGATGGTGCCACACCACATCACTGCTGACAGTTCCCTGAGCAGATTCCTTCCATGGGTAATTAGCCTTCATGAAGCATGAATGGACTAGTTTTCTATCAGGAGACTGAATTTTAGCTGACAAATTAGACAGATTCCCTGAGGCCAGAGTTATGCAGCTTTGCCAGTCTCACTAAAAATGTGATTTATAACAGATTCCTCGGCACAGGCACTCCTTGCTTCAGGAATGAAGGTACACACCATACTCAGACTCTTCCCCTAACATGATGGTCTTATAAACCTTTGTCTTCTGCTGGGAAAAACTGACTCTGTTACCTGCTTTCGATTTACCAAGTGACTCCTCTTTTGCCCAACTGAGCACGACGGTGCTGGGAAACTACAGCCTGTATTCAGAAGTCACGAGTGCGCAGGCGTAAATCACATTTTAGGAGGTAAGGGGATGTTAGTTTGGGATGTTACACCAGATGTAGCTGGACAGAGTTTCTATCTGGGAAGCAACTCAACAGATTCTGTGTCACATACATCTGTGGCTTTCAATATCGTTGGCATAAACCAGAAGCAGCAGAGCAGAGGTTGTGGCCTGTGGAGTTCAGGCCTCTTACCTTGTATTAATTATACAAGAAATATCTCATCCTGCTTTCGATCCTGCAGCCATCCTGCATGTTCCCCTGCACCGGGCGATGAACAGCGTGAATCCTGATGCCTGTTATCTCTGAGCATAGCCCCAGGGGCATGATGAGCCTGCTATGGTGATTCACCCTGCAGGCAAGGATGGCTATTTCAGCAGTGTGGGGCGAGCACGGATAAAAGACAAAAATGAAGTCTAGCAGACACGAATGCCATATTCTGCTTTATTCCCCTTCTCATCCTGCCTCTAAATCAGACCACACAGAAAGGGAGACAAACAAGATGTTTTCCCAAGTCTAATGGGAAGACCCACAGTCCCGTGCATCTGCAGAGTCCCAGGCAACAAAATGATGGGCAAGGAGAAAGGGGAGACAGAAGTCAGAGGGGGCTTTCGTTCTGGGGGGGCTTTCGTTCAGAGGGGGCTTTCCACCTCCAACTCACCACTGTGTCTTCTCCTTATTTACGCCTCCAGTGAAACCAGTATTTGTATTTGGTGAATATCAGCACTTGCTCAGATCAAAAAGCGGGCTCGCCCATCCCAGACACTGCCTTGAACATGTCTGTGTTTGCACAGTATTAACAGTTAATATTTATTTTAATTATTAATTTATATTACTTAATAACCACATGCAGTGTTATTGATGTACCAGGCACATCCAGAGGCTGGTAAATGATGTGGGGAAACGCTAATAAAACCCATGCAGTTTAGATCTAGCAAGCGGATAATGTGTGGCAAACAGATGCAGACAGTGGGCTGATTTTATTTGTATGACTTCTGGGCTTAAGGAGGACATTGCACAGGTGAATAGATGGACAACTCCCTCCCTCAAAATTTGCTTTTATCTCCATGTGAGCTGGGAAATTCATAGCTCCATGGCATTACTGCTCCCAGTCATTAAAGGGTGTGGGTTTTTTAAATTTAGAAAATCAGAATCCTGTCATGTAAATACAAATAATGACTTCTGCAGAGGCCAAATCTTACAATCAGCACATGCAGAAGGAAACTGATTTCATTTATATTTGTGGCTGCTTAAGAAAGTTAAGATGGCGGTTTAAAAAAATAATAATCTATATATCACTTAACTTTAGTCTAGTGACATGATCTTGGGGGAAAAACATATAAAACATGAATGGATCAAAGCTTCCCTTCAGACACATAATTAACTTAACTTTATGGACAGCCTTTACATACTGGTTTAAAAGAAACATAATATAAAGCTGGCGTAGGACAATTCTAAGAAAATAAGATCTGAGATTTTTAACTAGATCTTCATGAGATTCACAGTATTATATTAAAACTAATACTCACAATTTTCACTGCCCTTTTCTCATGACTGTTAAACTTTTCTTATAGCTGCAAAAATTTACAAAGACCTAAAGAAAAAGATTCTGGAGAAGTGTAGTTTCAGCCCTTTATTTCTCAGTCTAACAACTCTCTCTATATAATTAGATATATTTTGTCCTTAAGAGACAGACAGATAATATATGTGGCAACTTCTGAGTTACCAATAGCATCTTCTCCAATATTATTTCTTAAGGTGATGTAAGAGTAGCTTTCATAAATGCTCCGAAACCAAACTTTGTAGGTATTTGTTTCCTAACACCTAAGATACAAATCCCAGTCCTGTTGCCCTTGTCTTACAAAGCTGATTGGCTGACACAGTACCGTAAGTAGAGAAAATCTTCTAAAGTCTTGGGTTTATGTGAATCAGTTAGATCCTAATCTTCTTTCTGTGTAGGCTAAATGAAATGCTGCAAATTTACCTATCATCTGTGATTTTAGTTTACAGTAAAGATTCATAGATTCATTCATAACATTACTTTATATTCCACAAATGGAATGAACAAATTAAATGAACTGAACATCTGCAGTGAATAATATGAACTCAGTATAGTCATTCAGAGAGATGATTTTAGGTTGAGTTCTGCAGCCCATTATTTTACCTCCACTAGATGTCAGCCTGTTGACAGAGCTGGAGGGGTTTAATCCCTATTTCATGGGAAGGAGCATGGTCAGGATCACAGCTACAATTCTTCACTTCCAATCACCAGCAGTAACCCAAAATAGGAGATACTTTGAGTCTCTATATTGGTTTTTCTTGTTCTTTGCTCTTTTAGCCCTTGTCTTTTCCCTCCAGCAAATTTCTCAGCGTTGACAAGGTCCACCAATGCTGACAAATGGGAGCAGTGCCAAGTAACGCAGGATTCCCTGTGGGCATTTCCCTGCATTCATCCATTCACAAGGGGCCAGGCTTGACACATCTACTCATGAGGACTATTTGCTATTGAGTTCCTCGAAAATATTGAAGTGCATGCCTTTTTACTTGCAGACAGCAACCAGGTGGTGAGGAGCTTTTTTTGTTATTTCTGTTCCTTAGGAAGGATATTTATTTTTATTTTCTGAGAAGATATAATTTCAGAAAGTACTCTCACCACTCCAATGGTATCTTTATAAGACAGCTGGAAGAGCCAGGCTGGACTACAGGCTTAGCAGATGAATTAAATCCCCAAGCAGCAGAGTCAGGTTAGTATTTCGAGGACCATAAACAGGATTTTGGAGGATTTTGCGCACAGATGCTAACTGGTGGCTTCTGCAGCCTCAAAGAGGTAAGTTTCCCACGTGCAGCTCTGCAAACATCACGCAAGCCCAGCATGTCAGGTTTAATGTGCATGTGGAGAGTGACTACACACTGCACGCAAAGGCAGTGAGTGTCCTTAAACTCTCCGTCCTGTGACACAGAGTTACTCTCTGTATATACAAGAGCCTGGTGAGCTCAGTATAGAGCACTGGAGTGATTTCTGTGCAAGTACTTCATAGCAAATTTTTGGATGCTCAGCTGTCCAGGCTGCTGAAGTCCAGAAAAACTGTTGCTGCTATCACAACACAGGAAAAGCCATGATTTTCACATGAGAGGTGAGATCTGATTGTATTTGTATGGGAAATCCATATTATATGGCACAGCTTTCAAACTTAGCACTGCTCTTGGGAGCATTTATCACATGGGAGCCTAGGACTTAAAATAACACTGGATAGTTGAAGAGGTCACAAGAGGAGACTAGTAACTGCACACTCTCACCTTCACAGTCCTCCTCAAGAATCGTCCTTTCCCACAAAATCTTAAACCAAATGCTCACAACTTATTTCAGCTATGCTGTCTCTATGCAGCACGACCCATTTCTGGGCATGCCTTTCTGTAAACCCGCTGCTTACTATTACCTTCCCCACATCCATCTTCTCTTCTTTATTCCTCTGACCAGTGTTGATGGCAGCTTGCCCTGTGGAGAGAGATGTCCTTTCCCTGCTTTGTGTATCGCCTGGAGCATCGCTGTCCTTTCCTACAGACATTAAACTACAGTAACCAAACTTTTTTCCCTGCAACAGTGTTAAACTATGTCATTGTCAACTGACATCCAAAAAGAGGAAAAAAATCAGTGACTTTTTAAACGTTTAGTTTTACCCAAGTGTGCAGTGTACAGGAAGAAGAAAAATGTCATAGACAGTGTCTCATGGAGAGTGAAATGGACTGTATCCCACCTTCTCCTCTATGCATCCATTTTCTACTTTGGACACACTCACCTCCTTAGCCATCCCAATCCTGGCTCTCACAAAAATGAGAACATCACTCCCCACGTGTCAATTTGAGTCCTGACTTAGTGTATGCTGCACAATAACATAGAATAACTCCCCATGCTTTTTACAGGTGTCTCTGTCTCTGATATGCCACAGTATTATACACGTAAGCAGGTGCAAACATACATGCAGGCATGCACAAACTGAACTGGGCGTCCACTTCTGTAGCGGTGGGATGACACGAGGTGCAGACAAAAGGGATCCTGTTGTGCTCGTCAGACACTGGGGTTTTAAGTGGCCAAGCCCCGTACGCGATGCTGCTCCTGCAACACAGAAGTCAGTATGGATTTTGCCACTGGGTTCCTCCCAAGCAGGACGGTAATTAAATCCCAAACTCTCTTTCAAACCCTGTAATAGGGAGATTCTCTATCTATGAGAATAAATTTCTAACCTCGCTCTGGCCAAGGTTTTTGCTTTGCTTGAGCCCTGGCAGCATGGGAATCGCTTCTTGTTGCAACTACATCAAAATGACTGGGAGAGAAAAGGTCTCTGTGGCAGAGGAGAGAGCCGGGAGAAAGTGGAAAGGCAGGCAGAGAGAGGCACTCGTTAGTATCTCTGGAGGATGCCCAGCCAGCTCACATCCAAGTTCAAGCAGCCCAAGAGGTATTTTCAGCTGGAGGATGGGAGAGGCAGCAGCTGGGAAATGCATGGAAGGTGCGCAGACAGAGCTGTACACAGTACATATGGGTTGGGATGGGGAAAAGGAGGAGGTGGTAAAATAACATGAGCTTTTCCTCTGTCCTTGGAGGCAGCTGTTGCCAAGGGCAAAGCTTATGACAAGCAGAGGAAAAAAAAAAAAATGACCCTTTCCCTTAGTGTTTCCTGGTCGATACTGTTTAAAATCAGAATGATGGAGAAGTGCAGAAGTGATGAGCCTGGGCTGGATGCAGCCCTCACAAGCCCAGGGCTGACACGTACTCTACTGATGTGTAAGACTACCTCTGTGTCACTTACACAGAGAAAACTGTAGGACTATGTAAGTTAGCGTACACATAGCCTCCTTTAACTCAGCACCAGCCTTCTTGCAATTTAGCTGCATTTCCTGCCATCTCAGACCAAAACCCGACGCTAAATTCTACGTAATACAAATCAACTGGTACCTGAATGAGGTGAAATTCATGTACCATGAAATTCCCCAGGTTATGAAGGAGCTAGACTTTGGGTACCAGATATCCTAAGCAGCATCCCTCCAAATCCAGCTGAATAGGGCAAGACTGTGTCCTTCCATACACTTGTGCTGTTGCCCAACATGATGATGATGATAATGCTGATCCTGACAAAAACACTCCATGCAGATGAGGCATAAAAATTTTGTGAAGGGCAGATGACAGTTATGAAATTCCTCATTCACTCTGAAAATTAGACTGCATCTAACAAATGAGGCAAGAGTATCTGCAGTCCCTGAGCCTGACAACTGCACAGCAGACAGCATTTAATCCGTATTTACTTCTTGGAAGACACCACTCGTTTCCACGACAAATTGCAAGGCCTTTGAACATCTCCGCCAGGGCCTTGCAGCCTTTCTGTCCAGATGGAGGGATTTCTTTCTTATGAAGAATTAAATTTATTTCTGCTATTACATAACAAAGGAGTGACATGTACATCTGAACATCAAATGCAACCACTCTTTTAGGGCCCTCGACACATGTGTAACATCTCATCTGAAGCCAAATAACCTCTTGAGTTGTTGGCTTGGGACTGCAATAGCTATTCTTGGGATTAAGCCAGTCTAAAGTATCCATTTCATATGAAGTCTTCATTGCTTTTCAATACCTCCAAAAAACATAAAAGCTGTTTTGTGTTCTACCTCTCGTGGTTAAGAAGATGATACTACCTCCTCTCAGATGTGCTCTTCATCTTTTTCCTCAGCTAATTACTGTAATTTGCCTGGTATAAGTGGGAAACTAGGGACCGGCATGTTCCATGGCTAGGTGGATCCACCGTAGGACTCACTGCTCAGCAGCAAAGGCTAATCAAAAGCATTTTCCCAAGTGCATCAATCAATTTCACTGGATCCTATTAAATACTAGACCAAAAATAAAAGCTTTGGTCTACAGCTTCAAAGCTCTGTGGCCCAAATCATACTTAATCTAATACAGGCCCAAAATAAGAGACAGAAAACTAATATTTATGCCGGAAATATAACATGCTATGGGATTTGCTTCTTTAGTGTAAAGTAACTTTTTCCAGAGCCCAAATGTTATCTTCTGATGGAAGTTACCTCCAATAAAAAAGGCAACACTAGTATACATCTTTTGATTAAAATGAACGACCATCTCTCAACATCTGAGAGGTGAGGGATTCAAACTCTTTGACCTGTTTTGCCTCCTAAAGAGCCAGTGTTTGCTGAAATGGCAGAACTGTCTCCCTCCAGAGTCTCAGCTGTGACAGATCTTTCTCTGTGTCCAGTTTCAAACACTGGTGCTTCAAGAAACTGGTCTACCTCTTAATTTGCTGCAGAACTCTTAAGAATACGTTGTGCATCCTTTTGTTTCAAATGGAGTAGTTGGCTTTAGGTGGATTGTTTCCCTTCTTGTAGTTCTTTAAATCTGTGCTAAGAAAAACAAATATTATTTAGATTGTAAGCTCTTTGGGGGACAAACTGGATCTTTAAGGGATCTGCCTGTGTTCACAGGATCAGGCAGATCAGATGAGCTTCAGATATAACAGCTGTGAGTAATCTGGTAAAAATGACTAAATTCTATAACTGATATCCCTGAGACACTGCAAAACTCTCTTATAAGAAGCCAATCTCAAAGTATTGCATAGCCTTGTACTAAAGGTGATTTTGAGTATGTTGTTGAGAATGAATGAAAGGAAGACTAAAATGAGGAAAACCAAAAATGCTGTGGCTGTTTAAGGCAGAAAAAAAATTAAGAGATCATATACCTAGGCAAAACTATTTTTCACAAGGTTCCACGAGTAATACTACTACTGATTGAGGAGGCATTTGATGAAACAGGCAGCAAGTCTAAACAGGGTAAAGCTAGTCTATGGAAATTGTTGGAAGATGATAATCACCAAGATCAGGACTTTGTTAAGATTGCCAGGAAAAAAAAGACTTTTCTGTTCTGCATTGCTTTCTAAGGGTTCTTAAAAAGAAAATATTTGTATGTGGAGCTGCCGTACGGTATCTAACCTTGCCCCAGGGTAAGCATGAGTTACTTTTGTCTCTATGTCTGTTGGGGTTAAATCGAAGCCTTAACAATATACTAGTTTGAATTAGAGAACTAATGCATCCCCGTAGTTGTCTTGGAAATCTATGGTCTAGTCTGTATTTGATCCAAAATATTTTGCAATGCAACTCCTCAGTGCACTACATGAAAAATCTGTATACTTAATGGAGTAAAAGCTGATTGACAGTCACCTTAAAACATCAGATGTCATTGAAAAAATCCCTGAAGAGAAATGTTTGCAAGGGGTAAACAAGGAATTGCTGCTTACAAGATTTGTGTTTGACAAAAGACAAGCAAAATGGTAAGTAAAAGATGATGAAGATTGAATAAAACTGGACTGCTGGGCACACTGTGTCCCTTCCCAAACAGGCTAGGATAAAAACAAAAACACAATTATGTATTTGCAGATAATTTTCACAGAGCATGTGTGACTTGTTGGATTTCATTGTACTCTACTGCTTCCTTCATTAAAGTTGTGACCTGCTGGTTGCCCAGAATCGGTGGCCACCGCAAACAGGCAGAACAATGTTGTTACGTGCTGTAGCTGCATCTTCCCCAGAGTCATCAGCATCGGGCACAACACGCTGAACCGCAGCCAGGACACTTCTGATGCTTCACTATTCTTAGTCTCGAGTTTCACTGCAGTTGAAACAAATTACTCATCACTCATGAACAGGCAATTCTTAAAAGTTATAGAAACTGTTAAAAGGAAGAACTTGTATGATTGCCTGGTACCTTTTACTTAATTTCTACTTGTTATTCAAAGCTATTTTTGCTATAGAACTGCCAAGAACTGGTTCTTCGTGCATTAGTAACACACAATAACTACCAGGAAATTGCCTGGAAATGGCACTTACTAACATACAAATTTGACAGCGGACATAATAAAAAGTCCACATCACTGTAACCGAAGACATGCAAGTTTATTTCTAAAAGAGGGATAGGATACTGCCTTCAGACACCAGCTGAGTCGGGACTACCTCTGGGATGGCAGCAACACCCCCTCCGCTCCCCGCAGCGCCAGCGACCACTTACATGGCTTTGGGTACCAGGGACACATGGAGAAATGGAGAGGAAGGCGTGAATGGGGAGAAATGAACCACCGGTGGGTTTTTCACAGAATCACAGAATGGTAGGGGTTGGAAGGGACCTCTGGAGATCATCTAGTCCAACCCCTCTGCTAAGGCAGGATCACCTAGAGCAGGTTGCACAGGATCGTGTCCAGGCAGGTTTTGGGTTTCTCCTGAGATACTCAAAGGGAAGGGCAGCCTGATCCAGTGCTCGGTCACGTTCATGTTCAGATGGAACTTCCTGGGTTCCAGTTTGTGCCCGTTGCCCCTTGTCCTGCCACTGGGCACCATTAAAAAGAGCCTGGCCCCATCCTCTTGACATCCATCCTTTTCTTGTAAGTGTCGATGAGATCCCCTCTCAGTCTTCCCCAGGCTAAACAGACCCAGCTCTCTCAGCCTTTCCTCACAGGAGAAATGCTCCAGCCCCCTCATCATCCTTGTAGCCCTTGGCTGGAGTCTCTCCAGTAGTTCCCTGTCTTTTTCTGCCAAATGCTTTCTGTAGTAGGTATTGCTTTCATGTTCCTTCAACTGTCTTTGGTAAATTTGGTTTAGTTCCAGTCTAACAAGGTCTTGCAGAGTATTTGGCCACAATTAGTCTTTTTATCCATGGGAAGCCTGATTATTTTCCCCAATGTATATATATTAACTTTTCATATGTATGTTTAGAACACAGTGAAATATTTATTCGGACCATTTAGAGGCAGCTATCTCCAAAGGCAGACAGGATGAGCAGAAGGAGCACGTCTGTGGTGCGCAGCACTCCCTGAGGAGAGCCGAGGGGCAGCCCCGAAGGCCGCTGTGGGCCCACAGGAAGCGAAATTGAAAGCTGTCCCCACGGTTAGTTTCTCACGGCGGGGAAGGCAAGGTTCGACGCGACGCCGAACACCCGTCCGCACCCCCCGAGGCGACGCGGCCATTTTACCGCCGGGCCCCGAGCCGGCCCTGCGGAGCGCTGCACTGTGCCGCGCCGTGCGCACCGCCCGTTCGCCGGGGCCGGGCCGCCGCCATTTCCGCGCGGCGGGGGGCGGAGCTGGGCCGCGCCGGGGCAGGCCATGGCGGCAGCGGCGGGAGCGCTGCCCGCTGCGGCGGCGCGGCTAAGGCACGCCGTGGCGGCCGCGCCGGAGACCCGCCTGGAGAGCGTACGGGCACTGGCGAGCTTATTCCGGGAGGGGCAGCCCAGGTAGCGGGGAGGAGGGGCCGCCCGCGGCCACGTGGGCCGGGGGAGGGAGCTCCGGTGGCGGGAAGTGGCGGGGCCGACGGGCCTGGGTGGTCCCTGTGTCGGCGTGACCGCTCGGGTGCCGGCAGGCAGAGCTCGTCTCTGCTCTCAGTGCAGTCCTGCCTCTCGAGGTGTAGGCTGGAAGCCAGGGGCTCCGCAGTGAAAGGAGCCCGCAGTGCCCACAGAGGGGCGACCGGGTGCCGTCGGTCCCTGCTGTGAGGTCTCTGCCCACCCAGCCCCCCCCGGGGGCTGTTCGTGTGGAACTCGGGGGTCACCTGTCCCTTCTCCCCTCCTTTCCCTTGGGGTCCCATGAGGAGCTGGCAGTTTGCTTGCATTTTTGTGCCAGTGGCAGGCCCAGGGCAGGGAGGAAAGCTTTGTGTCTCCCAGTCGCAGATGACAACAGCTGCCGTGCTCAGGGTGGGTTGTGGGCGCTGTGGGGCAAAAAGCCTTTGGGAGCCTTGCAGGGCGGCCAGAAATGGGTAAGATGTGCCTGTGTGAGGCCGTGCTGGGTGACAGGCTCATGCCTGCGTGAGGGCAGGGCCTTGGGATGAGGGTGGTGGTTGATGTAGGCCTTGGTGGCTGAGGGCACGCACTCTGCAGTGGGGTGGGCTCTGGTGGCTTCAGTAGGAGGCAAGGTTGGGTGCCCTTTAGTAGCTTTAAGAAAGGGAGAGAAAGCAAGGGGCTAGTCTGGAGCGTTGCTGTTCCTGTAACACCGGGGGAACCTCTGCAATACCGTACAACACTCTTGGCTTTGGCAGAGCTTGGGCATGCAGAGGTTCAGCTGTGTGACTGGGCTTACAGTGAGGGTTTCTGCTCTTCCTGGAAGGTGGGAGGCAGCATTGGTTGGTGTGAAGCTCATCCTAACAGTAGCTGTTGAAGACACACAAGAAAGAAGAAATCAAAGTTCTTAGTGTAGCATGAAATGGTAGTGGTGGTGGTTTGTTTGTTGGGTTTTTTTATTTTAATTCTCAATACTGTTTTTGTTAATTAAATGCACATTTAAAAGTTGGGGGTGGGGGAAGATGTATGTACAAATATTTTCTTATGATCTTCGTGTGTACAGGAGACCTTCTTCTCGTGTTCATCTCAATTTCTCTAGGAAAACAGGAGGACCCGTGCAGATTTTGTGTTTATATGCTGATGCTTTCTCTGCCTGTTTCTTGCCTTCCTCCCTGAAATCTCTGCCACTGTGTTTGACAGAGGAGTAGATATTCCCCAAAACTGCCAAGTTTTGTGGGTGCAAGTGGGCTGGAAGAGAGACACTATAATTGCCCCTCCAGAAAGACAAGGCTGTAGTGTTAGCTTACATCCTATAGGACGTGACAGAATGAGAGCAAATTTGGCAATAAATTCAGCAACTGTGGAAAATACTGTTGTTGGTGCTGTTGAACCAGAATGCACAACCCAATGGTTGTTTGGTATTTGAAGTTGTGATATTCAGTGGCAATTCTTTTGTTATTACGTGATTGTTCAGTGCTTGCGGAAACAAAATAATTAAAAAATGTGAGTTCTAGTGGTCTGTAATTCGGAAGCAAATAAGGTGAAGAAAATAATTCTGCAACTATGAGACTGTGGTGTGGAATTTGGGAGACTTGAATACAGCTACGTGCTTTACTCAAGATTTCCAGTGCTTTTGAGCAGGTGACCTGATTTCTTTATGCTTCCATTACGACTCTGTAAAAGGAAGAAAATGGCTTTATTCTATTTCCAGGAAAATTGTGAAGATAAATGCCATAAAGGCTTTTTAGGCACTCTGTTTACAGGAGTGGAATTGTGTAAGTACCAAAAACAGAGTAGAAATATAGAATTGCAAACTTCTGGATGTTCACAAATTCCTGATGAATTTTATGATTTTGGGAGCCTTGGTCTTTTGAACAGGGTTGCATTAATGTTTTTAACTCTGTGTTCACTAGGATGTTATCTTGTACAGTTTCTGGTTTTAGCAATCAAGCACTTGGATCTTACAAGGAATGACAGTAATCTTCCTTTTGGCATGGATACATGAATTCTGACTCTTTGTTTTGACTTAACAAGAAATTGTGCTTGTCTTCCTTGTCTGAGAGCTGGGTTGCTGCACCCTTTCTTTCTACTTCCTTTTGTATTCCTGCAGAATACTTGCTGCTGAAATCAAGGACAGGTGGCAGTAGCAAATTGTGAAGGTCCTGTCTGAGGCAACAAAACATAGGAATCAGAAGTTTGTGGAATATCCACAGAGCAGGGCTGAATGAATGCTGAGGCCTGTTTACAATAGAATGTTACTTAACAGGCTCTTTGCTAGTTTTATATATTGATATTTAAAGATTAGGGAAAAGGTTATGGAAGGAAAATATTTTCCTTTTTAAAAATACATTTTTAAATAGTTGTAGCTGCTGTTTTTATCTGTATGTGAATCTTTGTCATACCACTGGAAAAAGATTATTTTTTTTAAAATGGTGGTAACCATTGCTGTGGAACAGTTACCTGAAATCTCTCCTGACTGATTTCTTAGTGTTAGCTAAACACTTCCTACCCTCCTCACTAATTTGAGAATTTCAATTTTTATGCAGAAGAATGTTTTTATTAAAATTCCTTTGTAGTACACAGTCAAATTGCAATGATGTATAAATGCTTAAGTACAAGAGTCGCATTTAAATTTTCTCTGAATAGAATCCTGCTTTACCAAACAGCCTTTAAGTCATTCCTTGTTAATTTGGAATAACTTTTGCTTGTTCACTTAGAGTTTTCTGTTGTAGGAAGAGATTTGATTTCTGCCGAGAAAGATCTGGCTTGACCACGTTTGTTTTCTTTCATAGTATGTAAGAGAGATAGGGAGTTCTGTCTCTCCTCACTGATATGTAAAAATCCACATCTACTTCCACATTCACAGTGAGGACAGGCACTTCCTTGTGTGCCTCATGCTTGCTCTGTTAGGACAGGCAAGAGCTTCATCTTCGTATTTTACTGGATATGTCTATACTGTTAGGTTTTTGTTTGGTTTTTTTGGTTTGTTTTTTTTTTTACACTTTCAATCTAATATTAAGGAAAAAAAAATGTCGCAATGGCGCAGTATGCTTGTGATCCAGTATCTGGCTAAAACTTCTGTTCTGCTGCATAACTCTGTAATGAGAGTAGAAACTTTTCCAGGATAAGAGTAATTGTAAGGTGTCCTTTTACTGGTATATTCACAAGAACACACGCAAAAGTACTCGCAGCTTTTTTCATTTCTGTTTTACCAATTTCAAATAATTGAATGTTACACAGTAGTACATGTCTTGCACTGACCATGATTTCTGTATTTTGAAGTTGGGTCAGGAAATGACCAATTTCATGTCATAATCCAACACATGGCATAGGCAAATAATAAAGGAAACTGCAGTTGGACTGAGAGTTTTCCTATTTTAGAATAATTTCAGTGTTTAAAAACTCAGCTGACTAACAGCTAATGGTTCTGTATGGCATATTCATTCAATGGGGAAAACATGGCTTTTGTGTCTTTGGGATGGGGCCTGGCTGAGTGCTGCTTTACCAGACCATAGCTCTTCTGGTGTTTAGAAAAATTTGTGTCTGGATGCATTTACCGTGTGTACTGTGTTCCGTCAGCCACTGAATCTTCTTTTGGCATGTGTACCTGTCATGAAGCGGCAGGAGCTGCACCACTTCTTATAAGTCGAAGACGTTCATGGGACTTGAAGGTTTTCTTGTGTCTTAAAACCAAATCCCAAACCTTCTTTCTGATTATATAAACTCCACTGTTTTCTTTATGACTGAGAAATGCTCTGCTTTTGGTCTTTGCTGTGCTGCTTTGGTATTTTCCCCATAGTATTACACCACTGTAAAATGTAGCTTCCCCCCAGTAATTCTCATTGATACTGAGGTGTGTTTTTTAATGTAGATGGAGACTGTGTACGTGTGTTGCTCAACTGTGAGATTGTAGAATAAAATACATATTTCCTGGAGATCTGAAATCTAATGTTGTAATAATTTAATGATTTGTGTACATTGTTGTATTTCTTACAGTACAAGTGCTCTTCCTTCCTTATAAATCCACTCCACGCCCTAAAAGACCTTAATATTGGATGTACTGTACTGTCATTAAGATGCAGACAAACATGAAAGTGTCACTATTGGAGCAACGAAAGTGATGAGAGGCTTAAAAACATGTGCTGTGAGTAAAGGCTGAGAGAATCATTTTTGTTTAGGAAAGAGAACATGGCAGGAGCAGAGGTGGGAAATACAGTGGTCTTCAGACATGTCTAAAGGTATTACAGATGGGATGCGTTGATGTGGCACTCGGGGACATGGTTTAGTGGTGTACTTGGCAGTGTTAGGTTAACGGTTGGACTTGATAATCTTAAGGGTCTTTTCAAACCTATGATTCTATGATTTTATGGTTTATGGACATGTGGTCACTTATGATAAAGAGTAGGTAGAATTTCTAATCATCCGAGTATTTAGACATCTGAGCAAGCAGCAGAACACAGGTAATACCGTCTCATCCACTAGTGTTTGATCAAGAAATTTTAAAATTTTCCTTTAGAAAGAGTTTTCTGTGTGAACATATTTTGCTCAATGTTACTTTACATTTCATCTTGCTCTCTTTTGTTCATAGCTTTGGAGGTATGTTTCAACCTTATGTCTGAGATACTCAAGCATCAAACAGAAAAGCTAGTATACAACAAGTCTGTTTAAGGTTCAAGGAAGCTGTGTCTGGATTTGCCTTTTTTTGGCTCTGGTCAGAAGTATTAGATGAGCACATTTACTGAGCTTTCCTGTAGCAATGCCATAGATACTCTTTGGTGTGGCTTCTTTTTACCAGCATGTAGTATCAAAACTGAGTTAGCAATGTTTGTAGTATGTCTCATCTTTCTGAACATAAAATCAGGGGAGAGGGTATGCGAATATCTATAGTTTGGAAACATTGTATGTATCTGTGTGACAGATCATCTGCAGGTGTGCACGTCTGTTCTGGGAAGTTTAGTGAAGCTATGTGGTGCAGCAGCATCAGCTCTCTCATGGATTCATATAGCATCTGTCTTATGTGCTTATGGTTTTGTAGTGTTGTTTTCCTAGGTCTTGATACTCTAAGAAGTGCATGGTATTTTTTTTTGTTTGGGTAGTTTTCTGCTGAAGTAGACAGAGTTGACTTTCACCCTTGGCTTTGACGCTAGGGCAGCCACGGCGTTCTTTGCGACTCTTTCTCCCTCTGGTGAAATTTGCGGCAGACCTAATTTATAATGGAACTTCTGATACCTTCTTCTTCTGAAACGTTAGTGCTAGACATGTAAACTGTGTTCATTAATTAAATCAATTCCTGATTCTTAAACCAACTTGCAGTCATGTATAATAATGCCAGCTATATGCATTAGGGAGACTTTGTTCATTTTTTTTTATTCCAAAGAGCTGTTGGAAAGCTGTAGGAATGCTAAGGCAACACAACTCCCTCACAGCTCCTTTTCTGAAAAGGCTGGTGGGACAATTGTGTGCATGTATTTTGCTCTTTCTACATGAAAGAACTTGTATACTAAGGATAGTTACAGATAGATGCAGAAGCAACTTTGGGTTTACAATAAAAAGCGTAACTGTCATAATATGATACTTTTTGATAGTGGCACTTTTTTTTTTTGTTCACTACAAATTTATTTATTTCAGAGAAATGGCAGAAGAAAGTGTATTTCGGAATCTCCTGGAAATCCTGATGAGCGCCTCAAGTGAAATTGAGCAGGCCTGCAAGGGCTCCTGTGAATTGGTAGATCTAGACACCTGCCTGCTGCTCATAGCAGAGTGTTTCAGATGTCTGAGGAATGCCTGTGTTGAGTGTGCCAAGAATCAACATGTCATGAGGTATAGTTATGATCCATTTTAACCCATACAAAAATATAACCTTCTGATGTTTGTGTGGTTTTATATAGAGTTTCTTATTTTACACTGCTGTGTTAGTTGATTTATTAACTGATATTTCCTGCTTGCAATCCCTTGAAATGAAGTATGCAAGGAACAAAAATAGCTGACCTATTTGTAGGTTAGAGTTTGGGGCACAAACAAAGTGTTTGTGTCCTTAATGCGAGTTGATTATGCAAACGATACAAGCCCTTTGGAAGTCTGACTGTCGAACTGTCTTTTTTTCTCATTTGTTTAAATAATAAGTAAATAGTCTTAATTATCAGTTACAGGATTAGTATGGGTTTTTTGGGTACATTTAGGTCTGGCTGGCACTCATGGCAAAGTATAGCATGTAGAATTGTGCATATCAACCCTGATACATATGTAGGTAATGTGATGGATAATAAGAAGTCATCTGGTTTCTCAAAGTTATTTAGCTTTTTTTTTTTTTTTTTTTTTTGCCTGTGTCTGTTGCAACATTGAGGGGATGCTTGGGATATGGCCAGCGGTAGTTACTGAAAACCTGGTAGTCTACCTTCTGTTTTTTTTTTAAAAAAACAACCAACAAACAACCAGAAAGCAACAAGTAACATCTCCTTCCCCCAAGAACCCAAAACCAACCAACAAAAAAAAAGTTCCAAAAACTTGTTACAAGTTTGTTAGGTCATGAAGAAGTGTTGTGGAGAGCAATCTTAAAATATGGTTTCTTGGGACTTGTCAAATTTATCAAACTAAGTATAAATTTGACATGGGACAAAGTTGCAACTTCTGTGCTGGGGCAGAATTTTCTTAATGCCACGAAAGTTGTAGGAATTTTCGTAGAAGGCATTAGTTTTAGAATAAGGTAAATCTAAGTCAGGCTCTTACCTTTTTTTCATAGCAGTGATCATGTTGTGGGTCAAGGAACTGATCTGACAGAAAATTTACGTGTACATTTAGCCAGACTGGGTTCATTATTGTAACTTATTGCAGCTCCATTGTTAGTCATGTTAACAAAACAGGGGGAACAGAATTATGTGGCTGGGAGATGGTAGGATTGACCTTTTCAGTAGCATGACAAATACAACCTAGTTACGGATATCTGAATGCCATTAGAAACTAAAACCTAAATTTAACTTTCTAATGGCATTCAGATATCCAGCTGGCTTCTGAACAAAAATGTGTTATACCTGTGCTGCGTACTTGCCCTCACTAGGCAGTTAGCATAGCCTTGCTCATTTAGGAAGCTGGATGCTAATAATTGTACTAATAATTGTGCTAATAATTCCTTGGATTCAGGAAGGAGAAGGCCAGTGTGGGTAGAAAGTGCTGACTGTGTTTCCAACAGTGAAGGATTCAGCGAGTCACTCACGGATACTTTGTAGTAGCATAACAATTTATACTCCTTTTAGTATCGTGCTGGGTGCACTTCCTGGTGTGTATGTTGTCTATCTCCAGGATTGCTGATCTTTGGCTGTAGAATTATTTTGGTGGTTTTGATTCCAAATGGCTTAATTTCACTGGTTTATCTTCACTATCACCATGTTTTTCCATGTCTGGAAGTGTTTAAGGCCAGGTTGGATGGAGCTTTCAGCTACCTGATGTAGTGGAGGGTGTCCCTGCCTATCGCAGGAGGGTTGGACTAGATGATCTTCAAAGGTCCCTTCCAACCAAAACCATTCTGAGATTCTACCTGTGATTCCTTCTCACTGGAGTAAGGACAAACAATTACTTGAGCTTCCCTGCTTCCCTCTGAGAGTTTTGTATGTTTCCCTTTGAACTGGACCTGTTGTTTATTTGATGGCTGTCGCTAATCACTTTGTTAGTACTTAAAATCCTCAAAATTTATTACTGGGTAATTTAAAGTTTATTACTAAGTAACATACATTGACACTTTCTCTGAACACTTGAACTTGAAACAAAGCAAATACAAATAAAGCTGTTTAAATTGCAGGAATAACCTGCTAATTTTTAACATCTGATTTAGAAGAATAGCAAAGAGAGAGGAAAGGGTACTTAGCTCTGAAGGTACTGTGTGCAAAATTGTTATATGTGCAGGCTGATGCAGTAAACCCATTCCTTTTGCTTCTGATGGTAGTAGTGTGGCTATTGATAGTCAGGCACAGTTACATAGGATAAACTGCCTTTTATTTCAGAGTTTCTGAAGATGTTAAAGGCTTGCTGTTAACTTCAGTGAAAAACCTTTTCCCCTTATTTGAGTGTATTTCAAGTGATGGTTTTTTTTCTCCCCCAATTTAATAATAGGAACTTGGGTCTCATCTCTACGTCTGTCCATTTGATCAAATTGCTTAATGGAATACAAATCAAAGAAGAATTGTTATTGACTGGTAAGGCTGTGGATTTTGTTAAATACATATCCCGGGCTCTATGTGTATATAATTTTTCTTTTTTTACATGGGAAGTCTTGTGGTGGTATGATGTCACCTTACTGATGCATTTTTTTCATAAATAAGCTTAATGTTTTTTTTTTCCTGAATTTCTTGAATTGCAGTTAAGAATTGGGGGACCTTCTCTTGTGCTGCTTGGAAAAAAACCTTGGCCCCAAGTCTAGTCCAATTGTATTTTCCCCTCAACTGTTCCCTGTAGATTGTTAAAGGAAAGATATATGGAAACTTCTTTAAAATTAACCAGGATATTTGAATTGCAAAAAGTAAAAGTTCCTGTAATACCTCCATTCAAAATATGTTCTGCTGTTTGACTGTCTTTTTATTTTATCTGCGAATGTAGTGAAATGAAGAAATCCTCCTTTTTTTATTTTGATGACATTTGACATAATTTATCGAATTCCAGGAAACAAATTTTGGCTGTGACATTTTTAAAATTATTTTTTAATTTTCATTTCTGTACTGTGGTTGCTGACCAGTCAGGCTAATATCTGCCAGGAACTAAATACTGATTTGAGTAGTGTTCATGTTTCCTTAATGGATGTGATTTTTCTTTTCTTTTCGTGCAGTGAAGAGAAAATCTGAATGTAGGATCCTTCCTCTTTAATGGCAGTTATTGCTACCGATTTCTATCAAACTCATTTCACTGGATATTAAGGCATTTTCAGTAATTCTCTTCACAATCTGTGTTTCCCTATGTGTGCATATGGAGCTTTGTACAGGGTATTGGACCCCAGTCTTTAGTAGGGAACATTTGGTTTCTCTTGCTACTTTTATTTCTTTTCACTCCTTTTACTTAAATGAGGTTTTTACTGGGTTCCTGTTGCTGCTTTTCTGACATTTTGTGAAAGCAAGTGAAACTACTGTGATGCAGTAACTTACCCTCAAACGCCTTTATGAAGCTGGGAAAGAGCAGTGAAGTTCAGGATACTGTTTTTCCTTTTGCTGCTATATTTGGCTCAAAATGAAGCCTTCAAGGCATGTAACGGTATTATGCTTAAGCCATGTTCACTCCTTCACCCATTGCTGGAATCCTTCCTCCAGGGAAGGATCAGTGATGGTAAGCACAATCATGTGGGAGGACCAGAACAAAACGCTGTGGGTGGCAAGAAGGGGGCTTTGCTCAGTGATCATCAAGAGGAGGAACTGATAGCACACAGGAGTGACTCTCAAGCCGTGTCACCGGGTCAGAGAGGGAGGACTGGGAAGAGGCATGGAGGGCAAGAATATCCTGCCCCACAGTTGTGAACCCCTTCATAGACCAGTAAAGAGAAAAGGAAAAGTGATGGAAACGAACATGCTGGTTTTGTCCAGCCTGACGTTGTCCCTGGTAGGGTCCTTGACAGCAGTAAGCTTGAAAGGCTGTCCTGGAGAAGCGGACTTCTCACCTTCAGCGTATTCAAAGCATCAGGAATTGCGGTGTAAGAATACTACCTTGCAGTGGTTCCTCCCAGCACCTGTAGGGGAGTGAGCAGAACGTACCCCTTGTTGGTTACATGCATGGCCTGAGGTTTCCCCTTCAGTCCTGTGACTGCTGACCCCTCCTTGATGGGTATCCTGTGCATGTGTGTTGCTGTGCTGCTGCTGGGATCTGAAGAAGCAGCAGTGAATGTTACTCAGCAAAAAAGAGAGGAGGGGGTGGAACGCAGTAATTTGATTAACTGCTTCAGCCTCCTTTTCCTAGCCAGAGGATGTTGTAAAATCTCTTTTTGTCACCATTGAAAATTAAAGAGGGTATTGACCAGAAAGTTTCTAACAATATTTCAATAAAAAGTGTTTTGTGACCATTACTCTACATAGCCATTCAACAAATGAGTTTGAGTTACTACTAAAATTTGATACATGACCCAGGATAGATGCTTCATTTGATGCTGTGTGTAGTATTGATCTCATTGGGAAACAACTGTGGTGAGCATGGCTTAGGTGTTCCATAGACAAGCAAGTGTTGCTAATTCCTTGCCGAGTGATCTGATGAGCTTTGTTCTAAGTGAAAATAAAGCTAGTGCCTGGAGGCCCAGCTCCTTTTACAGGGTATACCTCAGAAGTTAACAGTTACGTTCAACTGTGCGTTATTAGTTGTACTTTCAAAAGCGAGGCAAATTGCTAAATTGGACTGGGATAGCACCTTTGAAACAAAAGGAACCTGTGAAATTGGTAAATGTTACTATGTTTATTAACTATATTTCTACTTTGATTCTCCTCATATTTCATATAGGAAACTCGGTCACAGGGCTAGAGTAGCATGTGTATTTTGTTCTAGCAGATAATCGGGTGTTGAGTGGAATATTTCAAGTTGTTTGTTTGGATGTGTGTCCCATTTCCTCATTTAAATGGCTTCTTGCATTTGATGATCCCTCTTGGTGCCTATTTATATTCTTAAGGTATTTTAAATACCTTCATGTTGCTTCCATAGCAACAAAATACAAGGATAAAGAGGTAATGCTGTATCACAGAGGAAACAACACTAAATAATATTTCGATTCGTGTCCCTGTGAAAAATTCCAAAATCAAATAATTGTAGGCTAAATAAATTTGAAGTTCCAACATTATTGTACTTATGAAGAAAAGAGACTGAAAATTCTTTATGCAGACTGAAAAATTATTATCACCTGATCTGTGGTATGTTTTCATTCTTACCCATTGGTAACTGTTAAGACTGGTAAGTTTCTGAGTAGTTTGGAAATTTTTGTAGGAAAGTTTTTAGTGTAGTGCAATTTGTAATGGATAAAACCAGAAATGAAATAAAGTATATATTCTCTGGCCACTACTGTGACCAGTGTGGTAGTTTTAAGGGAGGGGACGAACTGCCTGTTCTAGCAACATATGTTAAAAGCAGCAAAGAACGAGGTGCTGTGCAAAGTGCTGTGATTAAAAACTGGTGCTATGATTCATTCAATTAAATCCAGACTTCTTTGCATCTTCTCTAGGAGAAATACTTTTTTTAACAGTTTATCTTAGGCTCAAGTGTTATATAGATGGTTCCTCACTTCAGTGTATTTACTGAAACAACTCTACTGCAAGTTTTCAGCAAATGTCCTTTTTTTTTTAGTGCTGTGAAAAGTTAGATAAAATCCTGTATGCTTGTGATGTACTTGTCCCAGCCAGCTGTGGAAAAAGCTGTTGTCTTGAGTACATGATATGCCACTAAGGCAATGGTCCAGAAAAATTTGAAGGTGAGTTAGCATGCCTGTCCCAGAATAGCTCTTTAAGGCCTCAGATAGGTTTAAAAATAACAAGTTAATTCATACACATGGCATATAAAGATTGTCCGACCCCACCTGCAAGCCAGCCATTCCTGTAATAATATTCTCCTTTCTTTTTAATACATATATAAAAGAACTTTTTTAGGCCATTCCTGTGTGGTGCTGCTACAGATAGCTGTCCCCACTCTTCCTCTCCTACTTCCCAAGTTAGTTTTAGTTGTATTCCATGGCCTAGTTTCTCTTCTCATATTTGCTTATGATACATAGTAGTAATTTGTCTTGAGCGATTCATATTTTGTAGTACTTAGAGAAGGGAACTTACTCTAAGGAGTTGCACAGTGAAAGCCAACAGCTAGGTGAGCACAGGGGGTTGATGGATAATGATGCTAAACAAGTGTTTAACAATTTGTAGCCGCCCTTCTGGGCAGCATCAAGACTGATTTGTGTCACGTAAGTCACGCAGACTTGTAAATATACTCTGTTTTCTTATTACTATAGCAGCCCTCCCTCCTCCTGTCTGCTAGAGATACAACTTCCCAGTCAAGCAGAGAAAAATTCAAGTGCTACACTTCTTGAATAGTATATGAAAACTGGACTTCACCTCAGCATTCTTAAAACTATGCATACTGAAAGTCTAGGAAGTGGGTGATTGCATAAGGAGGTACTTCACCTCTTAGATTTCATAGCTTGGATATTCCTGGTGGGAAGACAAACCAGATTACAAGTGCTACCCCCCTCTCCCCAGCTCAGAATCAATTTGAATACGGATTGAAGAAGATGCAGGAACTGTACTTGCTTGTGCAGAAGTGCTGCATGAAAGAAGGTCTGTTATATTTCTTTAACTGACTTGAGACCACAGTCTTCTAACAAATAGCTAATAAGACAGTTAAATTTTTACTTGGAGTCTTAGGAAAAATTTAAGTCTCTGCAGAATATAGATCTAATGGAATTTTTATAGTGCCCTCTCCACATCCCTTTTGTTTTAGTTATTTTTTTATTTTTTTTTTAAAAAAAGCCTCATCATAGCAAGCTTTTTTTTTTTCCCCCTGCTGTAGGTACAAAGACCAAGAACACTTACCAGTGGAGCAGGCTGATGAAGCTGCCAGATGAACTTTAAGTGAACTTAAAGCAGACCTAGATCTCTTAAGAGCTAAGAAGTAGTTCAGTATGTTAGGGATTGCAGCAGACATAGGAAATATCCTTGTCAGAAGCCCGAGTAGAAAATCTCCTTCACTTCATAGCATGTGTCTTGGTTTGGTTGTGGGGTTATTTTTTATGATTTTTTTTTTTTCCTCTTTTTCCTATGGCAGATCTTAAGCTTTCCAGCAGAATCTAGCAGACCTTTGGGAAGGTGCGTTGAGGTTTGTCAAGATGATGGATCTTTAGATTCCAGAGTGTGAGATCTGGATTTAGGATTCATCTCTGAAATCTGGAATAAAACAGATAGCTTTGTTTCTCCTTACTAAATTGCAGTGAGGGCCTGTTTTGAAGCAAGCTTATGTTCAATAGGCTGTGTCCCATTTGATCCTTTCATTGATTCCCACCCCCACCCCATCCTGGACAGAAGAAGCTTTAATCTTTTTGTTTGTAAATAGATCTTCTCAAACCTTTCACCGCTTCAAAATACTGCCGATACTGAAGAATGTGCTTTGAATTCCAACATAATTGCTTAATTTATCTGCCAAAATACTTTTCTCTCCTCTAGGATGAAAAGGCATTGAATGCCTGATAGCTGCCCTGCGTGGGACAATTTGTTGTGCAAGTTCTCTGAATGAGTTGATTGTACTCTCTGAGCAGAACTGAGTGCAACTGCACCTTACCGGCCGCGGAGCAATACCACGCTGTTTGTGTCTGCCTGAGAGAAACGCTCAGAGCATCACACCAGCATTCCTCAGTTCCAGGCTGCTGGTGATCCTCAAGCTAGCTTTAAACCAAGTAGCACGGGTATTGTTATTACGCTGTGCTGATGCCATGCCTTTTAAGTTTTTAGGGGTTTTAACTGACCAGGGTAAGCTGCATAAACATGCATTAATGGGAGAATATTAACAGCATATGTTAATGCCACGGGTACTCCTGGAGATCTCAGTCAAGATCAGGATCCAGATGCACTAGCTGTTGTATGAAGGTTTAGGTTGTTCGCAGCTCTTGATGTTATGAAGTCCAGAAACATCAGGTAAATTATAGTGGATGATAAGCTTGAATCCTTAAACAGGAATTTGACTTTGCTTCCAATTTTCTGAAAAGTGTTCAGGTGTAGTTAAACTGCCACAGATACTGTATTCAGAACAGAACTTAAAACATTCCTTTAAAAGCAGTGATGGAAGATGACTCTATGTAGATTTTTTTAATGCTGTGCTTATTATAGTAATGAGCATTTTCTGGTAGGGTGTTCAGCAACATGAATATCGTATGTCTAACACCTGTTCTCACCTCCTTTCTTGAGGGAGGATGTGTGGGAAAATATGCAATATCTTGTCTTAAACATTTTTAAAATACTCCGAATGCCATGTACTTACAAGGGAGCTATAAAGAAAGGTTTCTTGCTTTAAGGAGAAAGCCTGTGATGGTTCAGGTAAAGATGACCACAATGAATCTGAAACTTCTTCAGTGCTTTTCCTTCCCTCCCCCCCCCCCGCCCTTTTTTTCCTTCTGTGTGCTAGCAGCATTAATAATAACTTGGATTCAGCTTCAGTCAGTGTTCTTTAAGTACTCAAACTGACTTGGACGTGATTAGATATCATGTGTATTTTCTTTAGTTAATGAAAAAAAAAATTGCTTTTGAACCATTACTGCATTACGGGTTGCTCGGAGTCTAGGAAGAAAGTGCGTTGGAAAGTACTTGTTGATGTGCCGGTGCAGAAGGGAAGTACTCTGCAGAAGAAATGGCAATAAGTAACCTTGGAGTTCAGAACTCTGTAAAAATAAAAACAACACTGTTCCTTCATTGAGATTAAAACCAAAAAGGCATAAGGATGTGTGTGCTTCAAAAATAAAGGGTAAAGAACCTATAGGCTATATATAGCTTCCAGAGATACTATTTCTTTCAAAAGCCATATGGGATGGAAGCATTTCAGCTTTGATGAATAACAAGACAAAAACTTTCTCTTGAGGTCTGCAGGAGGAGAACATCACACAGTTGAGCAAAGGATACTTGATTTCTTTGTGAACTCTTGAAGGTGAAGGCATGCTGTGTTAAAAAGGCACTGAATCAAGCTGTAGGAGTTCATGAAATACTAGAAAATCATATTGACATTTTGTTATGAGAGATCCCTGAAAATAAATCGGGGATATCAGAAATTCCCAGGAGCTGCATTGGGTAGCTTATCCCTTCTAAAAAGTTGTTAATTCAAAGTCATTTTCAAGGATTTGCAGAAATGGAGATGTTTAATCAAATGGTTTTGGATCTCAGTAAACCAGGGAGCTTGAGTTATGTTTGCAAAAGTATTCCTGAAAACAAAAATGAGTGAATACCAGTTAAGTGATTCAAGTGATTTCTACTTCCTCAAGAGAGGCTAGGAGAAATAAACCTTTTGGTTCTGTCCGCACTCAGTGAAATGAAACAGAAGTTGTTTCTTTGCTCTGACCTGTTCCTAGATCTGAACTCAACCATTTGCAAACTGGAATTGCACTGGAAAACTGAGACTGGAGAATTTTGAGGGCCTGGAAAAGCAGGGGAAGGTGACATTCTCAAACCTGCCAAAGAACACTACAGTAATTTTCCTTTATTCTTTTTTTTAAATGGGCAACAATGTGTCCTTAACCATTTCTTGATTCTTGTAAATATTTATTTGTTTTCTTCTCCTAGAAGGCAATGGCAACAGCAGCGCTGTTACTTTTGGTCCCATAAAAAAGATTGTATCTTGGCAATAGGAAAAGGAGCTAGAAGTAAACACTCTGACCTTTTCAGAATACATCTGAGTGGTTCCTTTGCAGAGCCAGTTAGCTTGAAAATCAGGGCATTTGGGGCTTATATACTGGCGTAGGAGTCTAATTATCTATGGCCTATTTTTGATACTTTCTTTTTTTTCTGTACGTTATCATTTTGAATGACTGGTCATTCAGCAATGTATTTTAAGTTAACAGGAAAGAGAAACAGAGTTGTCAACTATGGCACCTAAGTATTCTTTAAGGAATGCCAGTATTGACCAAGGGAGTCTCTTATCCTTGTGCTTCTCTTTTTTCCTGATCAGTGTCTTTCAAGTTTCTGTTTTATTCTGTAAAACATTTGCATTCTGCTTTCACTGCTTTTTGTAGTTCTTTAATCATGTTGTACTGAATTACTGCTTGTGTTTTATACAATATTTTAATATTGTATAAATTTTAACATTTTAATATTTTAATAATACAAATATTTTAAAATATGCCTGGGAAGTGGGATGGAACAGTAAATTGCTGTGACAGACATCATAGCAGAGCAAATATCCAGAGCTCACCCAATGCATTTGGGAAACCATTGCTAAGTTTTATTGCCTATAAACAGAGGTCTCTCTTTACTGTCTGAACAACAAGTGTCTCCACACAGGCTTGGTTATATGAATTTGACTGTAATGTGACTACAACTGAAGAAGATGTAACTTTTAAATTGTATCCTGGAGACTCTCAAACACAATGGCTACTAAATTTAAACCAACAGGGCTAAGGAAGGAAAGCTAATCCTTCCTTCCTTCCCACATCAGTGCCCTCTATATTTATCTTTGGAGGAGGAGGCAAACTGTTTTGTGGAGGTTTATTTTGTTTTGTTTTTTGTTGTTGCTTTGTTTTTAGGGTTTTTTTTGTGAGCACATACTGTAAATTATTACACTGCAGATTTGTTATGTGAGTTGTGTTACACGTTGATTTAAGTGGAATGAGAGAGTAAGCGGTTAGAAAGCTTGAACCGTTTTACTTGTCGTATAGAGTCAAAACATCACGAACGGTTAATAGGTGACATTTGTCAATGTAAATTCATATTCATATTAGCTTTTCTTTCAAGGGAGAGGAAGTGGGAGAGAACAGTTCCTGAATGGACCCACAGTCCGTGGGGGTTAGTTCCCAAAAAGCAGCATGAAAGGAGCATGCCTCAGTTGCTTGGAAGAAGAGAATTTAAAAATCTGCACTTTCATTTATTTTTGTATTTGGGGTTTCCTTTTGCTTACTGCTAGCACAATTAAACTACTTATGTTTTACAGCTTAAATAAACCAGATGCTAATTTAAACAAACTTTTTTTAGCCATATAAATAAGGAACAGTCCTGATCTTAACAGTTGCCAGTTTCCATGTGTGATCATTGCTTTGTCTGTCTAGGCTTTTAGGATTGGGGATTGGTGCCAGTACTTTGCTGCCACTATTAAAGTAAAAACTATAATTACATTGTCAAAATAATATTTATAGTATTTTCGGGGAATAATTGTGGGAATGTGACGAATATATTATGCTCATCAAACTTTTATGTAAACATAAGCATGAGTTTTTTATTTGACTTATTGGTGTTGTTTTTGGCCTTTGTGTTTTTCCAATCTGTAAAAATAATACTGGGATTTTCATGGTCTTTGTAGCATTTGCAGAGTGTATGCCCTAACAATCAGTTGATACACTATCTGGTAGAAGGAAACTGCTATTTGCACTTGTATTGGGATTTTGGTTTCATGTTTCCATAGCTTAAGAAAATCCATGTGTTTTTTTGAGTTTTGCTATCCCTTAATTATTTTAGCTCAGAGCATTTTACTACTTTGCCAAACAGGAAAGTTTTAGGTAATTGGTTTGTTCTCTTGGTACCATTTGGGGTTGTTCAGGTTTTTTTGGTTCCTTTTTGTTTAGCTCATTATTTATATTTTTATTTTTATTATTCTTCCTAATTGAAAGTGACTCTGAGCATCCTCCCAGAAATGTCTATGCTACAAAGCAAGTACGAGGTTTTCTAATAACAGACAGTTGTCCCTTTGCTAGTTCATGGTGCGGGCGGGACTTAGATGTTCTTGCTGCTGGGCAATGGTACATTACCAGATGTAAAAATACTCTAGGCCTGCCCTATACTGCAATTTTAACTTTATAACTACTCTGTCTGTGCTGTGTTTTGGTGAATGTTGACACAGCTTTTTAATGAACTGTCTTCAGAATATCTACGGCAAGGATTACAGCCGTGCAAGCTCAACCCTTCCTAAGCATGTCAACCTGATGCCACCTTCTGTGGGCGAGAAGGTTCTCTTGGTCCTCATAGTTTGGTCCAAAGTCCATTAAAGGCTGTGAAAAGACTGATTTGAGTGGGCTTTGGTGCAGGTCATTGTTCCAGGTCTTTGTTCTTCAGCTTTTTTTCAGAAACTGCAAAATAGGGAGCCAACTTTTACACCTCTTTCAGCTGTCCGCAGAAGGAAAAGAGCCAAACCTGGACTAAGACGATGAATTGTCCTGAGTTAACAAACACTGAATTCTCTTTAGCTCTTGTGCATGTAAGAGTGGTTAACTCTTGCTCTGTGCACTGAGAGTCCCACATTTTGAATCTTGTGCACTGTGTACAGGCACAACTAACTGTGCCCTGCATGGTTAGTACCATAAAGTGTATTTATATGATACAGCAATAACTGTCATTTTGAGAAAATGCCAGTGTTACTATTGTTTTCAGCCTGACACATCTGTGTTCATGCGCATGGCTTGGCTGTGACTTCTGGTATTAATATGGAAACTTTACACATACCTTGATTTCTTTTTCTCATTTTAATAACATCTGGAGTGGAGTGAGGTTTGAGGAGAGCAAGTTCAGATCCATTGAAGAAGGGATCAGCTTTAGGAACAGGGACACTATTTAAATGCAACATTTTCTTATCTTAATGGGGGGGGGGGAGAAGAGGAGGGAGTGGGGCTTTCAACAGGGCTTGAATCATTACTAGACCCTTGATACCACAGACAGCTGTAGTAGTTGTAGGATCTTGTGTCTGAATATAGTAAGCTCCAGCTTGCTGTGTTTATTCCTTCTTAGTCCTGTGGAAGACCCCTCTCATTTTAAAACCTTTTCCTAACTCTGGTCTAAATGTCCTACTGAGTTTGAATCCGGTGGTTCCTGACAGTGGGATTTTTCTTCCTTGGACTTCATTCTGTACTTGAGTCCTGTTGCTTCTGCAGTGACTGACTGATTTAAGCTGTGCTGAACAGAATTACTTTATTTACCGTGGACTGAGTATAAAAGTGTATTATTGCAGCAGCTTGTTGAGGTACAATTTGAACTACAGACCAGATCTTGCCTAAGGAGGTTCATCTGTCAGATACTGATGACATGGATGGCATTGGAAGCAGACTTTGAAATAGTGACAAAAAAGCTGGTGCTTTCCAACAGTGTGATGTCTGTTGCATTGATGATCAAAACTGTCCTTTCCATGGTACTCACAGCAAAAAAAATTTGATTGCTGTACTGGCAGACAGAGGTGATGACTGTCTCAGAGTCAATGTAAATCATTTTGCTCTTTTTAGGAGAGAGACTAACCTGAGCTAATATCCTTTAAGTTAGAACACTTAGTAGGCTGTCAGTGGACTGTCTTGTAGGTTTCTCTTTTCTCATTGCTGATACTGCTTTTAGGCAGTGTGTATAGCTGTCTTGTTTTTTTTCTTGCTCCTGCAATTTGGAGGCTTTCTAGTAACAGCCTGCCAAGATGTTGCTGATTTATGACACATGCATAGTGGTTTTATAATGTGGACTGATACCCACTTGGAGCACAAAGGAAATGGGAGTTTGCTGATGTCTATTTAATTAGAATGGTTTCTGGTTACTTTGGTTGAGGCTTGAAATGAACAGTAATGCCTATATTTCTGTGGACCTTTAAATACAGTGTTCTGTAAGCCCTTTCCTTCCTTCCTTCCTTGTTCTTTACTGTCCCTACCCTACCGGCAAATAATGTCAATGAGATTCGTAATGAGGCAGGTTTCTAATCTACATAAATATATGTGAATCAAAACTTGCAGCAATACCTATAGATTTAAGATGGTCACCATTGGTTGACGGTAAAGGTGGTGGTGGTGGTGGTAAATTACTGTTCTATTATGTATGGAAAATTTGTTCCTTGCATTTTGGTGGGAAAGGCTGTGGTGTTTTTGCTTTGCTCTGACATTGTGTGCTGAATCAGCAGCTGCACAGGGCAGCTCTGATGTGAGCAGGGCCATCGTATTTTTGATCATCTTACCTTGCAACAGCTGCTTGGTGGCTCTTTCTAGCTTCCCTCTACATCAAAGGCAGGAAGAGGAACCAGTCTTTATCTCATAATGTGCTAGGCTTTGGCCGGGAAAGGGCATCAATGGGGTTTGCCAATTAGATACTGACCCTAATAGATCCTGTGGTTATTGGCAATGATGGACATAGTGCAGGTCACATGCTTCTTCCCTGCCTTATGGCTGTGATGGAGGAGAAGAGATAAAGGATACGTTTATTGTAAAGATTACATTATGTTCTTACAGGATATGATCAGATCCAGGTTGGTTTTGTTTTTCCCAGCAGGGACATCAGGATCATAAGATCAAGGTGGGAAGAATGGGCAAACAACCTTTTAATGCAGAGACCTTCCTAAAGACAGAGCATCCTAATGTAGGGAGAAGAAGCTTAACTGTTTTCACATGTACTGAGAGGAATGCCCCTGCTGAAGAGCATCCCACAGGGACCTGAGAGTGCTATAGTTCTTCCTCCAGGAAAACGAGATGGAAGTGGGCTGGAAAGGATCCAGGCAAAGAGAACAATGTGAGGCATCTGCTTGTCTTTGGGTAAACTGTCTCCTGTTTGGATAAAAATCCAGGTAGATATAATTTGTGTAGAAGTTCACCATGGCATTCTCTCAGCCTTTTGGTTTATCATTGCCATGGCTCAGCTTCCAGACTCTCCAGTTACATGAGATTGTTCTGGTGGAAAAGGAGGGGGGCTGTCTGTAACTGTGGCTTTCCTGACACAAGCTACAAGAATTTTGTTTTTGTTTTTTCTTTTCTTTCTCCATTCTGCAGCATCCTTTCTTTGCTAGCAGTTTTGGCTTGGAGAGAAATTCCTCGTGCCTGTTCCTCACTTTTCAGTGAGAATTAGGAATATTGCCAGTGTAGGAAGGAAAAGTTACAAGATTTGTACCAGGAGACGTCAAGTTGTTTCCCTTTCTTCCATCCTGTGGGCATACATCACGTGTGATACGGGAATAGACTGTAAACAAGGCAATGAGAAGAGGCAAGCTGCCTTTATAGGTATAAAAAAGTAATAAAAATAATGGCAATACCCAAAATTGTGGATGCTAAAACTGTTGCTGTATATTAATGTGGTATGCAAGTAAAAATACTAAATGTAAGTTTACTTGTTGATCTCTGTCTATTGCAAAAGGACCGTGATCCATTTATTAGCTAGATACAGAATATAAAATGGTCAAGGGGGGAAAAAAAGTCTGATATTCTTTCCACAGACTTACAGAAAAAGATCATTTAGCTTTTCTGGGGAAAATATAAGCACTTCAGTGGAAATTTTGGGTTAAATGAAACAACATCCACAGTATGCCATCCAAAAATAATTGGAGAAATTTTGCTCATAATCTTGGTTAGTGTTTTACATGTTAATCTTTTTTTTTTCCCCAGACCTGTACAAGGTATCATGTAGTAGTGTGTCATTATGGTTAGATACCGCGAATAACACACAGTGGGTGGCCAGTCCTTTTCGTTATTTTTCTTGGTTCCTGGCATGGTTTAAGTCCAGGTTGAGACTCCCCAGTACTTCAAACTTGCTGATTTTGCTAGAGCAGGGTCTTTAAAGAGACATTGTCTGTTGGATTTAGCTCAACTTTTAGGTTAATTCAAGAAAAAGATTTTACATCCTAACGCATGCAGGAAGGCTTATAAATGCAGTTCCCAAGTCTGCAAGCACTTACACGTTTTTTACTTCACATAGGAGAATAATCTCAGGCATGTGTTTTTGCTACTTGCGGGGATAGAACAGGAGTCCCATTTATTATGCCTTTAGATTTTAATAGATAGTTTATTAGTCATGAACACACTTATGATGTTTATTTTCTAAAAATAAAATGATGCAATTAAAATACCGGAAGATAGAGAACAGTCCTGTTAACTGTGTTTAATTGCTAATGCTATATGAATGGTATCAGTATGAAACTGACCATATGTCAGGCTGTCATACTGACTATTTCCTAGTAAATGCAGAATTTTTTAACTTTTTTTACTGTACCATTATGAGATCGTGTTAGAACTTAATTTGCATCAGATAATTTGATGAGTGGTCTGATGGTTTCTTCCAACTCCCTTCTAATTCACTGGTAACTCTGAACTTTTAATAATTTTGGGGGGATTTTTCTTGTCTTTGAGTCAAATTCTCCTTTTTAGTAAGAACAAAGTGTGATATTTTGCCTAGACATTTATTCTTCCAGAACAGAATGGTTGTCCAGTCGCTGTACGTAATGTTCTGTTAATATTAGAGTTGGCATTTCTGAAGGGAAAGAAAAAAATTAAGAGTGTTACTTTCTTTGGAGGTGGAGGAGATGAGGAGGTGGAACAGAAACTTATTAAACACAACATTCTTGGTATTCCAGGATGGTAAAATGGGTTACTAGTCTGCACTGCAGCAAGTGCAGTATGATCAAGGTGGAAATATAATCGGTAGCTAGACGTTCATTTTATTTACAGAAATAAAATACTAAGCACTATTTTAATAACTTTAATGACAGAACCCATATATGTATTGTACATTCAATTTGAGTAGTCTAGACAGAGTGTTTTCCAAGGAAAATACGTTTTCATCAGTATTTGTGGTATGATTCATGGTGGTGAAGAGGCAAATAACTCTTTTTATGACTGGAAGTTGCTTTAACTTTGCAGCCACAAGGAAACAAGTCAATGACCGGATGATAGTGGTGGAAACTAACATTTTATAGTAATAAAGGCCTACACCTTATTGCTGAGTTGAAGGGTTTTTTTTTTTTCCAGGGATGGCAATATATCACAAAATATTCTGCCATTGTTTAACAAACACCAAAGGTGGTCTGTGTAATGGCTCACAGTCCACAGTTTAGATTTGCAAAGCTCACAGGCAACTTAAAAGGTGTACAGGCTGTCAGGAGGCTGTGATTTGGTCTAAGTAGTTGTAAACCTTTGTACATGCCCCAGTCCGGAGGGGGCACACCAGCTGTATCCTTCGTGCATGGTTAATGGTTAGCAAAGCATTAAAGACAGATAAGCGAGCTTGCTAGTCTTATGTTTGCACAAGTGATGTTGTACAGCTTTGTACATGCTTTGATTGGATTTATTTTACATCTCTGTGTAGCTCCAGTAAAGGCAGAGGATTGTACTTATAACTATCTCTGCGCTGTCTGCCCCCCCCAAAAAAATAATGGAAATCTCTTCTTATGACTATTGTAAGTCTCTGCCACTTTTGTTTTCAAGCGTTTTGGTGAGCAAGTCGTGGGTTCCTGCTCTTGATTAGAGAAATGGTAGTAGGAATTTGAAAGATAACTCTGATTATCCACCAGAAAAAATCTCATGCTCTATATATGAATAGGGAAAATGTGTATGAATATGAACTTTTAAATAATATATACTACAGCAAATATATTGCGTAATAACATAATGGTTGTGTATATCAATCTAATCAGGAAAGATACTGGGGAGGGGGGTGGGGGAGAAATTGCAGTTAATCTGGCTGATAGAGGGCTTACGAGCAATAAACTCTTCTAACTTTAGTCCTGGAACTTTAATACGTTTTTTGGAAATATTATCACCTAACCATGTGGAGCAGAGGGAAACAAGCTATTGCCTTTTAAAATCAGGATGCTTAAAATCTTTGTCCTAATAACTTCAAGGATTTTCAGTTTTCATCTAACACACAATCTGATTCTGCAAATGCCACCATGTGAAATGACCTCTTTGTGAGGATCAAGATGCAGGGTCGGGCCTGTGAAAGGTTCAGGTGTGTCCTTCAGACCATCTGGGTAGTACTGCAATATGACTGTTAAATTAATAGTGTGCGCTAGAGCTTGGTTCAGTTAGTGTGTGATCATAAGAGATTGAAAGGAACAAATGGAGTTGTGATCTTGAAGGTAACTGAACTGTTGGAATGCATTTAAGCCATCCTCATGCAGGGCCATAAAGTAGCAGCTGTCTCACCTTTTGCATGAGTGGCGTTGAGCAACTCTAAAAGATCAGTTTACATGTAGACAAACATTTAGGTACCAAAATTCATTAGGAAAAGAGCCAGCATTTCCCCTTGTACGCGTCACCCTGCTGTATAAAGAGTTTATTGTTGTAGAACCTGGAAAATTCTCCATAACCCATTGCAGGCTGGTTGTCAAAGCAACACGTAATCTGAACATGTGCATTTGCTAAAGAACATCCTGCTTTTATAGGAACCATTGAAATCTCAATGGAGGGAAAAATTTTCTTCAGCTCTAGGGTCGATCTGTGTATCAGAAGTTACATCTGAGTACATGTAATTTCACAGTGGTTGACCATTAGGTTAAAAATAGTCTTGTTGACCACACACAGTGTAACATTTTTTGAATTAAAATTTAGCTGTGCCCATAGCTACAGAATTTCTTAAAGTCAGTGCTTATAGACACCAGCAGCTAGGGGGTGGACTTAGGACTGATTTATTTAACATCTGAGGGAAAAGGCATACTTTTTTATAATTGTCACAAGTAGTGTTTCCCAAATACTAGCTAATGCAGCTGGAAAGAGTGGTTGACAATTATTTTTAGCTTTGTAAAGATCTGTAAGTTTTCAGGGAAAAGGTGAAATAGTCTTTTTTTTTTTTCTTTCCCTTTTTCAGAAAGCACATGGCTTATTGAATAGATGGCAAAATAGTTTCAGTTGATGTACTGTGCAATGAAGTCTGTCTTAATCGGATTGTAGATTTTCTTGCTTTTGCTGTAAGGACAATGACGTTGTAGAGGAGAAAGGCAGTATCTGGATTCTACAGATTTCTAAGCATAGTTGAATCATGTTGCAACAGTCAAGTCCAATAGCGGTAAAACAAAAAAGAGAAACATGGAAACTGAATGCTAAGAAGAGACTTCCATAGTTGGGAATGCAATGCTTAACTTTTATTGTAGCATTTGCATTTTTTTAACACATGCATACCTTGCTGTGAGTTAACTGCTCTGGTTGGATTTGGATTTTTGAGGGGTTCACTTTTAAAGCATAAATACCAAAATACAGATTTCAAATGCTCATATCAAAATTCATTGTCACTTGGTAGCTGGTGCTAGGCTAGTACATTTTATCTGGAATCATTTTTGGAGAGAAACGCTGCATATGAGACATTTGCATACTCTTAGACCACTAGGTGCAGCTCTGGGGTTTTGGGGGGAAGTGTGTGTGTGTTTGGTTTTTTGTAAGCACAACCATGCAGATGCTACTGTGATGTGATTCAGAGAACATGCTATGATGAGCTACTCTAGTTGTGGTGCTGTAATGACTTGTAATGCTGTTTGCCCCTCTTCATTGTTGACTGTTCATCTGTGATTGCCGGACATGGCACATAGAATCCTAGCATGGTTTGGGTTGGAAGACGTTTAAAGATCACCAAGTTCCACCCATCTGCCATGGGCAGGGACAAGTTCCACTAGACCAGGTTGCCCAAAGCCCCATCCATCCTGGTCTTGATCACTTCCAGGGAGGGGCCATCCACAACTTCTCTTGGCAACCTGTTCCAGTGTTTCACCACTCTTATCAGGAAAAAAAATTCTTCCTTATATCTAATCTAAACCTACCCTCTATTAGTTTAAAGTCATTACCCCTTGTCCTATCACTACAGGCCCTGGTAAAAAGTCTCCCTCCATCATTTTTTATAAGCCCCCTTTATCTATTGAATGGCTGAAATATGGTCTCTCAAGAGCCTTTTCTTCTCCAGGCTGAAGAACCCCAACTCTCTCAGCTTTTCTCATGGGAGAGGTGTTCCAGGCCTTTGACCATTTCATGTCGCTCTTTGGACTTGTCTCTAACAACTCCATGTTTGTCTTGTACTGGGGACTCCAGAGCTGGATGCATTACTCCAGTTGGGTCTCACCGTACAAATCTGTCCAGCTTGTTGGTGAAGACCCTCTTGTCCCACTTGGTCAGGTGAATCTCATCAGCTCCCAGCAGACCTAGCTTCTCAAAGGTAGATCCGTGATCATAGAAGCCAAAGCATAAATACTCACACTCCAGTACACGAACCGATTTGGCATATGTCATTGACCTGGCACAAGCTAAGTACTCTGAAACGAATTATATTTTTTTTTGTAATATGAAATACATTTTTTTGGTAGGGAAAAGGAGTTCAGGCACTGCAGCAGTGCAGCAGTTCCACTGTAGTTGTGACAGAACACATGAATTGATTGGACAGATTGAGAGGTAGGTCCTGTTGTGTGTAATCTGTACTCCTGGTGTAGCTCAATTACCTCAGGTGTTTGTAGAATTACATCTTTAGAATTGCTGAGATTCATCACATGAGATTACTTGCATGGGGAAATGTTGCATTATCAAGACATCCTCTTTTTCTTGCTTAGTTGTGAATAGATACAGTAGCTTTTGTCTCACAGATTATCTGCTTGCACATACACTGATTTATGTCCTCTAAATTAAAGAAAAATGTTAACCATTACTGGTTAAAAACAAGCACTTACAGATGAAACTGGGTTTTTTTCCATAGTACATCCACAGAATCATGACCTTTTCCTGGATCCTTCTTGTTCAGGACATCACAATTGAACAAGGGCAGTGTGGTTGCTTTCACAAATATTAAGACTCCAGTGTGTGATAATGGAGAATTTGTAGCTATTTATATTGTACTGCAAACGTGTTCATAGCATTTCATCTTTGTTACAGTAAGGATGGCAACTTTTAAAAGATCTTTAGCAGGTTTTTTTCCCTAGTCTGTAATATTTTTTTGACAGCTTAGTCTCTAACAGCAAAAGTGTAATTGATAGCTGAAAAAGGTCAAGCAAATTGCAGGTAAAGATTGGAGCGTAATTAACCAACCTCATGTCTCTTAGAGATCATTCTTAGAGTAGAGTAGGTAAGGAGTTCACCAAGAGAAATAATACCCTATTCCTAGGATTTACTGCCTTGTTATGTTTTCTAGCAGGGAAGTATTTCCATAAAATGTCTGCTAGAAAGGTAGCGTGCCCATGCTTGCTGTCCTTCAGAAAAATTCTGAGTCAGCAGGATGGGAACCAGATGGATGGGAGAACCGGAAGCATAATGATGAGCAGAAAGTAATAAAAAAGTGCAGGTGTGCAGGGAGAGAGAACAGAGATCTTAAGAACTAAAGCATAAAGGAGAATGATTCAAAATACATTATGGAGAGGACATACATATTTTGGGCTTAAAAAATGTATATGGAAAAAAGGTTACTATTTCTAAGCCCAAGTGCCCTCATTTTAGACTTGCTTTTTTTGTTCCCAAGAGGACATATGCCCAGACTTCTGTAGGAAATCTGGCTGCCAGCTGGCACAGCACCTTTCAAAGAGACCTAATTTTATATTTTCAGAATCTGGCAATATCGACCACCTCCGTCTGTAATAGGCTGCTGCTTGTAATATCTGTTAAACTGCATTTGAACATATAATTTTAAGTTTCTTTGCCAACCTATTAATAAGGGCCAGGCTATGAGAGCTGTCAATAGGGTCAAAAAAGTGTTTTAATTTTGTGAGATCTGTGGGTTCATGTTTTTGTTTTTCATGAGTTTACATCTTTTGGCGGGCTCTAGGATATTAACTTGTATGATGAAATATTATCTTCCCATATTTGAGTCTGTATTGAGAGGAGGCTGGAATAAATCCTTTTGTAGCAATAGTAGAAATCTGTCATATTAAATTCAGTGTTAAAATTGGAGGCAAAGTTACTTGGAGTACTGGCTTAATTTTTCTGGGATAGAAATCAGAAAGTATTGAGCACATCATCATAGTATATAATGATTTGTCCAGCTAAATAGAATTTAACATAGGTAGTGAGGGAGCAGATTCAGTTCTCTGGCTCCACCTCAGGGAGGGTGCCAGGGGAGCACTCTCAGTAGCAGGCAGAGCTGCTTTTGCAGAGTTCAGGTGATGACAGGCAGCCTATTTGTGTTAATTTAATATTGAGGAAGAAAGCCACCTCAGATTTGGAAGAGGCAAAATGGCCACTGCTGTGTGGCAGCCACTGGTTCAGCATGGGTCTGCTTCAGTTTGTGCTAACTGTAGCTCTAAGCTTTCATTGATACCAGTCTGTCCTAAACCCTGATAGTATCAATTAGTTCTTGTAATCACTAGTAACCAATGTTTGATATTCATATAAGCCTGAGGGGAAAAAAATTATTGTTTTGGGTTTAATTCTAGAATCCTCTGTAAAATTATTTTCATTACAAGAGAAAATGCAAGTATTTATGTACAGTAGCAGTGAAATAGTGCACCCAAGCTTAATTGAGGTGGATTCTGCAGTGTATAGCTGTAATGTTGAAATTTGTCATTTATATGAATTTTATTAGTGTTTCTTTGAATTCCTGTTAATATATTTTCTGGGGTTTTTTTTCAGCTCTTCGTTGTAGTCCTCCAGTTTCTTGGAAACATTGCAGCAGGAAATGGAGATTCCCAGAATAGCATTTGGAAGTGTGCTTTCCCAGATCTCTTCTTGTAAGCATGGATGCGGGTTTTTTTTCTAATGTAATTTCTGTGGTTAGATTCAAATCTTTTGTACATGATAGTTGTACCTCTACTAGCACCATGAAGCTTTGAAAAATAACTTTGGTGAGAATGGGACAGTTGAGACCATATCCTGTAGATGTTTTTTTTGTTAGTCCACCCGCAGGGGTCAGGACCTTTAAAAACCTGCTTGTTCTAAACTAACTGTAAATTGATTTCTTTTAACAGAAACTGGAGGAAAAATATATTTTAAATTATGAGATTCAAACATAAACTTTATTTCAGAGGTGTTTTCAAGTAGTTAGAATCATTTCCAAGAACATAGCCCATTCTTTATTCACTTTGATGTTGTGCAGGCCTGTCAGTATTTGTGGATTAAATGGAATCTATAAAAGTGACTTAATCTTCCAGTCCTTCTACCCTTCTCCTAACCTCACCAGAATATCTTCCTGGAGGTTTGATGACATATGTGTAATGAAATATTATGTAAACAATTTTGTGCAGACACGTGACAATATTGTTGATGTATTTGGCCAAGTTTTTCATAGTAAGCTAGTAACAAAGGCACATTAATTCAATTTGATAATCACTCTGAGTGTGGCTTTGGAGCCCACTTGTCAGCACTGGATGTAGAAAGACCTTATGATAGTAGAAGCAGATGATTATTATGGTTTCACCTGATTTCTAGATCTCTAGTTAGCTCCAATTTAGCATTAGTTTTGTAAATTGCCTGTTAAGTTTGACCATCAGCTAGGAGTTGGATGTTTTTCTTTGCAGATGACTTCTGTCCCTCTTGGGCAATGACAAACTTATAATTCTCTAAAATACAGCAAAGAACAACAGCTCAACGAGCTGAATGCCACTAGTCTGTTTTTCCAGGGTCAGTTTTAGCTTACTTTCTTAACTCCTTATTTTCTCTTGAAGGAAATGCCTAACGTACAGTGATGAGAAAATCGTTGCCTATTGTTGTATGGTCCTGTTCACTTGCCTTAATTCAGAGAAAGTGAGAGAACTACTGGATCCTGGGAACTTGCCTGTGGTTCTTCATGTCCTGAAAGTCTACAGAGAGCAGTTGGAGTCTGAGTGGTCGTATGTATCTTCAGATATTTTTTTCCCCCTCTTAATTAGATGTTTTTCTAGTGTAAATCACTGTATTAAAATGTCTAAATTTGTGACACTGCTAAATAGTAAGTGAAGATCTATTTACAAGTTAGTCATTTAGTATAGAGATAATTTTCATGACACTTACTGACTGTTTTGATTGCTGCTAAAATAAGACTACATTTTTGTTGAGGATATAGACAGGAGTTTTAAAATGGTCTGGTTTTTTTGTTTAATGAAACAGGGTTCTAGAATGCAAACTAATTTATACTTGTGTGCTGGTTTGTGGAGATTTTTGAAATGAAGTTATGCAGAATATAGTGTTACAGACTGCAATTATTGGATCATGCTAGGAAGACTTGTATGATTAATGCTTGTGAATACTACATAAGACGCGTGGTGGGGGTTCTGGTATTTTTGGGGTTTTTTTGGTTTTTTTAGAAGATCTGTTGTCTAGTTCAACATGCAGTCATTTTTATACCATAACAGAGAAGATGTTTTGTTGTGAATCTTGCATGTTTCATTTTCATACTTTAAGAACACCTAATCAGTGGTTTTATTCCATTGAGCTTTTGTACTTTTTTCTAATAGCTGTTTTGTAAATTTGTTGTCAGTTAATACATTTGAGAAATGTTTCTGGCCCTGCATCAGCAGGGATATACATTCAGTTAATTGTTGCATGATGCATTCTAAGGGGGGAAAAAGGATAGTCTGTGTGTTTTTCCTAGCCTTCTTTTGAAGGTCGTGTTTAAATTCAAATTTAAATTAGGAAGAATTGTCGGGGTTTTACTAGTTATTTGGAAAGTCTCTAAACAGAGTTAAGATGATTGAATGAAAAGAAAATGTCATTTAATAGTTTGCTATTGTACTGAAAAAATGAGTTTAAATTTGTTTGTGGCTAGGCTTTTCTCATAACCAGGTCAATTTGCTCTAGGACATAAATAGTTTTCAGAAAGCAAACTTAAAGCTTCAGAGTCAGGTGGACCAGACTTGTATTTCAAAAGTGACAAACTGAGTCTTTAGTTTTGGCATCTGTCAATATAAAACAGATGTGAAAGACTGTTTTTTCGGGTATCTGTGTCTTGATTGTCCTTCATTTTCTTTATGCATTGAAGATATACTGAAATGTATTTTGGACTGAGATATGAGAGTCAGGGAGAGCTGGAAGATGTTATCATGTTGTTAAATTTATATTTTTGAAGGTAATTGCAGAATAAATACAGCATCCAAATAAACGCCAAGGTATCAATTTTCCCTGATCTTTCTAGTCTGAAGTGCATTCTGTTGTTGATGTTAGGATGAAAATGTCTTACCTCCACTATGGATGTTTGATGTGGGTGGGAAATGGTCTCTCTTCAGAATAGTCTTGAAAGTCAAAAAGGGCAAACTTCTGTACAAGATATATGACCATGATGAAGGAAAAGAGGTGGGTAGAAAAGAGTAATCGTAGTCCTCCCATAAGGCAGCTACACAATGTTGCCCTCTAATTTCTGTCAGAATGCTGAGTTCCTCTACAGGGAATATACAAAAAAGCGTTGGATTATCTTCCAGGCATTAAGAAAATGCTATATTTGGTTTTCTTTCATATACTTAAACACTGGCTAGTTAAATCTCAAAGCTCCCTATCAGTTTTGCCAGTTGAAAAAGTAATGAATTTGTAGTACAAGTTTCTTGTCATTTTATACCATCATCTTGAACTGAATTATAAATGGAAATCTTTCAATAATGTTGGCATTATTTTCAAGTCAACACAGGTGAAGTGCATTCACAAGTGCAAAATTTAAACCAAACAGTATATTGCAACAGTGCAGTATCAAGCATTGAATGCGAATTCAAACAGTATGACATTGTAAGTGAAAAAATAATTCCTTGCTAGAAAGGGACGATTTTCTGTTTCTTTGTAGCTTTAGAACCTTTTTGTGATTCATCTATTTCCCCCCATTTCTTGATCCTCACTTCATTTGCTTTTCTAATTCTCCATTTTCTTGTATCTCCCATTTCAAGAAACACATTTACCTCTCTGATTCTTCCTCATGTTAATCTGTTCTTATTGTGAGATAGTATTTGTTACGGCTGAGGGTAATTTAATATGGCAAAATATGTTCATCTTCATATTAGATTTTATTTTTTTTTTTAAAAAGTGATTTCCATCCTGAAAGAAAGTGTGATTTTTATATATTGCAGTATATGTAGTATCTTTGGTCTACTGGTGTAGAGGGGGAGATATGAAAGTAAGGTTTTCACATACTTTATTTTTTAAAAAAAAAAAAAAAAAGGTTGGTGTAAGAGGCGTATTTTTCATATTTTCAGTGGAAAATCTTCTAGTGTGTACCATTCCTTATTTCTATCATTTTTCCATTTGTAGAGCTCATATTGTAAGAGAGTTTGAGTACTACACCTGAAGTCATACAGCTGAACCTCCCAGCCCAAACAGTTTTCTAATATTCTAGGGAAAAAAAACCAAATAGAATTGGTTTGTTTTGAGGGTAGTCTTGAGTTGTGTCTGAAAACTTGGGTTTTTTTATTATCACTAATCCTTCTACTGTGAGATAAATGTGGATGGATACAATTGTTTAATGTGTGATAATACCTTCTGTTGCTTGCTTGCTTTCTTTTTTCCTATTGCTGAGCAGTGGGAAGCAGCTAGCCAGTTCTCGTGTCCTGCCTACTCGAGCAGTTTTCTCTGCCGGTTCTCCGAGCTTAGGGGAAAGCTCTACTGATGCCAGCCACGCTGCATCTAGTTTCTGTAGGAAACCTGTGAACTTTTCACCACTCTCCATTTAGTAGCATAAAGTCCTGCTCAGTTCCTCTGATCAGACAGAGCAAGCAGTGTCCAGAAATTGCTTCCTAACGTATACTTTGCTGGAACAGAAAAGCTGAACAATAAACAGGATTTCTTATTTTGGTAGAAGTGGTGTTATCTACTTTGGCTGATGGAAGTTGAAGATTCTTGCCTTGGGTATAAGAAAGTTTCGGGGTTTTTTGACAATGATAAATGAAAAGTGAAGCTTTGCCCTTGGGTCAGTGTTGTTCCTGACATGTAATGCTGTCTCTTTAGGACAACTTTTGAAGTGTTTTGTGTGCTTATAGTAGCTATTCTTTCATTAGAGCCTTCCTGTTTCTAAAACATTTTTGGATATTGTATGAATTGCAATTTTCTGCAGTTAGGTGTGTGAAAGACAGACGCCAGTCATTTTTGTTTTGAGCATAATGTTTAGATAAGTTTGGACTCTGGTGTATTGCTGCTCTTGCTTCGGTGTCCATTTTTGTCATTGCATACAATCTTCCTGGTTTGAACTAATTCTTGGTTCATTACTAAAGCACTTCTTTCTTTTTTTCCCCTCATCGAGTAACTATGTTACTTTCTGATAGGGAAGAGTATGTGTGGAGACACAGTCATGTAAAAATGTTTGAAAAGATTTCTGTCCTTTTCTTATGAAGTCCGAAGGTAAGCTTTGGATGCCTCTCTGGCTGGACTGTAGAAAAAATATTTGTCAGCAATTCATTGAAAATTTGGAGCTGTACTTCAGCTCTCACTGAAGTACATACACTAGGATTGCTTAAATGAATTTACATAGCCGCGGTATTTGCAACAGAGCCAGTACTCTGTTCTAAAGATCTGGGTCCTTTGCGCCCCAGCTAACGAAGTGCACAGCAACCATTTTTAAGCGGCTGTTACGGCGTTATATGACAGAGCCGAAATACAAACTATTCTTCTTCCAGGAGGTGATGCTCACTGCTGGACTCACAAGTGACTGAAATTAAGATGTTCTTACTTGTAAAGTTAAAAATATTACTTAATTCCTGCCTACCTTCTTGTCTCTCAGCTGGAGCATCTGGTTTCATATTACACCGAATAAAAAGTGAATGCCACAAGTGTTTATTCATCTTGGCTGGACTTTCTTGCTGTCAAATGCTGCTTTTAGGTATTGAAAATCTTTGAATAACCAGGCATGTTTTGGTTATAGGCAAAACTTTTATTCACAATTTTATTCCTTTTGCACTGAAATTTATAACTTAATGTTTCTCTAAGCTAGTGTCCAATGAATTCCACAAATAAACACTTAGGATGCTCAATTTATTTTTGCAGTTTGCTGCCATGAACCGTTAGGACAGAGAGAGGACGTCCAGGACAAATATTTGGATTTAAGGCCATTGGCTGAACTGTAGTCTCTCCCATGGCGTCCTCAGTACTCCATTCAGCTAGCAATGTTGGGATTTCTACTCTTCACCCATAATCTTCACTGATCTTTAAAATCTTTTATTTTTGTTTAATGGCAACTCCTCCTCTGATCATGATTCCACATTCATGTTTAGAGTCCAGTTTTCCATCTCCAAGCTGAAAAAGTCCTTAGGGAAGGTTCAGGAGGAACTTCTTTCCAAGTGTGACGCCTTTTGCTTCTCCCTCCAGTCTCACAGTAGTTCTGTAGGGAGAAGGCTTTGTCAGAGGAAATCTGAGATTTATTCTGAGCAGTTTTTCAGAGCTCCTTTTTTTAGAAGCAGCTGGTCGGGTAGTGGACCTTTTGCAATTCCTCTTCTGTCTGCCATAAACCCCTCTCCCAGTGAAGAGAGCAGAGGAAGCGTCTCTAAAGGCAGGACCTAGCTTTCTGGAATGTTCCTGTTAATTTGCCTACTACTTGAATCATGAGATGTTTGGTAGAAGACAAGGATCTCCTGTTGGGGAACAGGGAATGGCTGAAGTGTTGGCTATGCTTCCTGAGAGGGGTCGGTTGTAGGAGATACAGCCTCAGTTTAGCAACTTCTGAATCTAATCTGTGATGGAAAGCCAAGCCATCTAAGCAGTTTTTGAAGCAGAGGAGAGCTATTTTGCAGATCAGCATAATGAGATTTGGAGACTATAAGCACTGATGCATTTTTAAAACATGTTTGTAGATTGACAGAATAACAAAAATTGCCTCAGAACTTGAAAGAAAGGGAGGTTACAGTGCTGTGATGCACACCTAAGTGTGTCTTCATGAGTGATACACTTTCTATTAAGTATTTTCTGTGGCATGCTATAAGCTAAGGAAATAGTTAATAAATTTAAGAAGGAAGTCTGTTTTATAAGGAATGCCCTGGTCACAAATTTTGTATTCAGTCCTTGTATGATCATACCTGTTTATCCAGACCAGATGGTCTGAAGACTGATTTCATTAAGCTTGTGATTACTTGTAAGCATCAGAAATGCTTCTATCTCTGAAATCTGTGAAGCTGCAGATGTAATTCACACGTTTAATAAATATTCCCTTGATTTAAGAACTGATAGCTCCTTCCCTTTCTCTTTTAGAAGCTTGATCCTCTAAACAGCTCCAAGATTTTTTTTTAAATGGTGCTACCTTTGCCATCTTTAATGCTAGATGCTGAGTGGCATTTTAAAATAGTATTAATTAACATTTATTAGACAATGTATTTTTTAAACTGCCTCTAAACTCTAGTCAACACAGCTCCTGAACTTGTTTCAGGCTAGCAGTTAATCTTGAATACTAGGAGCTCTTCTGAGGTGGTTGCTGCTGCTGGTGGAACTCCCAAGAGCAGGGATCTGAGGAGGCAGATTGTGTATCTCCAACGAAACATTGTCTGACTGGCTGTATACCCCTTTGTTTTGTAGCTTTTGGCTAAAATCTTATGGCAAGAAGAAACTGGAAGTTTTCAGGATGGAAAGCCGTTGCAACTTACCTGTCTTGTCCTGAATGTTTGGATCTGTAGTTGGGCTTGCAAAGAGTGCCCAGAGCTTGCTGCTCTGAGAAAGTTTCAAGGAGTATGATGTTTACAGAATATACTTCAAAGCGTATGTCTTTGCAAAGACACTGGGTCTGCAGAAACAAGTTAGTTTCCTTTCTTTGGTTTGATTTATGGCATACGCTAATTAAATGATCCTATCTCCTTGACGGTTCTTTGCTGTGCAGTTGTCTTCTAGAAAATGTATTCTTTGCAACATGCAGCTACTATCTAAGCTATTAGCTTAAGAATTAATACCCTGTAACTTTGGTGAAAAACTTCCATGCTGCTATGGCCTGGTGCATGGGTTCCTGTCCTATCTTGTCCTGAGACCTTGCCCTTTAATGTAGGCTCGCCGTTTCAGGCATTGGTTATGATCATTGCTTCCAGCTTGCTCTGCTCGTGATCGTAGTTGTGGATTAGCATTCCCTCTAAAATACTTCCTTGCACATGAAAGTTTTTAAATATCTCAACTTCAGTCCTGTTGCTTCTACCCTCTTGTGATTTTTTTTTTTTTTTTTTCTTTTAGGGTTCTTAATTCCTTTCTATCTGTTCCCTAACAGCAGAAGATCTGTCTCTTAAACTGTGATTGGTCTTTCTGCATTAATGCATCTTTTGGTTCTGCTTCCTCTGCCCCTTCTTCTGTTTCCATTCAAAGGGATGAGCATGGTTTTCATGTCCTTGTGAGATGACAATTTATTTTCTGTGTATCTTCCATCTTTCCAGTATACCTCCGTAACGGTATGATGATGTAATTCTTCTGAAGTGTTGACATATTAAGTTGAACACACCTTAAACATGTAAGCAAATATACTTACTCCATAAGCTGATACTCTTTTTCCAGTGCTGCTTTCTTTCAACAGCTGCTGCCTACCCAAGGGTGCTATCTGGGAATTGGACATATCCTTCCTTTAGGAAACAAAGCTGGAATACACTGTTCAGTAACTGAAATGTATTTCCTGCTTGCTCTGTTTCTGTGTGACTACTACCAAAGTCTGAAGAGTCCTCTGTAACAAGCTCCCTTGCAGTTTCAAAGGAAGAAGAGAGCGCAAGCAGTATCCCCTGTCATATGTGCAGTATGATGAAAAGACTTGCCAAGCACTGCCTGCCTCTTTTTTTTTTTTTTTTTTTTTTTTCCTAACAGCTTTTTCTTAAAACATGCAGAGAACTATGCCTTAGGCTCTGGAAAGTTGTGGAGCCTTTAAAAAGTCATTCCTCTGTGGTTTCCCCACACATCCACTCCCTTTCGGGTTTGTATTAATCAACAGCAGAAAAGTGTGTCACACACTCTAGAAGCTACTGTGTTTAGAAGAGAAACCAGTACAGAATGCCACATGAGATCTATTTTCAAATATTGAACCTGCAAACATATGTGTTTTGTAAAATAATTAGGAAAAAGTAGTACAAAATTACATTATAATTTATCCTAACCGAGACCAATGTGTATTCTAAAAGCTGTTTATTTTAGAAATACTTCAGTGGTTCCATTAGAGATGAGAGTATAGCTTGTGTCATCAGTTTTCCAAGAGTGTGCATGGGGCAATGTAGCTACTATGGAAAGAAAAAAACAGGTTGTATTTTTGATTCCTGAAGAGCAAGGAACAAAAATCCTCCATTTTAAAATAAGAGGCGTAATATGCCTTTTGGCTTCCAGAAGAACGATATTAAGAGTGTGGTCAGCTGTTTGGCAATGGAAGTAAGATTTTCTGAACATCCACTTTTTGAAACCACAGCTCAATGATGACTGTAAAGTTTAGGATGTGGGGCTCCCTCTCCCCATTTTTTGCCTTTGGTTATTTTGTCCTGACTTATGGAAAGAAGTGTGGACAGAAACTAGTGGTCCTGTGGCAAGGAGTCTCCCCCATGGGTACAGATTTTAAAGGCAAAGATGGAACTCCTCAGTAGAGCGCTTGTTGCTTATTGGTATCCACGTGGTGGAGAAACCAGAAAATGTTACCTTTTTTTCTTTTTCTGTTTTTTTTCTCTTTTTCATTTTGGGCTGGCAACTCCGTCTCTTCTCTGACAGTTTAGGGTGTCCCCCACCCCCTTCTTCAGCTCTCCAGAAAGTATTTCTTATTTTTAATTCCAGGAAAGTTGGAGTTACGTTGCAGGTTCCAAGTTCAACTGTGGTTTTAAATAGTACTGACAATTGGAAAAGTTTCCTTAATTGTAGAGATCTGAGTAGCTTCTACTTTCTATTTGCAGTAGTAGTGTATTGGCACAGCTTTCCTCAATCTTTCAAAGCCCAGCCTTGCACATTTATTTATCTTGTCACCTCTTTGTTCTTGTATATTTTGTGGAGAAGGGGGAGCAGGAAGTGATTGTGTTGCCAATAATCTTCCAGTTTTTTCTTGGTAGTTCTTCAGAAAAAAATTATTTCAACTTTTCACGTAAGTAAAAATAAATCTCTCTTTAGTGCCTTTCAGATGTAGCTATCAAATGGAATGGAAATGTCTTCTGAATCAGAGAAATATTATAGATAATCTGAACTCAGTCTTCCAGACCTGAGAGTTGACTTGGTGGACAGTATCGTGGTCTGTCAGGAGGATGCATTCACTATGGGTAATGCCTTTTGAAGATGGAAGCATGTTCACTGTTGTGCTTGATTCAGCTCAAGAGAGGAGTATTGGGCTGCTTGATACTTGGGGTTGAGCCTTAAATACGGAAATGTGTTTCCTTATTCTTCTTTTGAGTGAGAAGTGCTGGTGTTTGGGATGAATTATCTAGTTTCTAGAGATCTTTGACAGCACATGTGTTCCATTTGTTATTAAATAGCTTTATACTTGTAATTGTTTTTTAGAAAGTTTTGGTAAGGTGCTTATATTCTTGTGCAAGGACAAAAAAACTTCTGCTTCTAAAATATGTTCTGGTCCCAAACAAATCCTCCTGAGGCATATTGCTTTTTTAGCATCTAGAAAGGCTGGTGATATGGCTTTGAAAGGTTAACTGTCTAAATTTTCTTCTCTTTATTCTTCAAAATTTAGATGATTTGTTATCTTTGCTAAACTACAGTAAAAATAGCTATTTCATCTTACTAAATATTTTGGATAGAGTGGCATTATTGTAGAATGATGAAAAATGCTTTTGGTTATGAGATCAGAAGAGAAGTTTGCTGATCAAACAGAGAATCACCATGTCTTTTTCTTTCTTCTGAAACATTTATGGGGCTTTCCTTCCTCATTTTCTGAGACCGAGCACACTGTTCTCTAAACTTGTTAATGGGATCAAATCAACTTAATATGGAGCATGACATTTGATGATGAAGTTGATTGCTTACACCCGGCTTTGATTGGAGCAAGCTTAGTGGTCATTTGGAATATACTGAGCGCAAATGTAGCTTATACCATTTCATCTTGGCTGCTTCTCAAGTTCAATTTGGTACAATGCAGCCCTTGTGCTATTGTAAAGTCTTTAAACTGAACATCTCCTCCTGTATTTATCTACTGTATAAGCACTTGATTTTTATTTTTTTTTAGGATTTTAGCCAAACAATTTTTTAAGTCAAGAAAATTGGCCTATTTAACACTGTTCATTTGTTACTGTGCTACACTTGCATAACAACTTTAATTTTCACCATTTCCTTCACTAAATTACAGTGGTCCTCAGTTTATCCCAGTGGTTCTGCTGTTGGCCCCCAAAGAGAGTTTAAATCTACTACCGAAGCCTTTTGTGTGCATCTGAAATGCCATATTCAGTCAGTAACCCAAAACTGAATGTCTTTTTTTATTTCAGACTTGTGGATGGTCTTACTTTTCTTCTTCTCCCCTGCCCCAAATGAAAAACAGGAGAACTGAGGACTAAATATGTTAAATTTAATTTGCTGCTTCCTTGCTTAACTACCACCAACATTTCTGGGCATGGTAGCAAGAGTTGAAAGTGCTTTATTCCCCTACTAATTCTTCTGTTATCTCTTGGTGATGATCCTGTAGAATATGCTAGTGCTCTATTCTTTATGATACAGTAATGCAGGAAGTGGATAAGGTAAAAGAGAAACTTAAATACTGAAGCAGAAATTTCTGAGGTGTTACATCATGTCATGAAATTAAAAGGGTAAGAAGCATATACAGAAATCTACGCTCTTTTTTATAAGCAGAAACGTTATCCTGAAATACTGCAGGCTCCTCAAGCAGTAGAGGTCTAGTCCACAGAACGTGAAAGATGTGTGTGAATAAACACGAGAGTGTAGACCCAGGTAACGACTAGAATACAGATCTTCCACTTTGCAACAGTAATCACTAACGTGCACCTAGTAGCGTTAGATCTTTATGTGATAGTTATCGATCGCTTTTTAAGTACGAAGCAAATAGTCAAGATTACCTCAAAGTAATGTTATTCATGAAAATTAAGATTTAAATTCATAGTCCCAACTGCAAAATTGAAAAATCAGGCTTCAGATTGTCTCCTTCAATGTTCTCTTACCATAATTCATTGTCAGCTGAACTTTGTGTGTTATGAGGCCAAGTACTGTGTTCTGCACAACTCCGATTATTATGCTTTTTTTTCTTTTGCAGCTCCAGATAAAAGCCTTTGCTTCTGCTCAAATCCTTAAAAAAATGAAGTCAACTGTTACCATTATGAAGGTTTAATTGTGGATAGCTCGTACGCTGTGAATTGTTGGTTCAGGAACTGTGGAAGCGTTCCCTTTGACTGCCCTGCTGATGGCTTGATTTGGTTGTTACGGCTGAGTCTGCGCTGCTCAGTTGGAATGTTTGGGCTGTTGACTTTGGGGAAGTTTGTAGGTTCAAATTTTTGTTGAGAAACTCTTGAATCAATGCTACACTGCTCAGAATGCCAATTTTAAGCTGATGATTCCCTGTGCCTGTACAATTTTTTTTTTCCTTGAATATGCATACAAATATCAGTAAAAAAAAGCACAGCACAAAATAGCTTTTCTTCTCCCTCCCCCTCTTAAAATTGTCTAGTTTACAGTAACTGAACCAGTTGCTGGCTAAGTCCATAGTTACCGTTAGAAATATAATAGCTATTAATCTTTCGAACCTCTTGTTCTCTTGTTTCTCCAATAGTCATTGAGTATTTGTCCAAAAAATACTTTGTTGCAGCTGGAAGGCTTCTATGTGATCTTCCTGTTAGCTGTGTAGTGGATTATGGATACAGAAAATAAAAGGCTTTCAGCAAAGTGAAGGGAGGAGGTGGGGGGAATATTGAAATGGCTTGGTTTTCATATTATTTTAGCTGTTCTTTCTCAGTAGCTTCATCAGCTCAGAGGATGCCCTGAGATTTTACTTGTAATTATTTTATACTTAGTAGATAGACACTCTGCTTTAAAAATGCATAGTTTAGTATGCATATGCCTATGCAGCATATATAATGCTATCAGTACTCCTAGGAATGTAATTTGAGGAGAAAAATATTTGTACATACTTTGTTTTTCTCATAATGCTGAGACTACACGTCTGGGCTGAAATTAGGTGACTAGCATCTGCTATTTGCTGCTGTGAATGGTGCTCGGGAAAGTGATCAGTGTAAATACTGGCATTAGCACAAGGGTAGAGTGACCATACCTACCTGCCTCATAAAGCAAGGAGTCAGGTTTGGTTATCAGCTTAGGTTCCTATTACACAAGGAGGGTATGTTTTGTAAGTTGAGAACAGTGTTTTCCTGTCTTGCATCTGGCAAAGAAGTTCCCCTTTGCTTTGATGCTTTGTTAGAAATTTTTCTTTAAAGAGAAATTATTTGGGCACTTTTTGGCTGGTGGGCTTAAAAAGAGCATTGTGATGAAGAGCATAATAGTTTTCAAGCTTGAACTTTTGGCTTTTTGCTGAAATGCATAAACAATTGGATGAGTGTTTTGTTATTTGAATTGTGGTGTGCCTTTTGTATAACTGGCAAAAGACTCTAACCAGCTTTCCTTCAAGCATTTGAATAAAAGTGTGCTGAATTGATGGGAAATGGCCATTGCTGTATTAGGAAAAATACGGCAGAACAATGTGCAATTATTTTGTGACAATTTGTATCTATCAGCAAATAGGACCAGAAGCATGTCACATGGTCATCTACAAGTAAAAACCAACACCATTTGGAGTAAATCTAGATGCTGTTTTTGTAGCACCAGTAACATTTTTTTTTTTTCTTTAGGTTCTTGATTGTTACAGACCATTTGCTGAAATGTCCAGTGTTGGTAAAAGCCCTCTATGCCAAACTGAGCAATCAAGAAAGGTAACCCCAAAAACCAATGTGGCTTTTAGTATTTAGCATTCCATATAGAGTATCCTGTTCACATGATTGAAAAACTGTGTGGTTTCATAGTTGGCACAAAATCTCTAAATACATGTTTCTATGTCAGTAATGGTTTTAAATTGGTTGGTTAACATTACAGCTTAGCCACAACTGGCAGTGATTTATGTAGGGTTGCAGAATCCAGGTTGGCGCCATTACTCGGTAAAGAAATACTTCAAAAAAAAAAAAGACAAGATTTCATGCCTGTGTCTTGATTTCATAAAAGCACCACACCCTGCAGTGTTTTACAGCTGTATTTGAAATGTCCTCAGCTGTTTGTCTGTCAGGAGTCTGTTGTAATTTCAAGAAATTAAAAGGAAGCCTTTACTAAAGTTGGAAGTGTTTCTGATACTGGTTAGAAGAACCTAAAAAACGTAGATGTGCAGATGCCCATGATTACTTAATCTTTTAGTATTTCTGCTACTGAAAATGTAAAATGCTTCAACAAACCTTCACCTTGAAAGAAACTAGCTAGTTATCTTTCAAGCATTTGAGTAAATGTAAACATGTTTGGCCGTTTGATTGGAAATGGCCATTGCTGTAACCAGGACAATGCTTATTTACAATTGCTTTAACAAAGAATGGTGGAAAATAAATTATTTTAAGTTAGAATAATCAACTTTTGGAAAACCTGTACTATATTCTGCCACTCCTCCAGCTGCTTGAAGATCTTGTGATCTTGTTGATATATTCAACGTGGCTACTTTGTTCTCTATTCACCCTTACAGTTTTTGCAGGTGAAAGACAAAGCAGTAAACAAAACTGTCCCTTAATGTTGTTTTTCTTTCCTGTGTTTTCTGCTGTGACTAAAGCCACAGTGTTACTACAAATGGGGATTCAGACACTAATCAGAGATTATAAAGAAACAAGGGGGATGACAGGCAAAAAAAGAGTATATGATAGGTTGAGAACCATAGATAAAATATCATTAATATATAGGTACAGGATGGAAAACAAGGGATGGGAACGATAAGGAGGGGAATACTGTCTTTCTCCTTTATTCAGGCTGACCAAGTGGGAATGAATATGAGCTGTGTGCTTACTGTGCCTAGAGGTAGGGGCTCCTTAACCAGTTAGCGGGAAAGACTGTTTTAAGTGAATGGGCTAGGTTTAATTCTTCTGGTGGATGTCGTGAATGGTAGTTTGTATGTTTTTGTAATTCCCTTGAGGACAGCCAGGACTGGGTTAGGGTGTTCTGTTGTACTTAAAGCAATAGATGTAATCAGTTTCTAGAAAGGTCTCAGCTGGATTTGTTGCACGTACCATGCTACGGATGGTAATCAGCTGCCTTGACTGAAAGGCTTTTGGTGTAGGCGTCATATGGATGTTCACATGTGGGATGGCTAGTCACAGCGTATTCACTGAATTTATTATCAATCCAAAGAGTTCTGCAAATCAAGTAAACTCAAGCTTTTCAAAAACACAATCACAGCGCAGTTTATTATGAATTTAATACTGATTAATTTACTGTCAAACATACGGAAGTGGTATAGAAATAGTCCTTTTGCGTCTGACCTATAGAAGAAAACCCTGCCGTGGCATCTTCCTATATACTGTTAGCATATTTAAGAATGCATTCTTTTGAGATATGTGAGGAGACAAATCCAATTCAGATAAAAACATTTTGACTGTCATTAACTGGAGAAAAAAGTAACCGTATAAACCAAAGCATAGGGAATTCATTGTTTCAAAACGAGACAAGGAGCCTTCACCGCAAGAGTTGCCGCATTGGGTGTCCAATAAGGCTGACTAAGTCATATAAATTAAGAAAGGACAGATGTGGTATTGAGGTGTCTGGGGAGAGCAGCTTGAGCTCATGAATATATGGTAACTCTCAGTTACAGTATTCTCTATCATGCACATTAAGTACACTTAGTTTAAATGTATTTACTGAAACGAAATTAACTATGCTGAGAAAGTTTGCAAATACATACGTTAGTGGTGACTCTTAAAGTTGGCAGTTGCCTTAGATAACCAAAGTATATGCAGTTGCATAACCGCAGTTATTTGCACTATTCACAGTATTCGCACTATTCAAAGTATTTCCTGTAATTGAAATCTAGTGCATTTGTGATACTGTGGCCATGGTGCATGCCATGAAGTAGTTCTTGTTGTAGAAGTGGATCTGGAATCTGAATTTTCAATTAAAAGACAAATTCTTGACTTCTGGACAACTTTCTCTTTCATTTCCAAACAAATTTAAGCACTTGGATGTTCCATGTCTGAGTTTGCAAATGGCCTGAATAAATACTGTGATAATATGATCAACTTTTTATAATGGTATTCTGGCTTTGAAAAGCGTATGATGATGTGACAATGTCTGATGTTTCTCTGCAAGTGATTATTGCAGAAACATATGGCTACAGTATTGAGCCAAAAGATTGTAAAGTAAGTATTTGGCAGAAGTATTTAAAAAAAGCCTGCTTTGCTGTAATCCAAATTAGTCTTGAGCATGGACAACATAAATTAATCCTTGGTAGTCTTAATTACACTGTAGAATCTTCAAAATGAGTGCATCTGCATTGTCCCTTTTAAGAAGTGGTCTTGCTTTAATTAACGGCAACAAAAATGCAACTGAATAACTTCATGTGTTTTTGATGCTCAACTACTTGCATCTTTAGTTTTTATTTTTGTGTTATTTCATGTGAAGTGTTCTCAGTGAGTGATGTAGCCATTGATCAAATTGCCAGCAGGGAAACGGACACTCAGGTAGCATAAGTGGCACCGCTTCTTGCTTATATTCAGCTAGAGGGCTGTCGATGTCAATGTTGTGGTGGGCTTTTGTTCTTGGTAATGCTCACAGACACAGAGTAGCTGAAGATAGCGTTGGATTATAGTCCTTCACGAATGTACCAGTTTTCACTTAATAGGATGCTTACAAGTATCGGTCAAAGATGAAAGAACTGGGAGATTTTGAGGAAGGACCTAGTTTGTCTCGTAGAACATTGCTGTCAGTGAAGTGTTTCAGGGAAGAGAAGTCCCAGTCACAGAGAAAGAATGTCCCAAGGCACTTGCTAAGAGGTTATAAACCAAGTATGATACAAAAAAATTGTTTACCGATAATGAATTGGTAGAATTTTGCAGGGTTTTTTTGATGGAATTTTACTATTTTAGACAGGCTTAGCAGGACTTCGCTTTAATTTGCAATAATTGAGCTTCCAGATTTAAATTGCACTTTAATGCTATGGTTTATTTGCAGACTATAGGAGACAGCAATGTATTTTACTGATGATTGCAAATACTTTATAATAGTTGTTCTAAGTTCCTGCCAGTTTGGTCAGCTTCAGGAAGAACTGGTTTAAATTTGGGCTAGGGGAAAAAAAAAAGCAAGAGATTGACAAAAAGTCTTCCTAAGTGGTGTGTAAAGAAAAGGAGATGACATGGCATGATCATTTCTGAATAGAACTATAATCATAAATATAATATACAAAATTATGTTTTAGATATTGAACTGAGTGTTACAAAAATTCATGATGAGACATGCTAAAACTAATACTAATAGTTGTCATATCTATTGTACTTAGCTATAGGCAGACAAGCAGGAACAAACTCTGTCATCTGAATGGCTAAACAGTTTGTGAGACCGTTTAAAAGAAGATGAGCAAATTGCATTATGTGGGAGAACTAACTTGGAAAAATTTGAGTGAGTCTTGGAAGAAAACTGAGAGAAACAATAGAAGACAGGAATGTAAGGGAACTTGCACCAGAACAAAAAGTGTTGCTCTCTGGAAATTGTTGGCTGAATGGCAAGACTTGCTTGAAATTCAGGGGAAAGATGGGCATGTCCTGAATGACTGTGCTGGAAGAAAACTCAGGAAAACAGTTTTGACATGAGTGCCTAAAGAGAACAGAAAACTTTAAAAGAGATTACATACAGGTGATGTTTTAATGTCACTACTATTTCTCCAAAAGGATTATGGTTATCTAAAAGGGCACCCAATTATATCGCAAGAGGAGGAGTAATGCAAAAAAAATCCTCTGTTGGCAACAATTTCATCTCGCTAATACAGTTTATGCAATTATGTGATGACCCTCCGACTTCTTTACAGAAGGATTCCTTGTCGTTGTTAAATGTGTATTATTTGGACTATTGGTGCAACAATAGCTGATGGGAGTTCTGTTAATGTAGGAGATACGATTACGGGAATTATTCCAATAAAATACTAAAGTCTGTAAGCAGCCTGTTTTCTTAGCTGAGCATTGATTAAACTTGGTAAAAACTGGCTTGTAAAATCTAGCCCTGTCTTGGGGATGAATGACATGTCTGTGCACTTAACTTGATTTCTGTATAGTATGCCAAATCTGACAGCCTTCATTCAGTTAGGGATGTTGGGTAACTGGACACTGGTAGTTTGTAGACGGGCGAGCGTGTGGTACCCAGCTGTATCCTGCAGAACCAACAGACCAACTGTTCTGTGTCAGTGCTCTGTCAAATACGTACGCGAAGTCTGTGAGAGAGGTTACCAGTGTTTGACAGCCTTCTGTCTGGAGTCCACCCTTTCCCAAGTGTGTCGAGCACATTTCTGTGCTACCGTGTTGAAAAAGCTTTTTGTCTTCATTCAGATAATAGTTTAATGCAGCTGTATTAATGACATTGAGGGTTGAGTTTAGCAAGAACTGAGTAGCTGTTACGTGATTAATAGGGTGGGTTCTTGGAGGTTAATAAAGCAGTGACCATGCTTTTTCCACAGAAAGAGACATTTCTTTTTCCCTTGTGACAACCTGTTTGGTAAATGAAAAAAAAAAAAAAGGCATTTGAACTATTCCACATGTTTAAATGTCAGTCCTTCCATCTGAATTGCAAATGTTTTAGTGAAAGAAAACCCTGAGCCTGCTCTTGATTTATTCAATAAATAGCGCTCTTTCAGGTTGAGAGAATTACAGTGGGACTTCACTAACCCATGTGCTCCTCTGCGCTGGAGTTGAAGAGGGAAGCTGTAGGAGGGCCTCTGCCACGTTAAAGTACTGCTTCCACAAAATACTCAGTTTGCCCTAGCGACATGACGGGATATTGGAAATAAAGCTACATTAAAGCTGTTAAAATAAATGACCCAAGTACATTTTATAGAGCAGCTTCATTATGTATCCACTTACTGGTTTAATACACTGAATAACTCTTACTGGGTATATGAGTAATTAACTTGGATTTACTGTAATCCATCTAATGGCAATTATAAAACAGCTGTAAAGAACTGAGTGTATATATCAATTTTTATTTCCCCTGTTTCTGCTAGAATTGGTTTGGGGTTGGGGAGAAGAATTAGCGAAGGACTGTGTGCAAGGCAAGAGCTGTGAAAAGCTGCTGTTTTCAAATGGAGGCTGTCAAATAGTCTGTGTTTATTTTGCTGAACTTAACAACAGCTTTTAAGAGCTGTTTTGGTGGAAATTTTAGACATACGGAATATGCACTCACAGTAATGTTATGTTAGGACATAAGAAATTAGAAATTCAAATAGACTTGAGAAAAATATTGACTTGACTGTCTGGCCAGATTGTATTAATTGAATGATGAATTAAATTAACAGTGGGCAGAAATAAACCAGGGAACAGGAACTGATTACCAGTGTTCATAAAACTTCTTAATTTTTAAAAATCGGCTGTTATTAGCATGCTAATTTTTTCTATCATTTTAACCAACTATATCTGCTCATTCTTCTGATAATTTTATATGGCTTAGTGAATTTAACAAGTTATTTTCTGATTCTAGAGTTACTTTGTTAGAGCTGATAATGGTGGAAGTCAGTCAGAACACCCAGTTACCAGTGAAGAAATGAATGTGTTCATGAGACATGCTGACTTCATTGCAAGCTGTTTCCAAGAGAAATGTGAAGCTGTGCTCAAGTTAACTTCTGCAGCAGATGCAGAAGATGAGGTATGATGGATAAAAACATTATAGTACTAGAATCTGAGTGATGAATCTTCATTGCAGCTGTTACCCACGTGGCAACTTGTGTACATTCCAAATTTATATTGGAAAAGTAGTGACAGAGTTCACAGGAGAATCTGTAAGACAGCAGCTCAGTTTTGCTTTTAGTTTGAGAATGACGAAGATACGGTACTTTGAGATAGAAATAAATCTACCGCATTGTTAAAGATCTCAAATTCAAAAATGTTCAAGTTTTCCACATGTTTGGATGTTTTATTATGCTCTTAGTAAGGATCATGTCTGCAATTTATTTGGTTGTGAATTATATTTTATTCAAATATGAATCAAAACTTTATTTATTTATAGTGGGAAGCAGCATCTCTCCCACCCTCCTTCCCCAAAATTGGGTTAAAAATTGAGTAAATGCCTTTTTTTTTTCTCCTTTTCCCTAGCAGTACTAAAGTAAGTAAATCTTGAGTGTTTTTTTAAGCTTAAATGACTGATGATAACTTGATAATTAATACATCATTAAGGTCCCAAATACTAGTTCTTTGCAAATGCATTTGGCTACTTGTCAGGCAGATGTTCCTGATCTGTTTGGGGACCTGGAACATCAAGTTCTGATCACAGAGAGCTGTGGCAGTGTGTGCGATTGGCCTCAGTGCAGGGGAGCTGTCTGAAACGTGTAGTCCATCCTCCCTGCAAGCCAGGGCTTTCGTTACTGACTCTTCCCCATTTCCCAATGATTTGGAGCTCTCTGGACCTCGCAAGGCACTGGCAAGGCGCACTCCTGGGGCCAGCTAGTGTCCACAGCATCAAGTTGCAGAGCTTGCTGGGCTCTTAGCGGCAGACGGTTTCCTGTCTCCTGAGCACCCAGACACTTGCCCCAACTCCAGTCCACTTGGAAGAAATCTGTTTATTGCTTCAGACTTAATGAACCGCTTCTGCTGAGGATGGCCACAATGAAGTCCCTTTGCAAGCTAAATAGGAAAGCTTTTATGGGTCACACATGGTTTGTGGGTTGCACTTTGGGAACCTCTGATGCAGAGTTGAGTCCGGGATGGCCTTATTTTATTTCCTCCTTATGAAGTATCCAAGAGTTGCTGGCTACTTGCCACACCATATAGTGCAGTAAGGAGGTTTAGGCCATCTAAGGGTAGAGGTCTCTTCAAATAATCTGGTGTTCTATTTTTCCGCTTACTTTCACAAGCTGCTTGAAGATCCAATAATGCCTTGGGAATGCAGAAAGCAACTTGCACCGTAACTTTCAGTGACCTTATTTGTGCTGTGTTAAGTCATCGTATTGTGAGCAGATAGTGCCAGGTCATATTGGTCTCAGTTTTTGATCCCTCTCATATAAAGTTTTAATGTTTTCAGCTGATCTAGGCGTGAGTTGGTTTTTTTGTTTTGTTTGTTGGGTTTTTTTTAAAGACAACTAGCCAGAAAACTAAAAGCCTGAGAAATCTAATACATTTTAGTCAAACATAGAATTAGTTATCACTGATTCTCACTGATTAATCATGCTTAGTTTCAGTAGTGTGACTAATGTTTTTCTTAATAAGGTATTTTAAAAAGATATTTTTAAAAATCACATCTAGCTTCTGTCTTGCCAAATGACCACAGTGGTATTTTGAAATTGTGTTACCAATATATGTGTAGTCGGAAGCATTTTATTGTTAAAACAAAATTAACCTGTAATACTTTCATTTGTAGAAACTCTTGAGAAACGGCTGTCGTAACTAATTTACTATCAAAGTGAAAAATATTGATCTTTAAATGCTCTTATATTGTAAGGTTATACAGTGTTTTACTTGCTGAATTTTTTATTTGTTTTAACAAACACAGAATTTTAAAATGTATGTTGAGAGGTGTTATGAAAAGATATCAAAAAATCATTTATGAGGAGATGATAGTTGGATACATAAAAGAACCCCAGCAATCACACAGCAATCTCTTCTTATCTGTCCGAGAAGCACAGCTTCCCCCCAGCCCTCAACTGCTTAGTCTAAGTTATGTTAGAAAACTTAATGGACTACTTCTGGAAAATGTGTCAGCTGGCAGTGAAGAGGACATATATTGAGACAATTCCATATTTATTTTTTTTCCCCTCTCCTTCTCTCTCTGCCACTCTTTCACCCCCCCCCCCCCCCCCCGCCTTTTTTTTTTTAATCCTGTGTGGTTACTTTCCAAGTATTCTGTGGTTTCAGTTCTTGGAAAAAAACATTTGTTTGCGCCTAGCAGAAGGAGGTCTCTGTCCAACTTGAAGGTGCTGGGACAGCAGTATTGAGAATATTGCTCTATAACTTGCCCTGCTTAACACTGACTTTTTATCCTTCTCTCACATAAACGTGATGTATGATAAGTTGAATAGCACTATTTGGTAGGAAATGTGGATCGTTTAATGAGCACTAAATAGAAGTCATAACTGAATAAATGGAGAGCAATGACAAGAATGGTTTTTATAAAGTTTGTGTATATGCATGTTATGCCTATACATTTATTCATAGCATGCTTGCTATGGGAAAAGAGAAATTCCAGCTTAAATTCATAAAACTGTGTCTTGTCTTACTAAAAATGATCAAAATTTGCACCAATTCCTCCTCAATTATATGAATATTTTAGTTTTTGTGTAAGAGGTGTACTTAACTGAAAAAAATGCAATTGTGCATGTAGAGTCTGTCATTAAAAATGCTGTAGGCAACATCTGTGATATTAAACTAAACTCTGCCTGGACATTTCTGTGGCCCTGAAGCCAAGTGCCTTGGTCAAGCTATGTCGGTACTAGTAAGTTGTCTTAGCCTCCAAAACTGGGAGGCTGCATTTGAAAACTGCCTTTTGGGAACGGTCCTTGAACTGGCCTGACTCCCAAAATGTTGTCTGGGTGTCCTATCCACTGTTTAATTTATTATATGTAGGCACTGCCTTTTTTCCCTAAGGAACCTCAGGTCTTGCAGCTTCCATCTCAAACCAATGAAAAGCTAATCATATGCTTCTGCAGTGCTTAAACCAATGTTTAAAATAGCTTTTCCATTATAAGCCTGACTTCAACATCAGTTTGCTCTCACTAACTTTCAAACATACTTGCAAAATAAAACCCTTCTTTGGACTTTAAGTTCTTATTTAATCTCTTTATAAGGAACATCTTTTCTCAGTCTCTCTCAAAATATGTTTGTTTAAAAACTCTTCAGTTATTTCCTTATTTACTTTTCAGATTATGTCCACACGAAGGTAGCTATCAGATTTCAAAATATTTTGGGGTTTGAACAGCATCTTGTTACTAAACTTAAAAAAGGAAGTATTCTGCTTTAGCTGCCTTTCTTTTTACAGATGGAAGGCAAAAAAAAAAAAAAAATTTTGGAAAGTGGTTCCCCCTGCCCAAAATCAGAGATATCTAAACAAGTTTTTGAATGTATCAAGTTTCAAATGTAGATAAGAATTTGGGAGTTCTTTTGTGCTTTTAAATAATCTGTTCCTCTTCTCAAATTTAGATGGAACAGTTTGCAGCCAGATGGTGGAATAAAAGAAAGGGATAGATGGTAGTAAAAAACCACTGGAAGAAATATGTAGAGGACAGTGAATTTTTTTAAAAAAAGAGGGTGGGGCGGGAAAAAAAGGATAAGTGAGAAAGGAAAAGCCACACCTCATAATATCTGCTGCCACAGAGCTTCCATTATATACGTGGCAATGGGGTACACGTAGGCAGCAAGGGCTGTTGTACCTTACTGGGTGTAGGTTTATAGTTGCCTATTGATACTTGTTGGCTTTACAGTTGGTAAAGCGTGTAGCCTTTTCTTGTGCAAAGGTAAAGGTTAAGTGTATGAACTGAAGAGGCTTTTGGTTAAGCTACTGTCTTGTAAGAATGCAAAATGGCTTAAAAAATTGTAAATACTTGCTTACTGTCTGTGAAATACAGTTGGGGTATTGCTACTTTATGACAGGTACCACCAATGTATTCAGCGACTGTTTTGTGCTGTGGAAAGCAATTTATTGCATAAGTTAGGGCAAGACCTGCACCTTCCTACACCTGTGTGAGGAGGGGGAAAAAAAAAGAAAATACACGCTTTAGGACCTGGACCCTATAGAGATTCCGTTGTCTTCAAGGAGCATAGGAAGGAGCAAAGAATGGATATAATCGTACTACTTCATTACTGAACGCTGTTGTTGGTGATTTCAATTATGTTATATTGATTATATGGATTTAAAAATATTATACTTCTGGTAAGTAAATGTCTCTTTGTCCTGGACCAGACAAGGCAGGAATAGTTACTGTGACCTATGTCAGAGCATTTTCAAGGCTACTTGCAGTTTACGTACCACACCTTGTGTGGAATCATCTTGCAGTCGTAGTCTGGTTCTTGAGCAATATGTGGTGTTCCAAATTATGCCATATGCTCTTAAGGTAGTTTCTGTAAGCACTGGATTGTCATTATAAGTACTCATCAACATAGTCTGTGAGAAAAAATAGTTCTCTGGCTGAATAAGTAATATGCAAATAAAATTGTGTGTTTCATACCTAACCAAAATGCTGCATCTATGATCCCAGTCCTATTTACCCAAGAATAATGTAAATTCTCGCAGCCAAAGTTCATTTGACCACAGAACTTTACAGAATTCCTGCGGATAACAAATTGGTGTCTTGCAGGCGGTGTTTGTGTCTTTAAAGTGGGACGCTCCTGCTGAATAAACTCAAAGAAAACATTTATACAGAAATAATTTTCTCAGCTAGTAATTTTCTGCATTTCTGCTTTTGGAAGCTACTGTGTTTTTGTTAAAATTTTATCCCTTATGGCTCTGTTTTTTGGTTTCCCCATGATTTTTCAGGTCACATATAACACTGACTTTAGAAAATAAATTACTGCAGTGTAATACACTATTGTTATTGTGGAAAGATGTCCTCATTTTATATAAATTTATTCTTGGCAAGTTAGAAGATCTGCAAGGAACCTGAGGTGCTGAGAGTTCCTGTCCTCTGTTTAGATCATCAGTTTTATGTTCTTATGGTATCCTTCATAAGCCATTTTCAGAAATGTAATTTTCATTTACAGGAAGCACTGGTTACAATTCGTCTTCTTGATGTTCTTTGTGAAATGACATCAAAAAACAGACAGCTAGAACATCTACAGGCTTTGCCTGGTTTGCTTGAAACAGCCATAGGTGAGTGAAAAGCCACAAGGTTTATTAACTGTTGGCTACCTCCAAGTCGTGTTGCTCTGTGAATGAAAACATGTTTTTCACAACTGGTGGTAATTATCGTTCTGACCTTTTAATAAAATAAATAAATAGGAGATTGAGTTAATCTACATTTTCAAATATTTGATTTGTTCCTGGAATTTTTCTGCTTCTCTACTCGCTCTGTTGGCTCCTATTACCCAACAGAGCCTTGATTCAACTGTCAGCAATGCGCTATTTATACAGGAAGAGTTGGGCAAAGGACAGCTGCTTCCTATATTCTTCCACTGGCTGAATGTATGTGGAAGAATTTCCTCAAGATGTAGAAAAAGGACTTTTCCATGCCTGTACCCTTCTGTTTCCCAAATTCCTGAACACTGAAACTAAGTATAGTTTGAATGTTCTTAACCAAATTCAGTCACTTTTAAAGGTCGATTTGAAAGCAGCTTTCTTCTGCTAAGAAACAGCAAGCAGAGAGCTGTACGCAAAGAACAATTAAGCCAAGGTGGTCCAGAGAGACCCTATGTACTTGGGGAGGAAGGAGGAGGAAGTATACATATCCTGACCTGTGCTTTCCTAAATCTCAACACTTTCTGAGACTGAGGTATCCTACCATTTTCTGAGAAAATTGTAAAAGTTTATGGATTTTAAAGAGAAATACCTGATACTTTGACTTAAACAGACAAACAAAAGGCAAAAAAGCCTGAAACAGCTGTTAGCTACAACTATTTTGAGATGTTTGGAGGGTCCTTGCTGTAAAAAAAATAAAACCAAGACAACCAAACCTCTATTTTTGATGACAGGTTCATAGTTTTATTGCTTACAGTAAGATGACTAACAACAAGATCTGTTTTGTGTGTGTGTGTTTTGAGGAGACTCAAAGTTATGCATCTGAATGCTTGTATAGTCTTTCAACTTAAATGACGCTTTTCCAGGAGCTTGCAGATCACTTAAGTTAGCAGCATATAGGCCAATCCTCCTTTCTCTAGCTGTGTGCAGACTGACTTTTCATTAGCATGGAGACAGCTGCAGAGAAATGGGTGCAGGCTAAAACATTGCTACCGTGTGCATCCTACGTGTTTCCCACATGTCCTCAGCCAACAGGAATTCATCAACTTGTATAATTTGTCTTTAAGACTACTTTTGGCTACAAGATTCCTTTAATCCTAGATTAGCAAAAAAGGGCAAAAAACTGTATTGATGTGTTTTATCACCTTCAGTCTTTAGTTCTGAAGATCAGAAGAGTAAGACTGGATAGTGCAAAAGATTTTCATCTAATAGACCTTTTGATGAAGCCATTCTTCAGTGTACACCATGAGAAATTTCCTATTGGAAATTACTGAAAGATTGCTTGAAAGATCTGAAAAATATGTGAATGATCTTTTAAGTATCAACTAAGGAGTGTGTTTTGCTATTTTTCAGTAATGGTTGGATGAAGGTAGACAGTAACCCTGCAGTGTTAATAATATCATTAGCACTGTTTACAGCTTGCACTGTGCACAGTGTTTGAGGAATATCACCAGGGAGGATTGAGGGGCATTTTGGAGGAATTGCTCTTTGGGATAATGAGAGAATGGCAGACTGAGATGTCCTTTAGTTGAGAGCATGGGTGACGTACTGGGAGCAGTTGCTGTGGTGTGTTGATGTGCAGTGTTTGAGGAACGCTGTTCTCTCTGGGTTGGCATCATGCATGGAAGGTGGCTGCTTTTCTTCCACATTTTCCTGTAACTCTCCAGGTGGATGCATTGCTCATTGCATTTTTGTCTCCAGTGTAATAAAATCTGAAGAGTTTTATTTAGTTTTTGTGGGGGTTTTGTTTTATTTTTTGTTTTTAATTCTTTCATTCAGGGTCCCTCTTAAGGGCAAGCAGGCAGAAGGTTTAGGAAGACCGTGGAATTCTTACGTGTTTGTGTGTGAGAAAATACTAGGGCTGTATGGCAAGGAAGCACACAAAATGAATGCCATGAGAAGGATATGAGACACTGCTGATTTTCACGAATTTACAAAAGCAAATAGAAGATTGTGTTAAAAAGCTATTTTCTGATGATGTTTTTTAGGGGCAATCAGGAGATTGATTGGTTTTTTCCTATTTCAAAATATGAACAAATGAAGTGGTAGCTCTCCTGCGGGAGGCCTCTAGGCCCCATTATAGTTTCATATTTTAAAAGAACTACCAAAAATGTATTTAACCTCTTTATCAACACAGAGGTTTTTTTTCTTCTCCTGTATCAGCTGTCTGGGAATGAAACTATAATATGGTAGCCTATGAAGTTTCTTCTAATTTAAATCCAGAAAATCTAGTGCCCATTCCACTATGGATGTTGTCACATCTAGAGCAGAGGGAGCATAGGGCTTAATTACCACCCTGTGCTACAACATGGTTTTGCTGCGTTGTTGCTCCGATGCAAGTTGCACGAAGCATCTTGGGGACAATGGCATGCCAGGCCATTTATTGGTATTGCAGGTTGCTTAGAGGAAAAGTACTTCTTAATTTTTAAATATAGGTTCAGCTGTTACTGAATTGGCTGCTCAGCTGTACGGGCTCTCAGGTGTTCATAGGATTTCAACTTTTCTTCTGGGTGTGGTCTCTTTGTGGAATGTTGTTTTCACATGTTTTAGTTTCCCTTTTCCTGATTTCCCTCTGGATCATTGTAGAAAAAAATCCTAGTTGCTCTAAACTAGCATTTAAAAAATAGGAACATTAGTATTTCTGAGCTGGTGAGATTATGGCACTGAAGGATTTGTAAAGATGTGTCAAAGTGCTAGATGTACTAGAAATCTTTTCTCATATTACAGAGCTAGGAACAGACTGGAGAAGAGAGGAGAAAAAAGTCATTCTACGGTTAGTATGTGTTGCTGTGACAAGTTTGAACTAACTACCTTGGGTTTAGAAATACATCTATGGTGTCAGAATTATCAACAGGCTACAAATTCTGATTCTTCAAGTAGAGACCGATAGCACCAGACTTCAGACACTATATAAGCGTGTAAAAAGGATGCAAAAATACCTGCTAACCTTGGGATCGCCTTGTATGATTATACTAGCACAAATTAAATTTAAGAAAACTTTCAAAGTTCTTTTGACATTGCTGAATATCTGAAATTATGTTAATTAAATTTGAACCTAGTAGTAAAGCTCTGTGCAAAGTAATAATTTTTCATCTGGTAATTAATTAAAATATTCTTGTTTTCTGTAGATACCCTGAGATTAACTCATCTTGCTGGGAAACAGGCTGTAAATATTTTCACCGCCACACATGCTATGACAGGGCAGGAAGAAATTTCACATCCAGCTGTGGGTTTTAAATCTCATCTCATTCGTTTGATTGGAAATTTGTGTTACAAAAATAAGGAAAATCAAGACAAGGTAAGTTTATACTTTTTTTTTTTTTTCCCCCCTGGTAGAAATTTGACATGTGAAAAGATGTGTATGCCTGACCATGACTTCATTGATGAAAATACATTGATGATCTACAAATAGAGGTTAGACTTGGTCTTGTGAAGGAGGTAGATTTTTTTTTTTTAGTGTCTTTGAGTTACTGTAACAGGTATGTTAACTTTTTACTAACAATGTAATGTGTGCCTGTCTATCTTTTGCTTCAGTCCTGTAGACTGCAAGCCAGTACCTAATTCTTTTATTGTTTTCACATTTACACTTTATTTGAAAAGAAAATGTCTGAGACTAAACCTCAACTTCACTTTGAAGGGAAATGGATGGGAATTGTTGCATGAACTTAATTTTTAATATTTGAGTTAGTCTCTAATGCTTTTTCCCTCCTCCCAACCCTTAAATTTTTTCATGCCACTTTAAAAATGTAGGTCTGCTTCCATAAAATCACTTTGAACTTTATGTTTAGATTTCCTGTATGGAAAACTTAGGTTTGTTTCCCCAATGAGGAAAAAGAAGGAAGAGCAGCAAGTTTTTAACTATGAAACCCTTTTTCTTAGTGTGATAAAAGATGTTCCTCCAAGACTTGTTAGACTGAAGTAATTTCAATGAGAAAAGCAGTAATGAAATAATGTCTTTCGATTCATCTGAGCACTTCTGAAAATTAAGTAGATTCCATTTCTCATATGGCAGCCATAGTGTAGATACAACACATGGCGTATTACAGTAGCCTTAGCTTCATGAAAGCTTTCTGTTTCTCTGGTTAATCCTTGTGAGTTTCTTGTTGTAGAGAAACCCTCTGTTGATTCCTGTATCTTCCTTTTCTCTTAGATTTCCTTATTTGTCTAACAAATGCTAATAAAATATTATTAATCCTATTAATCACTCTTGGATAGCTCTGTCTCTGACCGGTTATGATGTAATATGTGTTTATGTAAGTGAAATACATTTTTGTGGAATACCTTGTGATAATGGAGGTGAGGGGGTTGCTTTCATTTTGAAAGGGTTGATTTACTGCTTATTGTTCATTTTCGCTGGGATTTTCAAAGGCCCCTGGAGCAATTAGGCATGCAGGCTTAGTGTTTTCAGTGGAAGTTGGGTATTAACTTGCCTTAAACTGCCTGCACGTATTATTGCTTTATGCTGTCTTGAAAATTACTTAGATTCTTGTGTGTGATATCATGGAACGTTACTTGAGTTCTGTTGAAACTTTAGAAATGCCAATATTATGATATCCTGTCTGTACCTTCAGTCTATTTCATATGTTTAAATTAGTTCTAATAAACACACATGTCATTTTTAAGGCAGTTTTCATACCTAAACACAGGCTTGTGAGGACAGGGCAAGTAGCCTGTATCATTGCACAGATAAGAAAACTGAAGTTTTGACATGGGAGTGAATTGTTCAAAGTGGTGCATGTGTCAGACCTAGAACTGAATGAAGATAGGGTTAGTTCCTGGGTTCCCATGTCTCTCTTCAGAGTAATATCTCACAAAATAGGTCTTATTTTATATCCATTACTGGGTTTACACAGAGTTTACTTTCTATATTCAATCAAAAGTAATTTAATACAGGGTAGATTGTGGGTTTATATGACAAGCCAACTGACCAATGCATCTGAGAGACCTTGGGCTTTACCATTGGCTTTTGTGTGACTTAGCGTGTGATATGTAGGCACAAGCTGGAGAAGTGGCTTTCTCTTCAGTCAGTTTAGCTGTTTGGCATGAGGGGGCTGCACGTTACTTACCAAAGGCTCTTGAACAGCAATGTTAGTATTCTGACTCTTTAATGAACTGAGGCACTTGTTTTCTCTAATATTTTTCTGTAATTTCCAGTACCAGTAGAGCTCTTTTCCCCGTGACAATGATAATGCATTAGTAAACAGAGTAACAGCATACTACTACTACTAATAAAAAAATGTAACCCTTATATTTGTATTATAACCTTAGTGCTTGGTGTTGGGTCTGCCTGACTTGTTCTGAAGACATAAGTAGTCCCCAAAGACTTGGGGCTCAAACGGTGACTTGGGCTAAGCCCTCCAAGTAGACAGAGTTGCATCACTGTCTTCAGGAGCTTCTTCAAGAGTAGAGTGACAACTTGCTTGTTCACTGGGAGGTGGGTCTTGAGCCAGCCTACGCCTCATGCAGCACGTGTCTCCTAAAGTACGATGGTGCAGTCCTACTGCATGGGGCACTGGTGACAGAGTTAAAGGAACAGTGAACGCCTGGAGTGGGAGGATGATTGCTCTGCAAAAGCTGTTTCTCCATGTCTGTTTATGGTCTCCACCTGCTATAAGAACAATAATTTCAGGAAATTAGTGCACTGGTTTGTTGGCAGTGGTGAAAAATCTTGTAATGTTTTGGAACAGAAATATCTTGCTAGTGCTTTATTGCTTTTTCACTTTCTGTTTAAAAACATTCTTTGTTTTTAAAAAGCATTCTTTAGCTTCTACTCTGTTAGCATTAGGAATGCATTCTTTACATATTTTCTTCCTCATAGTTTTATTTACACTATTGCGATAAGTTCTTAAGATGTAAGGGAGTGGGCAGACATGTAAGCTGTAAACTGAGATGCAATTATTAAAATGGGTCTTGCCAGGCTTGCTGCCCACTTGCATGTTTTGCAAGGCTGGATGGGTTGGTATTTGTAAGAAAAGCACCTGATAAAATGTTTGGTTTGGACTGATAAATGTTGGGTACATGCATGTCCTGAGTTGCACACGCTTTTTCATGAAGAGGAGAGAAGAACAAATAGAAGTGCTGTACTTAGGACACCAAGTATTGAGCTAGTTCCGTGTTGAACCTGCCAAGAGCCTGCAATGGATGTGCAGTTCTGTGCTTGCTCTCTCTGTGGGGGAAAGAGCTGTCAAGAGTTATTGTCATAAATGCAGGGCAGTCCTGTGGCTTGTGAAGGAGACATAACAAAATACAAAGATACACTATATGTTTTTATTAAATATACTGAAAGGAAGGAGGTGGGTTGTCAAGTGGAGCAAGAAGTAGAGGTTTTGGCTGGTAGTTGATGAATGAAGTGATCAGAAGGAAAAATGTGAAAACTCCTCCATACTCCTCTCCCCTTGTTTGACTTGCCTTCTAAACACCTCAATTTTATCATCAGGACAGAATTTATATTGTTTTCTTGGGAGGAGGCTTTAGGAACTTATTTGCTACTCTCACTTTTAAAGCTATGAAGTGATGGATTCAGTGCAGCTCTTTCTGCTGGTTTAGTATAGTAGAACTATTTTAGTAAAGAATAAAGCTTAGGAAGGAAACCTAATGAATGAAGTATTCATTCATTATTTGATGCTGTCCAGAGGGACCTTGACAGGCTGGAGAGGTGGGCCCATGTGAACTGCGTGAAGTTCAACAAGACCAAGTGCAAGGTCTTGCACATGTGTCAGCGCAATCCCAAGCACAACTATAGGCTGGGCGAGGAATGGATTAAGAGCAGCCCTGAGGAGAAGGACTTGGGGGTGTTGGCAGATGAAAAGCTCAACGTGAGCCCGCAGTGTGCACTTGCAACCCAGAAGGCCAACCGTATCATGGGCCACATCAAAAGAAGCATGAACAGCAGGTTGAAGGAGGTGATTCTGTCCCTCTACTCTGCTCTTGTGAGACCCCACCTGGAGTACTGCGTCCAGCTCTGGGGTCCCCAGCACAAGAAAGACATGGACCGGTTGGAGCAAGTCCAGAGGAGGGCCACGAAGCTGATCAGAGGGCTGGAGCACCTCTCCCATGAAAACACACTGAGAGAGCTGGGGTTGTTCAGCCTGGAGAAGAGAAGGCTCTGGGGAGACCTTCTAGCAGCCTTCCAGTACCTGAAGGGGGCCTGCAGGAAAGCTGGAGAGGAACTGTTTACAAGGGCATGGAGTGATAGGACGAGGGGTAATGGCTTTAAACTAAAAAAGAGAGTAGATTTAGATTGGGCATAAGGAAGAAATTCTTTACTGTGAGGGTGGTGAGGCACTGGAACAGGTTGGCCAGAGAGGTTGTGGCTGCCCCCCTCCCTGGAAGTGTTCAAGGCCAGGTTGGATGAGGCTGTGGGCAACCCGATCTAGTGGAGGGTGTCCCTGGTCTAGTGGAGGGTGTCCCTGCCCATGGTAAGGGGGTTGGAACTAGATGGTCTTTAAATGTCCCTTCCAACCCAAACCATTCTATGATATAATAAAGGATATAATTCTTTATTGTAGAAATGAAACAAATATGAAATAGGTCATAACAATTAATCTCCACCCTTATTTTTCTGTTCATTTACAAGAATATGTACTAGAAGGTGAGATGACTCATTTCTGCCTTATTGTGACAGATGGCACTGTTCTGTACAACCTTATTACCTTTCCCTGAAACTGTTGTTTATGTTGTGAGGTGTTTATGCAGTATGACTTGTTTAAAATACTTGATTTAATTGCAAGTGTCATCAGTACTTGAATAAGGAACAGAATAGCGTAAACTTTATTCTGCATTGTTTCCCTTCCTCTTTTGTAAAGAGAGGAATTATGTAGACTTCAGTCACATAACCTTACTGGAGGTAGTAAATAGAAAATTGAAAGGAAGTAGAAAGCTTGACAAAGTTTAATTGCAGTCTTTATTCAGTATTCACTTTAGTTCACTACTACCTCTGAGATCAAACAGGGGAATCTGAATTGCCTGGGGGTTCTGTCCTGTGAAAACTATTACTGAAGGATGCAGTTGTCTGGAACGAGCTAGATGCAAGACGTGAGCCGCGTTCCTTGCGATGGGGGAGCAGCCAGCTGGCAGAACATCAGCATGCTGAGATCATCCTGTACTGTTGCCTTTTGTGAGGGATCCTGAAGAGAAAAAATGTGACGTTTCTGAATGCAAAATTAAGCCTAACTTAGAAAGAACAAAACACTTAGTTTGGGTTTGGTGTTGTAATCTAGTTGCATTGGCTTTTCCGTTTTTAACTGACTCTTGTTACTGATAGGATGGTCAGTTTATTGCTACCTACTTACTTTGTATAGCAATACAGCTAGTATACTGGGACAGTTTGATACATGCTGAGAGATCTCTATCCCCTGCAGAATAGTGAATATGCACAAGTATATTTTTGAGATGTCTCTCTTGCTTAATCAGCCTGTTAAAAACAAAGCCTGTCCCTTCAGGTGAAGAAAGTAGTCCATACCCTTATGCCAAGGACTTTTTAGATACTGGGGATGCTGATGGATAATACGATGTTAATCTCATAATGTGTGTTTCATTGGTCAAGTTGTTCTGTATGTAGGAGAAAATATTTTAAATACAGAGTTGTCTTTGGTACTGGCACCTTCTTACCTAAATAGACTCACTCTAATGAGGTGAACAATTCCAGAGGGAAATTTTTTCACATGTCTGTTTTTTATTTGAGATGGCAGCAATGCTTCCTCTAATGCAATTATATTGGGGTTTGTCAATGCAGAGTTGAGAAGTCTTCTGGGAGAAAAGGGGACAAAAAAGCGCTTCTACAGTTAAAATTAATCTTAATGAAAGTGGCAAGTAAAACATCTGGATACTGTTTAATGTGTTTAATGTAACTTGGACTTTTTTTTATATACGTCTAAGCCAAATTGTTTTATATGAGACTAGTTCCCTAATTTGAAGACTGTTCTACCTGACAGTATGAACAAGATTTGACTTGTTTGGAATTCAGTTTTCCATTCTTTTTTTCACTGGGGCAGAGTGTGCAAGGACTCCAGTTAGAATACAGCTAGAAAAAGGTGCCAGCATCTGTAGATTGAATTGTGACCATTCAGCTCTTTAACTTAATCTTCTTACTGTAGCAATTATAAAACAGAAAATTTCAATCTAAAGACAAATACTTTGTTTTTTTAAACAATTGGCTCTTTCTCATCTAAGGTTTTCAGAAAGACTGTATGAGCTTATCGGTTCTTTTTCTTCAGAATTAGTTTAACTTCTTAAAGTAATTACATTCTTCCTGACGTGGCAGGATTTGGAGTTACTTGCAATGAAGAACGTCACACATTTATCTGCATATGCTGTTGAGAGAAGGAGGAGAGAAATAAAACCCTTCATTAGAAACCTACATAACTGTGATTATTATATTTTCCTAATGTTAAACAGAAGCCTAATTAGTATAGAGATATCCCAAGTAGAAAAGTGTCTGTGGTTCAAGAGCATCTTTAAAAGTATTTGTTGTGACATACGAGGTAACTGTCTCTAATCCTGGTTCCGTATGGATTTTCTGTTAGTCTTCAGCACTGTCACAATCGTGAATCCTTAATGAACTGCCCAGATTTTCATCAAAGTGCTAGAGACTGTTAAACAAAAAAAGAATCATGAGATCTCCAAGTGATGGGACAATGTGAGCAATAAAGGGTTGATATGGAGTTTTTTTGCCCTGAGGTCAGAGATGCATGCCTAATGCAGTATGGTTTGTAAAGCCCTGAATTATTTTTATAACTGTGTGATTCATTTGTTGTTAGAGAATAATACAAAACTTTATTCTGTTGTGCTGCCCCTTTATAGGCAACAAGTTAATGTTCCCTCTTGAACTGCTTCTATCCCCCCTTCTGCTCCACCAATTTTTGGCCATTGATACAGTTGATCCAGTCGTTCCTTATGACGTGTCCAGTTTGACCAATTTCACTTGAAGCCTTGATCATAGAATGCATAGAAAGTTTTCTCTTGCAAGGAACTTAGATGCAGTTTCACATTAAAGGTAATTTTAATAGTGCATTAGCTTTTTTCATTTGTTTGCTTTTCTTTAGGTTTTATTTTAAACAGCTTCCATTTGATATTTAAATTGCATACTACATAGAGACATCTTCACAAATTGATTGTCTGGATATCCTCAATGATTAGGTGAAGTCTGACATATGCACGGTACCATATTTCCCTTCTAGTATATTATTTGCCTGCTTCATGTGGAGGATTACCGTAATTACCATCTAACAGATAAAGGTGTATAAAGATCAATCTGTATATTATTATGTTCTCATGAATCATAGGCTGAGACTTTGACCAAACCTTGAATATACATAAACTACATTGGTTTCTGCCAATGTAAAGATGTCTGTAGAATGATGATTTTATGCAACATACATTTGCCAAAAGCAAGAACAGAACAGGACTTGGGCATTTTGGAATAAAAGAAAGATTGTGGGAGGAGGATTATTATTGTGAAGTTCATAGTGTTTTAAATTAAGATGTTGGATAGCTCTAGAAATTAAATTAATTGCTTTGATTTATAGTGGAGAGGGAAGATAGAAAAGAGTAAGATGACTAGATGTCTTCTAAGATTCAAAATTAAAACAAGCTGGCTCTGCATACATTTCTAAGCAGTCAGTACCAACTTAAAGGCTTGTTGGCCTCTTCTTGACTCTGAATGGTTTTTTGAACCCTATTTGGTGTTGAACCCTATTACCATTGCGGCACAGCACAGGACTCTAGCCCTTTTTAAAGGAAGGCTCAGCATGCCTTGTCAAACAGCCATTTCCAGACCTTTTACAAACTCACAATAACCACTTATTCTAAGCGTTGAAACTGCATCTATAGCATTGATATTTAATGTGCCTGTTTAAGATGAGTAGCTTGTGTACAAAATACTCATTTTAGGCCAGACTGAAATCTTAAAATTAAGGTATTGACCTTTATATGGAAGAATTCTCAGAGGTTCCTGTGACTCCTTTCCTGGCCCGATGGGCTGAGTGGTAGTTATCATACCTGTGGCAGACATGAATTAAACTTGGTGCTCACCAGAGAGTGTTCTGTACTGTTACAGGCTTTTTAGAATTGTCAGTTTGCGGAATGGCCTTATGTAGTACTTAACTGTGGTGGGTTGACCCTGGCTGAGGGCCAGGTGCCCACCAGAGCCGCTCTATCACTCCCCTCTTTCATTAGACAGGGGAGAAAAGGTACAGTGAGGGGAAAAAAAACCAAACTTATGGGTCGAGATAAGGACAGGGAGAGATCATTCTCTAATTATCATCATGAGCAAAACAGACCGAACTTAGAGAGGGAATTCATCTTATTTATTACTAAGCAAAACAGAGTAGAGGAATGAGAAATAAAACCAAATCTTAAAACACCTCCCCCCACCCCTCCCATCTTCCCAGGCTCAACTTCACTCCCGGCTTCAACCTCCACCCCCCTCAGCGGCACAGGGGGACGGGGAATGGGGGTTACGGTCAGTTCATCACACCTTGTTTCTGCCGCTTCCTCATCCTCAGGGGGAGGACTCCTCTCATCGTTCCCCTGCTCCAGCGTGGGGTCCCTCTCATGGGAGACAGTCCTTCACGACCTTCTCCAACGTGAGTCTCCTCTACAGGGTGCAGACCTTCAGGAGCAGACTGCTCCAGCGTGGGTTCCCCCACGGGGTCACAAGTCCTGCCAGCAAACCTGCTCTGGCGTGGGCTCCTCTCTCCACGGATCCACAGGTCCTGCCAGGATCTTGCTCCAGCGCGGGCTTCCCACGGGGTCACAGCCTCCTTCAGGTGCCTCCACCTGCTCCGGCGTGGGGTCCTCCACGGGCTGCAGTTGGAATCTCTACACCCCCTCATCCTCCCTCCATGGGCTGCAGGGGGACAGCCTGCTTCACCATGGTCTTCACCACGAGCTGCAGGGGAATCTTGCTCCGGTGCCTGGAGCATCTCCTCCCCCTCCTTCTGCACTGACCTTGGTGTCTGCAGAATTTCTTACGTCTTCTCACTCCTCTCTCTGGCTGAAAAAGCTCTCTCTAACTGTTTTTCTCTTTCTTAAATATGTTATCACAGAGGTGCTGATTGGCTTGGCCTTGGCCAGCGGCGGGTCCGTCTTGGAGCCAGCTGGCATTGGCCCTATCAGACACAGGGGAAGCTTCTAGCAGCTTCTCACAGAAGCCACCCCTGTAGCCCCCCCCGCTACCAAAACCTTGCCACGCAAAACCAACACATTAACCTGAAAGGTGTATTGTGTAGCAGTCCTCGCTGCTTGGAGTAATTTCTGTAAACACCAGCTTGAACCATATAATGAGGGGGTTACAGCTGTGCTGTGGATATTGCAGGTGGTTCTTAGTGTGTTACCTCCTTTGTAAAACAGAGGAGTGTCCTCCTGGGCTTTGCAGGTGCTTTCTCTCTTCAAGAATAGCCTCAGCATCTATTGGGCAAATGTCCTGGTTTAAAGTCCGCTGAAATCAGAAAATGTCTTTGCATTCCTCAGCGATCTCGATCAGCCTCATCATTTTTTCTTCTGGGTGTATATTTTGAGGCATATAAAGATGGGAGGTGATGTGGCCTAGCTTCTAGAAAAAGGAGTCTGGGAGTCATGACAACTTTTTTTTCCTTTCTCCAGCTTGGATTCAGCTACTGTAGTAAGACATGGGATGTTAAAGTTCTAGTTGCTTGCAAAATATTCTGAGGTATTCAGAGGTTGTTGTTGTTCCATATAGCATTCTCAGTTAAGTGAAGAGCACCATATCAACCAAAAATGTTTCTTGCTAGTTTACTAGATGGTGAAGAACTGAACTTGTTTGGGGTACTCAATGTTAGGAAAACTGCTCCTAAAATAACCACCTTCTGATGTGGCTAATTTAATGTCAAAAAAGACTCAGAAGACCGTACCCTGTATTACAGGAAGGGGATTTATCTGTGTTTCCTGCGTTTTACTGGTGTTACTGATTGCTGGGAGCAAGACCACCATAAGCAAGACCACCATATGTGGAAGAATGTCTACCTTTCTGAATACTTTTTCTCCAGTTCAGATCTGAGTTGTTAATCCAAATTCTTTCCACATTTACTGGTGTCAGATACAAGTGACATGTATTTTCTGTTACTATAACGAGGAATTTCATTAGTTTTCTATGTTGTTTTTCATTGTTCTGACCTCATCATGAACTTTGAGTTTCTCTGTCTTTTCTTAACTGCCATCCCACATAAAATTTCTTTCAGGGTTGGGTTTTTTTTGTTGTTTTTGGTGGGGGTTTTTTTGTTGTTTTTTTTTTTTTTAAAGCAGCACCAGACTTCACAATGGGCTGATGTTATAATGCTGTGAGTGTTGAACGTGATCCCTTTTGGATACGTAAAACTTTCCCTCCCTTTCCGTTAACAAGAGGTTGTGTTTGCTGCTTTCAATACCCTGTGAGGCACAGGAATCAGTCATCTTTTCAACTATTTCCTGGGTAGTTACTAAATTTTGGTTACTGTCAGATATTAAAGTTTCTCAGCTTGTATTTTTATGACAATCCTGAAGCTTATAAACGTAGGTACAAGCAGAAAAAATGAAGATTCTCTGTTTTGTTGGGTGTTGAGATTTGGCCGTTGCTACTTGTAATTTATCAGTTCAGTTCACATTTTGGAAGCACCAGTAAAATAGTTTCATTGAAGAAATAATGAAGCATGACATATGTGATAGACTACATTTTGTGATGAATTTACCACAGTAACTCTTGGGTTTAGTGGTACTCTGTGCTACATTCAGGGTGAGGAGGACATGAAGGAGACTTTGTGTGAAGGCTTGTGGAAGGGGGTGGTGGAAGATTCCTTACCAGGGATCAACAAGCAGGATGCTGAATGCATGCCACTGAGTCCCGATATTAACTTCCCTACCAAAATCAGAGAAGCATCGAGCTAGACAGAAGCTTACAAATGTGCTTACAGAAGTCTGGTGTTCAGTTTCTGTTTCATCGCAGTGGGGTTCAGTTACTTAACTACCTCCACTCCTATGGCAGCCTATCATTAGGTTCAGTAGAGGTGTAATGTCTTGCAGGCTTCAGCCTGGCTTTGCCTTATCAAAAAAGCAGCTGTGAGCCTTCAGTTCTCTTTGCCTGTGTGCCTTCGAGCCAGTTTAACTTCTGTTACCAGCCATGAAAATTGTTTGCTAAAACTCCTCTTGAAGCACGTGAGGCCGTATCGGAGCACCTAGTCTTCAGATAGAGACCAAACATTTGGTTCTCTTGGGGTTTTGGGTTTTTTCCTTTCCTCTGTTTTTCTTTGTGCCTTTGGGAAGAGGAAGGAAAATGTAGTGACTGTCATCTGCAATTTTTAATTTCTGCCATTGGGTGATGCTGTTTGTTCTAAATTGTAGACCTGCAGTATTCTGCTCCTTGCTGTTCAGCATGGCAATGCTTGGGCAAAGTCTGGTGGTGCTGGTGCCCAAAGGGAACCAAAGTACTTGGATAGTCTCATTTTTGAAGGCTGCAGAAGCAGGGGTGAGAGGAGGGGGAAGGAGGAGGAAATATGAGGATGCACATGTCTGTGTGGGCAAAGGTTCTGCCTGTTCAACTCTTATTTGCAGGATTCTGTTCAGTTATCTTTTATGCTTGAAATGCGGGGCTCTTTGAAGAGCCCCAATATTTTTAGAGGGAGGCAATAATATAAAAATAACTGCTGATCACTTTTTCATCCTTTTATTAACTATAGATTATCTAATCTCCTTGCTATCAACAGCCAATGTGTGGAAGAAACCTACCTCGCTTTTCATGCTTTCTTTTATCTATGCAGTGGTAGAACAGGTGAAGAGAAGAGAACTTCTTGTAATCTTTAAGGAGATTTTAGAAAAATATCTCAGTTCTCAGATTGTTTAAGGACTTCATTAATAGTGAGGACCTTCTGTCTGTGTTTTGATGGAGAACAGACTTAATAATATTCCCTGTACAGTCTATTGATATCTTTATTTTGGCAATTCACATTAACTGTCCTTTTTGAAAAATTTCTATTCTTTAATGAAAAAAGCTCAGTATTTCCATAAAGAAGTGGCAAAGATAAAAATTGTCTCATTAGTGGGCATTTAAATGTTTAAAACTGCATGTCTCCAAGCTCACACATCATAGTTGCAGTCAATCAGACTTGTTCAGATTGCTATTGCAGAAGTGGTTTGCTGGAAGGATTTCAAAGGGACATTGACCAAAGGTCTAGTAAAGACACTGGAAAAACAATTGGGTTTTAATTTAAGTTCCTTGAATTGACCACTGCCTATATTTAGATGTTGTAGCAGTGGGAGCAGCATCAAAGCACTATGATAAGGGATCTCTGTGCTGAAAGTCAGAGCACCAAGATGATGTTGAATTAATCCTCTGCTGTTTGTGAAATGCAGAATGAGCTAAATTTGCAAAAGCCAAGATGATGTCATGATTGTATGTATTAAGCTTTAGTTGATTAGAGACTGCTAGCAGGATTCCTTCCATCTTCCCTCCAAGCATTTCCACCAGAAAACACCACAGGACCGGTTGCTTCCATCACGTATTCTGATGCTAAGCTCTTCTGTAAGGACAGAAGAGACCTGTGCCTCCAATGTGATTTTTTCTTCTCACTTGTAAGATTATCACTCAGTAGGGTCAGATTAAGTGCTTGCTAATAAGCAGCGTATATTCAGGTGGAGGATCCCCATAGGTTTAGCATGAGAGAGAGTAACTGAACAGACAACGGTATTGCACATTGTTTGTCTGCCTTCCAGACACTGATACAGGTTCCTGTGGACTCTAGCAGGGTTGTATCTGCTTGGAAAAAAAAAGTGATAATACAAACATAGTCTTGGAGAAGATGATTATTTGGGCATACTGACTTACTAAGTTTTCAATGCATCCTCACAGTCTGAAATTCTGAATTTTTTTATTTTTTTTTTGGCCACTGATTGAGGATTGAGAGAAAACAAACGTCTGTGTGCAGGTTCCAAATGGCTAAGACAAGTATAGAAACTGTTGGCAGTAGTGATAAACAAATAAGGGATGGTTTTGACCAAAGTAATTATTTGCAAGATAAAGCAAGATGGAAGTTCAATAAAATAACTAATATGTAATCATTCTGGTGGGTTATCATAAATGTCCTGTAGGTGTAAAAAAATTTGGTGATATGAGGAGGTACAGAAGAGAGCTCTACTTAATTTTGCATGCACTTTGAGGACTAACTCGCACACTTGTAAGAATTTGTTTCTGAAATTGCAAATGCAGTCTTTCTGTCAAGATGATGTTCTTATCTTAGTGTTCATTGTTTTTATTTATGAAATGGAATATTTGCCATAATTCTAGGAAATAGGCAAATGGATAGTCAATAGAAATCAGCTATTTTCTGGTTTACTGTCTGTAATCTGTGTAATTTTATATGTGTATATATATAACATATATAGGCATGTATATGTGTATATTTTATATATTTAGGCACCTGTGTGTTATATATTTACATATACATGATAAAGAAGTGTGGCCAGCAGGTTGAGGGAGGTGATTCTGCCCCTCTACTCTGCTCTTGTGAGACCCCACCTGGAGTACTGCGTCCAGCTCTGGGGTCCCCAGCACAAGAAAGACATGGACCGGTTGGAGCAAGTCCAGAGGAGGGCCACGAAGCTGATCAGAGGGCTGGAGCACCTCTCCTATGAGGACAGGCTGAGAGAGCTGGGGTTGTTCAGCCTGGAGAAGAGAAGGCTCTGGGGAGACCTTCTAGCAGCCTTCCAGTACCTGAAGGGGGCCTGCAGGAAAGCTGGAGAGGAACTGTTTACAAGGGCATGGAGTGATAGGATGAAGGGTAGTGGCTTTTAACTAAAAGAAGGTAGGTTTAGATTAGATATAAGAAAGAAATTCTTTCCTGTGAGGGTGGTGAGGCACTGGACCAGGTTGCCCAGAGAAGCTGTGGCTGCCCCCCTCCCTGGAAGTGTTCAAGGCCAGGGTGGATGGGGCTGTGGGCAACCTGGTCTAGTGGAGGGTGTCCCTGCCCATGGCAGGGGGGTTGGAACTAGATGATCTTTGAGGTCCCTTCCAACCCAAACCATTCTACAATTCTATATACATACACACATAAACTTGTTCATTGCCTCAATATACTCCTGTGTCGGGGGGCTTCTTTGGAAAAAGTACAGAAGAAGGGTGTTATTTTTGGTTGCAACTAATTGCATTGTACATCTTTGATTTACTAATTTTCCCACAAGCAGAATTTAGATTATATTACTGATATGTACTGTGAAGGGGATTTTCAAATATGAGAGTAATTAATCTCTTGAGTAAGAATCATAACTTTTGTTCTATTCCTGGGAAAAAAGTTGCATTGTTAAATTAAAAAAAAAAAAAAGAATAAGTTCTATGTACCTTCTTAGATCTTTTTTTCATTGGTGGCAAGATGTTGTCTTTTGGCATCTCTCAATGAACTTCATTAAGACTGCTCCATAGTTCATTTTTTAATTATGTGGAAAGGAAAAAAGAAAAACAACATTGATACTTGAAAACATGAAAAATTTTGTCTGATCATAAATAATGTGAATTTACAGAGGCTGAAAAATCTTACTTTGCAAGCCAGCAGTACTTTGAAAACTGCAAATGCCAAAAATGTGAGAGTCTTGAACAATGTATATATCCTGCTGTGCAATTTAGAAATGATACAAACCATGGAAATTATATTCCCCTGATGACTGTTTCCTGAGAAACAGAACACCAGTGTAAGGGATCTATTTGCAATAGAATGGGTATAACCAAGGCTGTTGCACTATTTGAGTTTGAGATTCATTCTGCTCGTGTAACTTCAAAAATATAATTTTGCTGCTTTTAAGTGTAACAAAAAATTCTAGAGTTGACTGCCTTTAGAGTAAAACTAGCCATTGTGCTTCATTTCAGTCTAATAATTTTTGAGATGATACGTGCAATATTTCCAGTTCCTTTAATATTTTAAAGTTATTACAGTCCAACTGATATTTCAAGTGAAATATTGAAACTGGACTTAATATGAGGATTAGCTTCATCTTGAGAAAATAAAAGTTTTTGTATTCTTCATAAACTAAAATAAGTATTGAGTTCGCTTTTTTGTTTGTGGGGTTTTTTTTGTTTGAGCATTGCACTCTGCTTTGGTTAAAATTAATCTTACCTATGACAAAATAAGAACGATTTTGATATTTTGGTCTAGAAATTACTGTTCTAGAGCACAATTTTGGAGCTCAGTGAATTCGTATTGGAGTTGGAAACATTTCTGTTGAGTTTTAGTAAGGGTAAACTGCAGCATTTACTTCCAAATTGTTTTTTTTCCCTGTCCTTTTTAGAAAAGGAGGGGTGCTACTGTGGTGGGTTGACGCTGGCTGGGGGCCAGGTGCCCACCAGGGCCGCTCTATCACTCCCCTCCTTCACTAGACAGGGGAGAAAAAGTATAATAAAAAGCTTATGGGTCGAGATAAGAATAGGGAGAGATCACTCACTAATTATCATCACGAGCAAAACAGACTGAACTGAGAGAGGAAATTCATCTAATTTATTACTCAGCAAAACAGATTAGAGGAATGAGAAATAAAATCAAATCTTAAAACACCTCCCCCCACCCCTCCCATCTTCCCAGGCTCAGCTTCACTCCCGGCTTCAACCTCAGCCCCCCCGCAGCGGCACAGGGGGACGGGGAATGGGGGTTACGGTCAGTTCATCACATGTTGTCTCTGCCGCTTCTTCATCCTCAGGGGGAGGACTCCTCTCATCGTTCCCCTGCTCCAGCGTGGGGTCCCTCTCATGGGAGACAGTCCTTCACGGCCTTCTCCAACGTGAGTCTCTCCCATGGGCTACAGTCCTTCATGAACTGCTCCAGCGTGGGTCTCTCCCACAGGGTGCAGACCTTCAGGAGCAGACTGCTCCAGCGTGGGGTCCCCCACGGGGTCACAAGTCCTGCCAGCAAACCTGCTCTGGCGTGGGCTCCTCTCTCCACAGATCCACAGGTCCTGCCAGGAGCTTGCTCCAGCACGGGCTTCCCATGGGGTCACAGCCTCCTTCAGGTGCCTCCACCTGCTCCGGCGTGGGGTCCTCCACGGGCTGCAGTTGGAATCTCTACACCCCCTCATCCTCCCTCCATGGGCTGCAGGGGGACAGCCTGCTTCACCATGGTCTTCACCACGAGCTGCAGGGGGATCTCTGCTCCGGCGCCTGGAGCACCTCCTCCCCCTCCTTCTGCACTGACCTTGGTGTCTGCAGAGTTTCTTACGTCTTCTCACTCCTCTCTCTGGCTGCAAAAGCTCTCTCTAACTGTTTTTTCCCTTCTTAAATATGTTATCACAGAGGTGCTGATTGACTCTATCAACATAGGGGAAGCTTCTAGCAGCTTCTCACAGAAGCCACCCCTGTAGCCCCCCCGCCCCGGCTACCAAAACCTTGCCACACAAACCCAACACAGCTACCCATGGAGCTGTTCAGGGCTTGGAATTTTCCATAGGACAGTTTCCAAGTTTTATAAAAAGCCTTTCACCCTTTAGTCCAGCAAAGTTAAGGTTGTGCATTTGGCTCTGGAAATACTGAAGAGCTTCATTTCAGACGATTGTTCAGTATCGTAGTTTAAAAATAAAATAAAATTCAGTGTTTTGCCTGCAACAAAATTGGAAACATTTCAGTGAAAATTAATAATAAAATGGTAAGTTCCCTTGAACTTGTGTCTAACTTATGTTCCCTTGAACATAATTAGACATCACTACTGTGGTATTTTCCAACCAGGTCTATGTTGTTGTCTCAGCTCTGCCTATTCCCCACACCTCCAGTCATGAGAAGCTGATGCAATTTGAGAGGACATTCACTACTGCTGGTTCTTCTGGAACTTGCAGTCCAGTTGGACTACTTGGTGGTTGGGTGTGTCTTCTGTTAATTCCAGGTCTTGAGTTGTACAATTTCATGAGCACCTCACCATTTAATGCATTTTTTGAAAGTGCTTTTAGAATTTGTAGCTGCTGAGAAAAAAAAAGCTTAAAAATGCTTTCTTAAGTTTAAAAGTAAAAATGTCATTTTTAATACCCCTACAATAGATCAATCTGGTGGCAGCTGATTGAGGTTCTGATTCAACACTTTTTCTCCTCTCACCTTCTGACCCACCATTTCTGTCAACCTGCTCCTGCAGGCTTTTCTATAAAAGTGTCGACCTGTCCCTTTGAAAATCAACTTCAAAGAAAGTAGTGTTTATTAATAAACTCCTATAGAAGTTTTCTTTGTTATTTAAAAAAAAAAAAGTTACTTCTAGATCTTAACAATTTTTTTAAAAATGTTTCTAATTTTATGATTGCATTTATTTCAGTACAAATTTCAGGTACTGAAATGTACCCTCCAGCTCTGTTCATATGAGATCTTTTTTTCTTTAATGGACTTGCTAGGAAGAGTTGCTATGCATGTGTAGGTTTCCTTTAATGAAGTTTTAATAACACGGTGTATGTATATACTTAATGCAGAGTAATGAAACTGTGTCTTGAACAAGAACTCTTTCTAGTTTTCAGTTAGAACCTGCGGTCTTGCCTTTATAGGTACAGACCTGTAATCAAATTAGTGATCTGTTGCATGAAAGGAAATAACAATATAAATAAAGCTAAACAGAACACTTAAAATTTTATAAACAATTGGCTTAGTGCCTGAGGATATATATACACACCTTGTTTTGCACAATAATATTTTCATTTAAATTGACCATATTAAATAGTATATTTATTATGGTATTTTCAAAATTATTTGAACAACACCTTTGCAAATTTTAAAACTTAGAATTCTGTTCATCATGTATATATGAGTTCAGCTAGAAGCTGGGAATTTTACTTCCGTAGTACCTGCAGTTGTTATTACCAGACTGCAAGACATTTAGAGACACAAATACTAAAAAAAACCCCAACCTCTGGTAGTTGTAATTTAGAGGTAAATTAAGAAACTAGTATGCAGTCTCCTTATGTACAGCTTCATGTATCATCTCGCTCAATAGCCTGAGGCATTAGTGAGCTTTCAGCATGAAATTTAGTGCTAGAGCATGCATACCTGAGTTATTGTATATCATGCATACTAAATATATGGCTTTTATAGACATATAAATCACAACATCGGCATTCTTGTGTTTTCTAAATGTAAAGTTGATCTTAATCTCAACAAGGTGGCTAAATTTATCTTAATAAGAGAATCTGATCCTGTGCAAAGGTTATGCTTGGTGAATCATTAAAAGAAAATGTGTATTCTTAGGATTTCAGGTAAATGTAGAGAATAATTGCTCATCTTTCTGTAAGTGTGGATCGTCAGCAAAGAAACATGGTCAATATCACATGAGGACTGGGCCAGGCCCTCGTGGGTACAGCAATTAAAATGTCTTAGGGACCGTTTATAGCATTGAGGGCGAGTTACAGAGTTTGGCATGGCTTGCATCCGCATAACAGAATTGTCCTTTATGGGCTTCTCTGCCTTCACCTTCATCTTCCCTCACCAAAATCAAATCACAGAACTGTTTTTCCCATACCTCTCCTTGGGAAGAGTCCATAGCCTACACTATGTACCCAGCCATTTCTGAATGTTGTCCAGAGGTACTAGTTGTCATGAACCAACAGTCCCTCAGGGACCATCCAAAAAGTACAGTAAGAAAGGTCAACTGCAAGCCAGTGCTGGAGCCCGACATCCCAGCTCTGCATCTGTTATTAATGCAGTTAGAAGCTCTGCTGAAATGAGTTGGAATGACCCAAGTTTGTTGCAGCCTTCAGACTTCACTAGTTTATTGTTCACCTAAGATGAGGTTGATGATTCTTCTCCTTCCATCTACCCTATGTTCTGCACCTCCTGTAATGATTCTTATATTTATTTTGATCACAGTAAGAGGAATTAGACCTTGGATTCCCTTGGCTTGAGCCATGGAGACCCCCACCTCAAGACGTTCTGTGTAGGTAAACCTTTGACAACTCATTGCTAGTTCATTTGCAGATCTCTTGACTTGCAGCACATGGTTTTGAAGCTGCTATGCCCTGCTCCTGTATTAACCTCTAGTTCCTAACCTTTTCAGTAGTTTGTTTGCCTTGAAAATAGTTTTCAAAACACAGGTAGCTCTCACCTGCAGGAGAGGTTTATTAAGTATTGCATTTATCTGTTTGTCAAGGGGTGCTCCAGGGGATAGGTATTCGGAGTCGGCAGTGGCATTTCAGAATGCAGTTGAGCTGGGTTATGAAGCAAGTGGACCATGTCATTTGATAACTGATTTCCTCAGCTGTCATGGGGGCCTAGCGTAAGGTGCAAGGATTTATTCTGCTCTTACGTATTGGTATGTTTGTAGATAACTGCGGGAAGGGGCCAAGTACTGAAGTATTACAGTAGTGTAACCTAGAGTATAATTTGGCTTGCTTTCTGAATCCTTTTGTGGTTTGCCGTTGGCAGTTTGGGACTTCGCAAAACTATAATGGAAAAGTTATGAAAACTTTATGCCACCAGAATCACACTTCGTAATGATTGTCAGTGGGAAAACTCTCTAGCAGCTATTTTTAACTGCAGTGACATTAGCAAAAGGGATTGCAAGTATCAAGAATGATGAACAGTCATTAAAGGATCAACATTCAGATTTCTTTTTCAGTTAAAAATGAAACACCATTAGTAGCAAAATCCTGGAATTGTTGAGGATTTGGTTCTGTTTGTATAACAGCTGTAAAAAAGACCCCAAACCAAAGTAAACCCCTTTTTGTTCTTAAATGTGAGGAACATTAAATGCTTGAATAGTATGCATGTACAGGGAGTTCCCCCACTTACTTAGTTAAGCTGATAAAGAATAACACTTTGATGCAACTATACCAGTTTACAAACCTTAGGCTAATATTTTTCTCTTTAATTGACAGAAAAGGCTGTTTTGTCATCTTCCCATACATTGATATTTTCCATGTTTCATATTAGCATACAGTGCTACTAGCCACTCCATAATAGGTTGGCAATTCAAAACACCTTCATTAGTACATCCCTACTTCTTGTTAAATGACTAGTTTGTATAAGACACAGCTGATGAGAAATCAAATCCAATTTAATTTTAAAAAGATCAAATTTATAAAATAACTTTTTTAAAATAGTCATTGTTTTTCACTGGGTGCCATAAAGAGAGAAGAATGGACACATCATGTTACTGATTGTTAACTTGAATAAAACTTCTCTTCATCTATTTGAACACTTTTTCCATAGAGCAGTGTTTCTCTCATGCCACAGCTTCCCTTGCATTAATGCTATGAAATCTTTTAAATACGTCAATGAAAATCTTCTATTTTCTTTTAATGTTTGGTTTCAGTGTGTGAGAAATCATTCAGTCTGTGTGGGATACCCTGTTTTCAAGAGATGTCTTCTTCAGACAATGTTCTTAACTATGAGATTTGTTGGGGGTTTTTGATTCATAGAATCACAGAATGGTTTGGGTTGGAAGGGACCTCAGAGATCATCTAGTTCCAACCCCCCTGCTAGGGGGGCAGGGACATCCTCCACTAGACCAGGTTGCCCACAGCCCCATCCAACCTGGCCTTGAACACTTCCAGGGATGGGGCATCCACAACCTCTCTGGGCAACCTGTTCCAGTGCCTCACTACCCTCACAGTAAAGAATTTCTTCCTAATATCTAATCTAAATCTACCTTCTTTTAGTTTAAAATCATTACCCCTCATCCTATCACTTCATGCCCTTGTAAAAATGCATGACTATAGTTGTCTCAGTAAAAATGCTGCTGAAATAGTTTGTGGCATTATTTCAGTCATGAAGAAATAAATTCAGTCTGACTTGTAAACAATGCTAAACTGAACCAAAAGTTACTCTGTTCATTTTATAGTAACTTAATTTATGATAATTTCTTATTTTTGACACTTAAAAACAGTTTGTTTTGTTTTGTAGTAGATGCTTTCTACAAAAGCAAAATACCAAAAAGAGGCATAAGAAACTTAAATATGCGAACCTCAGCACCTGGCAGTCTGTTAGTGCTACATGAGGTAAAGGTTTTAAAGAAGATTGAAAGGAGCTTGGTGTTTGATTATGTTTAAAAGAGGACCTAGTCCTTGTTATGAAGCTGAACACATCAACTTTCTCTTGTCTTTCCTGAATGTTCCAGTGAAAGTTGTTGGGATTTATTTGTGTACTGAGCATTGAATTAAAAAAAAAAATTTGCACTGAATTTGGTTATAAAATGACTTGGAGGAAGAAATGAAAAGACTTTACAGGGAAGTACTTGGACCAGGATTGATTGCGGCTTACCAGTACCTGAAGGGGCCTACAGGAAAGATGGGGAGGGACTGTTTATCAGGGAGTGTAGTGACAGGACAAGGGGTAATGGCCTTAAGCTGAAGGAGGGTTGATTTAGATTAGATGTTAGAAAGAAATTCTTCACTGTGAGAGTGGTGAGGCACTGGAACAGGTTGCCCACGGAGGTTGTGGATGCTCCATGCCTGGAAGTGTTCAAGGCCGGGTTGGATGAGGCTTTGGGCAACCTGGTCTAGTGGAGGGTGTCCCTGCCCATGGCAGGGGGGTTGGAATTAGATGATCTTTGAGGTCCCTTCCAACCCAAACCATTCTGTGATTCTATGATATTTTGTACAGGATTATGAAATAAAAAGGAAGCCAATGAATTATTGTTGAAAAATGAATGAAAATGAACTTTGTATTTTGTATTTGAAATGGCATGCCACCAGTTCTATTTTGGATGAAGAATACTCTGTGACTTGAAGGTACCATAAAGGAAAAAGTTATTGGGAAGAAGATATGATTTGGTCTCAGCAGAACAGCGTACATCTAAAGCTTCTTTTCTCCCAGCTCAAGACTTGATTTGCACCTGCATTAACCTCCTTTGAAACCATCCCCAGTAGGCTGTACATATTGCTCTGCAGTAAACTGAGACCACATCTGTTAGTCCTGAAACAAAGCAATTACTGTAATTGCAAGATTTGGGGTTTTTTTTCTTTCAAAAGGACCATAGTTCTGTTATTTATATGTTTCTTGGAAAATGTAACATTTTCTATAAAATGGAGCGTGAAATTGGCATTGCTGAGTGAGAAGCATTATTTACTGCAGTATTAAGTGATGGAGTTGTATGGCTGGCAGCAGACTTCTGAAGGCTTCCCTGGCTGGTCTGATTTAAAACACAAGCAGCAAACACCATTAAACTGTCTCCTGGCTTTAGCAGTTAGCCGGGTCCTGCAGTCTACCATTTACAATTTCTATAGAGTTCTAGAAAGGCATTTTACAGTCCTTCCTTGAAACACTTGCTTTATTTTACTATTCATTAACCTAGTGAAAAATTTAATTATCATCAAGGATAGTTTTATATTTAACATGTAATAGAGTGCACGTCCTTTACACACGTACTAGAAAATTAATGGTTTGTTCTTTGACCCGTCGCTAAAGTCTTGGAAGCTCTGTATACAAGGGAATATGGAAACAGAGAATAGCGGATGCCATTAATAACGTCTGTGTGCCGTTTCCAATCTTCTAGCCTACTGGCTTTCTCCTTTTTTTGTTTCTTCCCACCCTGCCTTGGCTGTGAAGTTTGGGGTGATATAAATATACTCAATAACTTATTCTTTACAGTTCCTTAAAAAATTTTATCGCTACTCAAGTGACTTCATAATTGCAATAGGAAACTCAGGGGAATTATGGGAAACTGCCACCACTTGGATGGCTGTGGTACTTTGCTTTTAGTCTTGAATCTGTCAGTGCACTCCAAGCACTGCAATTCAATGTGGCGTGCTGTAGCATTTACCTGCAGAATTTTACCATGAAATGCAGCGATCATCAGCACAAATCATTGTATGTTTTGAAATCGTCCTAGACCTTTTCTCACACACTGTTTTCATCATTTGAGTATTGTGTGTTGCTGTCTTTGCAACAGATGAATTTATATGTCTGCCATTGAATTTTTTTTAAGCTCTTGGTTCAAAGTGAAATAAGAATGCTAAGTAATGCTGGACACAGCAAAAGTCATCATTACAGCACAGAACATCTGATTGGCATTTATGTTTGCTTGCTGAATTCAGAAGTTTCCAAGGAAGAGTTGTAATCCTTGATGTTGGGAGTGGAAGCAATTTTGGAATACAGTAGTAATGTGGGAGCGTGATGACACATGTAGCCTCAGTGAGGGTGTGTATTCATCAAAAGAGAGGGTATGAATTTGAATTGCTTTTCCTCCTTTTTCATTCCCACTCAAAGTTGTAAGCAGCTGGCAGTTTTCAGGGATATTTCAGCTGAACTGGGTTTCAAGAAGCAACTGAAATGTTGAGAGAAGGTAGCAGCAAAGCTACCTTCTTTGCAGCCTGTTGGGGGAGAAATGAAGTAAGTAGCAAAGTTTGCATGAGCAATAGAGCAAAGAGGTTAATAGAGAGTCCCAACTGTTACACTGATTTTTGGCTATAAGTGTGTGATCATGTATAGAACGGCAATGAGTAAATCTTCAACAGAAACATTCTGTGGTAATCTATTTTTATGTCAATGATTTTCAAAATTGGGATATTTTATGGAATGCCTGGAGTTTTGTCCCAGAAGAAAAGCTATTCCTACATAATACAAAATGTGAAACCGAAAAAAAAAACCCAACTCACCACCCCTCTTCCCCCCCCAAAAAAACTCCATTAGACACAACCAACAAAACGAAGTCCCTCATTTTAATTGAGAAATGTTTAAAATGTTTTGTTTAAGCTTGACATGGAAGAGAAAAATACCGTAGTCACCAAAACAGTGGCAGCTTGCCAGAATGACTTGGAGCTTCCTATTGCAATGGCGATGAAAATGGCTGAAATTAATCATGTGACTTACCCAACCTTTATCTCTGTATTTTTTCAGAACTTTGGAGTAATTTGAAGTCTTTGGTTTTCACTCTGCTTTGGAACAAAATACGATTTTGAAATTTCCATGATCTTGTATAAGTTATGTCCTCAGCCCAGTTCTAGTCGCATAGCTAATTCTTACAGTTAATTTTCTTTAACTTTCTTTTTTTGTTTTGATGAAAGAAAAAAATTAAGAGAACTTCTTTTATAGCAATGATTTGAAATCACCAAACTAAGACCATCAGATTACTGGTTTTAATGGTCTGAGATGGTAAGGGGCTAGAAGTAGAGAAACACATGCTCTGTTGTTGATGCAAATTAGTACAAATTCAACTAGTACGAAGTGCAGGAGTTTAATACTGGATGATGTTTTAGTACTGTTGTTTGCTCTTACTGCTGCTGCCAAGATAGGCGAAGACTACACTAGCAAATATTGCGTGTTTCAGGCGAAATCCATCTTGTGTTGGACCTTACTTTATCCCCATTAAGTAGTAGATCTAAACCTAAAAAGAGCTAAGAGCTTGCTCCTCATAGCAGCATCTATTTGTTACTGAAAAGTGGCTTCTGTTTCAAGAACTGTAAATAAGCGAATGATGAAAGCTGAATTGTTTAAACAGATGAACCAATTGTGTTACTGTCTCTTGTGGGAACCTATTCCGAATTCTCAAGTGTTTATATTATCATCTCAATGGCTGGAAACTCCTATGTTTTGTTCTTGGAATGACTAGTGGAAAAAATTATTCAGTGACTGAGATGGCTTGTTACCCTCTCCTAGTAGCTGGACACTCTAGCTTCTGCTTGTTTTGGCTGAGGTCTGATTGTGTGCTTGGTACCTTTGTGTTCCCTTCTCTTCCCTTCACCCTCGGTAAGGCCTAAATGGTCATCTTCTAAACCCGTTCTCTTCAGAGAGTTTTAGGACATCACAAAAGAATCCCACTTTTAGATTCGAAGAAATTTTTTTGTTTGTTTGTTTGTTTCCCAGAAAGAGGCAAGAGTCACCTCTTTTGGGAGAGTTGAAATAAACTTCATCTCTTTGGGAAATAATGGTGAAAGAGGGACAACGTATTTTAAATTAATGTAGAAGGAGCAACAAGTTTGTTGCTGTGATTTCTGAATTTCAAACATTAATATGTTAAATACATGCTTACCTAAACAATGTAGTAGATGGAAGCATATTCTGGGGACACTGCCTTGACTGAAGTGGACATAAAGATCTTGCTTAACTCTCAAAGTCATTTACACTGGCGCAAGGAGCTCTCAAACTAGCTAAGCAAGTCTGCTGTGATGTCCTGGAGAAAGGAGCCTCTGTCCACAAGTATTTCAGTAGATCTGCAGGATGTGGTGAACTCCAATAATAGACTTGATTGCCACAAGCCACAGCTGCCTCTGTTCTAAGCCAAAGTGCCTGTAGTCTGCAGTAGACCTAGGAATCCACTAGCACTAAGGGATTAAAGGGTTCTTTTGTCCTTAGAAGTAGAATCTCTTGTGTATCTCCTGTCACTTCTGCTGCTTGGCAAAACAAACAAAAAACCCCAAAATTGAGACTCACAAATGGAAAAAATGAAATGACATTTTTCAGTACCATCATAGCTGCAGAGAAGCCAATTTGTGAACCTAACCAGTTGATATTTTCCTACTCTTATTAAGCGGCTCTGTTACTCAAATTGTATGCTGGATTCTGCCCAGCTGTCTAATTGCTAATTAGCTATCTTGTTGAGCAGGTCTTGGAGGAAAATTGACTCCTGTTGGTCAGCCTGTTTGGTGGCAGGGCCTGAAGGATACATTTCTCATTACATAGTCATTATGTAGTCCTTATGCGGTACGTTCGGAAGCAGTAAGACTTAAATGCTTTTTTAATGATGACCAAAGATTGACAACAAATCCCCAATGTGTATTTCATTGGATCACTTTTCTTTGGTGTGGTTTATTCTAGTATGAGCTTCTGTCTGAGAAAGTCATGCAGACTTAGAGACAGAAGAGATTCAAAGAGTCATAACCATTCACCTGTCCAGAGAATGCATTTCCTTTTGCTTATCTATAGTTACAGCAAATGAAACTTCTAAGAAATAGAAGCATTTCTGTGGCTGAAACAAGCACATTTCTCATTCTACCTTCTGCATCAATTAAAGACTGACAGTCGCATTCTAGTGGAAGAACCATTTATGCTCAAGCCGTTGTTATCTAAAGGCATAAATGTACCTTTTGCATAATAATTGTTCTTGTAGTTCACTAGGTAATGTTTCTAACACCTGAAGTGTTAATGATTCTTTGGACAGAGTATTTTTGCTGGAGGTTTTCTGTTACTATCTGTATAGTTGCTGGACCTGGAGGTTGTACTTGCATTTTACTAGATGTATGCAGATTTCTTGTTCAGCAATCAAGCGCTGTCATGCTCAGAGAATTTGCATTCTTACCCCAGAGCTTGGCTCCATTGCTGCTAGAGAGAAAGATTCAAGAAACAGTCTATGGTTAATTTATACTTTCTCTAGGCTTTGCTGTGAATGATTGTGTTAATGATGATTACTTCTGTGATTTTCATAAGAAAATACTGGGAAATTGTCAGAGATAGTTCTGTTCAGGCAGATATCCTTAATTATGTTAGTGACCTTATTTATATATTGGTTAATAAATGTGAATTCTGTAAGATAACATAAAAGCTTTAATTTTGATCTGAATATATTCATTTGGGACTGACATGTCCCAAACCATCCAAATAAAACATTATATTGTTCCTTGGCTGGGAGAGCAGTGGGCATATATGGTCTGGGTTGGTCACTTTGATAAGCTGTTGGTTAATATTTATGGTGCATCTCTGCCTACATGGGCTTCTGTTTTAGTGTCTGGTTTAAGTAATTGAAATAGATTGTTAAATTCCAGGTACAGAGAAGAAGAAAAAACCCTAGCAGTCACTTTTTCACTGGGGAAAGCATTTTCTTTTAGGTGTAACATATTTACCTTTCTCACTGGCATGATACCGATCTTCATTATGTTTCAAAGGCAAGTGGGACGGCACTATAAAGCTGTGTTGTCAAAGATGTCTGTCTTTACTGGCAGAGACAGGCACCTGCCTTTGAATGCTCGGATGTTCTATTTTTCTGTTTTTTAGAAGCCAATTTCAGAAACAGACGCAATAACATTAGAGGAAGATTTTTGGTACTCTCTTGACTGAAGCACTAGAGATTAGTAATGCAGAGCTGTACATTTTCAGTTTTAAACTTGTCTTAAGTAACCTTTGTAATTAACTTAAATGTGGTCAAGGTTCAGCCTACACACAGGCTGCAGCTTCATTTATTGTTTCCATGTAGTTCAGAATAAAGCATTACAGTTCTTCATAATATAATAACCTTGTACTTTTTTACAGTCCAGTGCAGTTCCAGCTGGTCAGCTGTGTCATCAATAATGTGAATGGAGAATAGGGTTAGTGATCTTTTGTAACACATGCCAATATGAGCAATTGTTTTTACAAGACAGACATCAGAACTGCGCTATTCCTTAGTTTCTATCAATAATTTCTTCCAAAATTGGGATGGATTACAGCCAGTTTTACACCAGCCATGACATGTTTTCTTCCCAGGATAGTTTTTGCACCTTATTTGAGGCTTGTGCAATTTTAACTTCTTTCCCAAGCCCTGCAGAAGATCCCTGCAAAAGGTCCACTGCCCTACTCTGCACTGTGCATTTCACAGACATTTCTCTTCAAAGAAAAAACTCCAAGGCCAGTAATTAGTTGGAAAAAAATCACTAATCCCTATGTATTGGGCAATGTAGTTTCAATAAATTTATGTAAGAGGTTGAGACTTAGGATGATGGTTTCTTGATATTTACAAAATCTGCTAGTGTGGGAGATTACAGGCAGATGAGAGTGAGGAGATTTGAGAGACGCTCAACATGCAAGTGGGACAGGCTGGTGGGAGACAGTGATTCCTCCCTTTGACTATCTGTGCCACTGTCATTGCAGAAACGGCTCCACTACATGCAGAGCAATTACTGAACTGGCTTGCTTTGCAGCCCAGATTATTACAGTACATTGGCATGAATTTTAGGTTACCGTAAAATGCTGATTTAGTGGATCACTGGTGGTTCACAAACAGCTGGCATGGACTGGGACTTCTCTAGCAGTGGTTGCTCAGGAATAGCAGCTCTTTGCCTCATGAGTCACTCTGAGAAGTATATAGGTTTGTCTTGGGCGGGTACATTGTAAGGTTTCTTTTGCTTGCTTCATTTCACTGTGTAGTAAGTCACAGGTGACATACTAAAGCTGGTGTCATGGTGACCAAAGCTGTGCCTAACTTGGTCAAATTATATGTACAGTTTAATTGTACGCTGTTCGAGAGACTCGGTGGGTAAGGCAGTGGTAGTTAGCAACTGGTTTTTATGTTAAGGTATCACTACAGCTGTGGTTTGCTGAATCTGTTCCCACTTAACTGTGAAGGAATCTCATTATATTCCCACAGTAATTTTTTGAAGCATGTGTGGATTTTAATTAAAATTTTACTTTCCTTGAATACTTACTTACTCTGTTAACCAAATGTCTTGTTTGAACTGAACTGGAACAGATTGCATGGTTTATTTCAGTTGACAGTGCTTAATCTAGATTAATTTGTAGTGTTCAGCATTTTACTGATGGAAAATGAAAGGTAATATTGTAGGCATATCAGAGTTTAGCTACAGCATGAAAATCAAAGAATTAATGTTTCCCAAGCATGCGCAAGTACTGTATTACTGAAGGGTCACTGTTTGTTCAAGCTTTGAAGTACGACATCATACATGATGCATGATCTTTGGAGAAAACACACAAATTTTGTGGAAAGAATGGATATTCTAAAACTTGTGTTATTAACTGTATTTCATGTAGGTATAATTATGCATGTTAGCACAGATGTGCTAGTGTGTTGGTTTTGCGTGGCAAGGTTTTGGTAGCGGGGGAGGCTACAGGGGTGGCTTCTGTGAGAAGCTGCTAGAAGCTTCCCCTGTGTCTGATAGAGCCAATGCCAGCTGGCTCCAAGACGGACCCGCCGCTGGCCAAGGCCAAGCCAATCAGCGCCTCTGTGATAACATATTTAAGAAAGAGAAAAACAGTTAGAGAGCGCTTTTTCAGCCAGAGAGAGGAGTGAGAAGATGTAAGAACATCTGCAGACACCCAGGTCAGTGCAGAAGCAGGGGGAGGAGGTGCTCCAGGCGCTGGAGCAGAGATCCCCCTGCAGCTCGTGGTGAAGACCATGGTGAAGCAGGCTGTCCCCCTGCAGCCCATGGAGGGAGGATGAGGGGGTGTAGCGATTCTACCTGCAGCCCGTGGAGGACCCCACGCCGGAGCAGGTGGAGACACCCAAAGGAGGCTGTGACCCCGTGGGAAGCCCATGCTGGAGCAAGATCCTGGCAGGACCTGTGGATCTGTGGAGAGAGGAGCCCACGCCAGAGCAGGTTTGCTGGCAGGACTTGTGACCCCGTGGGGGAACCCACGCTGGAGCAGTCTGCTCCTGAAGGTCTGCACCCCATGGAATAGAGCACGCTGAAGCAGTTTGTGAAGGACTGTCTCCCGTGAGAGGGACTCCACGTTGGAGCGGGGGAACAATGAGTCCTCCCCCTGAGGATGAAGAAGCGGCAGAAACACCACGTGATGAACTGACCGTAACCCCCATTCCCCGTCCCCCTGTGCTGCTCGAGGGGGCGGAGGTTGAAGCCGGGAGTGAAGTTGAGCCTGGGAAGATGGGAGGGGTGGGGAGAGGTGTTTTAAGATTTGGTTTTATTTCTCATTCCTCTACTCTGTTTTGCTTAGTAATAAATTAGATGAATTTCCTCTCTCAGTTCAGTCTGTTTTGCTCATGATGATAATTAGAGAATGATCTCTCCCTGTCCTTATCTCGACCCGTAAGTTTGGTTTTTTTTCCCCTCACTGTACCTTTTCTCCCCTGTCTAATGAAAGAGGGGAGTGATAGAGCGGCTCTGGTGGGCACCTGGCCCTCAGCCAGGGTCAACCCACCACAGCTAGTTAGGTCCTAAGAGTTAGCAATGGCCTTTGCTTTTCTTACATGTAAGCCTCGCCTGTTTGTATATCTGTCTCTGTTAATGTTACGTTCTCATGTTATAGTTTGAGACACTGCAGTAAAATTGTCTGGAAAGGAACTTGTAAGAGGGATGTGCTCAGATTTGTCTCTGAATTCAGTTTTACCGATGGATAGTCTGTTTTGGATCTCAGATCTAAATCTCCTCCTACCCAACTTTCCTCTCTTACCAATGAACTGCATTTCAGAAAGTTGATCCATCCTGCAGTGTAAACTTTGTGATTTGATAGTTTACGTGGTACATAAAAACATATCTTATTTTGGGCAGAAAAGATGGAAGAGAGAATCCCATCATCAAGCCACACCCTAAATTGATGTTTTGTCTAAATTCCTTTGCCCACTAGATGAAATTAAATTTTAAGGCATTAAAGAATTTAAGATTTAGACAAGTACAGTTTTGCTATTACGGAATCACAGAATGGTTGAAGTTGGAAGGGACTTCTAGAGGAACCTCTTGTCCAATCCCCCCTGTTTAAATGCAAATCAGGTTGCCCAGGACCATGAGTGGTGGCTGAAAGAATATAAATAATATATAGGTATAAGAATATAAACAATTCTCATGTTCTCAAGTCTTTTTAAAACTACTTTTGTAATTAAAAAAAAAAAAACCTTGTATGTCTTAAAAATGTATTTCCAAGCTTGAAATTTTGCAGATAATTTAGAACAAGTTTTCATTTAAGTAAGTACACTTTCTGAAGCTATAAATATGCATGATGATGTATGGTGTTACAGTGTACCTTAGAAGTCTAGATAAATTTCTTATGGAATATCCTTTTCTTAAGATGCTACATATTTGTTGTTAACATCAGCTTGTCCTGCATTCTTGGTAGTGTGAGTGTATGTGTACGTATGAGTCTATTTGGATTATACATTATTATTTCATCCACATACACAAATGTATTTGTGTAATTTGTGAATTCACATCTGTATGTATAGATAGAAAATAAAAAAATGACAGATCTCATTTTTTCTGGTTTGCTAATAACATAATGAACACCTTATCAAAGGAAAAAAAAGTCAATGGCTCTTACTTGATATAAAGAATTTGTGCTTGGGTACGTACAGGTAACACATTGCTTTTGAAGGTTGCGTAGATACAGAAGACACGTGGCCCCATGCTAACTTGTGTGCAAGTGTATATGTATTTTTCAACTGTGTTTTTCACTCATTTTTTTGTGGTTATTCCTTCTGGAAGCAAGCACGAGCTGTCAATAAGCATGGCTTTTCTGGCTCAGTGCAAGAAGTACGACATAGAAAATATGCCAGTCAAACACATGCTACATGAAGAAAGAACGTGAAATAAATGTCAGCTTGCGTTACTTTTTTGTGATACTGCTGATAATACCAGATTCACTCTGCAATTTATGTTAACATGTTTAATATTTTTTAAGAAACAAACATCCCTTTTATGTTTTTACATATTTCTTGCATGAACCATCATTATTATTGTTGAGACATCTGTTAAATTAATTTTTTGTTTTTATCTAGGTTTATGAGTTAGATGGCATCCCCTTGATCCTGGACAACTGCAGCATTGATGACAACAATCCTTGTATCCTTTACAGAAGAATCCTCATTATTGATTATGACTCATAAGAAAAGGCAGGGAGTTTAATATATTTATGCCAGCATTGATTTCACTCAGTACCTAAGTCTAACTGGCCGCATGAGTTTCTAGGTTGTATTTAAATGCTGGGTTCAGAAGTGAGCAAACTCATAAATATGCTTTCCTGAATTGGATTCTAAGTAAGTTGAACTGTGGTTATGTTCTGTGTCCTAAAATAATAAATATTACTGGTTTCCAAATGTCAGTTCAGAGAGGTAACTGTGATAGAAATCTGAATTAAGACTATTTTTGGTTTGTATCGGATCATGGCGCTTTTGCTTCAACTGAAATCTATTCGGTAGACTGAAATAAGTACCCCATCAATTCTATACGCTTATTAAATCTGACTGGAGAACTTATTCTAAGCACAGAGACAAGGCTAGCAAGCTGTAATGAAAATGTGTATAATTGGGAGAATTAATGATGCAGATTACTGAAATGTTGGGGAGATTTTAATATAAATGGCATTATGCTTCATATTTGGGATTTTTTTTTTCCTGGGATTTAGGAGCAGACACTTTCTAAGATAGATTGCTGTTAGAGGGAAATAACTTTATATTGAAGATAAACAGTTGTTAAGCAGACTTATCCATCTCTTCATGAACTCCATGGTAATCTTGCTGGTGTGTTCAGTGGCTGAACTCAGTGACAGAATGATTTTCTGTCATCTAATCAGTAGCTCCTTGTAAGTTTCTGATAAGCGCATCTGGAAATCAAATGCCTTTCCTGTCCAGAGTAATGTCAGCTTTCTTATACTGAACACATGAAACAGGTTTTTTGAATTAATTGGTCAGAAAAAGCTCACTTTTTAACAAGAATCATAAAAAAAAAAGTCCAAATGTTACATTCTCATAATTGTGTGCTATAGAACATCATCTATGTATAAATATATCTTTAAAGGATGAAGTAATGCAGGAACAGGTGATAGCAAGATGTTAACAAGCTGGGTAGAGGAGCAATGTTAAGTATCCTCTGGGTTATTCACTTTGTTGCTTTATATGCAAGGTTTTTTACATTCAACACTATTCCTATAGTTGAAGACCTGACAGTGTGTCTCTTGACAGTGCACCAAGTAGCAAAGTTGGGCCTCCATGGTCCAATTCTGGTCAGGGGCACTGCTGGATGCGATGGGAAGGGCAAGGAAAGTTACCTTTCCCTAAGCAGAAGAGCAGCCCTGAGAAAACCTAGTAAGGAGTTTTGATCCCAAGTGACTCTTCCTTTGCTGGAAAACACAGCTGTGCAACGACTTTCAGGATTTCTTTTTAGGATTAATCTTTCATTTTAGCTGTTAGTAAAAGAGGATAAAGTTTGAGGCCCTCAAAGGGTAGAGTTGTAATTTACGATCTTGAATGAAATGAAAATAAAATACCCTGGGAGCCTTTACTGCAGTTTGGGCTATGTGGAACTTCTTACACCTTTTGATACAAGCTGACATTTTATGGCTGTACTATAAACTTCTTACCAGAAGATAAAAGTTTGCTTACTTGGTTTTTGAAGACTTACTAGACATAATGACACCTCTTAATATGAGCTTTCACTACTGATCCGTAGCATATAGTATTCAGGTATATGAAAAAGTAAGTAGCCCTCAGGCAGTGGGGCAACTAGCCTGCTGTGACGAAGTTTGCTGCGTCAGCTTTTGGAGCACAGCTTCTGGCCACTACTCTGTTTATCATTTTCATCTAGGGACTCTTGTGCCACATGAAGTTAATGCTCCCCGGCTTCTCTCCTGCCTGTAACATTCCTCATCTGCTGCATTCTCAGCATGTCCTACGCAGGGAAGCAGAAGAGGAGTTTGCAGTCTGTATCTGTCTTTACTTTCACCTGCTTTGCAGCTTATTCTGCTACTTCTAAACACCACGAGCCAAGTCCTTAGTAGCATGTAGGTGCCTGACTCCATTGCATAACATTCCTCTGAAGAGATTAGACTGTTTCTCTCTTCCCTCTGTGCATCCAGTTGAGTCTGGCACAAATCCACTTTGTGATGCTTATAAACCAGAGCAATGTTCTTACTAAGATTTGAAAGCCTACTTTGTGATCCAGAGTGAATATATTTCATCTCTTTTCTCTTGGAAGATTAGTTAAAAGGAAGTATTTGGGCAGCTGGGTGTTAAGCTGGGTGTTGAGAGTCGACGAAATTCAAATATGATCACGCAGTGGTGCTGCAGTTTCCCAAGGTGATGTAGAAAGCTGCGAGGGAAAACTCCATGTACCAGGGTTCCTTCAGGGAGTCATGTCCGGAAACGTCTCTTTACGTTCTTGTTTCTAGTGCCTGTTTTTGTGGTTTCAGGCTGTGTTACTCGGATTTCACCTCGGATAAAGCTGACTGGAAAAAGTTGCATCCAGATTACTTTTATATAAGAACTTCTTAGATTTCTTAGTAAAGTATTTGTAGATGTATGTTTTTGATCTTTATCTGTTTGGGAGACACCCAAGCTCTACAGTTAAGATGTCGTTATGTATTCTACTGAAAACAGAATTGATACACTGATTTTCTACGTTTTAGTTACTAAGTTGTGCCTCCAAATTACACATACAAAATTTTCTAAAGAAAAATGTAACTTTTGTGGTAAAAGTGATACGATTTTTTTCTGGACAGAAAAAAAAAATCCATAAAGTATGCAATTCATCAGGAGAAGCCGGACTGCCATGTTAGATGTTAAAAGAGCTCTTTATTACCTTTGAGAGGAGAAATCCTGTGATAAATCTTTTTATTTGTAGCGTATGGAAGCATACTGAAAGAGGAAATGGGTCTGCTTTTATCCTAAAATAAATTCCTTTGTAAACCTGTCATTACCTTAAAATTGCATCCTTTGAGATCCTGAACAATTCTGTAATGTGCATAGAAATATCAGGAGGTTGGTTGCTTACAAGATCGCTAGCTCAAGTTCAACTGACATGTTTGCATTGCTTTAACTTTTTAGGTTTGAATTTGTCTTTTGAGTGCCCAGTTTCGGAGAACCGTTATCTTGTCTAATTACATCTTAGACTTGCATCTTTTACATTTATACTAACAAACAGTATTTTTTCCTTCAGGATATTTAATGAGTAAAAGCAACAAAAAACCCCACCCTCATTAGTAACAGACATGAAGATGATTGTGGACAGTTAAGAGCAAATTTGCTCTATGTCTTGCAATTACTTGAATTGGTATTTTAAATTTTCAGCTACTGTAACTTTGCGTGGTTCCAAGTAAATTCAATGGAGAAATGCTGAAAGATGCCAGATTTTCAACTGTTAGCTATTAGCCTTTTAGCACAGGGGAAAAGGTAAACAGGGTGAGACTGGAAAGATGCAGTTCATTATAGACCTTGGGGTGTGAAGGGTTAAACTTCAGAGAAGGTTGAATGTCAGTTTAACTTTTATTACCCTTTAAATCTGCCATCTTGGATTGACTGTGTTCTCATCATAGAATATCTCACGTTGGAAGGGATCCATAAGGATCATCAAGTCCAACTCCAAAATGAAGTAATCACAAAATCAGTATTTAGTAAATAGAAGCTTCTAACAGAGTTTTTTGGGGTTTTGTTTTGTTTTTTTTTGTCCATCATAACTGTCTTTCTGTATGGAAAAGAGAAAAGGGTGTTTCAAAATGCAAGCGGACTTGTTTGCCTTTAGATTAAGGAGAGGATCTTTCATGAGACAAATTTTTGGTTTTCAAAATTCAGTTTCTTGTTCTGCTTCTGAAGAGCTGGGAGCTTCGTGCTTTACTTATGTAAACTGTTTAAAAAGAAATAAATTAAACCTGCCACAGAATAGCAGGGTTGGTGGAGTGGAGTGGATTGGAGATGCCTATCTGGGTAATACCAGTGAAAAATTTACTCTGGATCCTGCTTTTCAGGTTATTTGGGTTGAAAAGGTGTTCTAAATTAAAATATCTTCTATTTTGCTCGCTGAGCCACCATCTTCCTCATCTCTGACAGGCTCTAGCATCAGACAAGAGCCCTTCTTTTTCTTTTTATACCTCATTCCAAGCTCTTATTGCTCCTTCCAGCTTCATTTCTAACCTTTCACAGATTTCACTTGCTTAAGGCAAACATAAGGAGGGAAGCCAGCCCATTCTGATCAAAAGACTATTGCCCTAATCGTACAAAAAAAGGTGCTTATGAAAGAGTTTAAATAAACTAACCTGTTTATTATTGAAGACTTTTCAGTTTACCTTAATTAAGTTGTCTGGTTTTTTGCTACTTCCTGACATTTGCACTTGTAACGCACAAAGATGTGCCTTTTTTTTGCTTTTTTTTTTTTTTTAATTTAATGACTGTCCTTAGACATATTTATTATTGGTTTAGGAAGAAACATATTATCCAAAGTACTGCAATGCAATAGCTGTTAGTGGTAAAACTTGAAAATCAGAAGTGAAATGCAGTTTTGAAGAGGATGCTTGCCAATCTTAATCTGAGATTCTTATAGTTGGTCTCTTGATAAATTCATTTTATGAATGTCTGAATTTAATTGGAATGACCTTATGTAATGTCCATATTATATTAACCCCTAATCAGGCATGGTTTTTTGTTAGCCAAAAGTGCAGTCATACTTCAAGAAATAATAACCTGCTGCGGGGGGGTGGGTGGGTGTGTGCGTGTGTGTGTGTACACACACATATATATGTTTATGTATATGAGTAAACACCCAGCTAGCTATGTTTAAGCAGTAACAGTTTTCAGTATTTGCGAAAGGAAAACCTGTGGTTGCTGTGGATATCCATAGGCCCCTTAGTTTGAATAATGGATGAAAAAGTAGAAAACATAAGTTAATTTTCAGATACTCCTTCCCTAAGCTTCTTCTATTGTATTCAGTCTGAAAGTCATCTGAGAGGTAGATTGAAAATACTTTTGACTTCATGGCAACAGCAAGTATAATTGTGGTTCATGAAACTTCTGGCTAAAGCTAGAAGAAATCAAGTTGCTATGGTCTACAACAATGGCAGTTTGTTTTTGTGAGATGCCAGCAAAGACTTTTGGAGGAGCTGAAAGACATTCTGTTTTTAAGTTAGAGAGTGCAACCTAAAACAGGCCACATACTGTAAAAAAGCCTCTCAGCTGAATAGGAGCCAGTAGAAAGCAAAAACAGGAGTGTGAGTTGACTTTTTAGAGTAAACCATCATACAGTTAAGCATTTGCGTGTAAATGTGGCTATCTCATGTGTGCTGGCAAGAAAATACAGCATAATGTTACATCAGTAATGGTTGCCTTTCTTTGGAAAGCTCACGTTAGGCACTGCCAATGTATTTAGTAGTTTGAGGTGACCTATTTGATTCTGTATTTTCATAAGTGTACACAAAATCATGTTATTTCAGTGGGTGTGGTCAGTGCAAAGGACCTAGACTACTGATGAAAATAGTAATGACCTCTTTATGCCCAGTCAAGTTCTGTCCACTTGGAAGAAATCACGCTTTTCCTCATCCCGTTGACACTTGCTTTGCTGCACAAGTTAGTTTGAAGTCTACCTGTACTAAATGGAAGTGCATTCTTTGGGAGAGGACTTCAATTTTGTATTATCACAGGTTGCTGCTGCTGCAACGCTTATCCTTGGACACAGAGCCCCATTAGAATCTTGTTTTCTGTAAACCAGTACTGATTGTGTCACTATGACTTCAGCAAAAAAGGTAGATAGTAAGTTTTCGGTGACCCAGCAGTGGTTGAGGTAGGCAGTGAAAGAATGGGACTTGGCAGCACAGGTGAAGAACAGAAATTTGTTGGCCTGAACCGTCAGGTTCATAGTGCCAAATACAACACAAAATATCAGCTGAGTGGAGGCCAACTACCATAGATGGCACTAGGATGAAAAAAAAAAGGTCAAGCAAGAAGAAATTGCTGTATTGCCATACTCCAGTTCAGACTAATTCAACTCCTATGTGCTGAGAATTATTCTTTAAAGAGAGAGTGGAGACAGTGGAGGTTTTCTGGTTTGTGGCATACACACAAACCTTAGCTCCTTCTCTATATCTTGCAATTATATTCAGATGAACTGGTCAGACTGGAAGCTGGAACAGGTACAAGTGTGGTTATTCATTGAGCAAGAACAGTCTGAGAGGGGCTTATTTCTTTCACCTTATTCAGCAGACCATATCCTATCCTGTTCCTGCAAGTTGCTGTGAATTCTTTATAGCTATATTTTCTTAGATACTGATGGAGCCTAGGGGTCTGCGTGGCTCACAAGGGAATCCCTCAGTGTTGTATGATAATGGGTGGAGGTGTTTTGGCTGCGGTAATGGGCCAGTTTCCTAAGTGATTCCCAAGAGGCTTCAACCTTTTTGTTATTTCTTATGGTGAAAGGGGAAAAACACAGCTATTCCCAAACATGGCTTTTGGTTTTAGTTGGGAAGGTCATCCACCCACCAATGCCTATTTCTAGGCATGTATCAGGGTGTTCACTGTGTATCGGGGTGTTTTCACGCCCTTGAAAGAAGCATTGCAAGTAACCAGTCTTGTTCTTACAGAAGTGTTAGTGGACTAAAGAGGTCTGGATTCCATTCTACATAGGATTTTTCTATACGATATTGAATAAAGTGTCCTGAGTGGGATTATTGTAAAGCTCTGAAGGGGAAGGATCTAGGTGCATGCTCCTTGTTGAAAAGGGTACAGGAGGCATTTATGTAACCTAATCTTACTTTAAATCACTCTGGACAATGACTTCGCATCTGAAGAGTTGGGATAATACAACTTCCATGTTTTAACCCATTGTTTATCTTTTCTGTATGTTGCAAACTCTTTAGAACAGAACTCAGTTGAAGGTGAAGAACCAAGCAAAAAAAACCTACCACATTAAGCATGGTATTTGGTAGATCTCAATTCTGACTTAAAGACTGCACTTCTGAAATGTTTTTTTTGCAACTTTAGAGTGAAAACAAAAATGTGAAGTTTTCTCGTGAGATGTTCTACATCTACTAGCTATATCAGTAATCCACACTGTTCCCCAAGAACAAATTTTCTCTTGTCAAATGCAACATTCTCCTAAGATGAAAAAGGCTAAGACCACAGGAGGAGTCTATGTGCAATGCAGGAAAAGATACTCTGAGAAATGAAAGCACTGTCCTTCTTTTTTCTTCCAGAAATGAGCACAGATTAAATTTTGTGTTTGGACATTTAACAAAGTTATAATTCCTAATGGTATATTTTAGGTTGCTGATTCCATAATTTTAGGATGCAATTTATTTAGTGCATCTGCAGGATGATTAAAATACTGAAATTCAGAGTTCATGAGAGGGTGGGGGGAGTACTAGTTTTCTTGAGAGCATATAAAATACTAAAGCAGATTTGCAGAGATGTAAATATAAAGTCTATTCTTCAGTATCTCACTTCTGCCCAGCTCCAGTAAGTGACAACTACCATCGTCAAGAAACATGTGTGATGTACAGGGTCCCTTTTAGAGCTGGAGGAAGTTTAACAGGTATACAGAATGCAAGAAGGCTCTTTCAAATGTTACATTATAATATTTCTAATCCCTTGAGAAGAGTAATCTCTGTAGGCACCAACTCATGCATGTAAAAGTGAGGAATTAAAGTTAATAACTCTATGTCTAAACCAAATATTGTCATATTTGTCCTCTGCCCTAATCCTCTTGGTGGATTTAAATCCATGACAAGCTTGAATTCTTGAAAGAAAGCAGATCTTTAGTTACCAGGAGCACCAAAAAAAAAAAAAAAAGAAGGAACAGAGAAAATATACTATTTCACTGCTTTTATAGCTCAAACAGCTTGCTTGATTTTTCTGTAGAGTTTCTTTCGAAAAATTCCCCTCTGGGCTGAGACGGAGCACTAGAAATTTGAGACCCAAAGGTTTTTGTTTTTTTTAAATAAAGCTAGGAGTGGTTCAAAAATATTGTTGAGAATGGAATGCCTTCTACAACCGCCTTATCATATTTCAGTCTGTCTTCTTAACATTGTTTCTTACATGCCTCCAAAGAATAGTCAAATGTCACATGGCCAGTGCTTTGCATAATATCTTTATTCTGCCATTTTTCTGTTGTCCCATTTTCGGTCACTATTATTAAAACAATCTGTAACTTCAGCTGGCGAATGCATTGTCCTATGTAGCTCCTTCCTGATCCTTAAATTGTTTTCCCTCACTTCCCCAGGTCTTTGTTTAAATTTTGTCTTTCTATTTCCGAAATGGCTTCCAAAGTCTGACCTTTCCTTTCTCACTAAGGATATATTTGCAATTCATTCCACTGACCTTGTTGGTTTGTTCTTGTCTCTTAGTGCTCTGAGATTTCTTCAAGGAGATGCAACCATTTCCTGAAATTGTAGCAGATATAATTGTGGCTAATGGCTATTTTGCGAAACATTGGAGAAAAACCCTAGTTGGTTATAATTTAGTTGTATCTTTCAAAGCACCCATTTATTTAACTGTTGTTATTTTTGGATGCTTACTGGACATCATCTGGTGTCTATGAGACTGGAACTGGAGTTTCATTTACCTTCATTGTTTTGATTATTTGTCATAAAGTGACGTTTGAAATTACCAAAAGCAGCAGGGGTGGGAGATATGCCACATAAGTTATTCAGAGACCCTGAATCAATAAAATACTCAAGTACAATGCTGAAAGATAAGCTGGCATACGGATCCTTGTTGAATCTGTATAAATAGATGTATCTTTAGAGATTATAAATACAAAAAAGAGCTGCTATCCAAATTGCAAGTCAGCTTATGTTGTCATCTACCTTATAGTGATAAATTATAATTAGCTTGACCACATGTCAGTTATTAACTAGGTTGGGTTTTTAAGTCTAGTGCCAAAATTTTTTTATTTGAATTCTGTAATTTCCATTTTAAAGCATTTTAGAAAAGCTGTTTATTTCTATATGTATGCATATAAATGCACATGAATATATTTCTGTGTGTAGGTGGAGCTTTTTTCTTTACATGTCCAAGGAAATTTAAAATTACTACAGTCTGCCTGATATTTAATCAGTTTGTGAACACAATTGCCATCCCCCTGTGCTTTAGTGCTTTACATCTCAATGTTTGCAGTAGGTTTTAATAGTAATTTGATACATGAGTTTCAACTTAATGGAATTTTGCATTTTTTCCTGTTCCTGGGAAAAGAAGATAAGCTAAGGCATTTTTAACAGTTAGGTAACAGCAATTGAAGCTTTTTCTTTTTGATGAAACAACCTGCTAACTCTCTGGTACCTCTTATAGATAACTAACAGATTTAGTTGTCATGAATTCTTAAAATGGGATTAGTGTAATAGAAGGGACTGTAAGAACAGAATATTGTAACTATGGAGCATTAGCTTGAGATTGATCAATAGTGTGATTCCTTCTGTTTTAAAACCAGATGATTTATAGTTACTCATAGATTATGGGTTTCTATTAAAAATGTAAGTCATAATTTAAAAAAAAAAATTGGCAGCCTAAGCAGCAAAAATGAATGTGTCATATTCATGGTTTTAAGCTAGTATTACAAGTCTGAGTATAGGAAAAAGTAAAACAAACTAGAGGTTATGGCTTAATTTTATTTTTTTTTAAGTTGTGTAAGTTTTGGCTTAAGAGACATTATAATAAAAATAGCCTGACATAGCTAAACGTGTACTTTTGTAGCTCTGGAGAACTTGACTGAAATTTTGTGTTTAATTTCATCGTATACTAAGGTGTGTTGGCACTGTGCTTTTAAGTCCTACAGAGCATGAAAAGAGGCACACAGAATATGGGTGTAAATGTTGTTTAGCTGGCAGGCATTAAAAACTAACAGCAATCTGTGTATATAATACTGTTCAGTGGTGTCTTCTGTGATCTGTTAACCTAGAAATACTAGTGATCTGGGGAGAAAAATCTCTACATTTCTCTAGGTAAGAAATGTCTTAGTAACCCAAATCACTGAAGTAGTAAACAGCACTTTCATGAACATTGGGCACCATTTAGCTGGACATCACTGAAGTGAGTGCGTAGTTAAAAGCAGTCAAGCCTTGAAACTAAGAATGAGCTTCATGATTTGGCTCTGGGTGTCAGAGTTGGACAGTGCTGAAAATGTGTTTCTGAATGACATGCAGAGCTTGGACTCTACTAGTGGGAGCATAGCTAGGAGTAAGAAGGCAACTGAATATTGTGAGCTTTTGTTTTTCACTTTTTCTGAGTTAGTATTGCATCCAGCTCTGGGGTCCCCAGTACAAGACAGACATGGAGCTGTTGGAGCGAGTCCAGAGGAGGGCCACGAAGATGATCAGAGGGCTGGAGCACCTCTCTTGTGAAGACAGGCTGAGAGAGTTGGGGTTGTTCAGCCTGGAGAAGAGAAGGCTCCAGGGAAACCTTATAGCAGCCTTCCAGACTAAAAGAGGGTAGATATAGATTAGATATTAGGAAGAAATTCTTCACTGTGAGGGTGGTGAGGCACTGGAACAGGTTGCCCAGAGAAGTTGTGGCTGTGCCCTCCCTGGAAGTGTTCAAGGCCAGGTTGGATGGGGCTTTGGGCAACCTGGTCTAGTGGAGGGTGTCCATGCCCATGGCAGGGGGGTTGGAACTAGATGATCTTTGAGGTCCCTTCCTACCCAAACCATTCTGTGATTCTATGATTCTACTAATAGCCAGAAGGAGCAGGCAACTGCATTGCACCTGTAATCAGCCATGTAGCAAATTTTGGCAGAATTTGTTATATAGCTCTGGTGCCTATGCTTCAAAAGGGATGCTGAAAAAAAGAAATAGAGGGAAGAGTTACAAGAATTATGGAAAGCTTGGAATATCTCCCTTAGTTTCTCTTTTTGGTTCATGTGAAAGATGCTTACTCAATGCCTTGATTATGATCTATGAATTTATTTTTTTTTAATCTAGAATGAAAATCAGTGTTTGGAAACAATTCTAAACAGATCTAAACCGGAAATAAATCACAGACTGTAATGAATGAGATATTTACCCACTGGAACAGTTTATTTAGGGACACAGTGGAATCTTCTAGTCAACATTGGATGTCTTTCAGTAAAAGGCGTGAAAATGTCTTGTACATGAAACAGAATTGACAGGCTTGATTTCAAGACTGGCTGATGTTTGGTCATCTGTGTTCTGTGCAGAAGTGTTGGTTAAAAGAGGTCCATTCTGGTCTTAAAGCATGTTTGTTGGCCCTAGATACTTAAATGGGTGAACTTTCACTGAAAGTTATACATGCGATATAACATGCCTGCCTGTTGATTATACACAAGATATGAGTCACATTTTAAAGAAACCTTATCCCACAAAGCACACTTTCAAAAATGGATTCATCAGTACAGCGGATGGATAGGACATTCAGAGGCTGATAAAAATACACGTAGCCAGAAAGATGGTGTTTGTCTGCTAGAGGAAGAAGTAACTACTGGTGTAGGAGGTCAGTGAAGGGTAGGGAACTGGAAAAAATATTTAAAGTATAATTATTTTCTGCTATGGATGTTTCCTAATTTCTGTAGGCTGTGAATTACAGAGAATGTTGCCTTAGTATTGAAACTATTTTGATTACTTTAAACTGAGTAGTTTTGCCCATTCTGAGATAGTATAATTAGACCTTTCTCTGGCAAAGCAACGTTCTTCTACAGAGTGGAATTCAAGCTGCAAACCCCAGTTCAGGTGTTTGGGGGTAGGCTTTCTGTCTTTACCAAAATATTTTGTGGAAGCAAATTTGTATGGGGAGTGCTTGCAGTAAGCATCAGCAGCCCTCCCTGGTCTTCCTGTCTCAGTAAAGAGTAGGAAAGGGCTGGCTGCAGGAATCTGTTTTCATACGTTTCCAGTGAAGCTTTGCTGCCACGTAGTGGTAGCTTGCTTGGTGGTGGATGGTCCAACCCTCCTACTGATCTCTTGGACCAGGTGAGAGTTACCTGTAGCAGAAATAAACGTCTGCTTTAGGTTCCACAGTGTTACAAATCTTATCCCTAAAAAGCGTGATCAGGAATACATGCCTCTTCCAGCATCCAGTGGTGCCTCTCCACCTTGGAGGCTTCTAGGATGGATGAGTTGTATTGTTTCTGCTCTGCAAGAGCCAAGTCAAGCATGGGAGGTAAGGAAGGAAGGAAAGATATTCCCACATGATAAACCCAGAATGTGGTGACTGCAATCGTGGGTGATAACAACTGCTATGGAATACATAAAAATACAGGCAACTGAAGTATTTTAGACCCTTTTATTCAGACTTCTAGGCAGACTATATTAAATTTGTATAGGCTGAATTCCTGAAGTTTTCTGGTGCTGATAATTTAAGGTCAGGTGTAAATAGAATTCAAAGCATTAATTCTAAAAATATGAATTAACTTCTTTAAATAAATTAAGGTAAAACCTTTAGTTCTTTACATTTTCTATGATTACTTTTTTGGTAATGTCTTAAGCACAAGTAAAAGTTATGTGAAAAAGGTACAGCAGTTGTAAGGAATTGCTATTATTTTTATACAGCTTCTAGGACTTCATAAAACTACTAAAACCCCCAACAGGAATAAACTTGTAGAGCTTTGTAAGCAATTTGGCTGACTGTGAGGGACCAAAATCCTGTCTACTATGTGTGGTCAATCACAGCACATTGATCCAAACTGTGATTAACAGTTGCAGTAGCTGTCTAGAGACTTCTTTTAATGGTGAGAAGAATTATCTTCGAGTAGCTGTGAAAGAAAAGTACTTAATAGGACTGAAAGACCTGAAGGGGAAATGGTTTATGTCTGTTCAGTGTGGTCCAGTCAGGTCTGTATTTGGAAGTGTTTCTTCTAACATGACACTTTAGTATTTCATTCCTGTCTACAGAAGTTTTAGTGATAATTGGATTACTTGTTGAAGATCAGAAAGAAATATAGTTAATAAAAATTGTATTTTTATTATCTCTGGTTTCCAGCCCTATTGATGTGTTCCAGAAAAGCTCTTGGAGAAGTTGGGTGGCTTTAACTGTTGCATAAACTGCCCATTTGACTAGGATTCCAACCCATGTGGGCTGTCTTTCTTGATAAGGTTTTGTATCTCTTCCTCTATTTGATTAAAAATGTAGTTAATATTTAAATAGTCATAAATCTGATGTAAATGAGGTAGTGGAATTCAGCAAAGAATATCCTCTTCTTCTCATTATGCCAAATAACTCTTAAGGAAGAAAGTTTCCTAAGTAATCATTTAATTATTGAAAGTCAACAGCAGTGCAGGAAACAGTCTAACTAAAAAAAAAAAAAAAAAAAAAAAAAAAAAAGTATCTACACTATGTAATAAATCAAACTCTCCACCAAGGATATTATATTTAGAAATTCATCAGTATTTATAACTGTCAAGGGGACTTAAGAAAACAGATGTATGTATTTCATTCTCCTTGTCACCACTCTTCAGTATCCTGTACTACTTGATGATAATACTTAACTTTTAAAACTACTTGCCTTTTTCAAGCAACATACTTTCAAGATTACTTACGCATTGCTGTGTATCTACCTCATCAGATTCAAACCTCATTAATAATGATGTCCATTATCTTTAATCCATAGAATCCAAATTGTTTTATAGAACAATTCATAAAGATCCTGATAGCTGCAATAGACTTGCCTCCTAATATGAGGACGAGACGCTGCAATACTCTCTTTGGGAAATGGTTTGTAAGTCCTCCTCTCCAGTAATGCATCACAGTAGGATATTGGTTAGCGACTCCTGACAGTGTGCGATTCTCTTTTCATGCACCATTAAACTTACAAAACAGTCCCTGTGCTATTGCTAGCATTGACTCTAGCAACCCCTTGTAGCAGAATCCATATAAAAAGAAACAAGAGAATTGTGAAAAGTCCCCTTTGCAGTTAATGGCAAAACTTCCACAGGATTTAGTGGCGTAGATTTTCATGGTTTATGTTGATTCCAGATAGTAACATTTTTCATCCTCTAGGGCAGATTGCCAGCACATTTTCTCCACCTCTCTTCCTTTCTCCCTGTACAGCCCCTTCCCTGACAATTGAAGTTACGACCCAGAGGAGTTTAGATGATAAATTTTAAATTGCTATATGAAGACGTTACACAAGTGTGGAACACAGGGCAAGTTGATTCAGTTTTGTTATTGTTTGTATAAGTCAAAATAATATAGGAATCTGATAGCATACAGTACTGATGGATTTTGAAAAAGAGTTGCTGTAAAGGCGTACAAATGTTTGCTTTCATTCCCTAACCAGAGGTAGTCTAGTAATGAAGCTCCTGCAAAATGAGATGAAAATTTTTGTTTCTTTTTTATGCCCTCTGCACTGTGACAAAGATTTTGTAGTCTTCACTTCCTTGTCTATAGTATTGGTTAACTTGAGAGTGCAGTATGTCCTCTTGGAAAAATCTAGAGAAGTCTGTCTATGCAATCAGATCTACTGTGCTTGCTGCATTTCTTTTCTTTTATGCAGTTTCACAACAAACAGGCTCATGCTCTTATTTGTAGTAACTATGGAAACTTTAGAAGTTCTCTTTCTAAAGCTGAGTATACAATAAAGTGCTTAAATTGTTGGTAGGATTAGAGACTCTAGAATATGTTTAATTTTCTCTCTGTGTCTCTATCTTTGGAGAGGAGCAAGAGGGTAATGTGAATATTAGCTGGGGACTAGCTTTAATCTCTGCTGACACTTAAGTCTGTCTAGGTCTGCACACAGCTATCCAAAGGTCTTAGCCTGACACAGCATGTGAACAAGGGAAATCATGCATATTCATGACTGAATTTACAATGGCAAACCTACATACAGAAAAGAGTTTTTGAATGAGTGAAAACGTTATTGAAACCATTTTGCAGCTTCAGCTACAGTAGTCAATAATGATAAATGCCATAATGATGATAGAGTTCATAAGATAATGGGGATGTCTTAGATATTATGTAAGCATGAATGGATATGATAATAGGAAAACATCATATGCTGTGGGGTTTAGCAGTGTTTTTGTGTTGAAGGACATAAAGATGATGGTAACAGGATTATTCCCAAGGCTAATACATTTTAAAAAATATTTTTGAGAGTACTTTTTCTCTGTGTGGCACTTTGCATGATTGAGAACTGTCACTCTTTGAAAATAACTTTTTTTTTTTTTTAAGGAGGTATTCTTTTATGCAAGTGCTGTATTTTGTGCAGAGTTGTATTTTAGGAACACAACAAGAGAAGTCTTCTCCTCTTCCCAGGAGCAGAGCCAGGGAGGGTGGTAGTAAGTTTCTCACAGTCCACTTGGAGAACTTCATGTTACTTTTTGGCACTCAGGAAATGCTTTAAATCAGACCTCGGAAAGACCTGCTAGGTATCAGCCTTTGTTCGTCTATTTGTTCATGTGCATTTATCAGCTTGCATACTTTACTATTCTGAAATTTATTCTCACCATTGGAGCTGATGAGTGAGATTCTGCTTATACATGATTTGATTTCTTTGGTACTTTATTGTTTTTTTATATACTGAAATGTAATCTTCAGTGGAAATATTCAGTTTATGTAAATTACATGTAGTTTGGCACTTGTCTTTTCACTTAACTATAGTAGTGATACACTGACAGAAGAGAATACATTGATATTCTCAGTCATTTTCACCTATTAAGGCTTTGATGTGATTGAACATGAAAATAAATATAAACTGCTGTTAAAAGGCAGGGGCCTGTTTCACTGATGCATGGCAGTGCAGGATTGTTCCCTAGCATGTATGTTTCTTGTGATGTTTGTCCAAGCTATTCTTCATTTAAACCCTTCTCTCTCTGTTGACAATTCCTCATGTGCTTTTTATTTCAGTTTCTCTATTCTTTTTTGGCATCGAAGTAGCACTGTGGTTAGATATAGTCATAAACTTTTTTTTTTTTTGTCTCCTGTATTCTCGGTTTATCACTTCCTCTCTCTTCAAATGTAAGCCTGTGAAGGCTGGACCGTGTCTTATATTAAGAAAGCTGCTCCTGCTACATTCTGTTGTTCATCCACATTGCCTAGTACATCCATGAGAGGCTGCCCCTGCTGAAAGGGTATAAGGCTAAAGGGTAGTTTGAGGTGACAGCAAGGTAGGGGCAACAGTCAGGGTGAGGTGCACAGAGACAATGGCAACACTGTTACTGCAAGAATGTGCATACAGTGGTACTGGATTTTCCAAATACTGTCATGATAGATTGTGTAAGAAAGTCCAGGTCCTGTATTTTTTTCTTTTGGCTGAAGTTCCCTTCTTCTACAACTGAAGAGTTTTCCCCTTCAGTCACCCCCTGGCAAATGCCCATAAGAACACTATCTTATCTCTGTGCTTAGACACTGTCCAACCCAAAAGACGTCAAGGAGATGAGTAAATTATGCATATTCTTCTACTGGATGTGAAGCTACATGTAGTAAATAATTGGTGCCCTGCAGGCAAACCACTTTTGTGTGATTCAGAATGGCGTGCCTCCCATATGGGTAACTTGGGAAAGATTATATCACAACATCGCTTTTCGGCTGCAGAATTGGGACTAACATCTCTGACACTTCATAAAATGAACACTGTAGTTCAGTTGGAAGATGCCTGACTGATAATCCTGGGAATTTAAATCTTTTGTCTACGGCTCTGACATGTGCCTTAAGGGACCACCTTAGAAGGTGAATGAGTTGCAGCTTGTGCCCATTTAAACATGAGCAGGAGCTACCTGCTGGTGATCTTAGTGTCTGTTCTGTTGGCAAGTTTGTAAAAGCACCCAGGCACAAAGAACTGAGTTTAGATAATGTTAGAAGTGAAATATTTTTAAGTGTCTGCCACATTATTTGTGCTATTTTCAGTTGCTAACCTGGATAAGATGCGTTTCTCTTTTTCTACATTTCTTCAGCTTTTACAGTGAAAATAATAGTTGTCGTCTTTCTTGTACCTGATTTACAGCTCATTTTGTTTGCCAGTCCTTGGAAGTGTTCGGATCATAAACACAATGATTGACTTTTTTAATCTAGGAAGATCATTGGAACATTTCGATTAACTGTAATTTTGGTTGAAAACAATCTGTCTTTTTAATTCTTGCAGTTCATTTGTGTTTGGTTTGTTGGGTTTTTTATTCAAGATAAAACGTAGTAAACTTGCCTAAAGTTAATGGCCATACCTCATTTAAACTTAAATTACCTCATATGCAAGTATTTGCAGGTTCAGAATCATTGCCTGTAAATGTCTGTTGTCTTCAAACCCTTGATTTCTACTGGTTTTCTGGGTTTGAGGGATTGGGCGGGGGAGGGGAACGCAGTAATAAATTAAAATAAGCTTTGTTTCATCTTTAAATAAATGATCCTTAACTTTGGACAACAGTTGTGAACCAGTGGGCAGTATATGCTATCCGAAATCTCACTGAACAGAATGAGAGAAACCAAGAGCTTATTGCGCAGATGGAGGAGAAGGGGCTGGCAGACAATTCTGCCCTTGAGAGGATGGGTTTAGAGATAGAGAAACGAGATGACAAGTTAGTTCTGAGATCTGTCAAGAAAAAGCCCTTGTGAATAAAAAATTAAGAACAGTCAAATCATTAAAAGAGAATTTCTCTTTTAAAATATTTTTCCCTGTTCAGCCAATCAAGATTTCTTCAGGTTTAGTTCCTTTTACTGGAAGTCTTACGTTCATAATCAGAAAAACTGACAAATGATACTTCTGCCTCACTGTTGTAAACAAAAGGACACCTACACATTTTCTAAATACCTAGGTAAATTAACCTATGGGAAAAGATCCTTCTTTTCAGGTATTCAAAATGTCATTACTTTCTTGGTTTGTAAATATAAAGATGTCATGTGTGCAGTATTGAGTTGTTAGAATTTCCAGTGCTGAACCTGAAGTAACTATCATTAAAAACTCCCCAAAGAAATAACTGCTTTGCAGTCTGCCACCTTCATTTAAAAGCTCTGTGCTGAGTCAGGGCTAAACGATGAAAGTTACTCATTTTCGATCATGGTGCTTAAATATCTATACTTCTATAACGATCGGTGGAATATTGGATATACATAACTATTTAGTGAACTAAACACAACATGCCTTCTGTGTATTTAAATTATTAGTAAATTGTCTTTTCTACCTTGTTACCTTTCAGTCCTCATGACAAGTATATTAAAAACAAAGCTGAAGCTGTTGTGGCAACAGATGCTACATTCCTTTGCACTGGGGCATGTCTCTGTTTTGGAGACTTGGGTGTTTGTTTGAATTTTATTTGTTCCTTTGGATGGTAAGTCAGCCCACTTTCCTTTTATTTTGCACTTCTCATGGGTTTTCTGAACTCTGGCAGACTGCTGAAGAGGTAGTTTCTCACTGTGATTAATTCTAGCAGTTTCTTTTCACCCCTCTGCCTTTCCAAAACATTGACAAAACTCATTTCCAGTTAATTAATTCAAGAGAGGCAGAAGAATGGAAGGCCCTGCCTCTTCATTTTGGGTACCCTCCTATATTGTTGTTGGACCCTGCCACTGTGGAATGTGGCATGAATGAGATGGGGGGAAAAGGGGGGTGAAGAAAGGCGGGGGGGCACGGTTAACTCTGTATGTGCCATAGCTTTGCCCTGGTAGCCAAGAAATGTAATCCTCCGTGCATAAGCAAAACAAGAATTGCAGCTTAATATTACTAGCACTTGTGTATCATTGCTGCCATTTGGTTGTTTTGTTGTGATTACCAGGAAAGCACCAGAAAAGTTAAATTGTTCATGTTGTTGTCATCATTTAATCCCATTCTTAAATGGAAAGACAAGTGTATGTCCTAAAAGTACATGTGCATGTAACAGCCATGTGCATCAGCTTTTGCTCCTCCAATTAGTTGTGGGTTTGGGTTTTTTTTAATTTAAAAATGGAAAAAAGCACATGGTACTTTGAACTATGAGAAATATATAGTAATACTTAAAACTGATGGTGACTATAGCTGGACTACTAAGATCTTGTCAAGTTAACCATAACATTTCAGTGTCTACCATGCTCACCAGGTGGGACTATGCAATTGACCTCATTGGCATTTTAGTCACCTGTTGGTTTTAAAGGCAATAATATAAAATTGCTGTATCAAGCCATTTATTAAGTAAAGGATGTATATAAAGGGACAATAGGAACAAAAGCTATATAACTTTTACTGCTTTTAGTGACTTCTTCCTTTAAAAACAAATGGGGGAGAAAAGTGTTCTTTGTTTTAGCAAAAAAATAAATATTAATATAAGCAAAGTGCTTTATTTGCTTTTTTAAAATAGTTTGACAGGAACATTTCAGTGGATAATAAAAACTGTTGTGTTTAAGTGCTGGTTTATAAAGTAATTGCTTAAATGGGTAGGTGCCTTTTGCTAGCTGAATAGAAAACGATACATGTTTTTGGTTCTTCTTGAGCACATGGTCTACCAGATTGTAGTTTCTCAATGATTTCCATAAGCCTTAATTCTTGTGTTTAGGCCAGAATTCATTGAGCAGTTTAATATCTGTGTCACATAAGATTTACAACTGGGTTTTTTTGGGTTTTTTAATCTTTATCTCCATAACACAACAGAAAATTCATACTTCTAGTACCTATATGGCAAAAAAAAAAAAAAAAAAAAAGTGTTTATTCAGAAGGCTACATATTTCAACTTTAAAAGGACAGAATTAAACCGTTGCTAACAAAGGAGCATCAAATATAATAGCACCTAGAAATAAAGTGAAGTTGTTTTCAATTGAGTAATTATAAAACTTCAAACATTTTTATTTTGTCAATGCTACCTAGGAAACTCATGTCAGATAATTTAACAAAGTGAGAAAAAAAATAGCATTATCCTGAACAGAAAATTAACTTTCTGTGTAAGGAAAAAATGCAAAGAATTTCCTTTTATTTAGGATAATAAAGAGTTAAAATCCTGTTCACAAAGCAAATCCAAAAAGAACTTTGGTTGTGGAAAAAGCAGTGGGAGTCCCTTTTTCCTTTTAAGCAGTTGGGAATAGACAGGGTTGGTTTTTGGTTTTTTTTAACTTGATGGTTGTATACCCACCAATGGAATACACACAAACGCATAAATATAAGCCAAATAATAACAAACACAAATAAATAAAAGGGTTTTGTGTGTTTCAGTACATAATGGAGTAATAGTTGTGTTTTCTAAATGGGAAATGTAGGGCTTTCACAGTGGAGAACATGCTGATTACTGTATTGTGAGTGGCTGGCTTTTGATTTTCCTAGATGGATTAATTCTTGGAACACAACAGCTTCCCTGTCCTCCCCCGGTGGAGTCCCAGTCTCCAATAGGCTTGTTTTATATGCTAGGGGATTAATACAGCACAGCAATCAGTCATAAAAAGCAAGCTTTATTGAGTTTGTAAAGGGGCAGAACAGTCAGATCAAGTCTTGTGACCATCTTATTGCTTTCGAGTGCTTTCAAACAATAGCGATCAGATTTTTTTTTTTTTTTTGGTCTATTTTTTATTAAAAGGGAATAGGGAGTTGGTTTTCCATCATAAGTGGATAGATTTTTAAAGAGTTTTTTTACAAATTGTGAGAACTAAGCTTAAATGTTTGCAAAGCTCTGAATTGTTACTGCTTCTAATAATTTAGGTTTGTTTTTCCCTAAAGCATTTATAAAATACGTTTTTAAATGCAACCAATAAAAAATAAAGTCCCAGGCAGTTAGTGCCACTGTCACAATCTTTATATAGTAGTTGATTGCATATTTTGAGGTTGGTGTGAGTGGTTGCATAGCGAGACTCAAAAAAAAAATTGCCTTTATTTGCAAATGAAAAAGTACTAAAAATGTGAGGCTGGACCCAAAAATTACCTTAAATTTTTGTACCTAGCCTGATCTCTATCGTTGTTTTATGTTGACTTAGTATTTGCTGTCATCTTAGAGTACTCTAAGTAGACTTTTTCGTGTTTACTTGGGAGGGGAAATTATGAAATAATGCAAAAGAACGCATTCTCCCTTGCCTTTTTACTTCCTTCTTCAAATCCCCAAGGCTTCCTTATGCACTATACACCCCTTGGGTATTTGAAGGTGGCAGTGGCAGCCGGGGCATAGGGAGGGAAGGTGTGCTGGAGGCCGGCAGCCCAGCCCAGCCCAGCCCAGCCCAGCCCTGGGGTGCGAGTGGCCGGAGCCGGCGCGGCTGAGCTCCGCCGTGCCGGAGTCCCTCCGGTGCTGTCCAAGGTTCTGATAAAACTGCCCCTCGCTCTGCGGGACAGAGAGCTCTGCAAACCTCCCGTGTCCTTCAGGTGGAAAGCAATTCCATAGTTTAATCGCCACTGGTTTCCTCTTTTCCTTTAGAGTTTCTCTGCAGTATGTTGAGGGCACAGCTGGGTAACAGTGTGCGTGCTGTTTTTAAAATATACCCAAAGACATGTTTATTACTGTGTTACATGTGGAACATATTTAGGTCTTTGTTGTTGATGGGCAGACCTGTTAGCAGTGTCTCTGGTTAGGGTTAAATGATGCTTTCCATGTTAAGATCCGGTTCCAGTTGCTTGTAGCTCGGCCAAATCATAACCATTCAAGTGGAAATTTTCCACGCTGCTTTAGGCTTAATTGGTTTCTTTATGGGAGCTTTCAGTCATTTCTGATAAGATCCAGTAATTTTTGAGGATGAGAAACTGACATTAGTTTTTGTATATGTTAATAGTATCCCTAAAATAATTTTTTTAAAGACTAACTATTCCCAATATAAATGAGAGTTATGCAGTTTCCTTCTGTCATAATCCGGTTCAAATGTGGCCACATTGTAAGCTCTGGAAGTCCTTGGTTTATACGTTGTAAGTAGAAATTTGTGAGAGCTGAGCTACTAAATTTGCTGAATTTGCTTTAACATTGTGTTTGTTCCAGTCATGAATCCAGGATCTGTACAGGGCATTTTCAACAGCTATTGATCCTGACTAGTGTGGTGCTGGTGAAAGAAATCAAGAACTGAGAGATTCTCTGCATTTCTGACAGCTGCCTGCTGGCATCCATCTAACAGGGAGTAAGGAACTGCTGAGACTGGAGAAAGAAACAACCAATAAAAATGGATCTCAGAGGGTGAGAGAGGGAGTAGTTCAGGTCCAAGAGAGAACTTCTAAAAGATGGGGAATGCGTTATTAGTCCATTTGTAAAACAAACGAGGGAGTATGATTATTTTGCATCATTCCTTCCAGAATCTGACAGTTGCAGCTGTTTGCTATCCAAAGGGTATCCTTTACGAAGAGCCTTCTCTCTCCACAATAAGATCAAAGCAATATGTAGTTTCACCCCTGTGTTGGGTTTGCGTGGCAAGGGTTTGGGGGGGGGGGGGTGTGCTACTGGGGTGGCTTCTGTGAGAAGCTGCTAGAAGCTTCCCCTGTGTCTGATAGAGCCAATGCCAGCCGGCTACAAGACGGACCTGCCACTGGCCAAGGCCAAGCCAATCAGCGCCTCTGTGATAACATATTTAAGAAGGAAAAAACAGTTAGAGAGAGCTTTTGCAGCGGGAGAGAGGAGTGAGAAGATGTAAGAACATCTGCAGACACCCAGGTCAGTGCAGAAGGAGGGGGAGGAGGTGCTCCAGGCGCCGGAGCAGAGATCCCCCTGCAGCTCGTGGTGAAGCAGGCTGTCCCCCTGCAGCCCATGGAGGAAGGATGAGGGGGTGTAGAGATTCCACCTGCAGCCTGTGGAGGACCCCACGCCGGAGCAGGTGGAGACACCCAAAGGAGGCTGTGACCCCGTGGGAAGCCCACACTGGAGCAAGCTCCTGGCAGGACCTGTGGATCCGTGGAGAGAGGAGCCCACGCCAGAGCAGGTTTGCTGGCAGGACTTGTGACCCCGTGGGGGACCCACGCTGGAGCAGTTTGCTCCTGAAGGTCTGCACCCCATGGAAGAGAGCACGCTAGAGCAGTTTGTGAAGGACTGTCTCCCGTGAGAGGGACCCCACGCTGGAGCAGGGGAACAATGAGAGGAGTCCTCCCCCTGAGGATGAAGAAGCGGCAGAAACAACGTGTGATGAACTGACCATAACCCCCATTCCCCGTCCCCCTGTGCTGCTGAGGGGGGCGGAGGTTGAAGCCAGGAGTGAAGCTGAGCCCGGGAAGATGGGAGGGGTGGAGGGAGGTGTTTTATGATTTGATTTTATTTCTCATTCCTCTGTTCTGTTTTGCCTAGTAACAAATTAGATGAATTCTCTCTCTAAGTTCAGTCTGTTTTGCTCGTGATGATAATTAGTGAGTGATCTCTCCCTATTCTTATCTCGACCCATAAGCTTTTCGTTGCACCTTTTCTCCCCTGTCTAGCGAAGGAGGGGAGTGATAGAGCGGCTCTGGTGGGCATCTGGCCCTCAGCCAGGGTCAACCCACCACAGTCTTTTTTGGCGCCCAACATGGAGCACGAGAAAATCGAGATAAGGGTAGTGATTGGAAGAGGTAACGGGCAAAACATTGACTGAACGTAGCTTGAGAGTGAAAGGGATTAGAGGTAGATTTTGTGTGTAGATTGTCCAGTCTTGTTTGGTGTTGCGATAGTGTTGTTTTGATTTTGGTGTGGGGAATTCTTTTTTTTTTTTTCCTTGTTGATGTGATCAGTATTCGTGAAGTTTTTGTGTTGAATGTATATTTTATTGATAATTCTTAAATATGTGATTCACAGAGGCGAGGGGTGGAATGTGTTGGGTTTGCTTGGCAAGGTTTTGGTGGGGGGGCGGCTACAGGAGTGGCTTCTGTGAGAAGCTGCTAGAAGCTTCCCTTGTGTCTGATAGAGCCAATGCCAGCCCCAAATTTATTTTGGTCAGGATTGGCAATGTACTTCTTTTGCCTTATGAGAATCAAGGATGCTCTGCTCTCTGGCTCAATGTTTTCTCTAAAAGTAGCATATAATCCAAAACCTACTTGAGTAGTTAAAATATTTAAATTGAAAACAAAATATATAAAGAAATCAGAGAAATCTAATTGTTCATGTATTTTCATAGGAAAGGAAAAAGCAACAGGAGATAAAAACAGATGGAAGTCCAGAGCATTTAAAATTAACCTTGTCCTCTTTTTGCTGCATGGCATCTCACCTCAGTTCACAGCTAATGCCTCACCAATAGTGATACAGAGGCATCACTGAAGCTCCGTTAGTAAGACGCACGGTAATTTTCATTTGGTCTTGTTCAAACTGCAGATGATTTCCATACTATATTTATGCTAAACTTAAAAGTTTCCTGTTGCTTTTGAGTACAAGAAAACATAAGTTTAGAGACACAATCGTACAAAAGGGATATCTGTTTGAATTTTTGCTTTGTCATTCAAGAAGTATTTCAACCTGTCTGTCCACTTGTGGAGTTGTTATGCAATGCCTTTAGTTTTGGTAGGGTGTTTTGTAATAATTCAAGAGTTCTGAATATCTTAACACTTTTTGACATATGTTCATAGTCAATATTTGTTATAAGATGAACAGTCCAATCTCTAACTTGGTTTTTTGGTGAGGTTGTTCTTAAGAGGTTTTCTTCTCATGGGGTTTTGAAAATGTGATCAAAGTAGGCCCAAAGGCTATGTTGCCTAAGGAAAAAAAAAAAATCCCAAAAATATACCTGAAATGTGTCAACTGAACAGGCCTCTCAGCAGTCGTGTTAACTCTAAAACATAAACATAGCAAATGGTGGTGGTGATAGCTATTCTACTGTTGACCTGTTTTTCAGAAATACATGTTTGCTGTGTTCACAGCACAATAATAAGGAAAAAAATAGGATTACGTAGTTTATTTTAAATATCAAGTCCTAACTCTGCAAGTCCTGTCACCTAATAGAGGGGATTTTCAGCTGTTAGCTTGGACAATTTGGGTTTTGAAACTGTATTTACTGAAAGTTATTATAAAGCTGAATCCTTCTATTATTACATACCTCTCAAAATCTTTTCTTTGTGAGCTATTTAATGAATGCTTATAAAAGCATTTTATTGGATTTTTATGATAAATCCTTTGTATGTTGCTTGTTTTAAATATATTTAAACAACTTCAATGATAAATCAGTTTAACACTGAGCCATTAGCATGTAATGTGGTGTTTGACATGTTTCTCACAGAACAGATCATGAAACTAGCATCTGTGGGCTTTTGTAAGATAAATTGCTTATGTGCAAATTGGGGAAAAATTAGGGAAGTAAGCATTCATTGCAAAGGACTTTCTTGTGGGTAATTACTTACATAATTCACAGCTTGACTAGCTAAACAGTAAGTGATGATCCCTTCCCAGTAATTTCTGAAAATGTTTTGTTATTGAAAATGCCAAGAAGTGATACTGAATTTGGGTAGAGCAATGCCTAGGAAGAACAGTGGAAAGAGCAATAAGAACCTATCCTGTTCTGTCTGGAGTGCCTGAAATTGCGGTCTCATGTTGCAAGACCAGTGTCTTGTGCTGGGCTCTGCAATGTCTTTTTTTTCTTCATTTGTGGGTTGGGGGTTTTGAGGGAGGGGTGTGAGAATGTTTGCTGCTTCAGTTCACCTGTTCTTTAAATGTGGATGAAGTTGCCTACATTCACTACAGAACTTTTTGAGCTGTTAATATTATATGTAAGAATTAAAGTGGAGGAGGGGAAGAGCTTGCTAGAAGAATATGTAAGACAGGCTGACTAAAAAAGATTAGACTTAGAAATACAGATCTAAACAGTCTGAGCTGTCTGTGTTTAAAAAATAAATAAATGAAAGTTGACGCAAGCCTTGCAGATAAAAGCCCTCTGGCAGGGCAAAAGTAGCTTATTACTTTGGGGGTGATTTTGAAAGAAAAAAAAAACATAAATTGTTGATAAACCGATTAAAAATTCATGTTTTCCCAGATATAGGTTGTAGAGTGGGTGATATTTCTGTTCAGTTCCTTACCCTCTTTATTCTGCACCATGCATTTTGTTTTTTCTGCACGTCATAAACTGTTGCTACTTCTGATTAAAAGTGAGGTTCAGTAGGCTGATTTATGAACAAGGGGGAAAAAAAAAGTATTGTGAGTGCACTAATAAATAGGAAAATGTTGGGCCAACGCTATTAATGAAAAGAAACATACAACTGTCTTGTCTCAAACTCCTGGGGCAGCCCTCCCATTTTGCTTTTTATAGGCCCATTGCGATAGGTTCTGCCAGAAGTGTTAGTTTATCGACAAGACTGAGCACTCTGCATGAAAGGCTACCTTCCAGCCTGGCTCAGAATACTTAAAATAAAAGCTTATCTGTGAGGTATGTGTATTCTCTCTGCCTGGCGTTTCCCTCAATTCAACTTGAGATTTGTTTTCTAAAAATGTTTTGAGAAGTCTTGGCAAAAATGTTAACAAAATGACTTCATAAGGGAGTAATGGATGAAAATGCCTAGCTCCTTCCTGGGGAAAAGAAGCATCCGTACTGACTAATACCTTTGAGGAATCTCATCCTTAATGTCATGTCTTCTTAGCTGGACCAACAGGCTTGAGTACATATTTTTTACCTCTCACTGAGGGCAAAGTGCATGCATAATACTGTTACAAATCACCAAGGGATTTTAATAATAGTGTCATTAAAATTGCAGCATATTCTTTGTCATTCTAAGCATTTGTGTATCGTCCAAGTCTTTGCAGGGTGGCTTCACTCTCTTTTCCTTGCCTTGTAAACTCTTATTTACAGGAGTTATTCATTACTGCATTTAGGCAGACCTTGGCACCTACTCTCTACTGTCAACTGCTCTCTGGGACAACATTAAATATTATTTAATAAGCAAGGTTTTTTTAACCACATTTTATAAAGTGGTGCATCTTCCAATCTTTGGCCCAAACCCATGTCTATTTAATGATACCGAGATGTGTCTGAAGAGTGTCCTCCTCAGTTCAGTGGATTTTGCATTGTTGGTGCTTTATTCTAAATTGCGGTCATCCATTGTGAGCCTGCACTCCATGGGTTAAAGTTTATTTTGATATTAGAACAAGCTTTCATTATGTTTTCCCTCTTTCCCCCCTTCTCCCACCCCCCCACAGCCCCCCTCAATTTGGAACTTTTCAGCTTTCTAGTTAAGCTATTATGGTGGCCATAAACAGGTGCGTGCTTTACAGAGGGTCTTATTCTGTGGTTTCCACTGGCGTCCCTGGCCTTCTGAACTCCCCTTTGCTACCTCCTTCCCCCTCAATAATTTTTTATGAATGATAGCTTTTCAACACCCTGGGAACAGCTTGTTGGGAAAAACACTCTTCATGGGGTGCAGTCAAATCCTACACATTTCTTCAAGGGACTTCTATGAAAGGAATGGTACTGTGCTGCAGGTATGACGTATGCGTGGACCCCCCCTCCCCGCTCACTCCCTCACCCCCTGCCTCTATGATTCACTGTGATAAATTTGCTTTTTAATAATGCCACTAGACTCTCACCACAGGTGCTTCTCAATTAAAATCCACTTTGTTTAAAAACTGGAGGGTTGTTTAACTGAGACCCTGGGGAGAGTTGTCAGATCCCAGGATAGGTGACAAAAACCGATTGGTGGACCTCTGGAGTTGCATTGAAAATACCATATCCTGGGGTACCAGAGGGCAGCGTCGCTCTTAAAACAAATCTGCAAGTTTGAGAAGCCCTGGGTCGAATCCCTGGGAGTTGTCATTTTCAGCACAGGGCTTTTTTTTAATCCATCTTTTAGCATTTTGTTTTGTTCCTGCTACCCTTGTCACACCCCCCACCCTCAAGTACTTTCCCCTTCTTTCTGCTGTTGATTTGACTATTTAGAAAATACAGATGTGAAAGGAATATAATTATTTTTTTCTGAGAACAGTCTCTCTTTCTTTAGTTTTCTAATGATATTTGCAAGAAATGATTTGGAATGGCAAAACCAGGGAGGGGAGGCCTTTGATTTTTTATTTTTTTTTTAAAAAAGCTTAAAGTGTTAGAATTATTTTTTTTCTCCTTTTTTTATCATGAATTTTTTTTTTCTTTATTTTCTTTTTAAACAGAAAGGAAAATTTACTTTTGGGTGATCTGATCTTTTCCCTGCCCTCTTAATGTGTATTTTTAGCATTTTGAACACATGTAATGTCCTCAGATATTGCTTACCAGAGCACTTTGAAATAACTATAGAGGGTGGATGGGATGACTCAGGGGACTGGTAATTGAATATGGAGCCTTTTCACCTCGAAGTCACTAGTTTGAATCTAACCCAAGTTGCTAGCGACCTCGTGGTTACCCTCAGATGGCTGTTTAGTGGCCTGTCTGAAGTGAGTTGGTGGTCTCAGTCCAGCTTTTCACAAACAGCCGTCCACATCACAGAAACCACCGTCACAGTTAGTACTAATTAGCAGCCTTGTTGGCAGTATTGGTAAGTGAGGCGAAGGACTGAATTAGCCATCGAGCTGTCTTCTGCTGTTAGAGGTGGTCTCTCCGAAACAGAGCCAAGGCACCCTGCTCCTGGAGTCTTGCAGCAGCAGCTTAGTTTTGTCACTGTCCGGATTGTGTGTGCATGTCTCTTTTCTCCTGGGGAGGCTGCACCTTCTCCTACTCCCATAATATCAAGCCGTGAGCCGTGTCCCCCTTCTGGTTTGGCTTTGCTTTGCCCTCTGCAGTTTATTGATTCCTGGGTTCAGGGGCATCTCCATACCTGACGGTTGGACTTTCCCACGCACCCTTTATCAGTCAGATTAGTCCCCTAACATCTCTGCTCAATCTACCACAAATAAGATTCTTCACGTTTCAGTCCATTTGTTGCATAATGGCAATCGCACCGATGGTAGCTGTCAGTACCACAAGTTTCCATACTACCCCCATCCTTTTCAGTCCTTTCTGAAGTGTTTTTATCTCTGCCAGAAGTTTTGTTCTTTTCTGAAGCTAAACCTAAATGTAGCAATTCTGAAATTGTGAGGGTAAAATAGATAATTCTGACCTTTTAAAATATCTGATAGCTGAAAAAAAAGAATCTTGCAATAAATATCTTGTATTTTGGGAGTTTTAGAGTACAACCTTCATTTGTGCTCTGAATGGCGCATTAATGGATTCCAAGGCCCACAGAGGATCCCTCTGCTGGTAGTAAGATTTTGGGTTGATGCATAAGTCTGTCTGTGGTAATCCATTTGCAAGATCATGAAAATTTCCACATTTAAAAAAAAGTTGAAGTAAACACACTTTACAGCATTTTAGACTGTAGGCAATTCTTTCAGTATCCATACTCTAAATTCCATGCAGGGGAACAATAGTAACACAATTCTAATCAAAATATAGTGTTTTTCTTCCCAAGTACTAAATGAAGCCCTGTCAGAACCCTTTTTCTTTTTTTCATGAGTTTTAATGTTAACAGTGGTTCTGTTATAAAACCACTTTTACGTGTTTAAAATAAATACAAAAAAACCCCATTCCCTCAAGGTACTGGCAGCCCAAATACGAAAGCCAAAACTGAAGATAACAATACTGACCTTATTAGATTTTCTTCCCTAACTTGAAAGAAATGGCTAAAGTGAAGATCACAAATAGAAACAAGTAACGTACATTTTTAAGCTTTTGATTCCAGGTGAAAGGGTCTATAGAATCTATATAAAAGGGATTTACGTGCTGCCTTTTGAGGAGGGGAGGACAGGGTGGCAGCTTCTGGAATCTGGTTTAGGTTAGGGCTATTATCATGCTATACGCTTCCAAGTAACTAGTTAGGCTGACTACCATTTCGTGCTTTCTATCCATGCACTGATAGATGATTAGGTCAGACTTCACTGGGACTGGATCTGTGTTGTGTATCTTTCTGGACTACAGTGGGGAGGTTTTTTAGCCAGCAGGAGGATATAAGGAGGCTGTTGGGAGAGCAGGGCTCGGGCTGGGAACAGCACAACTGGAGACGAAGGGAAGCTGAGCTCAGGGCTTTCTCTTACGTTTTGGACAAGCTGGGGAAAGTAACTCTCTTGAGCTGATTGGAAGGGTCTACAAGGAGAATCCTGCGCTGGTTGGTGCCTTGAGCAGTCCAGAAAAAGAGGCAAAAAATGATTGCTGTTTACAAGTTGGAAAAAGTTAATTAAGCCAAGAAGTTGTTTGAAGTGATTTGCCTCAGTTGTGAAACAGATATATAACTAACTGGGAGCTGACAGTGGTCAAGCATTCCTCTTTAAAGCTCAGGCAGGAAGGACAACTGTACACAACACTGCCTTGAAAATGGGTCTTTGAGTAAGTGTTCATAGTAGAAGAAGTGCCCCAAGCCTGGAGAAGATGAAGTCTTCTAAATAATGATGGGTTTATGGAGAAGATCATGCTCGCCTCTCAGGAAGGAAGGAGATAGAAAGAACTGAAGAGGAAACAGTTGGCAAGGTCTGTCTGTCTTGTTGTCACAAGAGCGGCAGGAAGGAGGCCTCCAAACAAACTGAAGCCCCAGGAGTGAGGCAATCGCCGTTTCTTTCTGCTCACATCGAATTCTTGTTCAAGGCATTTCCAAATAAGGGTTAGGAACGGAGCGTTGCAACCGCAAGATGACAGTGCAATGCTGTTAAAACCAAGACTCCTTTTTCCTTCTACTTAAAATAATCTATGTCCAGCCATGAATCAAAGCGCCTCTGTAACCTGCCATGCTCTAAAATAGACTGACAGAAACATATACAAATCCTCCTGAAAAAATAAATGATGAAAAAAGCTTTAGCTGGCAATTCTAGAATAAGAATGATTACAAAGTTGCACTGTTGAGTTAACATGATTTTAAGTATGTGCTGCATGTTATTCTCAAGGGGAAAAAAATGCCATGATGTGTCCCTTGTGTGAGCGCAAGGCACACAAAAATCACACGGCAAAAGTAATTTTTGCATAATGGTACCAGTAAAAACAAAAAAAAAAAGAAAAAGAGAACAGGGAGCAGAATTTCCTGGCTAATATGAATTAGCCTGAGATCAGCAGAGCTTTACTAATCTACACCAGCAAAAGGTCTGCCTTGTCACCCATGCCCTTGAAGCCCTCTGTTTTAGCTTGCCAATGTTATAGCAGGAAAGAGCCATGGAACAGTTGTTGAGATGCCTCACTGAAGCAAAATCAAACCAATATGGTACTGAGGAAAAGAAGAAAAGAGCAATTTTAGTGTTTAAGATTAAGGCAGCGCTGTTAGGGCGGGAGCAGCTTTGAGTTTGCCAGTGCTTGAGCCCACTTTCACTTGGTATGAACTTTTAAATATTTGGGAAACCTTTAAGTGATGTTTTGATTTCAAAAGCTGTCTGGTAGCTTAAATGTCCATACCCAACAATTAAACCAATAAATTCAGAGGCCAGTCTTTAAAGTTCTGAGCTTCAAACGCTGCAACTAGTGCATTATTCATGGATTTGTTTTTTCCCTTTGATATCTCTCTATGGTGTGATCTGTATAGCAGAAAAGAACCCACATCTGTCTGTTTACACCACCCTGGAAATTCCTGTGGGCAACCAAAAAAGTCAACCACAAATAACTGCTGGGCTACCAACAAACATAGTATCTGGAGCGCCTCCACCCACCTGCCATTGGGCAGATTTCTAAACCTTATTTGAAAATGGGAAAGATTGGATCGGGGTGGGAGGGAGAAAAAGAGGGAGGGCGAGGGAAAAGGACGAGTTTGAAAAACTAACCTGAAATTAGCAGAACTAGTATAGGATTTTTTATTTTTTTCAAATGGAGTAGGTTACATATGGGCCTTGAGCTGATCATCATGTCATGACACAGTGCATCTTACTGAATTGGATCATTTGACTCATTGTGGGGTTTGGGGTTGAACCCTTTTGTGCTAAGAGTAGGCAGGTGGTTCTGAGCTGCATCTTGAGGAAAGGTGGACAGAAAACATCCTGTAAACCATTTTGAAAATTCAGGAAAAATTCTCCAACAGGATGCTGGGAGAGACTTTAAATTCCAGTTTTGCCCTAGCCAGTGGGGGCTGTCTGGTCATTCTCGCTTTAACTGCAGGGTCTCTTTGCGTTATTTTCGGTCTTGTGGGAGAGAATTACAATTTCCATTGGTTTGAAAAGCTTCTCAACACATCCAAAGATGAATTCTTAACCAAGGCCTTCATTCACCCAGATTGTTGGGTTTTTTCAATTCACGTACCTGAACTAAAGCATTTGGGTAGCCTTCTAAAAATCAATTGAAGGAGTTATTTACTTAAAAGTTGGCATCCGTTAAGCTGAATCTCATCCTATGACTCTTTGCATCCTTGAGAAGTATGGAAAATATTCTGATTTAAGTTAATCCTGCATTGTGCTACTTGATTTGCAGTATTCCATGAGCTCTTAAATCTGCTTTGACTGTTATTTATCTCACAATAGTATTCAATCAGATGTTCCACTTTAATTTGATACATGATTGTAAAAAATAAAGCCATAGTGCAAATGTTACAAAGATTTCATTGTCCATAAATAGTTTTCAGTCAGGTGTTGTATCTATTTTTGAGCCTTTAGTAATTGGTAAGATAATTTCTGTATGATGCAGATCATCTCATGTACTGGAGTATACACACCTATGTTGGCTTGTCCCCTTGAAAGTTTGTTACTCTTAAAGCTTTTATTTCCTGCATCTGAGTAACAGTTTTTCCCTTCTAGTTGTGTTCAGTTTTGAGAAATACTTCTTTTTTCTTTTTCCTTTTTTTTTTTTTTTAAGTAGCATGTCATAATCATTTTTTCTGAGGAGACATTTACATTTGCTAGGAGCTTATGGCTAGGTGGCAATACTCTCCACATCCTGGACCTACTAAAAATTAAAAAATATTTTTTAAAAAAATCTTGGTTTAATCTAATATTTTTTCTTAGTCTTCCTCTTAAATCAGAAACTTAAAAACTTGATTTTTTTTTTTTTAAATCATTAAACCTCCAATTTATTCATGTCAACTGAAAGTCTGACCAATTTTTTTATTTGGGCTGCCTTTTTGACTCTTCCTGACTCCCTCTCTCATTCTGTTTATCCTTATTGCAGAAGATGGCCACAATTCCTCCATTTCGTGCAAATGAGAGGTGGTGCTGGGGTCCCTGGCAAGTTCCCAATACAGGTCTCAGATGACTTAAATCCTTCCCATGGGTACATTGACACATTATTGAGCAATTACATTCTCTTGTGGCAGTCATCTGTGGAATAAGTAAACTCCCTCTATTAGCCACACAATGATATCATGCACCATAAATGCATGCTTGGCCTCCATTGTGTCAACAATCAGTTATGTTCTCAAAGGAAGAAATGTGAATATAATTCTAAATCTACACTGACTAATAAACAGGTCAGTTTTATTACCTGTTTCTACCTTGAATGGCAAGATTAAATTTAATTTAAAAGATACTGTAAGAGGAGAAGTCATACAGGTAAGCGTAAAGTTATTATTTATTCATTGAAAATCTATTATTAACTTCTGGGATGGGGAGTGGAAGGGAAGGCCAAAAGAGGAGAGCGATTTACATGTAGATTTTTTTTTTTTTAAACTGACCAAATGGAAGTTAGTCATAAAGATAATTTTCTCATCAATAACTTTTGCAAGACTATGACGTACGTTACTGATTATTTGTGGATCTGCTTGCACAAGCAGAATATTTATGCAACAAAATGTCAAGTAATGCTTTCTTGAAAACTAGGAGATCTCTGTTTGCACAGTTTAGTGTACAGTTAACATTGTAATGAGTCTTTTTTTCCTTCCCTTTTAAAAAACATGTATGTAAATGTTTTGTAAACCTTTGAAAGCTTCCAAGAGCAGAGTGTATCTAAAAAGGTGATGTAATTTTCTGGGTACCCTTTAATAGCATACACTAGCTATCATTAATGAGAGACCCTGTGCTTGGATGCTTTCTCCAGCCTTCCTGTGTCTGTGTCTCATTCAGTGTTGTAGTTGAGGCTGATCACTCTCACGGATACGGTATTTTAATTTGCTACCCTGTGAAACTACATCCAGTAATGCCTACATAATGTGAAGACTGGCTTCCTATACACATTCAAGATGGGGTGAGACTAGCAGGAAAAAAAAAAAAAACACCAAAAAACAAAACAAAGTATTTCTACAAGGGAGAGAATTGGGAAGGTTTTAAAGCTTCATAGTGTTGTCAGATAAATTCAATGGCCACCAGGTGGGCTGGGACTTCTGAAAGGCAGAAGCCCAACACTTTATTGCCTGGATCACGCTGAAGACAGAGGCGGGCAGCGCTGGGTCTCCTATGCGCAAGGCCAATCAGGGGTCGTTTCCCATGGATCTTGTGTTCTGGTCGGGGACAGAGCACAGATCCCAGTGTGCTTTTCAAGGTTTTAAAGTATTATTCAGTCTGGATGAATGACCACCCTATGCTTTGTCATCAGAGAATATTTATGACCGTCGAAGCAAGGCTGAGTTCCTGGAGACGGGATAACGCGTGGCTTTATGCTGCCAGACAGAGAGTTCCTTTTGGTGGTCACACCAATGTTTTTTCATACTCCCACGGACACCACAACTTTTTTGGATAAGGAAGAAGATGATGGAACACAGATGAGGGAAAGAAATGGCCTCAGAGAACTTGGATACGTGGGGGTATTTTTACCCTTTGGGGTTTTTTCTTCCTGAATTTCAATGAGTGACTTATTGGAAACTTCTTTGGGTTTGAAGTGTTTTGTTCTTGTTCCACACACAAAAAACTGTTTTGGGTTGTTTTGTTTGTCTTTGTTTATAATGCAGCTGAGATAGGGTGACTTGATATTTTTAAAATAGAAAACTGATGCCTTCTGAGGGAATGGGGGGAACAGAGGAGGACTTTACTAGCTGGAAACATGGGTCATGCCAAGGACAACTTGTTGCTGTGAAGGATGTGTTGGAGATGGGGGGGAGGATTGTGTGGAAGCTGGTATGGAGGGAAGAGCAGTGCTGCTTCTCCTTGAGTGCCCAATCCACTGATCATTCTCCAAATGCCGGACCCCAAGAGTTCCCCCACCACAGTAGCATATCTCCTTTTATTTATTAACCTTTTTTCTCTCTTTCTTTCAAGGTAAATTCTAGATCAAACTGTTCCAACCCACGACATTAGCAACTATTAGGCACTGAAGGTCAAACAGGTATCTTCTATTTCAATCACTGCTGTCCTGCTATCTCCTATCACTCCCTAAAAAAAAAAAAAAAATCATAAAAAAATATCCTTTCTTATTGTTGAGGTAACAATGTTAATAGGATTACAAATCTAATTTTGTGAGTTGCTAAGCAGGAGAATCCTCACAGAAAATGTTCAGCATCTTGTCCCTTCTCATTTTAATTATTACTGGAGCCTATGAGGTACTGCCAGTTTAAGAGAATGGTGTTTTGGAGCCTGCTACACACTGGAGGCTGCCTGGCTCACCCAGGAGTAATAGCAAATTGTCAGAGAAATAAATTGTTAGTAAATTGTTAGTAAATTGTCAGATGTGTTGTGAAACAGGAGGATAATATGCCAATGACAGAGTGGCTTCCATGGATTACTGATCAAATTAACAGCATGAGTCTCCGCACAAGACCTATTTGTTTCCACTGTATGCTTGATAGGAAGAGTGCAGTCCTGTTTTCTGTGTCATGCAACTAAATTAATGAGTAAGCACAAGTAATGTATTCTATTTTTAAAAAATTATCACCATTGGAATAACTTAATAGTTTGACATGAATATTTTCTCAGCATTTCTATGTCTATAGTATGAAGAATATGGCAAATGCTACGATAATGGACGGCATAACTCAAATATTGACAAATTAGCACTGTAAGGTAAGTCTCTTTGATAATCCTCTTTTCCTTATCTGCTGTCTCTTGCCATTTCACAGCTTCCTCACTTTTCTATGGGAACTGGTCAAACTGGAGACAAGGACCAGAAATTAGTGGTAGTATTGAAATTAATTCCGTTTTTCTGAGATTTGTGAATAACATATTCCCACTGGTGCTGGTGGGGTTCAAATACAAATTCGGATAGGCTTTGCTAGCTCCCGCTGGTGGACTGAGAGAGAGACAAGGTGGCATTTGGTTTGCATATCCATTATCACCTAATTGTGATGTTGTTGTTCAGAAATAGTTAAGATTTCCTATATTTTGAGAAGCTTAGCAAAGGTACACTTTACGCAGATTCACTTCAAACATCAGCAGATGCTGAGAGAGCCAGGAAATAATGTTGGACAGGGCAGTATTACAGTCATTCTTTCTACCACTTCCTTTCGAACTGATGTAAACAAATGCATGTTTTTATGTTCTTTCCCTTGGGAAAGGGAGAACACTGAACTCAAATGATCAATATGTGGTTTTTCCATGGTTACTCGGGAAACTCCATCCCGAAAATCTTTTTTAATCACAAGTTTTCTGGCATCCATTGACAGGATCCAGCTTTTCATTTTTGGTCTACTGTAAGTTATGGAATCTGGCTAATAAGAACAAATCTGGATGAACTGGTTTATGGAACAATAAACCCAGGTATGTGTGTTTGTTAAAATTAAGGAATTTTTTAAAAGGAAATAATCACAGTTTTTTAAATGGTGGTTAATTTTAGATTTTATGTGCACTGTAGGATTCCATATTCCTTTATTACTCTACACAGACAGTTTTCGTGTTTGTTTTAGTTTTTCCCCCCAGCACTTCTAGCACATTTGTGGAAGCCGGATTTGATGGCTTCCGAACCACCACGATTTCACTTAGCAAGAACCTGTGCACTCCACATGTGAACACGAGGTGCAGCAAGCTGTTTTATGGTGATCAGTGCCAGGACATGATGGTATGCAATTCCTGGATTGTATTTCTGGTGTGTGCTTTGCAGCTATAGACAAATCACATCAGGGAGGCTTCGAAGACACACGTCTGGTACTTATTTCCCATTGACACGCAGTAACATGAAGCGGTTAACAGCCCCTTGTATTTTTCTAAATCTCTCCCATACAGTCTTTCAGTTTCCATGTTCTCAGTTATCCCAAACAAAAGGCAAAAGCTTTGGGGTTTTCCTCCCTGGAATTTAAGTTCTGCAAATATCCATTTGCAGAGGTGACATTTACTGCATGGTCCCTCCAAGAGCATGGGCAGCTCAGTGCTGCAGCTGGAGCTGGCTGGATGAAGCTGCTGGGCACCAGGGTGAGTGTGGACCTCCCAGACCGGATAGGAAAGGGATTTCTGAACCACAAGTACCTTCAAGACACTAATGGTCAGAGAAGACTCACATACCACACTTAGGTCGGCAGCTATGCTGCCAGATTTGCAGGTTTAGCAAATGGATTGTGAGGGAGATCGTGTTCAAGCGATTAGGAGGAGGTGGGAGGTCTGTGGGTTGGTGTTCATAGGCCTGGCGAGAGGTGGGCTGTCGGTGCTGGGTGTCTGGGAACGGTGGTGGAAGGAGCTCCTGGACCTCCATCCAGGTCTGAGGGGCGGTTAGGGCTTGTGAGGCCAAACGTGGAGGTTATCAGAGATAAGAGCTCATGTTTTCTAATGGTATTGAGAGCTCTTTTAACAGAGCATGGTGAGGGCAAACAATATATACAGGTACGGAATAATAACACAAGTTGGAAGACACAACAGTCTTGCGGTTCAGACAGTGGATAGGAATCAGGAGTTCTTGGATCAGTTTTTGACTTTGCCACAGACTTCCTGTGTTACTTTCAGCCAGTCACTTAATCTCTGCATCCACCATCTGTGAAACAGCAAGGCTTGGAACAGTTTGTGTCTCTGAAAGCATGTATCTAATTTAGCTGTTATTATAGAAGTTAAATATTAAGGAACTGTTACATTATCATAGGATAAAACCATGCCACATCTATTTTCACTGTGAACTTTGTTCTTTTGCTATTATATTGTTTTTCAGGAAAAACAGTGTTTTCACCACGTAAAAATAAGCAGAAATTCATGATATGTGCCGTGAGAGCCATACTTGTAGATCTGATGTCTGACACTAAAATAAGAGATGTACATTAAATGCCACTGGAAAGACTTCAGAGCTGATTGTTCAATAAAATGAAGCACAGGTCTGGACATTGCAAGTAAACAAATAACATCAGACTCTGTAGAGATCAGTCTCCCAGAGCTGTTTGAAAAATTCAGTAGCTTGTGTCTAAATGTAGACACTCCTCATCCACTTGTCAACAGGCACACTGCTCTGAATTCTTTGTTCAAATTTCCATTAATATTCTGTGTCAGAGAAGGGAAATAACTTAGATAAGATCAATTTTCAAACATGTTTCTTCAGGAAGGAACTAAAGAGCAATCCTGAAAACTACCTCCTGGAATGTAAAAATTCTGATCTTTGTGAAAATAAAGGAACTCCTGTGTGAGATTAAAAATGTCACTAAGTTTGGAGGACAAGTGAGTTTGTTTGCCAAACTTGACTTATTTGCAAACTGTCTTTTAATGTGTGTAGTCAGTTTGTGAGGAGGTCCTTCCAGATTGTAGGAAACACTGGTAAATGTCAAAGCAATTTACATTATTCACGTTACGAAACACGGAAGCTTCCTGTGATGGCTGGCAATTTGTCTGTGTAGGGGAGATGATGATGGAGACTTTTGAAAAGTTCGGTATGAGTTTAATTCTATTTTTCAGTATTCCTTAATATTATGGGAAGTGGTAATTACCTAGTAGAAGACTGGAGTAGTATATCTACCCAGCAGAGCTGAAGGGATGTCTGTAGCACAATTACATATACCTAAACTGGCAGGGAAGCAGGCAAAGCGTGGCCATGCATGTGCCAAACCAGCGGTTTGACCAAGCTGAGTCTATTGGTGTCTTTGTTCTAAGTGATAAGAAAATTCACAGCATAAAGGCAGCTTCCAAGGGATGTCTCTTCCCTGGAAGGCATGTCTCTTCCCACCTCCCTCTCTCAGCCCTAACCTAGCAGTGTGAGCTAGCAATAATGACCCATAGCCTTTTACAGAATTTCAGATATTTTACCTGTGTCTACATTGTCACATGCACTGATGTCCCATCCCTGAAGCATTTGTATCGCCGTATTAAGTACCCCATCTCAGCTTGCTCTCTGAATTTTTTTGCTGTGAAATACTCTTTAGAAAAAGGCATCACCTTTTTTCTCCATTGAGTATTTAATATGGTCCACAGACTATTTCAAACTGGTTATGAACAACTCCAGAACAATGTTTTTGGGAACTTTTGCTCTAAGATCTATAACGTAGATCTCTTTCCAAAAACTCCAGAAAGCATGCCTAGAACCATGGAATCAGGGAGGTATTCAGTTGGAAAAATCATTCACCTTTAGTGGGAAAAAAAAATCCAACGTATTTTTTGGATGGCCTTTTGTAATGCAGGGACTGTTACAAACCTCAAAACCAGAGAGCTCCTTCACTTCTGAAACGGCTGCAGATTTGCACAGTCGTGTTCTCGGATGGTTTGGCACAGCTTTAGCAATGCAGAGCCTTGCTCCAAGGCGACTTTGTATCCCTGCCTTGTCTGCTGGGACAGATGTGTTTGGTGATGTCTTGAACCTACCATGAATTACTTGTGTGCCTTGCTGCAGTAGTATCCTCCACAACATCTGTTACTTCTGCTAATAGAGGTTATATTTTATATCACTGAATCATAGCAGATCTGGGCACTGCTGGTATCATTCTGTGCAAACTTGAGTCTCCAGAGTCTAAAACACTTGGGATTTCTTTCTTTCTTTCTTTCTTTCTTTCTTTCTTTCTTTCTTTCTTTCTTTCTTTCTTTCTTTCTTTCTTTCTTTCTTTCTTTCTTCCTTTCTTCCTTTCTTCCTTCCTTCCTTCCTTCCTTCCTTTCTTTCTTTCTTTCTTTCTTTCTTTCTTTCTTTCTTTCTTTCTTTCTTTCTTTCTTTCTTTCTTTCTTTCTTTCTTTCTTTCTTTCTTTCTTTCTTCTTTCTTTCTTTCTTTCTTTCTTTCTTTCTTTCTTTCTTTCTTTCTTTCTTTCTTTCTTAATGTCAGGAAGAAAAGACTGTTAAAAAGGAGCCATAGTTTGGAGCTAATTAAATTAAAAACTTCAGATGGAGGTCTGCTACACCTCAGGTCTCCACTTGGAATTGCACAGTGGGAGCCTTTTAGCCACCCAGAGCTCTGTAACTGTAGACGACGGGCACAGAGGTCCCCCCCGCAGAATCCCAATGTTTGATTTGAGCAGTTACCTTCCAAAGAAGTAGTAGAGGTTGGTGCTTAGAAGGGCCGACCAGGCTTTATACGGTAGTAGTATAATACACTGTGCAAAAACATGTTATCATGGACCATGTATGATCTAATAGGTCCTTTCTACCTGTTTTCTCTGATGTATGTGCTGAACCTTAAATACCATATGACACTAAATCCATGCTATGAGGCAAAAGGCTTCATTTCACGTTACTCATTCAAAGATCAAACGAATTCTGTGCCTGATAGTGTCTCTGACAGTGGAAGGCAACAGAATATTTTAATTAAAAAGCTAAAGCAAAGCACTAATAATACATGTTATCTCACCAAAACCACAGTCGTCTCCCCTGCAGCTACAGGATTTGCCAAAAAAATGAAAAGCCATAGAGTAATGGATTAAAGATGCTTTCCAGCCTGAAAGCTTTAGACAATACAGTACCAAAATATGATTGTCAATAGGAATACTGTGAGGAGCATCATCCTTTAGAAACTTAGTCCACAGGCATCAGATTAATCTTTTTTTTTTCTTTTTCTTTTTTTTTTTTTTTTTTTTTATCATTGCAGGCTGGCAGTACTTCTCTCCAGATGTACCATTTGGCACATTAAGCAATTCTTTTCTTAGAAGGGGAACCTATGGTTTTGCCATGTAATGCAAAACACCAATGGAATCACTACATAAGCAAAATGCCAGTAATGGTATAGTGGTCCAGCCACAAACATTGGTATGTTAATTTTGTTTTATTTTTCCCAGTGTGTCATCTGTAGTACTGTATTTTGTATCAGGACTATGGCTGGGCTGCTTAGTATCAGATTTTAAAGTGCGTTTTCAGTGAGAGATTTAAGCTAGGAAACTAATGGTTTTGATGCCTTTTTTTTTTTTTTTTTTTAAAAAGGCAAACAAAAAAAAACCCTGTACTTAATATGGATCTAACTATCATTTTAGCCTGATTTTAGAGACTAGGCCAAATTTTCCCCTCAATTATAGCTGTTCAACCTTTCAGCTGCATGCATGCACTTTTGATAATGGTATCCAAATACATTGGAAAGCAAGTAGTTTACGCTAAGGCTGTGGCTTATACTTGCCATTGCTTTCTAAGACTAACTATGCCTTCAAATAAAATTTTGATTTATTTGTAAGAAAGAAGATGAAAATAATTATAGCATATTCAGTTTGTGTATGGAAGGCAGTGATTGGCCTCTCAGTCCTCTGCGCTATCTTAGTTCCCTAATGGATCATCATATTGTTTAGTTTTTGCAAAAGCAGCAGTAGTAGCTCTTATGTTGTATCTGCTGTATTTCAGCTTACTTTCTGAATTTGCTCTATGCTGTTGTTGTTTTACAGAAAGGAAAAAGTTGAAAAAAAAAATGTTTTCAGTTCGTTTGTTTTTATGGCAGCAGAAAAAGTGGGGAGGGGTTACATAGTGAAAGGTTTTATCTATCGTCCCTCTGTGTTTGCGTGTAGAAGCAGAACATGAGTTGTTCCTTTTTTTATTTGGCTTGTCTACATGAGGATGGAATTTAACCTACAGTTTTGTGGTGGGTTGACCCTGGCTGAGGGCCAGGTGCCCACCAGAGCCGCTCTATCACTCCCCTCTTTCATTAGACAGGGGAGAAAAGGTAAAACTTACGGGTCGAGATAAGGACAGGGAGAGATCATTCTCTAATTATCATCACGAGCAAACCAGACCGAACTTAGAGAGGGAATTCATCTTATTTATTACTAAGCAAAACAGAGCAGAGGAATGAGAAATAAAACCAAAATCTTAAAACACCTCCCCCCACCCCTCCCATCTTCCCAGGCTCAACTTCACTCCCGGCTTCAACCTCCGCCCCCCCCAGCGGCACAGGGGGACGGGGAGTGGGGGTTACGGTCAGTTCCTCACGCGGTGTTTCTGCCGCTTCTTCATCCTCAGGGGGAGGACTCATTGTTCCCCCGCTCCAGCGTGGGGTCCCTCTCACGGGAGACAGTCCTTCACGAACTTCTCCAACATGAGTCTCCTCCACGGGGTGCAGACCTTCAGGAGCAAACTGCTCCAGCGTGGGTCCCCCACGGGGTCACAAGTCCTGTCAGCAAACCTGCTCTGGCGTGGGCTCCTCTCTCCACGGATCCACAGGTCCTGCCAGGAGCTTGCTCCAGCGCGGGCTTCCCACGGGGCCACAGCCTCCTTCAGGTGTCTCCACCTGCTCCGGCGTGGGGTCCTCCACGGGCTGCAGGTGGAATCTCTACACCCCCTCATCCTCCCTCCATGGGCTGCAGGGGGACAGCCTGCTTCACCATGGTCTTCACCACGGGCTGCAGGGGAATCTTGCTCCGGCGCCTGGAGCACCTCCTCCCCCTCCTTCTTCACTGACCTTGGTGTCTGCAGATGTTCTTACATCTTCTCCCTCCTCTCTCTGGCTGCAAAAGCACTCTCTAACTGTTTTTTTCTCTTTCTTAAATATGTTATCACAGAGGCGCTGATTGGCTTGGCCTTGGCCAGCGGCGGGTCCGTCTTGGAGCCGGCTGGCATTGGCTCTGTCAGACACAGGGGAAGCTTCTAGCAGCTTCTCACAGAAGCCACCCCTGTAGCCCCCCCGCTACCAAAACCTTGCCACGCAAAACCAACACAAGTTTCTTCTGTAGACCTTGTTGAGGGCCATCCAGGATGAGGACTTGTTTGTATTAATTGCCATTCATATGTACTGCAAGGCAGTCCTTGGCCAGGTGTGCTTCAGTCTAAAAAGTAGGAGAAAAGTTTGGGGAAGGAGGGCAAGGCAGCGTAGGCACCCAAGGATGGTGATTTGCACAGATCCGTGAAGCACATCAGCAGGAGTATGATCTGTTTTTTCCTAATACTTGGGATTGCTGGAAGCTGAGAAGGAGTATCTCAAGGAGGATTGTTTTATTCTTGCTCTGTTTCTCATACACCTACCCTAGGCATCTGCTGCTGGACACCACCAGAGGCAGGATACTGGGTTAGCCAGTTGTTTGATTTAACCTGGCATGCTCTTATATAGTAGTTTCCTAAGCTGGGGTCTGTCTTCTCACTCATCTTACATCAAATAGTCACAGAGAGTATTCCCTTTTCCTACCGCCTTTGCCCTGCTGTAATACTTCTGATGCCGTCGGTCTTGTTTCTGGTTTATGTGTCATAAGAGAATCGTGGCCATACTCTCTCATCAGCTAGCCACAACACAGGGAGTACGATAGGCTGAATTCCGAGGAGCGAGTGCATGCCCTGCGCTCCCATGGCAATCCCGCTTCTTGCTGTGTTAGAGAAGTCCTGGGTGCACGTGAGGTCCTGAGTTCCCCAGCTGCTTCTGGTAAGGACGTTCGGGCTGGTCAATGGGAAGCGTTCTCTGGATGATCATTTAGAGACTCAGGATGGTAAGAAATGCTTATTCACCTTGCACAAATGGTGACAGCATTACTGTAATTTTCTTGTCTTGCAAGCAATGGACAGCAAAGGAGCCAAGGACATTCCTCACTTCTCTCTGCCACTATACACTGACTTTAGGTGTATTACACAGAGTTTCTCCCCATTTTTGAAAAAATCTCTGCACTTCACATGAAACACTTTCAGTTCCTTGTATGAGGAGGGGACAGCACTTCCCCTAGGACCACAGCCACAAACTGTGGGACAACTACCTTCCTCCTAGCCTTGGGGCCAAGGAAGAAAAAGGAGGTTGGCTGCACAAGTAACAAATTCTTCCTTGGCAGGGCTGCTCTTTGCACTGGGGGAAAGGTTGTCACCTTGGGGAGAGAGCTGCAACCTGCTGCCCAGCCTGATTCCTGGCTTGGGTTCCCTAGTAGTTTTCTGTTTGTTATAACAAATATCCTGTAATTCAAGCTCTCCGTAGGTGGGGTCAGACTCCGCTCAGCAGAGTTTCGGCAGATAGCAGGTTTCTTTCTATTTAATATGACAGGTGTTTAGTTTTTAACTGGCTCCTGCCATTCACCATAAATCTCACCTTTCCTCCTCCCAAGTTAAATATGTCAGTTCTGGCTTTTGCCCGTCCGCACAGTCTGAAAATGACAGCTTGTGATTACCCACACATGCAAAGCGGTGGAAGATCAACAGTAAAAAAAAGGGGGGATTTCCGTCCAAGTTTCTGCTTAAATTAGGTTGTGTGGCCTTTCCAGTTTGATTAACTATGTAATTAATAATGACCAGGTGTGGCAGGGTAGGCACTTTATTCTGGCTTTTTTTTTTCTGTCCCATGAATGCTGGGAAAGAATGCAAGGAAGGCACTTAGTTGTGAGAACACTTTCCCTCTCCTGTTGGTTCAATTCCTAAAATCTGGTCATGTTTTAAACCCCCAGGAAGAGGAACAAGCAAAATTTCATTTTTCCTCTTTGAGTCTGTAAATGCTAGAGGATCTCTGAAAGGAAGCTAATCCTTACTCCTGGTCAGCTGCAGGAGTGAAAAGGACAGTGCTAATGCCATGCCCCGTTTTGCTTTTTCTATTTTCTTTTTTTCTTTTCTCTTTGAAGCAAATGACTCAGGGCAAAACATGGTTGTGAAGGTTTACAGCTACCCTTGGAGTTGAGGTGGAGAGAGTCACCACCATGTTGCTGTCAGCTCTGCCATGCTGATAGACCATGGAGGGGAAACGGGAGGCGTATTCAAGGTAAACTCCTTTTTTAAAAGTTACTAGCTAAATGTTTCAAATCATATTTAGGCTTTTCTGCAACATAAATAGGAGTGAGAAAGTGATCCCCTCCCAGCTGTAGGATGCCTGGGGTGTCTTTTAGGTTAGTAGTTATTTTGTATGTTATTTACAGTAGGGTGGGGGGGATTTGAGGGTAGACTGTGAGATTACTGTGGGACTGTTTCTTCTTTGAGGCACTGCTTTACTCACCAGTATGCTCTGAGTGCGAGGGCATCTGTGAAAGAAATGTTGATTGGGCTATCAACCTGTGTAAGGCTTTTCCCTGTGGCACACCATCTACTCTCCATGTTTGCTATATTTTCATGAGACTTAAGTAACTGAACTTACATATATCTCCATTCCATTCCATTTTAAAGTACTTTTCAGTTAGAGGTGGCTTTTCATGCCTGGCTGTCATCCAAATTGCATGTTGAAGGCATTTCTGAGGAAGCTTTTAAAGTGTTAATAAAGTGTTGCCTGCTAAAATAAAGCCAGAATGGTTCAACATTAATGCTAAAGAGTATGTAAATAGTAAAGGCTGAAATGTCAAAAACAAATAAAGATAATTAAAAAATATCACCATGTGCTCAAGGTATGTTGGTGACATTTCATGAGCTATTTTAGTGAAGACTATTAAAAATGATGCATTGCCATATGCTGAATACGTCGAGCTTCCCTTCTACTGCTGCTCTTCAGTATGTCAGAGGATTCTTCTAGAGTCGTACAAAATCACATATTATGTTACTTTCCTTCAAAATCTTCCTTGAGCCTTTGCTTTGCAAGAATGCCTACAAAAAAAAGTTTTGTCTACAGTTTGTTGCAGGTACTTTCACGAGGCTGTTCTCCTCCTTTGTCCCTGTGCATCTTCTGTCCTTTACCAGGCTGCCTGGATCTACGTCTTCTCTCTTGACCTCTTTAATTGGAAGTTCTCTGATGCAAGAACCAAATTTACGTTCTGTGTGCATACAGCACCTAGATCCTTGTCGATAATTAATACTCACTCTCCATACATCCAACAGCATATGGTACTTCCCAAGAAGAATGAGTCCTTTCCTTAAGAGGGGAGCTAGGTTAGTCTTTTATAAGGTTAGTCATTTATTTTGTATGTTATTTACAGCTTTGGCACAAAAGCAATGGTCCCTTTACAGGAGGTTTCACCTAGAAGAGATGGCGAGCTCGTTGATAGGACACACGCTGTGGGCTTTACCCTTTACCTCGGTCCCACACTCTTCCACAGCATACGCTGCTTTTGTCCAAAACCCTTGGGGCTGTGGGCGCAATGTGCAAAATGGGGTTGTCGGTGCTTTGTCCTCCTGAGTTCTTCGGGATTATAATAGGCAATTTCATGGAGATTTAGCAGAGGGATCAAGAGGAGAATTATTCTGATGCTGATTCCTGACCCGCTGGGATCCAGTGGATACATTTTCATTTGGTTTACATGATTCACTGGCAAATATTATGCTAGTATGTTGTTGCTTTCCAGATGAATGAGGCCTTCAAAGGCTTTTCATGTATTAGCAAAGAAACTGGGTTCCAATAACAGCAAGACGACCTTTACCACTTTTTAAAGTTGCCTTGAAGAGCATGTAAAATTAAATTTTACATCTGCTTTAATATTCTTTCATACTACTAGGCTCCACTTCAATATCAAAAGCAACTATTGAGTGAGGTTGGATTTGATGTAAAGAATAGCATTATGTCATCAGAAAGGAAGGTGCTGCTTAACCACTAAAATCTTTTTAAAATATTTTTCTGAGTAGATTTGTTACTAATTATACTATATAAATTTAAGAGTGGAAATTTGGTTTCTCCATGATCATAACTCGCATGTCTAATATTTTGCACTGAGCTTTGGAGTGTAGCCGAAGTGCAACTCTCCCTGGAAATTTCTTTTTAATATAATCCAATTTTCTAGTTAAACATTTCAAATGAAATATATTGAGCAAGAGAAAGAGGACTACTTTGTTTGGAGTACTCTATAGGCAGAAGATTGCCTGAGGACTTCCTTATTGAATGTACCTTATCTTACTGTGTATCCAATAACAGATGGAGTTGGAGTGTAAGGTACCTCAATCTCTGTTTGGTTTTCTTTTTTTTTTTTTCTCTCTCTTCATTCCCAACTACATGGATTAGAGCTATTAAGATGTTGGTCTAAGTCACAAGAGTTTTGGAGACCGGAAATACTTGATTTCAGTAGTTGAATTTAAAGTTATCTGAAGGTAAATATCTCTTATCTAGACGGTGTGTAAATTGTGTATTCATCTGATTTCCTTTCCTTACTGGGTATCGTTTTCCATTGGTGAGTGGTTCATTTGGCTTCCTAAGCAGAACTAGACAAACTCCCAAATCACTTCATGCTTTCAGTGAGCTGTGTCACCTTTCTCTTTTTTATTTTCTTTAATCATTCTTTTCATGCTTCCGGAATGATCTGCAGTATTGCAAAAGTTTTACTATCATCCGTGTGCTTGTCTCAAACTTCATACCTTAAAATTGCTGTGTTTGATATTCAGCTACCATCTCTCTAATAACACACGCTTCAGCGTTTGTGATTTCTAACGTGACTGCAAACATTGCCTTTCTAATGATACCTTGTGTTGGATTAAAGGATGCAAACACTGGAATTGTGAATGCTAGAGATACGTACCCTTACCAGTCTGGGCAGCTGAAACCTACTGCTGCAAATTCTTATTCAAGTTTCCCAAAGATAATACCTTGACCAAATGCTTTATTAAATGACTGTTGTCTATTGCTAAATAGTTTGCGTAGATCCTAAAGCTGACTAAATTCCAACAATAGTCCAAGTTTTCAAAAAGGGTGTGTGTGATGGATGCTATAGTTCTTGTATGGGCATTTTTACAAGTACCGTGTGTGGATACACATGCATATTTCTTCTAGTAGCAAGTAATTATCGGTAATGTCAGTAGTATATTAGTTAACCCAATGCTTTCCAGAGGACATTTCTACTTTGAAAAGTCATTCTGAAAAAATTTCACCTTTCCTCCATACCATTATCACTTAATAACATACCATTATCGCTCCATAACCCACCATTATCAGCAAATACCCGATAACATATACCTGTATGCTTGCTGTTGTGAAAGAAATTAATATTTACTACTTTATTGCTGCAAGCATTGCCAAAGTGTGCAGCTATCTCTAGTTTTGGAATAAGTTTTGGCATTGTTAACTATTTTGCTACTGTGGTTGCAAATGCTGCCTTTAATTTACCCTTTTTCTACCTTACTGGAAACAGGGAGTTGTCCACATCGAGTTGAGGGCAGAGTTTGGCTCCAAGAATCTCTGTTACTGGTGGTGCTATGTAGGCCAAATGAAAACCAGCTTGACTTCAGTGAAAGTCCAGGCTAACTTTCCTCAGCTTGGCAACCATAAGTACCATGCTGCTCAGTAGATTGGTATGAGGAAGGACTGATGCACTAATGTTGCTAAGTTGACTGTATACTTTATGGTCATACAATTAAAATTGTGGGGGGAAAAAAAGGAAGATTCTCCCAGCAGCACTAACTAGATCTCTTTGCAGTCCCTACCCATTCCCTGCATGTCCAAGGCTGCCAGTTCTGCATTTAAAGGATAAGAGACATCGTAAGTACTGCATGGAGACACTTGTTTTCATCACAGTTCTTGATGCCCTTTCAGAACTATGAAATTAAGAGGTTGATGCGCCCTCCTTTGAAATCCCAGATGAAGGTGGGAGGTGGGAGGTGGAAGTTCGGTACCACCCACATACATCTCAAATAATTAATTTAAAAGCAGCAGGAATTTGGAGGGACTGTGGCAGCAAAGAACATAAGAGTAGTCTCAAAATCACATGAAGCTACCACTGCTTTATAGATCTGTCTTAAAACACTGACTACACAGATGTATTAATTTACCTGGTGATGGACTTTGAAAAGCCTCATTTTCAGTGTCAGTCATATGGAAAAAATGGAGTCAGTACTCCAGCTCTGTGGCCTTTTGTACTATTATTTCTACACGATGTAAGGGACAGTCTCCACTGCTGCGTGGCCTTCCAGAATAGGAAGACTGATGCACTTCCAGTTTAGGCTGAGACAGAGATTCACTTTTTGGTGGCATTTGTGCAGTCGTCTCCCATGCCAAAGTTGCGCAGCTGCTTTGTATTTCATCTGGGGAGTAGCATTTCCAGTCTTCAGGAATCTGGTCTGTGACTTGGAAGGGGGGTGGGGGAAGGGTATCCTCAATTTCATTAAAATCATATCCAGGATTTTTGTGGAGGAAAAGACTTGGAGAAAGGGAAGAAGCCAGCATGCTATTAATGAAAATATTGGATTCCTTGCAGAACGCCACTTTCCTCGCAAGGCAAACACCAAAAAGAGGAAGAAGCGATTCTTGGGTTTCTGATTTCTGTGGCCCTTTGAGCTGATTTGCAGCCGTGAGAAAGGTGCCAATATCTTTGTATTGTTTGGCAGGGAAAAGATTACCTTGTAACTCATCTTGTCTGGCTATGGCCTGGCACTGGATCATGACCAGGTTGATGGCAGCCTGACAGTTTTAAAAGAGTATGTTGGCATTTTATGAAAAGGGAAGTTATTACACTTGAAAGGAAGTAAAAACAAAAACAGAAAACCTATGCCTGTCAGTTTTATGGCAGAGAGGCAGTAAAAATTCTGGCACGTTACTTCAGCCAATCCCTGCAACAAATTAGTGAACTAAATTGATTACAAAATCAAAGATGAATTTACATAAGCATTTGTGTTTTAAATACCCTGCTCCTACAGTGTGTCAGACACTCAAAAGAGTCAACGCCATGCCCCTTACAGTTAAAATGAGTTTACAGACTAAATTTAGATGTGTGGCAGCAAGAAGGGAGCATGGAAAGAAAAGAAGAGCATGGGAAGGGATGGGACCTCCTGGGTCACTGGCTCCGGTTCCTCCCAGTCTCAGGAAACCACATTGTGTTACCCTCTTTCAGACTGTGTTACGATCTTCTGACATACAAAAGACGGGGGGGGTAAATTTACAGATTTGTCCCAGTCCAGCATAGTTTTCCTCTGTCTTCATTAGCCGTTGGATTGGACCCACACTGAGGCTTATCGCAAGTTCCCGTTGGTGGCTGCGTTTTACAACGAGGAGATGTGCCAGGGAGCTGGGGACTGTGGATGGCAAAGGCAGCAACATTAGTGAGCAGAGCATGAAGAATGAGGAGGACCCAGGGTAGCTCTTCCAGCAGCCAGGAGAAGCGTGAAGTGGGAAAATAAGGTTTCCAAAAGTTATTTCTCTTTCTGTTCCCAACCTGCTGTCAGAGGAGTAAAAGCAGACCGCTTCCCCCAGGTGTGCCTACCCTGCAGTGCAGCCTAGGCTGAGCCGAGGAGGCTTGCATGCTGGGCACAGGGTGAACTGCGCCCAGCTGGGTTGCTTTCCATTCCCACGCTAGCTTGAGTATCCCCGCTTTGTGCGCTACGCCGTCCTTGGACACCCTTTCTCATGCCATCCTTCTAAACCCTTCAGCGAGTATTTTCACCTTCATGATCGTGTGGGAGTTCAGTATACGAATAAAGCATACAAAGAAGGGTTCCTTGGCGAGTGCCAAGGCCTCAAAAGCGGTTGTGAATTATTTTGCTTTGTCAGTCAGAACTGTAAACTGCAACCGTATGGCTTTAGCTCCGGAGAGGGCTCAGCGGAGTTCCTAGCATTATAGCGTGTTTTTACTCAGGCGACGTAGCCAAAGCAAACGATGAAACCAGACTTCTTCTTGTGGTCAGAAAGAAACAAACAATTTGTTTTGATTGAAGGCTCGGTGCTGTGGAGAGGCCTAGAGTTATGAGCAGCTGCATAGGAAGCACAATGATACGAGCTGGTGGTTGCCAACACAAGTTACATCCATCGCAACTGAACCTACGGCGCGATGAGGGGCTGGAGTGCTGAGAGCTAGGCTTGCAGCTGAGTGAGCAAGCTCTCTCACTTCTGGCAAGAGGGAGGACCTGGCCGAAGTGAGCTGCTTTTCTTAATGCCAATCAAGATTGTTGAATATTGAATGTAATTGCCTGAGTAGATGCATATAATCTTCAGACTGGTGGTAATTTTCTGCAAGAGTTACGTTTCCTGTTTTGGGGAGGAACAGCACGATGGCAAGTACATTGGGTCAGTCACACATGCTATTACACCTTCCTGTGGCCAGAGGATCAGTATCGTTTGTGCCTCCATCCCTACAGTGCCTGCACCCTCGGGATAACACGGCCTTGTGCTGTCTGAGGCTGGCAGCTTCTTATTCTTTTTTATTCTTCTGTGGGACAGGACTTTCTCTGTGCCTGAAGCTGCAGCTCAAAGCAGTCATTGCCCCACCTCAGTTCGGCCCAAGTGGCACTGGTGTCTCCCGTTCTGCTAAAACTATGGAAGACGCAGTGTACATATGCATTTAAGAACAACTTTGGCTCAATTTAGAATATTTAGGTAAGGCAGAGGTGAAGGAGTTCCTCCCTTTGTGTTTCACTTCCAGTTGCTTTCCACTCTCCTGTAACATGCTACTGGACCAAAGTGGGAATGTTTTTCAACCTCTTGTGATCTCACTTTTTGCAAAGTTTTGCATGATAATATAAACTGCAGCAAGATGGGCAAACACAGGTAAATACAATGCCGCAGTAGTAGTTGGGCATTCAACATTGGGAATGCACTTCAGCATGACTTTTAATGCTGTAGTTCTCCTTTTACTTGTTTGTCTCCTTTGGCATATGAGCTTGAAATCAAAATGCTTTTGCAGTAGATTTCTATTGTACTTGGCAAGGGCATGCTGAGCATACAAGTTCCTTAATGGTATAGGTGGAACCTGAAGCACATCAAGTGAATACTCTTTATTTATGGCATGTGTGCAGAAGACAGAGCTATGATTTTAACCCTTTCTATTACAAAATTCGCTGTGAGTTTCCCCCAGAATATGTAGGTGTGCTCCTGTATATTGGCAATATGCTGTGGGAAGGACACCATTGCTCCTCTCCGAATGCACCTTTGAGACTGGACTTTTTTGGTTTTATGCTGTAATCTACTCTGAATCCTGTCACATTTAGAAATCATCTCTGTTGTTGTTTGTTTTGAGGATGGATTTCGTCTAAAGCTTTGTTCAGGTGATTCGAACTTCCTAATTTACCTATGGTTTCATTTTGCAGGATTTACCAAATGTGAGTATGTTTTATTTAGACAACTAGTCCATTGTGTTTGGTATTGAACTCAATGTAGGAAGCATGTTTGGGGTATGCTGTGGTTCCTTAAGAGATTTTGGGCCTGAGGAGTCCTCCTAGGTTGTAATTCCCAAATAGGCTTTTGCATGAGATGAGAATAAACACTCCCTTTTCTGATGAGAAGGTTGCAGTCCTGTGCAAGCATAGTGGAAAAACTTTAGGTACTTAAATATTTTAATTTTTTTTTTATTGACAAATGCTTTGCCTAGGCAGTGTGTTTGTGACTGATACACTCAGATCTTGGGAGTCCAGATTTCACCTCAAGAACATTAGATGCTTATCTTCAGACTTTGCCTTTTGTCACAGGGTTGGTGGGGAAGGAGGGGAGTATCTGGTCTTTAATGTCTCTGTGCCCAATTCCTGTTTCACAGATGTGAAATTAATAACAGTTCTTAACCATTCAGGGGTATTGTTAAGACAAACATTTGAGCAAACAAATAGCATGGTAATATAGAGGTCATATACTTGCTGAAATACGGTGAACACCCAAGCTTCTATCTGTCAAATTTCTGGTTGTAGAGTTGTAGTAGCTTGAAAGCGTAGGTGAGTAGAAGAAACAGCTGCCATTTAAAAATGAGATTTGTATAAAGCTGTGTTGAAATTGCTTCAGAAATTTCTGTGGAGCTTGTCGTTAAGGAAATAATGTTATAAAAAGTGCTAATTTTTGCTTTGAAGCCCTTAATAAGAACTAAACCACAAATAACTGAAGTTTAGAGTCTGAATTTACTTGCAGAGCTCCACCATCTACCAATTATCTGTCTGTAACTCAGCTGTTTGTCTGTCCCTGTAAATCTGTGTGATGAAATATGGCTGAGAATGGCAAGGGCCATGTACTGGGATGGGAATTGCCTCACGGGCCGCCTTGGTGCTCCAGAATACCATCAAGCTGTTCAAATAAAGATGAGCTGGGACAATGCAACAGCTGGCTGAGATGAGCATGGGAAAGAAAAATATGGTGACAGGAGATGCAGAAGTGATTCGGTGTGTTGGCATTCCTTTCTTTTCAGTGCAAGGACATGTGAAAGGGCTTGTCACCAACAGAAAGACCCTCTCACGTTCTATTGTGGTGAAACCTTCAGCCCCCAAATAATACCACAAGTTGTGTGTTTCCAGATGTAATTGGCATACGCACATTCTCACACCGCGGGAATTTGATTTCATCTTCTCACCCCACAGCCTCAGCGACTCGGAAATCTGCTGGTTCACTCCGGCAGAGGGTTGGAGGTTTGCCTATTTTATGTTTTCAAATGTGCATTTCTGGTATGTTGCTTTTCCTTTTAGCATTAAATTATATGCAGGCCGAGATCCTTCTTTTGTGATTGACTAACTGAAACTCATTGATAAATCTTTAAAATGAGAAGGTTTTCTAATTTCCATAGATTGACTGCACTATGGGATTAGGAGACTCACTTTGCACCTCTAAGTGTCTGAGCTCAAACTTTTAGTTTAGTGTAAGCAAAGCTAATTCCAGGGAAAAAGTGGAACAAAGGAACAAAATAATAGTATTTCCAAGGGGGAAAAATGTAATATACAATAGGGGGGTTTATCCATCTGTATTTAACATGAAAGCCTGTGTTGATTAGGGGCTTTGTGAAAAGTTCATTTTCCAGTTCAGCAAAACTTTTAGAAAAAACACTTGCTTCAGGTCAATTGCAGCTAGTTTCCCTCCCTCTCGCTCATTAAAATGAAAAGCAAGTGTTCCCACTTCATTCAGCCTTGAATGACCTGTTTGATCTAAAGCAGAGTTTCTCCCAGAGCTAGGTCCTGATCACCGGACTCGGGAGGATTCTTAATTTCTGTGGTTGTGATGGCTCTTTAGGTCACACATAATTAGGCGCCAAAACAAGGAACACAATCCAGGGTCCCACCCCTAGATGGATGTCTAACCGCTATGATGGGCTTATGGGATAAGTTTTCATCAGCCTCTCCTGAGGAGCAGCTTCACTTTATATCAGATACCTGTTGAGCCAGAGAGAGAGATAGGATGTCGATCGGTAGTTGATGGAAAGGGAAGGTCAACAAAACAAATCCTCCACCAGTTATATAAAGCAGAACATTGCCAAGCAGTATTAAGATGCTCTCTTCGAGCATAGAGCACCATTAGCACCTGAATGGGTAGAAAGGCTCGCTAGATTAGATCCATTGTTTGTGGAATAACTTTTCCAAATGGCCATGAATTGACCATTTAATCACAATGTTAAGGAGGGTTTATTTTTTTAGTAATAATTTTGGATAATTTTATTACAACTTGTTTCACTTTTCAGTATAGTGATCTTCAGTGCTAGTAGAGTGGCCTCAAAAATAGAAGAGAGAAGGGGCAGTGTATTAAGGAGTGTGTCCAACCCTTAGCCTTATGAGTGGTGTCATGGAGTCTCAGAGCTTACAGAGCAGGCAAGGCAACATTTTCATGGTCTTTTTTTGAAAAACCTTGCCTTCTTCAAGTCTGCAAAAGAGAGCTCTGATTGGTGCTGAGGTGGTCTTGTTACATCCAGATCCTTTGCTCTAGATGCTTTGGGTGTGATCACATGGGTTTGATATTGTGCCCAAGAAGGTATGAGATCATACCCTGATCTCATACCATCTGTTTAACAGATGGATTTGTATGGTAAGGCTAATGGTTAAAAACCTGGCTCCACTTAGGTCAGTGGTATCAAGATTGTTACCCATGATTGGAGGGGGAGGAGGAAAAAAAAAGTGTCCAAAGATAGGTTTCCCAAATCACTGCTGGGAAAGCCTGTAGGCTTCAGAGCCTCGCTTATTTGCTGTGCTGTCATTTGGCTGATAGTTATTTGTGCTCAGCTCTTGGGCAGGGTATTTGATCTTTATGTCTAGATCTGTATGTTTGTTGGTGCAGACTGTTAAGATGCATAAGAGTTGAAAGATATCGAGGAAGTACAGCTCTTATTTCTTATGAAACTGTGAATATTATTAACTCAGCTGGTATTGATCAGAATCCTGTTTGTACGTATCTGTTCTGTAATGCATCTAGCACAAGCATCAATCACATTTATCGATAAGTTTAGATGTTCTGTTTGCTGCACTAGACCAAATGGTTAGGTTGTTTTCTTGTGGGCTGAATTTGCCTGTTTTCTTTTCTCCTCTTTAAACTCCCAACAACACATAAATCATCCCTGGATTTCTTTAACCCACAGAATACGATTGTTCTACCCTCACTGAAATGTTAAAAGTAGTTTGTGGACTGGAACATGGCTGGGTGGGGCACTATTCATTTTCCAGCCTAAAATCCAGCAATGGCTTCTAAAATACAGTCCTCGATAGATTAAATCCAGCTGTCGCACAGGTGCACTGAGGCTGTGCAGCAAGGAAGTTTACCCACTTATAAACTTCTGTCTATGTGCGTCATTAAACCAAGATATTTTTGGTTCTCAAATATATACTTTTTGTTTTTTTGATTAGGCAAGGCAAGTGGTCTTCATTAAAGCCACAGACAGCAGAACGGTTTCATCTAAATTCATCTCTGTAATTGCAGAAAGACAAACCCAAGTATCATAGGGCTTCGATTCCTCCCTGTCCTGCTCATTCAGCCATTCTTATCATCGGGTGTGAAGCCCACAAAATCTTAAATGTTTGTCTAATTTGACATGTTAACATCCAGTCTGCACTGAAGTAGCTTATGTGGAGTTACATTTAATACATTTTTGCCATTGACTCTGAAAGAGCCATGATGTCACATTAGGAAATGGCCTAGGGAGTCGATTTAGTAGAAAAGGTGTTTAGAAGAAGTCGGACGAAGTATTTATCTGAGTGATTTTATGTGCAGATCCAGACTTCTCTTGTCTCTCAAGTATTCTGTTGGGCAAACAATGTGTACAATAAACAGAATTCCTTTATAGCCAGGAAATACTGGCTACAGTGTATAACTTACCCACGTTCACTGCACTTGTGACTGGAGTGCTTTTGTTAACTGTCATGTGTAACGTGAATTTTTCCAAAGCTGCAGACATGTCGTGTCCTCCTCTGTAACGTAATTATTGAAACACACAGAGACCTATCTTCATGCACCTTGGAAGACAACATTGCCGAATCATTCCAGGAGACTCTTTCTGAAGCTAAACTAATCATCAGCACTGAGGTTTCTCTCTACCCTGTTGCACATCCTGTGACATTACCTCCTACCTTTCTGAGCAGCGAAAGAGAGGACTGCTCGGGAAACCCAGGTAAGTCGCAATCCCAGTTCTTCTTACTGACTCTAGTTGGAGGAGTGACTGATAAGCAACGGGAAGGAAAAGCCAGTTAGATTCCTTTTTTTTTTTTTTTTTAAATATCTATTCCAATGTGTGTAGTGGAGTGTGCAGCCAATAATGGTAATTGTAAGCTTTGCCATAACCTTTGCTGGCTTGAAGACAAAGCTTGACACGTGCAGTGGCTCTTCCTCATGTTGCGGCTACGGTCTGGAGGCATAAAGCTTAGCATATCCATAATGACTAAGGGTGGAGAGAGATGGCAATTTTATGCAACTATCTATTTCCACCCCACTACTTGCTGTCTTTCTGATTATTGGCTTACCCCTGAACAGGCCAGAAGGAGAAAGCACGTGGTTGTGAGCAGGGATCCCCTTGAAATTGCATATTTTCCTTCAGCTACTTCTCTCCTTGCTTCTCTAAGGTTATTTAGATTAACAGCAATGTCTCATATTGGTTGTCCTTACTATATTTGCAAGGATCTCTCACTGGAGAATCCTTGTTTCAGTTCTCTTACTAGCCATCATGATTTCCATGCTGAGTCCCACAAATGTCCTCCTGGCCCAGTATTTTGTCTCCAGCATGGGCATTAATGGGCGCCAGTTGTAGCAGTGTATTTTCCCACAACACCCTCCCAGGTTCCAGCTGCCAGGGGCATAGAGGTTCGGTCTGCACTGCTGTTTTTAATAGCTGCTGACAGATGTATTGTCCATAGGTTTATCTGAAGTCTTTTTTATCTCAGTCCCAAAACCTCCTGTATCAGTGAGGTGTACAATTTAATTATGTGTTCTGTGAGAAAGCACTTTCTCTGTTTTTAAGCTTACTATCTAGTCATTGCATAGGATATACATTTGTACTGTATTTGGAAGGAGGCTATTCTAGTAAGATTGACTTTAATGGGATCCAAAGAGGAGAAAAAGTTTACCATGCTGATTCAATTACAAGTCTAGGACCTATGTGCTACAGATTGTTGAAGATCCTGAACATGTTCAAGAAGATTTTACAGTCACCGAAATGCATCTACTTATAAGTTGAAAATGATAGCACAGCAAGACATTGGCAATAACACAAATATATCAAACCAAAAGTGCATGTAGGTCTTTATCAAGCTGTCGTTGTCTGAACTGGAATTTGGTGCAGAAATCCCATCTGGTAATTTATATTCTTGTGGAAAAACACAATGAGCAATTTAATGCTCAAAAAGAATCGATGTTTCTCGTTAATTTTCATCAAAAAACCCCCACTTTCAACAGGAGTATGAACTGAAGAGCAGGATCTTGCTTAGTGGAGCCAGTCCTCTCCCTGAAGGCATTACAGTACGAGACCTGCTTAGATTCAGGCTCTTACATTGTACACACACTTTATATTGCGGTTAACAGGATTGTGTGATCAGCTGCTTCAAATGTATCGACCTGATCCCTGATGTTTCTGAGGTGGACATCAGCAAACATAGAACTTAAACTGTGTAGGACCTTTGCTCTTGCAGTGAAGAGGCTTTTAAGAGCCTTTTGTTTTAAGGACATTTTGCTGGTTTACCATGCTCTGCTTTCTTGTGCTCCCATTTGAAAATAATGTATGATTTTTAACTTTCATTACATTTGCCTTGATTTTTATTTCACCGTTTCCATAAATTCATTAATCTTGTTGCTGAAAAGGCAAACTATTTTACCTGTCCTCAGCTGATACATAGTTGGATATCACCAAAATTCAGTGTCATAAACCTTACTAGTAAGTGTACTTATTCTGCGGCTTAGTCACAAATCATTCATAGCCATCTGTTGTTCCCTTCTAAACTGACCCAATCCTAAAACACAGTTATCAGTAACCATCAACCAATCCAGTTGCTCATTCACAATGTCAAACTAACTGATTCTGTAGACTGAAAAAAATTTTGGCCTCTCACAAAAAGCTGGTCTCTGGGGAAATCTGTGTAGGGCATCTCTTGAAGGCAGTAGGACTTGACATTTCTTATGTGAATCAACACTACCAACTCTTGTCTAAATGCCATTTTCCCAAGTACTCTTCAGTCTCGCATATGTTTTGATTGATTTCTCCTCTAAGGTAGTCAAGCCCATAATTTGTTAGATCACTTTCAGAAAAATATTAAACCCTGGTACCTGAGCCTCATAAGCAGTGACAGCAAATAGTGATGGATGTGAAAGGCTGTACTCAACCGCTTTTGGTCCTACTCTGGATCAAATTATTAAATGATAATAGCATAATCCATAAGTGACTCTATTACCTCATACTCATATTTTCCAGTTCACGAGATCTCCATATTCCTGGACAGATTCATAGGCTAGCTGTGCATCAGTTGTCCTTCTGACTGCCCTCTCACCTACACAAGTCCGGTGTGTTTTTTCTGTGTCCTTTTTCAGTTCAGATACTTTTGAGAGTATTTCTTTGTTTCTCCTTTGTTTGCATGCTTTCATTTTCCAGCTCTCTGGAGAAGTTATTTTCCTATTGTAAGTTATCTTCCTCCCTTTGCTAGGAGCACTGGAGTGAAGACCCTGTGGGGCATTTCTCCTGGCAATGCTTGTAGCTTATGAATGGTTTCCCTTTTCTGTCAGGTCTTTTGTTTCCATTATAATATTTTCCTGTGATTTTTACCTTTGAGTAAATCCTTTAATTTTTTTTTGCATCATCAAAACTATTGGCCCCTTTACAACATTTTGCTGTAGACTGTAGATATTAATATTGTGAAATTAAATGAGTAGATGAAAACTATTGTAGGGACATGTTATTTAGGATATTGTATTATGCAATAGATTTCACCGTATGGGAAAGCTGTGATCAAGGTGTTGTATAGCTTGAACTTGAATTCTTCAGAAATCTACTTATAGATAAAGTTGTGATAGCATCAAAGAAATAGATATTTTAAACTTACATTTGTGGATTAATGCTAAAATCAGTGTCATAGTTCTCATGTGGGCCGTTTCTTTGTTTTTATTAAATTTTGTTTGACCATTGGAGTGGGGGCCCACTTTTTAGGATGGTGTGGGTCACTCTGTCATCTTCCTTTTTCTTTATGGCTGATGTTCTGCTGAGATGCATGTGACATTTCACATGAGTCCACTCTTGCTTAAGGCAGACCACAAATTCAGGAAAACAAATTTTATATTCATTTATGTGGTCCTTCAAATTACAAGCCTTCTATTGCAACTGTGGTAGCAAAAAAAAAAAAAAAAAAAAAAAAAAAAAAAAAGAAGCAATTGTTCTGGTTTTATTTAATAAAAGCTGAGATCTTGTAACATAACCTGAAGCCAGTGATGAATTGTGCTGCAATCACCAGCACCACCAATGATTGAATTCGCAGTGTTCTGCCTGTAGCTGAAGTGACATCAATTCTCACAGTGTAAAACTCTATTCATTCCCATTACGTTTTTCCTTAAATTCTCATATAGGGGAAAGAAAATCTTTTCTTACCTAGTCTAAAACCATATGTGACTTTTTCAGAAAGCTGGTGGAAAATTCTCTTAGTCCCTTGGGTTATGGGAAAGCGCGGTCTCTTGCTGTTGTCACCTGCAGCTTTGGAACACCTGAACCAAGAAACTCGTGCTTAGCTTCTGTCTGTATATGACAGTGTTTCTACTTCATTTGGTGTCTATGTGTCTGCAGAGAAGCTGAGAATGAAATTTTTGTGTGATTGAAGGAGAAAAGGGGAGGGCAACAGGAGTGAAAGATGAGGAAGACATTATTTCTGGTCTTTTGTTGTTTTACTTTAAGCTTGGGGGTTTTTTTAGTGTGGTAAATGTAAAATCCATACTCTGATGTAAAACTTGCCATTATCTCTGACTTTTCTTATTTTCTGTATTTCCCTTGAGGTCAACAGTATCAAACTTTTTAATATACCTCCGTACAGAAATATTTTTGTACAACAAATAATTTCTCTACCAGCTTTGTTCTCTGGGGGTGATGGTAAAACATATTGCTAACCATTTAATTTAATTTAAAGTACAGTGTCTGAGATCAGTTTCTCTGTCATCATTGCTCGTTATGAGGTTCTTGTCAGATTTTTTGGAATAATATGTGAAGGTATTGGTTCAAAAATGTATGAGTTTGGGCAAACAATAAATAGGTCCCTGTTAACCTAGCAGTTAATTTATATTGCTTGTCATTGGACTTCTTTGTGTCAGGTGCTGTTCAAAATTCTCCACGTAGCTATTGCATTGCACTTCTCTCTCAACTTGTAATGACCTCTGGTATTCCAGTCCAGGCTTTTTTTTAAGCAAATTTCCAGTTTTGCAGGATTGTATGGTGGTTTTTCAATGTTGACAGAAGTCCACTAGGATGCAAACCACTGAACTCATTTTCACTGTGACCTAAACCAGGATTTAAACTAAAGTCTCTGGAGGTGAAAAGCTAGACTACTAGCAAGTAGAGAACCCCAAATAGCTTGGTTCAGATAAGAATCTAAAAGTTTAACTTTTCTGAAACCATTCTGGTCCAGAAACCAGCCTTCTAGTCCCATGAGAGCAGTCTGCCTTTTCTGGTTTATTACATATCCAGATTGGGATTGGATTTCTGAGACATCATAAAGACAGCTTTTTTCATAATGCTTTTGACTAAAACCAGTAAGTGAAGACATGCATTAAAACAGAGCAAAAAAATAACACATATTTTGAAATCTCAAGTACTGGATTTATTTAAAAAAAAAAAATCAGGTTTATTCTTATTCAAAATTTTGTTTTCTGTAATAGTAAGCAGCAATATTAGAAGGAAAACTCTGATCCTCACACCAGTGGTGGTTAGGACAAGGACTGGGTTTAAAATGTGACAGCTTTTGCTGGATGGAGCTTCTTTTTGTGTCTTCCACGGCACCTTTGCATGAAGCAGTTGGGAGATGCTAACTGACTGGTATCTACATCCTGCAACTACCTTTCAGATTTTAACCCCAAAATAGCGGTTTATTTTGCATACTGGAATGAATAGGGTGTGCCCACTTCCCTTTCTCATGATACTTGAAAAATGAACTATGTGTGGGAGAGACTTGCAGAGGAAGAACTGATGATGTGAGAAGGACAAGATATGAGTACTGGAAATGATGGTTCCAGTATATGAGACCCACTCAGATAATAAAAAAGTGAGTCAGCTCTCACTCATGTGCTAACATGGTAAAAGTAAAATTTTCTCTGACCAACTGTTTTTAAATTTTCTACATAAACACCATGATGCATCAGGATATGTCTAAAAATAATTTTTCCTCCCTCCGGCGGATATATCCACAAACCCTGCGCAAAACCACTCATGCTTCTCAAACACAACTACTGTGCTATGAAGCTGTGGGTGAGTGAATGGGCTTGGTTAAGATGAGTTTCAATCAAACATTAACTAAAGATGAGAAAGAAAAAAAATTTATACAATGCCGGTTCCAAAAATGAAGCAAAGAGCTGAATGTGCCACCATGGCTCCTTCTCACTACCATTTAAATATGGTTTTGTCAAGTCTCACGCTGTTCAGCGTTGCGATGTATTTCTCTGAGTTTCTCCTATTTTTGCTAGTTGCTGGAAGTGCTGTGTTTCTCTTAGCACTGTTGTTTGGCTTTCCAAGAACTGTTAAAAGCGCCCCTCATCTGAGCTGCGTAGTTTCATACAAAAGTTTAGTTCAGCTGAATCAGCGCCTAGCAATAAGGTCACAAGGGATGTTAGTTTTGCTGTGGTGAGCTCTAGTGGGAGCTAGGTGAAAGGAGACTGGCAGATAATATCTGGAGCTGAATATGGTGGAGGGAAAATGATTTTATGCTGGAAATCGGGAAACAGACTGGTTTTCACATTTGTCGTTTTGGCTATTAGTAACCCGCTTGTAAACTTGTATTGATCTAATATTGATCTATTATATTGATTTATTGCACTTTAGTTCCATGAGATGAAAGACATTCTGACCATCCATTCTCCGTTGTCGTGTCAGATGTGACTTGTTGAAGTGTGCGCAGATGATGGTGCTTCTACTGGGGACCGTATGGCTGGGGTTTTTTGGGTTGCTGTGGAGCTGGCTTTACACAGAGGAGGAACAAGGATGGGGAGGATGGGACAGGGCAGCTTTGAAGTTTGTCATAGCATGGGAAGCCTGCTTTCTTTGAACCACTGAAGTCAGTGACAGGCTTTGCACTGACCTCTGTAGGAGTTCCTCCTGAGGGCCGTCAGGATGGGAAAATGTACCAGCTGCTCTTTAAATAACATAAACTCTATAGAGCTTACAGAGTGGTTTGGTTTAAGCTAGACATAAGCAGCTCAGCTGCCATCGTTTCACTGAACAAAACAATGCTGGTCTCAGTGGAGTTACGGCTTTTTATGCCAGCTCACAACCTGTCACACGAGCTGTACAACACCAGGCATATCTCCTCCTGCTGTTCTCTAGCACCAAAACCTGGGTAAAAGCCTGATATTTCTCGGGTTTTATCAACCCAAAAGTCAAAGTTCCTCTTGCATTCTTCTTGAGTCCTGAAAAAAATCTGTATTCTCAAGAGCATTAGTTCATTACCCAGCAAAAATGAGCTATCGTGACCTACATGAGGTAGTAGTAGGGATCACCTTGGGATTTTCAGAAGTCTTCTGTGATGACCTAATTATGCTCCCATTTAAGCCACCACTAGGATTGAAGAGGCATAGTTAGACTCAATATTAAGTGCTTTCAGAAATCCCATCCTAAGTAAAGAAGAGTCACGCATATCAATGTGGTACATTCTTCAAAAGAAATAATAAAAAAAACAAACAAAAAAAACCCATTTGAAGTATGACTTCAACAAATCCTGTCATTTTATGCAAACAGACATTTCACAGATTCGTACAGTTGCTACAAAGATAACTTCAGCAGTAGAACTTGAAAGATTAACAATCATCTTTAACAATTTAAAAATATATTTTTGCTGGCTGGGGTTTTCAAAGCAGTTTCTCAATTTTAAATATAAAATAGTAAGTGTTGTGTGGATTTTATTTTGCCTTAATCCTTGAGCGCATAATCCTGAAATAAATTTTGAGCTAAATCCCCTATGACCAGAAGTATTCCTTTAAACTCTAGGGATTCAGCCAGCTATAGTGATATTTTATGCCAACTAGCCAGATGTATTTAAAAGAAAGAAAATTCTATTCTAAGTAAAATAAATTCAGAACTCTTTACCATAAAGTTTAAAAAATAAAGCTAAAAACCAACATAGATTTTATTCCCACAACAGCACAGAATACATATGAAAAAAAATACATGTCAGATGGGATCAGAACGGATGTTTATGCATTGCAGGGTATTGCCTCAGCAAGGACCAGTGCAATTGCCTGGACTCACGGAGGAAGCAAACTGGTGCAGACATTTGATGGTTGATAAAGGCATCTCCTCTCTTGTGTAACACTGGATCCTTTTTTGGTCAAGAAACTGAAATTTTTGCAACTTCCAGTGCTTGGCTGAGTTTCAAGAAGCTCTTGTTTGACCGAAAAGCTCTAAATAACAAAAAAGGAGCACGGAGCTTAATAGGGTCTAATTCAGAGTGCAGTAAAGCTGACGAGTCTCCCCTCACCTGGCTAGGCGTGTAGGTATTGGGATCTACACGCACAGCTGACTCCTGATAGTGATTTATAAGCAGAAATTTAGAATTGTTCTGAAGTTACACCCTCAAATGCATGTTGGAGACACCGTTTTCTATCATTTTCCTCTGCCGCCCTTTCCTTGCATTCCCTTTTCCATATTCCTCCATTCCCTGCCCAACCCCACTCCCCCTTCCCCCACCCCACCCCCCCCGCCTTTTTCCCCCATTTGCTGCCATGTAGTATTACATCAGCAGAATATCACTGCAGGAGTGGCTTCCATAAAGCAGCAAGTAGTCTCAAAATCAAGGAACAATTTCAAAGATGGGTTTGTTGTGTTCCTGTGAATATATCATAACTATAATGAGGGTTTGGAATGCATTTACGCACACCATAGGGGTAACCTCATCGTTACCCACCCATGGCGACTCTGATCTTGAGTGATCTCATTCCATATCCTCAGCATAGTTCTGGCATGTTCCCTCTGCGTGGAGGGGGGAATAGAGAATGACCTTCCTTTGAAATCCTAGATGTATTTACATGAGAGCATGCCAAATACATTAACAAGTGGTGGAGAGAAACCCCGAGTGAGTAAACATGGTCAGCCCAAACACGTGTAAATAAATCTAAAATTTCGGAGGATGTCATGCCTGCTTTGATTTACACCACAAACTATAGGAGGAAATGTTGGGCCATTGGGAATCTGCTCTCTTCATTTATTTTTAATTGCTATTGTGTCATGGCAGAGTAGATCACGCTCTCGGGGAACCATTTTATCTCCTCTTTGCAAAGCAGATTTTGTTCAGGTGACAATCCTGTTTTCTTGTGACTAACGTGAGATTTCCTTGCACATAGTAGCAGCTTCTGGCGGTGGATATTTGGGATGTTGCGCTCTCTGTATGCTTATCTCTCCTCATCTGCTGCACTCAGAGAAAAAGAGAAGGCGGCTGCTACTAAGCTGGAAGCAGATATTTGGCTGAGTGCTTCCCTGGTTTTGGACGGGTGTTCCTACTTTTAGCAGCATGCCTAGACTTTGAGAGGTACCTTATGATGAGTGAACAGCTATATGAGGAACTTTCAAACTTTAAATCGTATCCAAGGAACCTCCGGTAATAAGGGCTTCAGCTTATACCCGCAAGTGGTCCTGTGGGAAAACTGGTCTTTGGCTTTTATTTCCTGAAAGGAAGGATTGTATGGCAGTGTTGGGGCTTCGGGGTCTGTATAATCAAGGCTCGGCATGATGAATTTGATGTACTGGCATCTGTTCTGTATGCTTTGTAAGACTTCCAATAAAATATGAATAAAAAAGAAATATGCTTCATATGTCTCTATAGGACATATGGCAGTTAAAGCTTTAGATATGGCATTTTTGTTGAGTTAAGAGGGATATGTTAGAAAACACATAAGTGGCACAGTTCTTTCAAAAACAAAAAGGCAGGAAAAATTTAGGAAGGCAGTCAAGGCAGATCCGACCATTTTTTTTTATTATTTTTTGGGGGGCAAGGGGTTGCTTCAAGCTTGAATGCACCTTTGAAAAATCCGAAGCTCCAGACAGCATCGTGTTACTGTATATAATCCTTCAAAGAGGGCAAGGTGTGAAAACAAGCCAATAAATGTGTAAGGGGTGAAGGAAGATTTTTACAGATCAGAGTCAAGGTTGCTAGATTTTCCCTGCCACAAAACCCCAATGTCCCTCTCCAGGAACTCGACCCAGAGTATTATTTTTGGATGACTGCCTCTGCAAATCAGTACAGTGCAGATGAAGGCCCTCCCCCGTGATCAACTTCCAGCCCCTCTCTGAGTGCAGAAAAGGCAAAAATAAAGGACAAGACTGGAGTTTGGGTGATTTTGGTCTGTGATGGATTTTCCAATGTGCTCAATGTGCCCTGTCTTTTCATAATGAAAATTAGAAGCATGATGAGGTAAATCAAGTGTTTCCTATCTTGCTTGTGCTTTCTCTTAAAGCAAAACCAAACAGTAGCCTTTTCTTCCTCATGCTTTTTCTGCAGCTGCTTCCCCCACCTCCTCCTTGGGGCTTGCCCGCCAGTGCTCCAGGCCAGGTGCTCTGATGTGGGGCAGGTGCCAGGGAAAGAGCCACAGTGGGAGCCTTGCCGGGACCCTCCCGGCTTCGCTCGGCATCTCAGCCCAGCCCTCACCCTTGGTCCTGCAGCTGCAGGCACCGATATGAATGTCACTGCATGATCCACAGAGCCCTGTCTGGGAAAAGAGGGAGGAAGACCTCTGAAATTTTGGGGTTACACCCGTAAGGCAGCAGAGCGCTATAGTTGTCTGCATACGACCACTCCAGATGCCATTTGCAAGTTTCTGAAGGAGTTAACAGACAGAACTGAGAGCGCTCTTTCCCCTGGAGGTGGTCCAAGGGAATATTTGTGGATGATACTTCACAAGCAATGGGTAGCTTATGAATCCCCTGCCTCAAATTTATGAGACATGAATTGGACAGAAGATGAAATGCTTTGTAACATGATTTGGTTTCAGTCATTCAAGCTAATCATGAGCTACCCACCGTTCAGGACTGGCTGCTTGCAGAGCAAAATAGCACCCTTGAAGAGTACTTATTCAGTGCACTGGCCTGGCAGAAAACAGCTTGTCATCAACCTGTGCCTTCCCGTTGGAGCACGTCCTCTGGACCCAGCACCACGTGGGGTGTGTGTTTCTGCTCTTGCTGAACCCCCCCAAGCCTGTTCAACATCTGAGTTCGTTCTACTTTTCTTTTAGCCCAGAAATATCCTTTCCTGCACCGCAGCTGGCACGCAATTGTCATTACTCACCGTAACAGCAGCAGCCCATGTTCCACAATTAGAAACAGTCTCCTGAGGTCAAAGACCAATTGCTGCTCCTACTTCCCAGTCCTCTTCAGTGTATCTGTGGGCTGAAGCCAGGACTATTTGAGGGAGACGAACAAAAATTTCATTTCTTTTTTCAGAGTAGACAAAGGAAGAAAGTGCAACTAATTTCTAAGAGTGCAGTACAGCCAGAGGAGGAAATTTTGTGCAATTCGGACTCTGGCTGGAAAAGGCAGTCATTTTCTGGGACTCAACTAAGGATTGCCCTTCCTGGGAAACACATCAGAGCCATCAGCGTCTGGGGACTGCTGTGGTGAAAGGGATGGTGAGATGAATTATTTTCAAAGGAAGGGGAGACAGAAGGTGCTCGGCTGGTGCAGAGCAGTATAGCTGCTCTGGCGGTATAATTTGTCAGCTCTAAGACTGAAAAGCAGAAACTTAATGAACACACAGACGAAAAGCTGTGTGAGGTGAGGAAATCCCACATGAAGGAGATGGGAAGGGACATAGAAAATGTTTCAAATTACTTTATATTGAGGCAGAAACCATCTATTCATGGTATATGTTGGGGTAATAGATTCTTAATACCTGGTCAGAGGCCTCTGGATGCTATCACAGTGTGAACGCATTTATTATCCGTTCCTTTCACTGGGACAGCTTTCCTCCCTGGAACCTCTTGCAAGACAGTATGGTAGTGATGACTCTTGGCCTTGCTGGTCACAGCTAAGTATCGCATATGTACGATCCCATGAAACCAAAACATACTCTCAAAGAGCTCTTGTACTCCAGGGCTTCCACTTCAGGAAGGATATTAGATTTCAAAGCGTATTTACATATTTACTATAACACTTCCAAGAGCAGGTTTTTTTTAAAAGGTTATAGCAACATCTGTTTGTCTTTGATGGGGACCATTCCTCTTGCTTGTGTTCCCTAGATTGCTGAACTCCTGAATCTTACAGAAATCTTAAGCATTTAAAATTGTCCAAAGGTTTTGGGGTATTTTTGGTGTAAGAGGTTAGAAACCAATTGCCTGCAGAGTATCCATAAATGAAACTAATAGTAGAGCAGTGCACTCTGAAGACCTGAAAGTTATGCTTCTAAGTGTGTTGCATTTGCTAAACTGAAGTGAGAAAAAAGAAGTCTGATTATATCTGCGTGTCGTGGTTTTACCCCAGCTGGCAGCTGAGTACCACGCCGCCGCTCGTTCACTCCCCCCCATCGGGATGGGAAAGAGAATCAGAAGAGTTAAAGTGAGAAAACTCGTGGGTTGAGATAAAGACAGTTTAATAGGTAAAGCAAAAGCCGCACGCACAAGCAAAAGCAAAGCAAGGAATTCATTCACCACTTCCCATGGGCGGGCAGGTGTTCAGCCATCTCCAGGAAAGCAGGGCTCTATCACGCGTAACGGTTACTTGGGAAGACAAACGCCATTGCTCCGAACGCCGCCGCCCCCCCTCTCTCTTCCCCCAAGCTCCTTATAAACTGAGCATGACGTCATATAGTATGGAATATCCCTTTGGTCAGTTTGGGTCACCTGTCCTGTGTCTCCTCCCAACTTCTTGTCCACCCCCAGGCATCCCGTTGACAGGGCAGTGCAAGAAGCAGAAAAGGCCTTGGCCCCGTGTAAACACTGCTCAACAATAAGTCCATAGAACAAAAACATCTCTATATTATCAATGCTGTCTCCAGCACAAATCCGAAACATATCCCCACACTAGCTACTATGAAGAAAAATCAATCCTCTCAGCTGAAACCAGGACATTATCCACCCCTTATTCCATACTATTTACGTCATGCTCAGGTCCCACACAATTCAATACATCCTCATTAAGCACCACCACCCTTCTCATCTCTTGATATAATATGCTGATATCATTCCCTTAGTCTGTGGACCACCCTTTTAAAATGTCCATAAATGTCCACAAAATGTCCATTGGGTTCACTTGGTCCACAACCTTGGCCTCCATCCACCATGGTGGTCACTCAGGACAGGAGAGGTGGTTGATGTGGAGTTACTGGGCACCAAAACCAGCTCAGGTCAGGTCCACTGCTGCACTTGCGCTGCCCCCTGTAAGGCTTGTTCTCCATTGGTTCAGGTGATTTCTGCTACAATAATTCCTGTAACATGCAACTCAAATCATGGGTTACAACAATTTAAAGGTATTTCCATTACAATCTCCACCCCTGGTCCCTTCGAGTCAGACCATCAAGTTTATCATTGCAATGAACACCTCCCCTTGCCCCTGCTCCGGCTTGAACTTATCCTCAGACTGCGGTCCCTTAGGGGTGTACCTGCTCCAAGTAGAGCCTTATCCATGAGACACAGTTTCTCCAGGGGTACACCTGCTGTGGCATAGACTTATCCACAGCCACAGTCGCTTCGAGGTGCACCTGTTCCAACGTGGCCTTCTCCATGAGCCACAATGCCTTCATAGATACACTTGCTCCAGTGTGGCCTTGCCCACAGTCACAGTCGCTTCAGTCCTCTCAGAAATAAACCTGCCCTATCATGGGCTCGTCCATGGCCACACACTTTGAAATGTTCCAGCATGACCCATGCACAGCCACTGATGCTCCAAGGTGTACCTGCTGTAGCATGGACTTATCCTTGCCACAGATGCTCCGAGGTGTACCCTCTCCAGCATGGACTCATCCTTGGCTCACAGTCCTTCCAGAGGTATACCTGCTGCGGCACAGACGCAACCACAGCCCCAGACACTTCGAGATATACCTGCTGCAGCACAGATGCAACCACGGCCCCAGACACTTCGAGATATACCTGCTGTGGTACAGATGCAACCACGGCCCCAGACACTTCGAGGTATACCTGCTGCGGCACAGACGCAACCACGGCCCCAGACGCTTCGAGATATACCTGCTGCGGCACAGATGCAACCACAGCCACAGACGCTTTGGGGTGTCCTGCTCCGACGTGGAATCATCCACAGGTCACAGTCCCTTCGACTCGAGTGCACACAGGAGTTCCAGCCTGTCCAGGACAGCAGCACAAAAACAGCAGCGATGCCCTGGCCACCTGCCAGCCCAGACGCATCGCCATTGCTGTTATCAAAATGTTCCCAGGCACAGCACAGTAAAATGATAAGAAGTACAGCAGTACAGCGAGCAGCGAAAGCACAAAGCAGCCACTAACGAGCACTAGACTCTAATAGACAGTAAGGCAAGCAAGCCCCATGGCAAGCACAGGAGCCTGCCAATTAATAGCTAAACAGCTAATACTAAATAGCTAATATCAGCTATAAATTCAATCTAGCACATTCCGATCAAATCTGTCATTATCTCGAACCCTTCGAGCCCCACGTTGGGCGCCAAAAAAGACTGTCGTGGTTTTACCCCAGCCGGCAGCTGAGTACCACGCCGCCGCTCGTTCACTCCCCCCCATCGGGATGGGAAAGAGAATCAGAAGAGTTAAAGTGAGAAAACTCGTGGGTTGAGATAAAGACAGTTTAATAGGTAAAGCAAAAGCCGCACGCACAAGCAAAGCAAAGCAAGGAATTCATTCACCACTTCCCATGGGCGGGCAGGTGTTCAGCCATCTCCAGGAAAGCAGGGCTCTATCACGCGTAACGGTTACTTGGGAAGACAAACGCCATTGCTCCGAACGCCGCCGCCCCCCCTCTCTCTTCCCCCAAGCTCCTTATAAACTGAGCATGACGTCATATAGTATGGAATATCCCTTTGGTCAGTTTGGGTCACCTGTCCTGTCTGTGTCTCCTCCCAACTTCTTGTCCACCCCCAGGCATCCCGTTGACAGGGCAGTGCAAGAAGCAGAAAAGGCCTTGGCCCCGTGTAAACACTGCTCAACAATAAGTCCATAGAACAAAAACATCTCTATATTATCAATGCTGTCTCCAGCACAAATCCGAAACATATCCCCACACTAGCTACTATGAAGAAAAATCAATCCTCTCAGCTGAAACCAGGACACTGCGGTTCGTACTGTGGTGTTGTGTGTGGTATACAGTAGCACAAAGGAGAGAGGGAATGAGTGAGTTTTCTGGTTATGCCATACCAATGAAGAGATAGAAAGACATGGAAGAAATTCCATAGTCAATTAGCTTTGTGAGTCCTTTGTGGGATCTTAAGTGGTCAGGAATCATGAGTCTAATAATAATATGATTGGATTAAAAATTTGAAATGCAAAGTATGAAACTGGGAGGATTGAACCTTGGAAACAAGCACTGGTTATACTTGCTATTTTTTGCAGCCGCCCATTTCAGTAACACGTTTTTCTTTAAAAGTCAAAAGTCCATATTCCTAGTTGCAGTAAAATTTATCAACATCAAATACTTTGCTTGTTTGACTGTCAGTCTTGCAGCCCATGTTGACCTGAATATAGGAAAGCACTTCATAATAACTTATTGGAGAGTGCTGATGTGACAGATGTTATTTCTATGTGATGTGAAGAACTAGCGTAACATTATCCTCGCAAAAAAATTAACTATTTTGAATTCTGCTAATGGAAAGTGAATTCATTCGTCTTATCTTCACCTTATGGACGCACATTCCCAGGGAATCTCAGCTGTCTGGCCTCACATGAGGAATGTTTGGAGTTAGCGCAGTACAGACAGCCAGAGAGATGCTAGTCCCTGTACGCTGACCACAGCTGGTGGTGAGCTTGTATTAGGTGGTGCCGAGTGCATCACACAGTCTTGCGTCTCTGTGTTATCTTTTCCCATGTTTCCCTCCAGTAGGTATGCAGAAGAACTCTGTTGATTCAGATCACTTGTCATCTGCCAAATTGCACACGAGTTTTCCAAGTTGGGCTTGAGGGGTCTTTCAGGTGGGGAAGAGAGACAGGGTTGAAGGGCCCATGAGATTCGGGAAAGTATCTGATCTGACAGCAAATGAACAACTGTAAGACAGACGTGCTTTGATGTAGAGAATTGGAGAAATGTGAATCCTAATCCCAGTTCTGACTCTAACTGCAGGTGCTCAGAGGATGGGTTAGGTCTCGGTTCTTTACTTTGAACAAGAAAACCACGACATAAAAGTATCATTTAGATTCACAATTCCTAGAGTTGTCCCAGCTTTAAAAAACATATGGCTACCAGACCTCATGATTTTTTCTAGTTTGTTCTTCAGGGAAGTAGAAAAAAGACTTAAAGATTTTGTTTATTTGTTTGACAAATTCTTTCAGTGAACATGGAGGAATGTAGAAATTTGAACAATGCAGGGACTTAAGCTAAATTTTCCCAAATGTTAACATGTACGTGAAATTGCAAATGTGATTTTTTTTTTTTTTTTATGTTGATATGCGCTGGAGTGAAAGCAGAGACTGAAGTGGGCAGAATAACTATGGTTCTTGCATTTTAGGTCTATTTCTAAAATACTTGTGTTTTCAAGTTGTGGTTTAGAGCAAAACTTTATGTTTAATTAAAGATGTCTTACATGTTGGCAGATCATACCTACCACACATACGTCTTCCCGGTTCTAATGACATTGCTGGATAGTTGTGGAGTTAGAGCATTAGAGATCAGCACAAGACAAGCCTGCTCTCAGAAGACATCTTGCAGAGTGCTATTAATACACCTATCTGGGGAGGAGGAGGAGGATGTTCTCCTCTTACTTGTGCAAGGCATCTTTTTTTGTTGCTTCCTGTACCCTTGAGAGGAGTACAGGTGATCCTGTGTCTTCCAAAGATCTGAAATGGTCAACAACTGAGATTTTCTGGACTTCTTTTCTTTTTCTTTGTAATCACCTTTCTTTTCTATTGTAAGAAGAATGAAGAGGAGAAGCAATTTTTGTATCATCTGAACGAAGATTGTTTGTTTGGTACAGCTAAAATTCTTAATCCCACAGCTGCAATTATTTTAAATAAACAAAACCTTGTGTTTTTGTCCCATAGAAAGAATTTCTATTATTTTCTGTATGCTAAACCATCTCATTTGAATTATGTTGGGGATTAGCCTGGGAAATGTTACGCAAATGGCTGAATTTTTTTAATTTTATTTTAACAGATCAAAACCCCTTTTCAGTTTATGAAAGCCTTTTTCCCATAATTGATATTACTCCTTCTTTTTCTTTTAAGTCCTTAGAGGATTATGAATGTCAGTATTAGAATAAAAGGAAGATTGCTTTAGATAATTTTATGTGCAGGGCTCCGTTCCAAAGGAACCAAACTCAGATGGGGATCTTTGAGAACACTGGTAAAGGGACATGATAAAAATACAGTGGGGGTGAAGAAAACCAAAGTGGGGGAAGGAAAGGAAGAGAAATCTACAAATCAAACTCAGCAGAGGTTTCCAATACAGCTGACGTTCTGCACTTTTGGTCATTATAATCCATCTGGAACATTTTGATGCTGTAGCATAACGTTGGTTCGAGATTGTTTTCACTTAACACTGATGTTTTGGGTTTTTTTCTTGACTTCTGTGAAGTTTTCCAGTAATTGGAGTAACATGATGTTATCCTAGATTAACACAGGACGTGACTGTGGGGAACCGAAGGCGTTGAGACTACATCCCGAAGACTGTAATGTCTAATGCCACAGTTGTTTTCTGACTCAGGACAGAGTTGAATTGAAGGACAATTCTTAGCTTATAAAGTCATATTACTTCAGTTCTTCCAGGAGAAGATGTTATCCCATGTCACAGAGATGTCGTGCTAGCAAACCCCTAACCTACAGCTAGAACAGGAAGAGCAATGGCTCTTCTAAAAGTGGCTTTTCTTAACCTAATTTTAAATCCATCTTGGTGGCTGCCCTTTAGTACTTCTCAAAGAGCACATCTGAAGAGTGTTTCCTCTCATCTCCACTACCCGCTCCTGGCTAAGCAACATCTGGAAAGACTACCTATACCTCAGCACTGCTGTGTGACCAAGCAGTGTCTGAGGGTCAAGAGCAGCATTACGTGGCACAGAAATATATGTCGTATGACCACTCCACCTGCAGAGGGGACACAAGATGCCTTCACTCTCCTCCCCCCAGTAAATCTGCATGCTGCTTCTGAAATGCTGATTTCATTGTAAGAAGTAGAAATGGTCATTTCCATGCAACTCTGTGGCATCGCCAGTGCGAAAAAGACTTATTTAGTAAGTGGAAATGAGCATTAGAGTGCTTTATTCATCAGATACCTAAAACAATACTAAGAATAAATATGCTTTCCTCTTTTCTATGATGTAAATGTTTAGTAATGTTTTTGAGATGAAATGCAGTATGGTTTGAAATCACACCTCCCATTAAAAAACTACAGTGAATAAACTTGTAGGACATCTTTTGCCATTACTTTGAGCAGACATATGGGAAATGTCCTAAACTTATACCAGTCAGCCTACAGGTTTTTATTGGCAGGCAGTGATCAACATTTAAGTTTTCCTTCAACTTTTTAGTGCGTTGGCTGTAGCTACCTTAGAGAAGCAAGGAGAGAGGTAGGGATGTGACAGAAATCTAATCAGCCTCATGCAGCTTCCTAACAATTTACATCCTGCATCATAGATGATGACGAGGGTACTCCAAAGGGTAACTCTTTGGGGATGTTTACAAAGATTCCCTTTTTCATAGGGAATCTCTGTCAGGTTATTATGTCTAGCCCATCCAACCCAGTCCAGGTCTGAGTGCCCATAGTAGCACAGTAAGAGCAAGATAAGAGTCACTTGGCTTTTTTTTTTTTATACTTTGGCTGCTAGTGCATCTTGTGCACACACCAGTGCTAAGGAGGCTGATGGAGAGGAGCCCATTTTGTCTGGTGGGGACATTGATGTCCTGATCTTGTCCGCCGTCCCGGAGGCCTCACAATGGTCAAGGTGAAGTTGTCAAGTCAGCCAGCCCCCGGGCAGTGCAGCCCCTTTGGAATGGGGATGGATCGGGCACAGAAGTTGTTAGACGTCAAAGAAATGCTCCTTTTCTCCCTGGTAGAAGTTATCCAGAAGGACTATGAGGCCAAGCCTCTGTTTGGAGTCCAGTTAGCAGCTAAGAATGTTGAGAGTCCAGTTTGGTTACCATCATTTTAAAATTTCTGCTTGATTGGTAGCTTAGTTGTCCTGAAGCTGCAACTTCTGATGATAGGAAGTGACACTGTGCAGTGATTGTTTTGAGGAAGGGTAGATCAGAAGTCTGGACACTGGTTAAGAAGTGAAATAGCTGTTTTTCAATCATCTCAGCTACATTACAAATTCCCTTTGTAACCACAGAGGTCATTATGAAGGTATAGTGCTCAAGGCAGCAAAGTTAGCCCAGGAAACTGGCCCCTAAATTAATGTAGTTCCAGTAGAAGCATTTCCACAGCAAAGCTTTTGTCCACATATATCATACTACTGTATGGCTACTGGGCCATATTTTATCTTCCCTTGGGCTGAGGTCCTTTTTCCTAAATACCCGTAGAACAAATTGTGGCTAAATAATGCCCCAGATGATTTAGCCGCTTCAGGTGTTGACACCATTAAATCTGCAGAATGCTATTGGGTTTAGAAGCTGGTGAACTGTCAGCCTAAAATCCAGAATGCAATGAGGTTTACTGTGCAGTAAGGGTAATAATCCAGGCTAACTCTAAAAGTTAGTGTCTCACAGAGTTAAGGTTAAATATATGAAATATTTTAAAATAGATCATTATGATGGTGGAACTTACATATATTGGATGAAAGTTTGGGATCCCATTCTAAAGTAATACACTACAATCCAGAAATAAATAGAAAGTTGATGAAGTTATGGAACCATGATGTGGCATGCACCTACTTCTGGTACAATTTAGAGGTCTTGTAAGTATTTCCATTAGACCCAGCTCTGTGCCATGTGGACATCTAACATTTTGATCTTGCGCCATCTGGGTTTACCCAGCTACTTGCTTCCCAATGAGCAAATTGTGTGACTGGTGGAGATTTAAACTGTTCATGACAATTTGAGTAACTGCTGCCAAATTATGTGGAATTATAATCCAGTGGATAGGCATTCTTGTCAAGATCTTTAAGCTCACGAATGAAAACCTTTAATTCTAATTTCTTATTTAGGAACATGAAAACAGGATCTACATTTTCCATAAAGCTAGGCCTGCACCTGATATCTTCTGTCAGAAGACGCCTTATACTCCAAATCTTAGAAAACCAAAGCCAATTACTAAAGTGCTCAAATAAGGGTTTAGGAACTGTGAAGTAGGCATCACTTTGGGAAATTTCATCTCCAAACAGAAGGAGCTTGGCATAAAATCAACCCTGACAATGAAATAGTAGAGTCTTTCCCAAAAGAAGTGAAAGATGGCATGGAAGCTGGCCAATGTGAGATCAAAGCAGCAGTAGCAAGACTGGCGAGAAGTCGGCTGCAGATGAAAAGCAGAGATAAAAACTTTGCATATTTTTCTCTGAAGCCCTGTGAGCTTGCCTACATGTGGGTGAGTATCACTGATTTTCTAATGAGTCACTGGAGCAGTTGAAGCAAATGAAGAGTAATTATGTGTTGCAACAAAATGCTAAAGGAAGCAAGGTGTCTTCAGACAAAGTCTCTTCTGGAAGATTGGCACTGACAAGATGTAAGTTACCAGCTCCGGTGCTGGGGGAGCTGGGGGGGTAATGGCTTGTGTTACAGATGAGATCCTTCTGACCTCAGGACCTGATGGGCTCTTCAATGAAGAGGTGACTGGGATACACAGTTGTGTTTCAATGTTAAGCCTAGTGGGAATAGGGTACAAAAGCCAGGTCAGTGAGAGCAACAGCAAGAAGAATCCTTTGGATGTGCATCCCTGATGATGGGCTGTGGGACTGAGGGGCTGCCAAACACCCGCTGTATTGTTTCTTTGGCTGTAAGGGACAGAATGGGGGACCTTTGTCTCACTGGCCTTATCCGAATAGCGCTTTCACAAGTTTTCTGGTCATAGAATAAGCTCGGGTAGGTTGTTATTACCACAAAGTGGTTATTTTCCAAAGGAGCAGTTGGATTAAAATTCTGCAGGAGTGACCCAGGTTGTGGATACCTGCTAAGGCTCCTGCGTTTACCCCTGGGTAGTGATGACTCGGATGAGCTCTGTTGCATCCAAGGGTTGTTTTCTTGCTCATCTGCTTTGCTGGAGCAGAGTATGAGTAACTTCCTCAAGTCTATCAGAAGACAGTGCACAAAATTCAGAGTGTCTCTTACTCTGCACTTCCCACATCCCACTCGCAAAATTTTTTACTGTTTTATTGAATCACTTTAATTTACTTCAAAGTAGTTTGACAAGCTCTTACACTGGTCTGCACTTCAGTATGTGCCTTTCTTCGGTAAGAAGGAATGCAGTTGTAAGTAGTATCAATCACAACAACTGTAGTTTTACCCTTAATAATTTACAGTTGCTTCACGACTGCACCTTAAAATGCAAGGAGGAGTGGATAAATCTGCAGGTTTCTGGGTGTGAAGTGGTTTTGGTTTATGTGCAGCTTTCAACAAATTAGGAACACAATTCACTCAGGGGCTTTTTTTCCTCTTCCTCTTTGAATGGTGAGATTCATTTCAGCAACTAGAAAGACTTAGATTCAATGCCACCATGTAGATTTTCATTTGGACAAAATGATGCCATTGCCTTGTATATTATTATAAAAAGACCACATCAAACTATGCAAGTCTCCTGTAATGTCATGATTACAGTGTTAGACTTGTACCAGTTGAAAAAATGACTAATTGAATATCAGAATATTCCTTCAATTATATGTTTGGCTGTCCACATAGATATAGGCAGTCTGTAAAAATACTATGTCGATTTGTACTATGGCAAGTTTGGAAGGATTCCTGAGAAGGAAAGGGGAGGCTGGAAGTGCAGCTTTTAGCAATCATTGTGGTATCACCTAATCCTGCCATCTCATCAGAGCGTGCTCATGGGGAAAGCAACGGCAAAGAAAACCCCATGGGAACACTCAGGCAGTGCAGGAAGGTGCTGCTGGCCAGCAAGGTGAGGGCTGCTTTTCTAGCCCAAACTCATGCCTCACTGTGGCATGAAGTGGCATTGTGTGGCAAGAGGAAGCCTGGTTTGGATGATGGCAGAAACCAAGGTCCTGCTCATGGCACAGCTTCTGTAAGTGTCTTTTTGCAAGACCTTGAAGCACTTTTTTGAAAGAACCTGATTTCTATTGCCAACTTACAGCCTGTGTAATTGTATTCTGGTTGCCTCAAGTACTTCTGCAGTTTCAACTGAATGCACAAACAAATAAGTAACGTATTTTAAAAATGCTAACCGGGCAGAATGGCAGAAGGCATAGGGGTGTGGCCATAGAGGTTGAAAAAGCATACTTTATTTTATTTTTTGATACTTTTGCCTGGAATAGCCTCATATTTTCAGGTCAGCTTATGGCCAAGAAAAACACAAGTCAAACCAAAGTCCACAGGAAACTATAACAGCCCTAAGAAAGGCCAGCAAATGAAGGGTGTAGAAAAATCACTGTGAATGACATCATTGACTACTGGCAGTGGGAAACTCTGAGGACTTGTAGCTGCTCATGAAGAGAGGTTGGGGAAATGAAATGTTAAAATATTCTGGATTTTTATTTATTTGTCTTCTGTTTTCTAAGAATCCTGGGAAAAACAGCTTCGTTATGATTGCCACCCATTGCTTTCTGACTTTTAAGGTCCTGTGGATGCAATTTATGTCTCTGAGTTGCTATAGATACAGGGGATGAAATCTGTTCCTGGCCTTGCTAAAGTTGCTGGGAGTTTTGCCATTCAGCAGGGGACAGATTTCACCATAGATTTTCAGTGGCACAATCTTAACTTCTAACAAAGATAAAATAAGTCAAAATGCTGCCACTTCAAAGACCAACAATTTGCAAAGGAAATGAACCCGTGTTTAACTGTTTGTGGCTTACAATCATTTCTATTACTTTATCAGCATTGCACATGCTAGCACGGTGTGAATTAAGTACACAAGAATAAGCACACTTGCATGTTTAATTAGAAGTAGTTTTGTCTCAGATGTTGAGGAGGACCTAATGCTAGAAAGGAAAAGTGAGGAAGCATAGAAGCAAATTGAGAGTGCTTCAGGTGGGTATTGAGCTGGTCTTATTAGATCACAATCACCTTCTGATGATACAAAAGGGCTTTGTGTTCAAGTATATTTTTTTTTTTACGACTGGCCATGATCTTTTGTTAATGCATCTGAATGCACTGGCTTGGAGGCTGGGGTTGTATTGCTCTCCTCTGCTGCCTTTCAGACACTTGATTTAATTTGTGTGGTAGACTCCGTTTTAACACAAAGCTTGTATCACAGATCGCCTTTCCTGCTGTTTCTGAGCACAGATTGTGCTTCTGTAGTATCTGTTGCAATGATTTTAATTGAAATGTGATACTGGGAAAGCTGAAAAGATATTGTATATCATCCGTTCACGATTTCCACCGCTCAAAAGTCAAGGAGCAAATACCATGTGATAAGGCAATTCTTAGCAGAGCACGATCTGGGGAACGTGGAGTATAACGGCACTACCCCGATGCTTTTCTGGTGGGAGAAGGGGAGCGGCTGGCTCCTGAGCTGTTTCCGTGCTTCGGTATGTAGGCAACCTCCCATTTTTAGTTCACGGCACAGCCTCTTTGATGCTTTGCTACAGCTGTTTGGATTTGGTACTGTAGCACAGAAGAAACCCCAGCTTGCCCGCAATTGTAGATATTTCTACAAAAACATGCTGCAAGATTACCAAAGCTAAAATTGAAGCAGAGGCAAAATGAACCAAGGTCACAAGTCAGCAGTAAACACAAGACAAATCCGTAGCTCCGCGTCCCAGTCTAATGCCCTGTCCACAAAACTTGGTGGATTGGCACATGGTGCTCCTTTCCTGGCTTCAGCATCTGGCTGACGCTGGAATGAGTCAGCTAAAATTCAGTCCAAACAAACTGAAGATGTGACCTAAGTAGGTGCTGGTGTGGTTCATCTCATAGAGATGGTGAAGGAACTGCGTTAAATACCACAGTTTTCTCACTATCATCATTCCCCAAAGAGTCACAAAATACTGCCCAATATTAAATTATCTGTATTAAAACAGTCTCTCCAATGCAACTGGAGACCACCCAGAACTGATCCTAGATATAGCAGCATCCTCTCCGAGGAGATAGGCTGAAATTATTTGGAGTTCACTGCCCATAAGGCATATTCTGGGCTGGATACACGCACGCATGCAGTGCTCAGGGGACTTGTCTCAGAGCGCTGTTTCTAGTGGGCTTTGTTTGCATTTGTGTAATGGAACCATTTAAAAAATAAACATCAGTTTAAAAATAAACGAGTGATCTTCGTATTTAATGTTTATCTAGGATAACTGGCATCCATGTCAAAAAACCTTTACTGGCTTTATGAATCTGTTTATTCAAATGTCTGTATTTCAAAAGAGGCTTATAATATTTGCATGTTAAGTAGCACACGATTTATCAAGAAAGTTTCTTCCCTATATAATTTTATGCTGAAAAGAGAATGTTGTGCTTTATAACAAAGCTTTCAGCTAGATTTGTCAGTCTCAGTAACACGAGTAGCTCCAGTGTAGTTTTGCTTTGCCTTAGAGTCTTTCATTGTAGACTCCGGACTTGGTGTAAGATCAAATCAAGAACCCAGCTATTTGAAATAACTTATTATTTTGTTCAGCTGTACCTGAGAAAAAAAGTGTATATTGGTGTCACCAGAGGACTTCAGAGAGAGTTTTCTGTGTGATTTTTAAATGAAAGACAAATGACTTACCAGGCATTGATTCTGTACATGCAGTCTTCGTGTATGGTCAGAGGCAATGTGGATTATTAGAGGAAGGTTAATAACAAATTGAGAAGATCAGAAGACCTAAGGCACACACCTTTATTACCTGCCCATTTTGGATGTCTCTGTGTAGATTGTTCCTTGATTTTACATTAGGCATTTGACAAATTGACCATATTGTCCCAAATGTTCACTTCCTCTGTGGAACTGGCTCCATCCAAGTCCCCTTTTGGGCTGTGAGTGTTAAATGTCCTTCTGCTGAAATAGTCCTGATACTCGTTTCAGCTGTGTAGGAAAGTTAGCTGGTGTCCATGGTGCTAATATGAAATACAACAACACAAGTGATGTCATTTAATTATCTAAAGCCATTTTGAAAAAGCTCGAATCTTTCATAACCGGCCCTAGTGTAAGTTACATTGGAGTGAGTTTACTGTGGGGATTTGAAAGACAGTCGTGGGGATCAGACACCGGAGAGTTCATACCCGTACGAAAGGAGCAGAAGAATTACAATGCTCTGCGGAGCTTTGATTAACTGTCTCCAGAGTAAATACAACCTCTGGAAACAAAAGCTTGCTCTCACACTAGGCCCCAGAATTGGCAACTTTAGCACATTCTCTTTGTCCACCTCCAGGATGGCTGGCAGGTTCAGCCAAAGGAGAGAGACTGTAAATTACAACAAAAAGGGAATTAGAAGATGTTATTTTAATCAGACTACTGAATGACTTCATTGCAGAGCTAGTGCACGGTGCGCACAGTAATCAGACTTCTGTAGACCCGGCGCAGTTGCTTTCACCGTGAGGTTGTGCCGGAGGAGGCTCAGAAAGAAATCTTTCAGCACACCCTTACGGTTGAACGATCAGGCAAGTCCTGTATCCCTTCCCTTGTACGTCTATTGTACCTACTTCAGATCACTCTCTGCATAAGCAATAAGGCTGAATTCTTTCAGCTGGGACATCAGGCACCAATTTTGCAAAACATGATCTACTTGTGTAGACCCGAGTGCCCACAGAGAGTCCAGCATTGTTCCAAAAGAGAGTCAGGGGATCCTTGCTAGGAACTGCTCTTGAATGATTAATTTTCACCCAAGTCCCCTGCATTATTTTAAACTCTGCCCTCATTCTTATAGGGAAATGCAAAATCTTAGAAAGTGCCCTGCGCTGTGGTGTTTTGTTGTCAGAGCTAAAATCTCACTGTTAATTACTGGATTTAGTTTCCTGCTCTGCCATAGCTCTCCCGTGCAGGCCAGCTGAATTTCCTTGCAGTATTTCAAGCGAGACATTTACTGCCAGTGTTAGCCAAAGAAAGGATTTTTTAAATGCTCCCTTATTTTGAATTATTTTCCCTGTTGACTGTATGCTTCTTCACACTCGCTTTCCCTAGGCTCTAAACATCGCTCAGAAAAAGCAACCTGTCTTTCCCACAGCAAGGTTCAAGAGCCGTCCCCCAGAGTTGGTATGCGTGAAGCAAAACCAAATTGCAAGATTGGATTTTTCAAGGGAACGTACCTGCCATTATTTAAAAGTAAAGAACATTTTCCATTTAACATTGCCGTCACGTAGGTGACTGAACAAGAGGCAGCAGGACTAACAAACTCTAATGTAGTTGGAAACTTCATGAATAAAATCAGTAGTTGTGAATCTATTTCACAGCATAATTTACAGAAGAACATTAGTCTTCTGAGTGTTTCTGTGTAGCTTAGTGGAGTGGATGCCGTGACTATTTGAACCTTTTATATAGGGTGGAGAAACTGGTGGTGCAAGTCAGGAATATTCTTTAGTGCAAGGTAGTGTATTTGGAGAGACTGTGTGTGCAGCCCTGTTTTCCAGGTGAAGATGCATGCCACCATCACCAGAGGAGGTCCACATTGCCTCGCTCCATTTTCTTAAAGCTCTAGCTCAGGTCTGCTCAGGGCAATCTCCACGTTCATATCTTCTGTTGTCCACTCCCTTTTCCTAATAGCATTGACACATGTACATGCCTGCTAAATTCACCATGCCCAGTAGCTCTTTGCGTCACCAGGCAAGGAGAGCTTTGCTCCGCAAAATTCAGCTTCTGAGTCAACCTTGTCATGCAGCACACTGCTTTGCAAATTTATTTGTACTTATTCCATTAGGAAAGTGGCTAAATTGTGCTTTTTATATATTTTTTTAAGTTGCTAGTTGGCCTTTGATTTTTAATGAGGACTGTGATAATTCTGGACTGTGTTACCTCCAAGTGTTGTGTCTTTTACAACAATATAGCAGATTTTCCCGGTTTTTTATCCTTCCCATGAAATTCTCAGGACAACAGCCTGTGTTCTGCAAAGTCCCAAGTGCCAGCCGAGGGGCAGAAAGGGGAGCACCAGGCAGGGAGCTCACAAAACAGCAGGGAGCAGGTGACTTCTGCAAAGAGTAAGGGGCAGATGCATGCTGAGGGCCTTCAAGATGTGCTGAGACTGTTGCAAGCCGGGTAGCTCCTGCCTCACTGTAAGCAGAATTTTGGATGGTGAAAAGCAAGCATGCCCCAAAAGATGCACCCTGCAGCAACACAGGGATCAGATGGGGAAATAATTACTTTTCATCTATTTATTCCATTCTGTCTCACTTTGAGGGCTTTTGGGGGGACAGTGGAGTGGAGAACATGAACCTAGCGTTTGAGTTTAAAAGCCTTACAAGTAATTTTAGGGAGCGTAGGATAAGAGCCTGGGCAGACCCATCTTAATGTCATGCTTCTCTGGTTAATGCTTCAGTATCTGACATCACTTTTGTAATTTCTTTCATCACTTGAATTTTTAAACTTCTGGCATTTTTTGTGCCTGATATTACCAAAATCATGTTAGTGTAAGGTCTAACAACCAGTATGAGCCTCAGTATGCAGAGAGAAGTCATCTAGAGAGTAGATGCTAAAAAAAACCCCACAACTCAGCCTCCACACCAACCTCCCCCCTCACCAAACCCCAAGAACAGATTCATTTAACATGAGAAGCAGTGATGCCTGCTATTGCAAGGGGCACGTGGTACAGCAAAGGACTTCTCTTTGTGAAATGCTTGTCTATATAGAGTTTCCACAAAGCCTGTTTATCGTAAGCTTTCCATAGGCCTGATTTTGAGAGCCTGAGGGTATTTGTTTCCCTCAGACTGCTTTCCTGGAGGGTAAATAAGCCCGGACTGCTGCCAGGAGAGAAGACCACCTAATCTGGACATCTCCTGTGGAGAAAAAAGGGACTGCTGTGGAGATACACGCGAAGAGCCTTTGTGATAAACTCTGCCCAGAACATGAATCTAGCTGCGTGGTTTCACTGAGGAGATAAAGGTTAAAGATAAACCAATTTTCTGTGGTGGTTGTGTGGAGTTTTGAATGTCCTGTCCTCATATGGTGCTGCCCCATGGTGGTGCCTACAGAGTTCTTAGTGACTTGTCTGGGGAGCAGCCGTGAGTGTAACACGTGACTCTGGTGCACTTCCCCGCACAGAGCCCTCCCAGTCATACCTGGCAGCGTATCAAACCACTTTGTCTCCTCAAGCATGCGGGGTCCCCTTTGTCATGGAGGAGCTGCACTCCTGTGCGCCTGAGCAGCAAATTGGATGTTGGCAGCAGTGCCAGGTTGCGTCTCCAAACACAGCATGAATGTTTCCCCTGTGGTCTTTCAGGGGTGTCCAGAGAAAGTCTTGAAAAGTCCTAATAGTTTCATTGGATTGTACTTAGCCCACTGACTAATGAAGGCTGGGACTGATTGGCCTCCACATTGGTTTGTCCTTCAGCACCTTGGAGCCAGGCCTCCCCTTTGGCAGAGCAGGGGTCTGAGGCATTAGGAACTCTTGTTTTACCACTTCATTACTTACCTGGACAGCCATCTCTTGCAGCATACGGTTTGCTATTGCTGGCATCATATTAGAATAAAAAATATTATAAAAAAGAAAATGCCCACATAAAAAGAAAAGCCAAACCCAAACCAGAATTCAAGGTTGCTCCTTAAATTTGGGACTTTCTGTTGCTTGCGAGAGAAATTAGGGACTTGGGTTTGTTCCCTCCCCCTTAGCCCTTCTTCTGTTTTCTAATTTCTTCTGGTTACATTCATTTTCCTTCCCAGTTGCAGTTGTCTCATCTTAAGCCTGCACAAAGTCATGAGCCAGGGGTGCATGTTGTTCGTCACACCATGAAGACCTCGCTAGCCGTACGTCTTGATGCAATTCTGTATGGATGATTGCAGAGTTTGCAGATCCTTTTCCCCCCCTCATAGCTGTTTCTGAGGTTTTGAGCCCTTTTCTTCTGCGAGCCTTGCTGCCATGGTTTTCTTTTCAGTGGTTTGGATGCTGAAGCTGGCGTTAGCGCCAGCGCCATATTGCTTGTTTTCAGCCACACTGCTGGACTATTTAACTTTTTTCCCCGACTCGGATTTAATCTCACAGTTTGGTTATCTATACTGTTTGAAGTCTGCCTCCAGCCATCCTGGAGGAGCTTTGGGGTCCTGTGGGTACTGGACTGCTACTCTCACATCAGCTTCACTGCTGACTTCCTCTGTGATCTTGGAGAAGTCATTTTGGATGCAGTTTTCAAAAGCACTGTTGAAAGTAAGTGAGACTTCTGCTCCTAAGCTACTTCAGCCTTTCAGAGCGCTGTTCTTTTTCATCTGTTTGTCTTCCCACCTCTCCTCCTAATGGCTTGTTCAGGTTGCCAGCTCTTTGGAGCACTGCTGCTTCTTGCTGCTGTTTCTGTGTACGTGCCTTTGGCCTAATGCGGTGGGATCCTGGTCTCATTTAATAGTGACGGCATCTTGGGGCACACAAATGCAGGACTGAACTGGAGCTGGCTGTGAATGAATCTGAAATCTAGGCTGGAAGGACCTGACCAGGGAATGTTGATATTAAATGTTCTTTTCTGTTAATCAGTTACATATGGTGGCATGAATAAATAGGTGTATGCAGGGCTGGGTGCAGCCCTGTTTAACATTCAGGAGTTTGCCTCTGCAGACATGGGTCACAAACGGTGAACGCGGAGGAAGCAGGGTCCTTTAGGGAGCCCAGGAGTCGTGGATGTGTCCGACCCACGTGGGCAGGGCAGCGGCTGCTCATCAGGGCTTGCAGATGCCATACATCCAATTGCATCTAGTGCCCTGATCCAGCCGGACAGCAATCCAAGAGTCCAAGCAATGCGCTGCTGCACCCACTGCAAGTAGAGGAAGGAGAGAGTAAAGAGCCATTAACAGCCCTTAATAAATCTGAACCCAGCTGTGATATACAGAAAGGTGTAGAAGGTACAGGTGGAACTGTGGGCTAGTGCAGATTTTTTTTTCGCAATCTCATTTTGGTTGAGGAAATAGAAAACACTGCTATGTAAAATATGAGAATTTTTTTTTTAAGATAAATATTGCTGGGGAGTTTATTCCTCCAGCATTTCCGCATACATGTTAAGATATTTGAATCAATGTCTTAAAAAGAGGAATTTAAAGCAGAAAACCTGATACATGAGTTCACCTAAATGAGTGATGAGTACACATCAGTTCCATCAGAGGTTGATCTGAGGTGCACAGGAGATACTACTGGGTAGTGGGAGTTGTTGCTCTTTGTGCTGTTTCTTTGCAAGCGGGAATTTGGGGTTTTAACTTTATGGCTCTGTTTTGTAAGTCCAGTGTAGCATTGCTCACTGGAGAATGTTACAATCTATGTGAAACTGTAAGTATTCTGTGCCACAAGCCTCACGTTTTCATCACTTGACTATTACACCACCTGTGTGTAATTAGCAGCTTGACAACAGATGATAACTAGAAAGCTATATTAAAATGGAAAACCTAGGCAACCTGATTTTCTATCTTCATTTTAAACAGACAAGAACAGACACCACAAATGCATAGCGGTCTTTTCTGTGGCCATATTCTCTCAAACATTTCTTAGAGGTTTTACTCTTTTACCCAAGGACATAGCTGGTTGAATGCATATCAGACACGTTGCTATTCATGCTAATATTTTCAAATTAGAAGCTATCTGTGGTATATTTTACAGAAACTGTTTCAGTGCTAGCCAAAACTTGTAAGCTGCAGTTACTGAAGGTCTGGCAAGACAGAAATCTAATGTTGCTTTAAAGGAGCAATATGTTGTGAGCGCTTGACTTGCCTTCAGGAGCAGTTCTAACAGACGGAAGGTTTTAAGCTCATTAACATTATAAGTCAGGCAGATGGTTTGGTGCCTGTGTTGTCCATGCTGAATGAACATAAAATTGTCCCAGAAAGGCTGGGCTGAGGCAGAAGGTCTGCTCAGAGCAGGAAACATCAGGGACATCTCTGTGTCGTGCCTCCTGGGTACCACCCGCGTTTCCAGAGGCACCCAGGGAAGCATGGCACCTGAATCCCATTGCCTTACCTGCTTAAATGGCAACCAAAAAAAGTAAGTCCCAGACCTGAAGCACACACACCCCAGTTTTATGATTCTCCCACCCCTTCCTTTCCCCAGGACTAGCTTCTCCATCACCAGACTACACACAGCACAGCACAACCACGTGAAACCCGTCTGGTCGACTGGGAGGTTTCTGGTTACAGAGCCAGCTTCAGAGTGAACTTGGCCCCTGCTGCAGAGTTAATTGGAAATATTTGTCCAATGAACTTGCCTGGTGGATTTCATGTGCTGCTTGATTTCCTCATTCTTGGCGTTTAATCTGTCATATCAGAACGTGCAGCTTAGTACAGTTGGTTGGTACTGTCTAGAGGAGTGGGAAGGATGGTGGGTGAAGCCAGCAGATGCAGCAGCCCCCAGAAAGGCGAACCCTCTGGATCTCCATCCACTGGCAACCCTGATGGGGATGAGGGGGGCAAGGTTTTGGCCAGAGATTTTGTAGGATGAGAGTTGATGGACGACTGCCTGCTGATAGCAGGCGCTGGTTGGATCGTTGGCATTCAGCACAATGCCCTCCTTTGGGTAAAAGAGACAGAAGTAGGATATCTCTGTGCAGGATGGTTGGCTGATTACCCCAGTGTAATTGCCAAGCAATCCTAATTGCGTTTGTTCTTTAATCCAAATGTTCTTAAACAAGTCCTCTGAACTCTTTAATGTAAAAGTATTTGTTTCATTGCTGCTCTAAAAATAGGTAAATCTTTTCTTCCCTGGTCTTTTTAAACTAGTTGAGCAATACCTTGCCTTTATTTTAAAGCCCTTTTGCCAAGTTTTTGTCTTAAGCACCAGTGACAAGAATATGAAAGGAATTAGAAAATTATTATGGGATTAAGACAGAATCTTGCTCATACACAAAAGACATGTTGATTCCTTGTCCTCCAAAGAGAGCAGTATAAATTCTGCAATTAAATCTGCTGTGGCCAAATACAAAAGGAGCTCGTGTGCTGTAATGTATGTGGTAGGTAGGAAAGTAATGCATGGAACAAGCTTTGATTAAAAGAAACAGCCCCGCCCCCAAACAATCTTTAAAGGAATAGCCAAAAAAATCTTTCCATTTTTAGTGAGCTGATGAAAAAGTATTCTTCACCTGCATTTGCAAAGAAAAGGTTAATTCTGTCTATGGTAAATAGCAAAAGTGGGTACATTTCTGACTCATTGATTTTATAATGTGTTGTTTCTGTCTCTCTCATCAGTAAAGAGACGCTTTGCTGCATGGGTGGACATTTTTCTAATTCCATAGTAATTTCCCATGTAGAGTAAAATTAGATGGGATACAAAAAAAAATTATTTTATATTTCTTTGAGAATTGTCTTCCACATCTAATTTTCAGAAAATAGAAATGCCCCCCTCCATATCCTCTTCTTTGTAACCACAGATATGTCCACGGTTTTCATAACAATGCCATGTATATGAGAAGAAAACTATTTTTTGTGGAAAATGACATACAGCACTCTGGATTCCTGTTTGTTATGAAATCTGACCAAAAAATAATTCCTTCAAAACTCTACTGGGTGGACTGTCAGCTATTTGAAACTCCCAGCTAAGTGATGGTCAGTCTTAAACCATGAACTCTAAGCTTAGTGCTTACAAACCATAAAGTTAATGTCAATGGGAATCTTGCATCAGTGAGGACTTCAGGATGTGGCCGTGTGCATTACTCTGTTGCTTATTCCAGTTCCTGTTTTCTTCTCCCTTTGAAAGCCCCGTTTGAAGTTGCTTCTTAATCTCCTAAGCTGTTGACTTGAAAGTGCATATCGGCTCTCTTAAGTATGAGTCACACCAGCCCTCAGTCATCAGTATTGTCCAGAAATGTAATGTTTTCCTTCTCATCTCTTCTTACCCCCTTAACCAAGAGCAGCTGTGATTCATACTGTAAAAGAACTTGATTTGCATTTGATATGAGTCAACAACTAATTCAAGATCAAGAAACAGCATCAAACGGGCCTTACAAAAAGGGAAGGAAGCTTTCTTGTTTACTGTGGCTGAATCAAAAGTAGAGGCATGGACATTATACTTGAAAAGTCAAAAGGTAGATTACACTGTCTTGCAACCCCCTTTGCAGAGATACTACAAAGATTTGAAGAAATTAATATATGTTAAAATATACTATGTTCCAAGCAAATAAAATGCTGTTTCTTTCTTAAACATCCCTGCCAATGAAACATTTCTGCTTTTATTTCTTTACAGAAATCATTGTGCTAGACTCTTTAAAGGGAAGCAACACAAAACGAAAAAAATCTCCCATAAGAAATCCTTTTAGGAATGCACTTAGAAGTGTACAAATCTCATCTTTATTTTAGACATAAGTAATTATGTGCTTACCTGCTATTGATGTCTGTAGGCTTTAATCGCCTCTTTAAAGTTAAGTACATTTATAAATTATTTTCCTCCATTGAGTTCTAAATGTACAAAATGGGGCAGAGATCTAGGCAGGAGTCAAGACAGGCCAATGGCTATAAGTCCCTTGATCCCTGGTTGCAAATCTAGAAATTTACTTCAGGGACCCTGAACTACTACCATTGATCAAGTCTGGATGAGTAACACAGCTGAGCAGCAGACATTGCGGGATGACTGCACCCCATAGACTCAGGGAAATTTTCCTTGGAGCAAATTAATATACATACTATGTCTGTCTTTTACCCTCTCTTTTTTCAAAACTCACTTTGCCCAGAAGGTCACCTGTTTCTTTAAACTGTCTTGAAAGAAGATGCTGGAGGAGATGGAAAAGGAAAATTTTAATAACAGAGTAAAGGAATTAGTATGTCTCGTTTTCCTCTGCCTCTCTCTTAATATTCTGCTTCTGTTCCTTCCCTTTTCCCAGCTGCCATCATCACAGTTGTCTACCTGAACTGTAAGTTTGGTGAGGGTCATCTTTTGTCTTTAGGTGGTGACCAACAAATCATTTGGCATTTTCAATGTAAGCTAATGACTGCTGAAAGGAAGAGTTTGGGAGAAAGGCAGATGGATCCCTGATCAAAGTCAGACTGCATACATTAATAGCTGTAAACTAAGTAGACACAATAAGGTGTTGGACCTCACCGAGGACCCATTGCTCTTTCATTTCTCCATGAAGGAGGAGAAAAAATGTAAGTGATGATGCAGCAAATTCTGCATAGCTCTCCGTCAGGCTGTGAACTGGTGCTCCTTTGCTTGTAGTTCTCCACAAAGTTTTGTTTGGTCCCTTAAACCGATGTTGGCTGACTCTCTCTCTCTCTTTTCTAGTCTGCTCTGGTTTGGATCTCGGAGCCTCAGGATGTTTGTCTTCCCTCTTTCTTTTGTGCAGGTTTAAGGTGGGCACTATTTGTGTGGACTTTCTTAGTAATCTTCTCAGAGAAACGAATAAACTTGTTTTACAGGAAACAAGTGATTTTAATAACTGCATTTGCTGTCAAATACCATGTGTGTGCTATTTTGTGACTACAAAGAGTTATGTGATATACTGTCACAGTATGTCTTCTGCTTCAATTTGTTTCAGTATATTTATAAAAATTTACAAAAATGCATTAATAGCATCATTGGTTCTCCAAGGCAGGTAACTTACATGCAAACAGAAATTTTATATGTGAGATCATGTATTTCATGGTTGCATACTCTAATGGTGATATTTCTGGAAATAAGGGATAATAATCCACAACCAAAACATGAATAGATATTCATCTATGTATGTAAACCTATATACACCAAATGTCGCATATAGGTCTAACCTTGTTTAAAATTATAGTCACATTTTCTTCCCCCCCAGTTTCTGAATATTCCTATTTTTGACATTTGTTGTCATGGGGTTTTTCCCCCTATATCTGCATTAATTCTCAGGTAAATGCCTTGTGTTTCTAACCAGTCTTCTCCACTCCTGGTGTCCACACACCTTTTGTGTAGTCACTTTTGTATTATTTCCTATGTTAAAATTTTACACACTGCTGATCTAGAACCTTTGAGTAAAGTACCATCTGCAACATAAATTTCTCCTCCAAAGCTGTTAAAAGGAGTAGGTTTACGTTTGGAAGGCTAGCCAACCTTAATCGCTGACATTTCCTTTTGCAAAGTCTCATTTTTGCATTACGGTCTCTTGCAGTGACAGACCGCATCCTGTCTGAGACCGAGAAAATTTTCTCGAACCTATTTACATGAACAACATCAAACTCTGGTGTTTGTACTACCTCTCTTTTATTGAAAGCACAGGCAGAGTGTCTGCTGACACGAGGTCTTTTTCAGGTTTATATCCTAGCTATAAATCATCCAACTGCAATTGAAAGAATAACCTTTTTTGAGCAAAGCTGTGTTTGTGAAACCCTTTTCTCCACCATTGTCATAAGCAGTTTGCAGTCTGCTTCTGCAGAAGGCGAATTGTTTTGTTCGTGCATGCATAAGCACCGGAGACTTTTCATTTTCCTGTCCATATTCACTGGCATTCGGCTTAAGTTAGGTTTCCTGCAACGTTAACTACAGTCTCCGGTGCTTGCCATTTTGCAAAAATGTTGTTGCGAGGCCTCATATAGTGGGCTCAGTTGACTATTTTGTACTGCAATTACCATCAGAGAATCAAAGGAAGAACATCTTCTGTATAAGCTGTTCTTAAGCTAATTGTTATGATTAACATCTTTCATACACTATCCATTTTTTGCAGATTAAAGTTTTTAGATCAACAGTTATAGCAGCCAGATTGGATACAATTTTTTTTCAGCCAAATTTATCATTCCTGTGTACTTTCCTTCTCTCTAAGCAGAGAAGTATTGATAACCATCTGTAACCCCCAAGGCCTAGCAGGGCCCCTAGATCAGTCCTGGTTTTCCTACATAAGTTAATTATTCACCTCTACATTTACGTTGCCCTCTGTCAAGTTCCAAACTTACACCGCCGGCTCTGTGTCCACGATACCATTCCATTCTTTATACTCACAGCAAAATGCCATCAGTAAACTTCAGTATCTTCCCATGCTTGGATATCCTTTTGTGAAATGATACGGGTGCAGTGCGTACCCTCAAAGTTACAGTAAAGTGCTGTGTTCAGAGGGCGTTAAGTTAACATTTCACAGACACGAACTCTCCTTCTAAAGAAATTTTCCACAAGCCGGTTGAAGTACTTAGGGTGAGATGAGGAGGAGAAGGGCAAAATACATTTATTAAGAAATGTCTTTCCTAGTAGATATGTGGAGTTCTGTACACAGGCATTGGCTCACCCCTTAGGAAGTAGGTGTGGGTAAAAAGTTGCCCCCTTCTCTTCCAGAGCTGGTAGAGACCCCTTCAAAAGCTGCATCAGTACTCTCTGCTAGATTCAGAGTAATAAGTCTAATTTCTTCCTTAAGTTTTAGCCTAAGTACACTTCTAAGTATGTGTTGGCACATATATAAGAGGGAAATTGAGTTCTGTTAACTTTATTTTGTATTCTGTTGATAGGTTTTCTATGCCATTAAAAACATCTGAGAATACATTTTCTACCTTTTAGTGGCTTCTGTCCTCCTACCGTATTCACTTTCTTAACAACCTTATATCTGGCATTTTCACCCCTTGAGTAAGTACTCCCTTTCCTGAAAATGTTTTATAAGAAAACAATTATAAATGTTATTTCTTCGAGATTTTGTTATACTTTCACATGGAGTTCCTATCCACATATAATGGTTTGATTTCACTCAAGTGTCATCAAAGAAAGCTTTTATCAACTCATTTTCATATAAATACATTTTCTTTTCAAACCTTTTTTTGGTAACTTCAGCTAACTAGCAACCTATACGCACTCTCTGAGTGTGAGAATAACTTAACTTATAACTTAAGTCTAATCTATAAAAACATGATATTTCAGTTACCGTAAACGAAGAGTCCCACAATGTTTTCCTCTCTTTTCCTCTTCACAGTAGGGACATGCAGACTCTGCTTCTTTTTGTCCTGGGGTTTGACTATGTCAAAGCCTTGCTAAAGTCAAGTGTACACCATGCACTGCCTTCCTCACTGCCTTCGACCAGAGGGATGGTCAGCTTGTCAGAGAAGGCAACGAAGTTGGTCATCATCCTTAGCCCTTGGTAAATCCATGCTGACTGCTCCCAGTCACCTTCCTGCCCTTCTCGTGCCTGGAAATGGCTTCTATGAGGATTTGCTCCATGACCTTCCCAAAGACCAAGGTTAATCGACCTGGACCATCCTCCTTACCACCTTCTTGCAGATAGGTGTGGTATCTGCTTTTATCCGGTGATCAGGAATCTCCACTGGCTGCCATGACCCTTCAAGAGGACAGACAGCAGCCTCACAATGATGTTGGGCTGCTCCTTCAGCACCCTCGGACCCATCTACTCCACTCCATGGAGTCCTGTATGTCCAAGTGAGTTCAGTGATCCCTAACTTCAGATTCCTCTGCTGTGGGTACTGCTTCATGCCCATGGACTCTGCTAGGAGGCTCAGGGACCTGGGAGGTCGGGGGCAAAGCCTACCAGTGCAAACTGAGGCAAAAAGACATCATATAATTTAGCCTTTTAGATGTCCTTTGTCACTAGATCCCAATGAGCAATGGGCCCATGCTGTTCGTAGCTTGCCTTTTGTTGTCAATATACTTACAAAAAACCCTTCTTGTCTTTCACATCCCTTGCTAGTGCCAGCTCCAGCTGAGTTTTGGCTTTCCCAGCTCCATCCCTGCCAGCTCAAGCGGTGTCTCTGTTCCTCCTGGATAGCTTGCCCCTGCTTCCACCTTCTATGGGCTTTGTTTTGGTATCTAAATTAGATCAGTCTTCCTCTTCAGCTTTGGTTCTGTGATCCCCAGAACCAAATCACAATCTTATAACAAATGTAACCATTCACAGTCAAAAAATTGTTATAAATACCTCCAAAGTCTTTCCATCTTTTTATCCCTCCTAGGACATTTCTATCTCCGTAGCTTAATTTTTCCTAAAACTGTATCATTGTGATTTCTGTAATTTAGGATGGCAACTAGTTCGCTCTTCTCCTCAATAAATCTAGTGCTATGAAGATAATAGCTACTTTTGCCTTGCCCCCTCATTCATTGTCTTCAGGAAGAGGAGGATGTTGCTTGAACCTCTCTCAGTTGTGTGCCAGGTGTATTGGAGGAGCGCTGTGACTGACACGAGCCCTGCGCTTAACCCTTTATCTTTTCCTCAAGTTCTAGAGGCCACCTCCAAATTTATGGCACCAGATAATGCTCATGAGTGATCATCACTCCAGTGAGAATTTTGCATTGCATTGCAACTTATATACTATAGCAAGTCTTTGAAAGAATAAGAAAGCTGTGAAAAGAAGGAATTAGTGAGAAACCAAGGGAGAAAGAGCTCTACATGAAGTCATATAAATCTAAGGACAGGATAAAATTAAAATACCCTATGCCTTTTAGAGGGCTAGTTCTCTTGCAGCGTGTGTTGTCTTTTGTTCCAACCCACAAAAACAGTGCTATCGTTCTCGCAGGAGCAATAATATGGTCGTCTTTTTAATTGCGTTGCAGTTACTCTTGTGCTTGATCTGGAAAGGAAAATGCAGGCAGCCCATACCTGGCAAACTCTTTTTGTACAACAGTTAAGATTAAATAGATGTACCACTGAGCCAATAATCAGAGAAAATTTATATCCAAAGCCGATTGTGAAAATTTATTCATTTTTTGAAAATGTTTCCAGACTGGCTTGCCTTCCACAATATTTCAAAGAAACTGTGTTAATTCAGATTTCCCCAGTTTTCTCTGTGAACCGTCTTCCTCTCTGACTAGTCCACAGACTTTCACTGAAGGTACTGATACTTAACATGACATTCTGCTCTTTGTCAGAGACTGCTGCTTTGACAGGATTATTTACATTGAATGGATTATATTTTGGATGTTTTTTGAGTGTACATTTTAAAAATTATTCTATTCCAGTATTCGAGCTTTTGGAAATTCACCTTTTCCCAATAAGCTTTGAACTGCTCAAGTATTAGTTGAAGGACAATGTTGATTCACAAACAGAATTGAGTAAAACTTAATTTTGCATTTCTAATGAGTTATTTACTGATCATCCCACCCACTTTTGCAGTGTAGAAAGGGGGAGGCACTTATAGATAAAAGCTGAGTGCCTGTAAACTCATTTTTTATTTGCATAGGATAATGCAACGCTCATTCTGATGGTTTCAGAGGAATGACACAGAACAATTTTTGTATATTTGTCTGTGATACACAGCATAGGTTGTAAAGCCAGACTAATTTTAATGAAAATAAATACAAATGAGAATAGGTTGAAGAAAGAGATCGGCCAAACCTGAGACGTTTTCTACATCAGAGCGTGATTCAGCTTTTACAATGTATCTCTGCCCTGATTGCTGCAGGGTTATGCTTATGTATTGCCCACAATCTGTTTGGGTCTTGCATTTTCACTTTAAAGAAGTTTACAGGAAAGTTTTTATTTAGTAAAGTACTCTGAAGTTAAATGGATAGCTTGAAGAATGCCAGGTGAAATGGCACTTTTCAGTGTTCACAACTGATTTTCCTATGTTTTGGAGCAATGTAACTCTAAGCCAGTGTGTTACAGTACATGAAGTTCCTGTGAAAGTTGGTCAGGATATATCCTGTAGGATTGTTATGGAGCATGCAACCGTGAAATATGGATCAGAAACATAAAAATGGACCCAGAAATCTGCAACTAGTTAGGGCTGTGCAAGATGTCCACAATGAAAACAGAAACTGCATGAGATTTGTTTAGTTTGAGGGTTTGTTTAGAAATTCAGAATAAAAACTGCGTTTGTCCGAAGGTTTGTTCAAGTTCACTAACTTGCCTATGGACTCTAAATTCATTTTCAAATAAACCTGGGTTGATTTATACATCCCAAAATGACGCTAAACTTGTGGTTTCGTACGCTTGAAACTGGCCACGCTACTAAAGCAGGTAGCGCTGAGCGGTTTTGGCTGGGTTTTGACTGACTATTTTGAGTGCATTAGAGCCCCAAGCTCAAGGTGGGAAGCCCGGAGGTGCCAACCCTGCCCCGCTCCCCCCAGGAGCCTTCGGTAGGGCTGCAGGAGCCGTGCAGGGGAGCCAGGTCGGCTTCTGCAAGGGCAGGACTGTAAGCAAAGGAATCCATCTTTCGGGAGTAAAGGCGCTTCCGTGCTTGATCGCAGAAGAAAGCGTGTGTGCACATCTGTGAAGAGCTGAAAAGCTGATTTGGGGAGTATGTGCTCAGGCAGAGGAGTAACTGCTGCAAGCTCAAGGCTTATTTATCCAGTTGTGAGCTGAGAGTGTTTCCACTTGCGTTATGATGTCTACTAGTATTAACATCTCTCTTCAACGCAAGCCAGATGTTATCAGCGATATATGTCTTGAGAGATGAGTAGCTATTTTTGGAATGGGGCTTGTGTTTCTGTGCCCACTTCTGCATCTGTCTTTGGCCATTTGGGGGCAAATTCATCCACTTGTCTTCTGCGAAGCATAACCCGCCGTGCTTCTCCTATTATGTGCATAATTTTGCATATTAAATTTATTCCTTGTGCTGTATTTCTTTTAAAACTTTACTCAGTCACCTGTCCCTGTGTGCATTTAAAAGGAGCCACAAATATTTACAAGGCAATTTTAACACTTACCAATTACTTTTGTGGGGCTTGATATTCGAGTAGGTACCTTAATAGCTGTGGTTGTATCAACGTTGGCTGATATTTCCTAATTATTCATATCTAGAAGTGTTATCAGCCATCACAGAGCATCACGAGCATCATTTTAAGCTCTCTTCACCTTCTTCAGTCTGGGTTTTATTTGAAAAGCAGACATGCAGTCCCCAGTGAGAATTAAAGTAGAAGCATTAGCTTGCAAAATATATGCCAATGACCTAATGATTCTGACATTTCCACAATACAAGCTTTACAAGAAGGCATGCAGACAGCAAAGTCTGTTTTTCTATCTCATATTTTTTTAATGGCTAAATGTTTGGAGGAAACAAAATGGATTTATTCTGCTCAATCCAGGGTATAATATCAGGACTTATCCGGTTCCGGGCCCCAGGGCTTCAGACAACTAACAAAACACATCTTACTTCTGCTCTGCTAGTTCTCTGTTATGCTTTTCACACGCAGGAAGAAAGAGTAAAAGCATAACCCAACTGAATAAAGCAGCATGGCCTGCTATTCTTTGCTTATGAAGCATCACATGATAGACACCAAATTAAGAAGAACCCCCCACCTGTGGTTAAGTATGTATGCAACTGTCAAGCCATTTTATATGATATAGAGGGAATTTTACCGTCCCCTTCACTGCCGGAGAGCAGGAATATGTTAAAAATGTTAATGTCTTACCAAAGCACGCTTCATTATTTTTGAATAATCTAGTGATTAAACGCCATTTAAATAAAATCAAAGATGCTGTTCCCCAATTTATTTTGAAATGCTCCAGCTTTTCAAATCTTTTGCTCTGATTTATGGAAAAAAAGCTAATTTGAGGTTCTCCTTGTAGAATTTAAGTTGCAATTTGTTTTTTGCCTATTCAGTCACTGTTTATGTAAGGGTGTATTGGGACAGGGCTGTCTGCCATGATATGGTAAAAAAAAAAAATAACATAGTTTCTAATAAAAATAAGATGCTATTTAAACAAGAAGTTAAAAGAAATCTATCCTCTCCATTGACCTTTCAGACTGTGGTAAGCATAGAGCATTCAGTGCCAATTTTATGACACAGTTGCTTCAAATAGATTGTATATGATATATTTTAGCTGCGATTTCAAAGAAGGTTTTGATCATGAGAGATAGAAGGAGAAACTCATTCAAATGTGTTCTTGTTACTTTATGTACAGTAACTTCATGGGCCAACCACCTAACGGTTAAGACATGCCATATTCAAGAACATTCCCTTAACCACAGGGTTTTCTGGTTCATTTGCTTGAAGTACTCCAAATTTTTCCTGTTGTCGCCCTGAGAATTTCTAAGCAAATCTGATGGCGATGTCAAAGTCTTAGAGGTGTCTGGCATTTGTTTGGACATCAGGCTGGCAATTTTGTCTTTTCTGTTTTTCCTTCCTCTCCCTCTTTTGCAGGCTTTATCAACTTAGGTGATGAGCTAGTTGCGGTGATTTCTCGTACCTACATATGTTAGAGTCCTTGCAGCAAAAGGTCTTAAATTTCAGAGGTGGCCTGTGTCCATTAAAACCCAGTAAACTTGAATTGTTTTCTTGTGATACAGTGTCCAGTAAATAAGCAATGAAGGAATCACTTCAAATTCAGAAGAAGGATCTGTACCACAGTTGCTGTTGCTGACTTCTGTGACAGAAATATTTCAAATACCTGGCTATAGACCAAGGAAATGCAAGCTTCAAAACTGGCTCGTCACTGCGTGTGAAACCCCAGTCCTTGCAAAGTGTAAGAATGATTAGTTGCTTTAGCCTGGGATTAACGTGACTCCTTTTCTGCTAAAATTTCTTCCCTGCAGTTGCTTTTTCTCCCTTTGCATACAGAGGAGAAGCACTGCTAGTGCCATCATTAGTGTACGGCATCTTTCTTTTCTTTTTAACGTGGGCTTCTCTTCGCCACAGAGGTGAAAGCTGCGGAAGCCTTCTGCCTTTGAAGAACTACTTAAGATGAAATGGTTCTGAAGTGCATTTAAGGGCGTTTACTTTAGGCACTTTATTTTTTTCTTTATTTTTATTCCTGTTGGAATTGGCTAACGTTATTCATTAAACTAACAATTTCTCCCCTGCCTGTTCTTAAGTGTGACTTGTGACCTTGCAATCTGTGTATTTTGTCATCACAATGTGTTACCATGGAACTGATTTTGATGTCATGAATAAGGGCATTGTGAGTTTCCACGTTCCCAAGCATATTTGAGACACAGGTTTGGAAACAAAAATGACTTCACCAGTTAAATATTGTTAGATCCTATAGCATATCAAAGGTAAGAACACTTGTGCCCTATATTCCTTTACATAGAAGAATCTAAGGTTAGGAATTTCAAAGCAGGTATATACAAGAATGACACTACAAATAGCATTTCACAAGATTAAATATTTTGTGAGAGCATTGAACTCTAACCCCTTTATGTTACTGCAGACAAAAATCTTTCATATTGTTCGCGGAGACTTCTCAGACCGTCTGATATGGAGCCTATATAAAGAGGAAGAAATGCTGTGTGCATAACAGCACTTGGATGCTGCTGGGACTTAACTCCTTCAAGACAATAGCGGCCGAAGGGAATTTTCCGCCTGAAATCGCTCACAGGCAGACAGAGGGCAATGTAACATTGCTGGTTTTGAAGCTGAGAGTAATATTTGGGCATTTTTCAGAAGAGAGCCTTACACAATGCACAAAGGAAAAACATACTTTCCTGGTGCGGCAGAGCTCCCGTATCTCTTGCCTTAAATTAAAAAGAAAGCGAGTTCCCTCGCTGATCTACCTACCAACATGAGGTTAAAAGAGTTCAATTGAATCTCTTGTCAAGCTGTTCCCCAGGGTGTTTAATTCATCACAGTTAAAGGGGTGATAAGATTCTGTAATAGCAAAAAAAGTTTGAAAAGCCTCAAGTGAGGTTAAAATCTCGGGTTGCATAAAAAGTGCTAGTATAACAGTGACCTCAGATACATTTCTGTTTATTTGCTCTGGTAATTTTTTATTTTTTTTTCCAGTTGAGACTTACCCATCCTTGGCATTTTACACTCTACAGTACCATTTTGCTCCTGGCACCAGGCAAATATGTCCTCATTAAGTAAAATTTATGCTAATACCATTCTGATTAGCCAGCAGTCATTGATATTCACTCTCATTAGCTAAATTGGTTCGCTGGAAGACATCCCACTGAGGATTATATTTTTTTTTCTGTTTTAAGTGGAATATAAAATGTATGGATTCGCAGAGATGACAGACGATGATAATTATACCCTGTGTTTACTCGAGCAGTTTTTTTATCCTAAAGGCTCCCAAAGTACTTTGCAGCATTTACATCTGCAAGGAGAGAGAAGACACTTCCCCCCCGCCCCGCTTCTGAGAAAGAGCCTCTGTCAGAAATATAGAAGCCATTCTGGTTTCACTGTGATTAGGACAGATTGCACAAAGGAATCTTCCATTCTGAATTCAGGAGCACTTTTCAATGAGACAGACTGCAGGTCAGTTCATAGGAAATCGAGCTGGGGAGTGAACTCAATTCATGCAGAAATGGGACTTTATACGTACGATCTTTTTGGAGTAACCTTGTGACTCTGCAAAATTAGCCTCAGTGTGAGCCTTTCATCAGAATTACAAGGATTCTGTCAGCCCGCTCTCACACGGCTTGGTTGAGAGGACTGATAATTTCAGCTGAGAATTTTATTGTGTTTTCTTGTGTTAAAACATATATGATTAATTCAAGCCATGGCTTAATACAGTCTGGTATGATGCTGTGATGAATCATCCCTTTTCTGCGAACTCTCTTAAAGGGCCTTTGTTATGCAGGGATGACCAATTAGGAAGCTGTTATTGCCAAGGTGTGATAATCTTGTCATCAACACTGTCAGGGTTAAGAATATGGTTCTTTGTATCATAGCCTCCATTTCAAGTGCCAGCTGGAAAGCAGTGATCTTAATACCTTATATTCTTAGTTATATTTTTTTAAAAAAATCTTAGTAGATGCCTATCTCTGTATGTAAGCAGACATACCCTTTAGAAACTCTGCCCCTATTATTTTTCTGATAAAACTCTGTTCACACTTAAATATTGGTACTGCATATACTCCGTTTTCTTTAAGGAGGGAAGACATTTGTCTGGTCCCTTCAATCCTTGACCTCACTGGAAGGATTATAAACAAGGATGTCTCTTCATGTCAATTTTTTACCTTTTGAATCTGTAATCAACGCTACTTCATTTAGGCTGCCAGGCAGCAAGCAGATGGCAGCAACCATTGACCATCGGCAACGGCAAGATGGGAAACACTGGCCTACAGTGACCTTCGACTGGGCTTGAAATTCCTCGGTTTGTCTTTGAATCCCCGTCGCTGAATAGTTCGCGTCACTCCCGTGAAATAATTGCAGTGTTTTCACATGCGCTCTTCTGTTTCACATCCTCTCACTCTTATATTGATCTAATCTTTTCTTCACTAATCAAAACTAATTTCACATCCAAAAGATGCTTTGGAGGGGAGATCTGTGACCACAAACAGTAACACGAAACCACCCAGATGCAGATAAATTGCCATTCTCCCTCGCCACGCAGAGAAATTGTGTCCTAATAGTATGGCAATTACTTTGTTTCCATGGTGACCTCTGTGTGTGTGAGAGCACTATAAATAATGTTTGATGTTTATAAACAATTCAGTTTATACTGGATTATACATACTATTTGTATGCTAATAGCCAGGATGCACTTCTAGTTATCTCACAGCAATGGAAGAGCGAACAGAAAGCCGAAAGTTTTGGGAGCACTGCGGTGAACCGTGGGATTTTTTTGTGAGATTTTTTTTGGGGGGGGGGGTCCTGCATTTACATCCAAAGGAAAAGCTGCATGAGCTGAATCTATTTCCTTCTTGTATGACTAAATAACTGAAAAAAAATACTAAAACCTCACAGAAATAACAGATTATTTTGCCACCCATCATCATTACGATACCAGGGTTTTGTCCCAGAAGGCACAAAACATTTTTGGTTGCAATTCAGTAAACTGTGTCTGTGTGTGCTCGCTTTTAAGCCTGTAAAATGATAAAATATCTTAGTTCAATGTTTTAAAATTACTTTTTTCCTCCTGTTACTGTGTGATAGTAAAAGATTTTCTGTATTTTCTTTTTGGTACTGAATTTTCATGAATACTGAAAAACCAACAAAGAGCAGTCAGCGTTTGCTCAAATAAGGTATTAAGTTCACTTCAGTAGCAGCTGGTTTGCTAGTTGCAGATCATCGTCAGGGGGAAAACATGAGGCTATTACTACTATTTAATATGGTCGCAAGAGTAGTTGCAGTGAAGGCGAATTTTAAGAATAGGCATGCGAATATCCACCGGCAGGTAGAAATGCATGGGCAAGGGCGCAGCTCTGAGACGAAGGCGCGCTGTCGATGATAGCAACACGTTCGAGGCACGAAGGAAATTCCTCCTCCTTCCTCCTGCGTGGCTGGGGAAGCACAGTTCACTTCTGCAGCTCCTTGGCCACCGGCCAGCGCGATTAAAACGCTGCACCCTACCTCGGCGTGCTCTAATTGCTGCCTACACACTTTGCGAGCGGTGTTTGTACTTGTTTGGCTTGGGACCTTTGATAGGCTTAGCAGCCAGGCTGGAAGGGGGAAGCAAACACGAGCGAACAAATTTATGTTAACAGACGGTAAGTGTTCGTACTGCATAACACCTGTGGGCAGACACGTAGACAGCGGTGGGTATGCCATTTAAACAGCAAGAGAGTGCCATTTACCCATTGTTTAGGAGTAAATGAAATACGTTGCCTTAAATTTGTTCCTTGGCAGCCATCCCAGTCAAACTGCCATGCTGGTTAGCCGTGGACGCCCCTGTATTTACATTAAAATAGTTTGGAAAATTTCGCCTTTATTCATGCCCTGAGCATGCAAACATTATCTCCTCAACGCCAGCGACGCGGCGAGGTGTGCCGAAAGCTGGGCTTACGCCTCTCCGGCTCCTCGGTCCACACCGTGGCTGTTTGCTGTTGGCAGCGCAGCCTCCCAAGGGCAGCAATCCCAGTCTGGTCCCTGAGCAGATGGGATCCCCTGGTGTCTTTGATTTCCTGACACATGCCACTGCCATAACGACACGAATGGAATATTTGCTTTGTCACCTGGGGGGGGGGGGGTGTTTGTTTGCCTCATCCACACTCAGAGTGACTCTGCAACCTGTGCTGAAGATGTGTAACAACACGCTCTCATGGCAGCATGTTTATTTTGCACTGATTTGTCGCTGGTCTTGAAAAGAAAGACACTTTCTGCCAGCTTTAGGGAAAGCACCAATAAAACAAATATGACCCAAGGCTTTCCAATTAATAGAGGCTAAATATTGCGGGATTCAGTAGGCAGCTGTTAGCATTGCGGCAAGGCTGCAGCATCACTTGAGAAGAGCTCTGCTTGGCCATCGACTGCATCTCCTTCCTCTCTCTTCAATAATTTCTCTATTGCTGGCCACCAAGTGTTCTCCTGAGCTGACACTGCGATAAGCAGAAATGACCACACTGATGCCTGAGCGCTGGTTTTCCAGCAGTTCACCTGTAGCTCCCAAAATCAAGCTTTGGAGTCTTGCCTATACTGCCCTCTTCTCCCCTAGGAGATGCAGAAGTAGTGACCACCCAACGGTGCAGAGAACCGGAGCACTTTTCATGGCTGAAAATAACCCTAGCCATGAATTGCCTATGGTACGGCTGTTGGCATGAGTATTTTTGTGTTTTGCAAACAGCTGGGGGGATATTGAAAAAGCTGTGCTAGTCTGTGCTTTGCCACAGCTGCCGGGTGCTCCCTGGCGTCCCAGGTTTGATTTGGTCTCCCTGAAGTGTCCTCTGCTACACTTGACCTCCGGATTGAGTTCTACCAGGGTTTTCTGAATGAAGGAAAAGGGGAAAGTATCTAGTCATTGGGTAGTATTTCACAAATGAGACCTCAGGTCTGGCCAGTAAGCTCTTGTTTAATCACCTGTGTTTATTTTAAAACTGGGAGAGAATATGACAGCCTGGATTTGTTTTAATATTAGGCTTCTACTATTTAAATGTTGTTTCGTGTGGTTTTGTGTTTTTCTTTATATTCCCACTACCTTTAAAAAAATACTCAATACATTTTGGCTTTATATATTTATCTAAGATGAAGATGATGGTATATTCCAGTTTTGTTTGGTTTGAGAGTCTGAACTTGGAAGAATAACATCTCTTTTTTTTACATATATATATATGTATATGAGAAGGCCTAGAGGGAAGAAAAAGAAGGAGTTGTTGTCTTTTGGAACTGAAATATGAAACTCCACCACTGTCACGTGGTCAGATTTTTACCAAAGTAGGAGGGGAAGAAAGATTATTGGGTCTACTTGAACAAAAATGTTCAAGGAGACAACATACTCCTTAAACTAGGAATAAAATTATTTTCCCATCATGCACGCAAACACACAAAAAAAGAATCCTGAAAAGTATTCTCTTTCCAAGGGAGCCCAAAAATTTATAGTTCTGGGATTTCTTGGATCTAAGATAGGGTCTGGTTTGGACCAGCAAACTTATTTCATTCTAATAGTTGTGAATTCTTTCTGTATTTTGTTCCTTCTCTTTTTCAAGCTTTTAGTTAAATATGTTAAAATGTATAATTAAAATGAACCAAAAATTAAGATATTGAGGAAGCCTACTCTAAAAAGTTTTCTCACTTGCTAGTTTTCCATTTTTATGATCAATTTGAGAGATTCGTTCCAACTCTACCTTATTTTGGTCTTGATTAACCCCTCTTTTTTCACCAAATAAATTTTTTTGCAAAGCTCTCTCACAGGTTTGGGGTTTTTTTTTTTTCCCACCAAGGTAGGTGTGTGAACATGTTATAGAACATGTGCAACCATGCCGATCTCCTAACTATTGTAATTATATGCTGAGCAGGATCTGTGCTAACAGTACTGTTCTGCACAGACTCCATCTTTTCAGTAGTTTCGATTTTTTTAAGCTTCATGTGCCTGTTTTTATGATTTTTCTTTTCTTCATGGTGCTTCTGTTGAGTGTGTGAGCTACGCTGTCATTTTGAGGCTAATCCTGAAAATCCCTTGTTGAGAGGTCTTTTTTTCCAATAGCTGAATTACTGAATGGTAGTAAAATATGGGAATTTTGCTAAACACAAAGCTTTTAAACAAACAAAAAGTGTTTCAAACTTTTCAAAGCTGAAATGGCATATGTAGGATGAGGCGTTCAAAAGTGAGAGTCAGAGGGATGTAATCACTTTTGAAGCCGGACTTAAAAACCCCTCTCATTTAGGTCACGGCATCCTCTAGTCTGTCCCTGCAGGATGTAGCATCGGAGCTGAATTTGGTGATAACCATCACCTTTGACCAGTTTTAGGTCGGGAGCTTGGGCGGGGCCTGATTTGATTTATTGTGCCTTAAATTGATGCGTCTTACCTTGCAGTCATCCACGGTTGAAGGGTACACTCAGTCCTCTCCTCTTTCAGCTGGAGACGATGGGAGCGGGCAAACACTTCACTGCTCTGAAGTGCCAGCAGAAAGGCTTTCAGGATGGTGGCCAACACCCTCTACAAGTACTGTTTGGATCTGTCTCAGCTCGAGTAGAGACATTTGAACAGGCATCAGATTGTGAGGGAGTGGAGCTAACTAAAAAAGCTCAAGTGGAGAAAGAAGCTCAAGTGAACCCATCTAGGGGAAAGAGGCATCTCTTGAAGGCAAAAGGTTTTAAACAGAAAACTGAGGGTACAGTTTTTAAAGGAAAGTAAATGGAGGTCCTCGGAAAAGCATCCATTTGGCTGTTTTGGTTTTTTTTTAAATATTTCTGTTTGTTCTCTTTGCTGGTGAGTAGTTAGGGGTGGGGAGAAAATTTCAGAAATACTTGAAAAGAAAAATTGTCAGTGCTGGTACTTTCACTAAATGTGTTTTACACATACATAAGTTGCTCATGCAGAGTCAAAGATACAAAAAAAGTTCAAATACTAGTAGAGGGCATCTGACATTAAATCTTAATTTCCACTTCAGGAAACCATCACCAAAGGGGTGTATGACCTCTTATTATCTGCTTGTGTCGAATGAAAGTGAGTACTGCCCCTCATTTTTAAAAGTAATATGATTTGAAAAATATGCACTGATTAAAAATAAATAATAATAAGTTTGCAAATACAGTCAAATCATACAGTAGCACTACCAGGGAATGTTTATGGCTCATTGCTTCCTACTTCAGATCTTTGGGACTGAAAGTTGGTATTTACAGATACCGCTAAAATGCTGATATCTCTAGATGAGCTGATGGGAGTATTACATACGCTCAGGAGTTTCTGTTTTATGAACCTGAAGAGTAGACAAGCTGAGTATGAGTCAAGTCTTTGGGAACAAGGAGATTTGGTGTTCTGAGCTGATGCCTGTGTCCTTTTGCTATTACTTTTTCCTTTTTTAAAATCAACTTGTTAATTTAATTGGATGTCTCGGAGATTGTTTCTATTTCATGGAAACGTTTCAGCACAAACTATGTGGGCTCTTGCAAAGGTTTTGGAGATGAAGGGTGCTATGGGTATAATGAGTCAAAATGTGTGTGGGTGAAAAAAATCCAGGATATTCAACTTCTGTAAAAAGACCTTCAACCAGAATAAAAGAATCTTGTTCAGAGGCTTATACCAAGAATAAAATGTATTATTAATGCTTAGGAGTGGCTCTGTTTGACTAAGAAAATGCCATTAGAACGAAGCATTTATGACTAAACACACTTGAATAGAAAACATGCAGAGAAAACTCTTGGTGGTTCATTTGTCAAAAGCTGGCTGAACCGTAGCCCTGTAATAATTATGTACTGGATATCACAGGCAGAGAAGCTGGTGACCGCAAACTGACTTCCTCATTCTTTCTCCTTCCTCCAGGAGTGGTTTGGATTAGGTAGTCAGCTGAAACTGCCAAAGCACGTATTTTCTTACCATGCTGCTGCGACCCATCTCCAGGTATTTCTTGCTTAGATTCCCACTAAATGCTTGTTGTGTCCCCCCCCCCCCCCCCCAGCAGCTCCTTTTGTCCATGAAATGGAAATTTTATTGGTGCATTAACTTAGTTAAATGCTTCCCAAGTCCCCCCGCATGTGCGCGCACACACACATACACACAAATGCACAGAGAGGAAAGCAAGCTATGCACTGAAAAAAGACAACTGGGCATTGCTGAACGTAATCCAACAACTCTCTGGTTCCTCGTCCTGAACAACAGATATTCTGTATCACCTAATATTAACAAACAAAAGACTTTTTCCCACGCCATTATATATTTACATTAGCCTACTGTTCAAGCTTGGCATGTTGGCTTCCTAAGACTATTTGATCCCAGATGCAGCTCTGTGCCAGAATTGCTGGAACAAATGCAGTGGGTGGACAAACCTGTCCTGCTGCATTGCTTCTAGCCTTTTAAAAACAGAAAGCATTTATCTGACTCATTACTGTAAATGTACTAACAGAGCATACCGGTGATGATTTTCTGACTGAAAGTGCCTGCATCTGCTCAAAAGGTTAACACGGGTGCAAAGCGAGTGCATATCATGACACATTTGTTGATACCAGCCAGGGGCAAATATGAAGTAGCTTATCTTTTAAAGAGAGAGATAAGGACGAAGGGTTGTGAGGTGCTTGCCAATAAACGTATATTCATCACAACTGATGCTCCCGTGCATTGCAGTAACAGCAGCAGGTGGGGCTGATAATCGGAACCCTGGACCGAAAACCAGGACATCTGAGTTGTAGCCCTAACTCTTGACTTTTGCTGGGACCTTTGGTGAGTGATTTAGAGCTAAATTAGGCTGCCTTCTCTTCCTGACTAGGTGAAGGGAGGGAGAAGTTTCACACATCTCCACTTTCTCCAACTGCAAAATGAGAGGGTTTTTTTGCTTTTCTTTGAGACCCACAAACAAAAAGGCCTACAAATGAAAGAAAGAAGTGTCATCAGGTGTTATTATGGTGCTGATGACACAGCACATCTGGAAGGAAATGTGGAAAATTTGTATCTCTGTATTTCAGTAAGAGGCAGCAAAATCCACTCCCCTTGAAAAGGGAAAAATTGAGGAAGGATCTTAGAGAAATTGCTCTGAATATTCGCCGTGTGTGCTTTTCAAATATGAACACACATATATTTTTATATATTTTAAATATATTTACATATATTTGTATGTGTGTATGGAAATGCATGTGTGATGTGTGTGCATTTTAGGCTTTTTATTGGGAATATGTGATGCAATTTGAGGAGTGCCTTTTTCCTCTCTCTGGGTATGCTAATTCTTTTAAGTACTGTTATGCATATATTTCTTTGTCTTTAAAGGATATAATCCTTACCTCAGGAAGGTGTTGAGACAAGCGAGCGCATTCTGTGTGATGGCTAGCACTACGGAAAATATGTGACTCAAATTCCACTGTCCACTGCCTTTTTAACAAGCCTAGCCTGTAGGCTGAACTCAGCTTCAATGACGGGGTGCAATCCACGCGGGTAATTGGGGTGCAGCTGCTGCGAGAGCCTTTTGGCATAGCCTGATGCGGTCAGGAACAGCAGCCTGGATGCACTCCGATGAAATAACCGGGAGAGCATTACAATACGCACCCATTACCATCCTTCACAACCAGTATCATAGTACTAATAAACCTTCACTCCATGGATTAAAGTTCTCTGCACTGCGCGTATCTTAAGAGGAAGTCAAAACCATAAATAAGCTGCTTTGTAGGAAACTGCTTCTTCAAATCACTGGATAATAGACTGGCTTTTACAATTCTCTTTGAAATCATTTCTGCGGGGAAATGGTTCACGCATAAAATCGTGAGTCGGAGATTGGTTGGAAGAGATGAGAGCAGGGTGGCAGTAAAAAGGAAAAGCAAAGCCAATTGCACTGACATAATACAGTGTCTATTCCACAACATGTAAAGCTAGCAGTTAAAAAAAAACACAAACCTAAGGAAAATATAATTAGTGCCCAAGAGCAGCCGAGGCAAACGTTAGAGGGGAAATGGGAGTTTATTCACATGACAATTTTTGGTGCTTAATTTCAGTGAATAAATTAGCCAACGTGTCTCCCTGGGGTTTTTCTCTGGTTGAGAAAGAGAGGGTCCGTCAGAGCTGAACTAACGCCTCCCCCGGAGCAAGTTCACTCTCCCTATTGTAGAGGGAGTCCAGAGAGGCTGTCAGCTCACTTAGCCTGTCTTTTAAGTTGAGTGGTGTGAATAGTCTTCAAAATGCCTTTGGGTTTCCCTTTACCCAAAGATTGAGGGAATGCTCCTTTTCATTCTCAGCCACAGGAATTAAACAATAAGATCAAAATCTTGTAATCTCCTTGGGAATTCCTTTTAGCTGTATGGGATCTAAAATGCTGGTTTTCCCCTAAATTGCTGGGTAAATGAAGGCAGAGGCTAATCATACAGCTGGCTTCCGATGCAAACATTTCCAATGTCTGGTGCGGTGCCATTTGTTTGGGATCACCTATGAAACAAATATCTTAATCGTTTTTAATACCTATGCACAAGTTTAAATGTCATTAAGCTGGTTCCTTATTGATCTTAGGGTCTGTTTACAGGAAGAATAAGAGGACCCAAAACATAGGTAAACTTTGTTATTCCCATTTTTGGGCCTTTCGTAGTACCAAGTTATGGAAAGGATCATCCTATAAAATGGAATGGCACTAGAGTCTCCAAACAGGTAATAGTGTATTGCTTTCAGTAAAAACAGCGCAACTAAAAATTTTGAATTTACAGCAGTATTATTTCTTCTGCCTCAGCACTCTGTGGAACACATTGCAACCAACGACCATGTATTATGTGAAAACTGCCATCTTAATTCTTCACCAGAGAAATCTTTTAAAGCACATATATCTGTACTGCAGAAATTTGCAGGAAAAAAGCCCGAGATCTTAATTTAAAAAATGAAATGCAAATTTTAACTTTGCAACTATCTCCCTTCTCAGGAAATGATCCCCTACAATTTCCTAATAGCGGCTAAAACACCAAAAGGGAAATGCTTGCCAACCTCCGGGTGTGCTTGTTCTCCAATGAAACAGTCCGAATGTGCAGAGATGTAGATGGAGGACTTTGGATTTGAGGGGGAAAAAGTTTCTGGGTGAAGTTCAGCCTACAGTGCAGTTTGTTTTGCATGCAGGAGGTTTCTTTCAACATCAGTATCACAAAATGAAATTGCTTACGACTTCCTCTGCCCTTCCCACTTTGATGTTTTTATCCCTTAAACATAGTTTTAGTTGTGTATATCCCACACCTCATTGTGACCATCACTCGGAGAGAAGAATGTTGTGTCTTTACTGTACCACTTACTGCACCGCCGTCACTGTGGGAACTGTCATCGCAACAAAAGGTCTGAAGGACTGGAAAGGAAATATGCAGTCATTCTGTGCAGTTATGAAAATTGCTGTGAATGCAAATTATCTCTAGCTTTATAGAAAGTGTTTTCTGTAGAACGCCAATAGTGCCTTCAATAGTGAAAGGCATATTGGGTTATTCGCATGGGAAAGCTAGTATAAGAGAAGGTCTTGATTTGTTATATTCAGTAGAATTTTTAACCTTAAACTAAGAAAGAAACTTTAAGTCACCTACTCACAACATGCTTTAGATTTGTTAAAAGATTTGCAAACTTCTTGATGAGTTTCATCTACTTGCCAGATGTCATCGTACAAATGAATGTAAGATTACCATTTGCTATAAAAACTTCCTGCATCTCTATGAACAAGTTTCCTATGATGTAATTAGAAAGAAGGTGCAGTGTTTTCTTTGGCATCCACGGGTAAAATGCTGCGCATACTTATACTGCTGTAAACCCAGGGCAACTCGGTTCATTTTAATGAAGTTATTTTGGACTTAGTTCATGTGGAATTTGGCTATACCTTTATCTATAGCTGGATATCTTCCCCGAGGGGCATATACAACAAAGGTTGTACATTTTCTTTAGATTTTGTGTGGGAAGACACTATTCTCAACATCAAGGAGGTTACTACTATTCTGACCAAGGTAGATGCTGTAAAATCTTTTAGGTCCATATTTGTGTAGGTTTTCAGATGTGTCCGTAACTTACTTGAATAAGTTGGAGCACATGCAAGTGCTGAAGTCAGGGCCTTCAGTCCTCTCCTCTACATCTCTTACTCCTCTCTGTTCACTAATCTGTTACATGAGGTTCATGGTCAAGAACCGTTTTGGAGTCCGATGGCACGTTTCTATCCCAGAACAATTATCTCCTCCTTATTTGAGCCACTTGAAGTCTCTGGTAGTAGCAAGGCTGGTGCTAGTGCCGGTTTCTCTGTACCACTGCTGTAGGTAATGGTACAGAGACTTTGGACTGTGATACCAAACGCAGGCAGGTTCATTAGTGTTTCTCACAAAACACAAAAACTGCTTTGGACATGGAATCTATATATCATTTCTCATCCAGAGAAGCCTGTACACAAATGGCCTTTGCATAAGGCATTGTCACCTTCTTTCTTTTTTCTAAATGAATAACAAACAAAAATAAAGGGAACTAGAAGGGGAAAAAATTAAGTTTTAATGGAAACGCATTTCATCTTTTGTTTTCTGCTTGCCATAAAACATTAACATAGTAAACACATTGATCTTTGCTCTTAAATTCTTTAATAACATACAGTATTTTGAGTTTTGTCATGGCTAAGGGATTGTTAAACCACGTTGTGTTGCTGGTCGCATTCAAACCTCTATTGTCACAGTTCTTTGACGTCAAACTACATTTTTTAAAATAAAAGTTCTGTGTAACCCACTTTCATGATAGCCACCTTCGTTAAAAGGTCTCCCTTTTTGGGGGATGTTTCAGTACATTAGTGGTAATGGTGTTTTCTGACCAAACTGCTTTTTCTTGGGACATAGTTCAAAGTCCATGTATTTCTGTGGTCAGCCCCTGCTGTGTGCCATACAGTACCTTTCTGAATGCTGCACCTCCACACGAGCCAACCTTTTATAGGATGCTCTGAAACGTTACATTCTAGACAGCTAATCTAGGGCTGTTACCATGGTGTTACAATAGCTGACAGAGCTATTGGAAATAGGGGTATGTAAAAAAAACAAGAGAAAGTGTCACTTTGGTCCACTTTTCAGAGTGGTTGGTGTTATAATATATAACCTTTTTTTTTCTTTTTTTAACGCAGTGTAGTTCACAATAATTTAAAATACTCTATAGACATTTAAACGATATACAATAATATAACTTAATTGGATTCCTCAATTGTACTTAACAAATACTATTCTAATATATTTACAGTATCTAGTACCATAAGACTGTGCATTACTGTGCTTGGGAGCTTTATTTGCTTCCTGTCAAGAATGTAGTGAAAGTACAGTATATCACTATTATTCAACAACAATAGCCATGAATCAAAGGGACTTTAAATTATTTGGAGTGACTCTAGCAATTTTGGGGGCCCCTGTTGACTTCTGTGGAGTTGCACTCGTTCACGCCGAGGCCGAGTTTGAATTTCTAGCTGGTATTTAGAAACCAACAGCAACAACAAAAAAAGTGAGCTCTTCAATTTTGGATTGTTCCATGGGAGACTCATCAAGGGAGTCTGATTTTCAGAGGGTAAGTGCTTGGAGTCAGAAAGGTGGGTCCTCATGAGTGTTCAAACAATGGTCCCCAGGTCATGAGTTACTTTTGATAATACAGGTCCATAAATTATGGAGGTAAGCCTGGCTCATTCACATATCCAGCATGGGAACCGGTGGAGCAGTAGCTCCACCAGCCCCTTGCCCCAAGAGCGCTGTGTGGTGTGGGAAGTGCTCCTGTGTCAGGTGGGGAGGGCTCATGGCTATGCAGCCCGTCAATAAAAGTAATAAAATGAAACAAAAGCTAGAAATGCAGATATGTAGACGTTAGGTAATTTTTAATCCAGGTTTTCAGAAAAATCAGGTAGGGACCCTTGCTACAAGCAAACATTTCTGTGATTAAATTTGCTGTACTATAAGTGGGCATATCTGGCTCTTGGGGTTAAAACCACTAGATTTTACAGTAGTAAAACATCTGAGGATTTTTTTAAAAAAATCTCTCGTAGGGAAAAGGTGTGTGAATTATGATTGAGTGCTGGTGTAAAAAGTCAGCTTCTTTCTTAACATTAATGTATTTACCAGGGGATATGTTACTGCCAACCTTAGAATAACGACGACACGGACTAACCCAAATTCTAGCTTTCTTATGCTGGTGAAGCCACCACAGCTCACAGGTTGAAGCAACCTAGAGCTCGGCTACCATATTTTTATTACCTTCTCAGTTCATACTGAGCCTAAGTTATTTAAAACTATTGGTAATATTAACTTTCAACGGTTAAAGGCAATGCTTGGAAGATCCTGCCAGTGCATTCAACAGCAAAGCAAAACCTTTGATATTTGTCGAAGCATGCCTTTGTATCCTAAAACTCCCTACAAGGAGCTGAGAGCAGGTGCTGCACGCCTCAAGCCTGAGTCTAAAAAGAGTCATTCTTATGCAGGAGCCAAGCGAGAAAAGTCTTTATCAAGCATTTGTAACCACAGTTTCGCGTGATCTTTTTGCTCAGTTCTGGTAATTGCTTAAGGCCTACAGTAATTTAACTCTCTAATAGTGGAGTGACAACAGATCAGTAGCATTGAAGAACTTAGGGAGAACCAAATACAAAAATCATAAAGTCAGAGTTCCAATAAGTTTACATTTAGTACAGAATTAAGACATAGCTACCCGTTAGTGCTTAGAAATTTTTGATACTATTAAAAACATAAATAATTATTTTTAATGTTCATTCAAAGAGTTCCAGTGTCACTGGCAGCTGATGTAATTTTGTGAACTTTATTTTTTCCAAACTGGTAGTGGAGTATTTCCGCCATAGATTTTTGCCTCCCTACCAGTTGTTTTCTCTCTACCTGCTTTCTTAGAAATTAAGGTTTTTGCAGCAAGACTGCTGTGTTCTAGTCAGTGAAGATTTAATTTCCTTTAAAAAAAGTCTTTATTTGCACAGGGCTTGGTGGTTTTGTTGTTGTAAAACAGGAGAAAGTGTCGTTTTCCTTTAAATTTCATGGGAGCTGCAATGCAATCAGCTTCTCTGATATGTATAACTTAAAACACTTACTAGGAGAATCTACAACACCCAGATTGTAGTTAAAAACACCCAAAAGCGAGAGAAAGTATCACATGGTTATCAACATCACCTTAATCCTGTTGCCCTTGTTTCCAAAGCAGTTACAACAGCCAGCCAGCCAAAATGCACCATCCTTAGAAGTGTAAGTAGTGGGGAGGGATTGGTTGTTGTGGTGTTGGTTGGTGGGTTGTTTGTTTGTTTGTTTTTTCCCAAAGAAGATTAGATGTGCAAAATGATGCTGTCGTCGTTTGTTGTACTCCACTTTCTTCACTCGTGGTGATTTGTTCTGTTCATTTGCACACGATGCCGTTATTTGCAGGTGAACACCTCTGTCCGCTCGCTACACGTGTTGCACTTCACAAAGCAGCACCAGTGGAATTTGCAATTACATTGCCACACCTTGGTGTACTGGTGTGTGTTGTACCCTCTGCCGCAGCACATCATGTCACACCCATCCGCATTGGGAGAGGTACGGTTGCAGAGTCGTCCCTGGGTACCGACGCTCCCCGTGGAAGCATCTTCCTCACAGTAGTTGGGTGACTTTTCGATATACACCAAATCCGTTTCCATGGGTTTCTGGTAACTCTTAATCTGCTTGATCTTCAGGAAGGTTGGCTGTCTTAGTCGACTGGCTCGTACCACCTCCACTTGCACTGCAGCGTTGTATTTCTCTTTCAGAATATATCCAATCTCTCTGAACTTAGGAAGTGTGGTCCAGCAGGTCTTAGTTGTACAGGAACCTGAAACTCCGTGACACTTGCACTCCAATTTCATTCTCTCTTCAAGAACCTATGTGTACAGACATTTGCATATTGTTACTGCAGGAAAATGGCATTACAAGCTTGCCTAAATCTCAGTCTGTTTAGTTCATATGAATATTCATTGCTGCTGGTTGAATTTTTTTCAAATGCATGCTTATAAATCTTCTCACTTCTCAGCAGAATGCTCATAACACAATCTGGTTTACATGGTGCCTGGCCGGAAACACAGCGTTTTGTCATTTTATTAAAAAACATTTGCATTCTGTTTCCAAATACTGGAGAATATTTACTTAAATTTCAGAAGACATGTCTTTAGAGCCAAAGTAATTCATGGGACTCCAGTGACTTCAAAAAAAATTTCAAATCATTTTCAGTTTGAAAACAGAAAAAAAAAATGGTTTTTTAAAGTGTTGTTAAGATTTAGAATATTTAATCTTCATTGTTTTAGGTAATGCTCAAAGAATGTTTAAAAAATTTTCACCAGCTTTAAGATCTCAGAACTATATATACTCTGAGGCCGAATAGGCATTCATATTCGCTGCATAATTAAAAATTTTGCGTATGCCGGCAGTGGTAATAGCAGCATACCTATTAACTATTCAACCCACAGAGCACACCATCCCCTTTAAAAGCAGCACTCCTTGCAGTATCTAGCCCAACCATCATGCAAATGTTCAGCCACAAATATATTTTTTGCACCAGGGCAACGACTGCACAACATTAGAGGAAATAAAATCCACTGAAGGGTCCTGCTCAGCTGTGAGCCAAAAAGAAGTGGGAGCATTTATTATTGCTATTGCTAGAGGAGGTTAACCTGGTGGAGGTTAATCCAGCATCAGATGGTCCCTATAAAGGACTCAAATGCTGGAGGGTGCTCGGGCTCATGCTCTGCTCCCAATTTCCCGGCTCCGCTGCAGCTAGCCGATGCCACGGTTGAAAAACCCGTCCTTCCCCAGGCAGGGGCATATACCCGGGCAAGGCAAGCAGATGCCCTCCCGCTCGGTGCGCGCAGCAGAGGGGAAACTGGCCTCATGGAAGCGCCTCTCTGTTTTTCTGCCCTCGTGCTACCACTTAAGCCTGACCACAGTTACACCCGCAGTCATCATTAGCTTATGAAAATCAAGGCCTAAGAACAAAGCAAGCTGATCTTTCCCCTTTGCAATGGGACGCTAACAAAGAAACATGAGCTACCGAGCTTGTCTTAAAGCATTACTGATGCTGCAGACCATCTCCTGTAGTGGTTTCATTGCAGATCCCAGAACATGACTGAAATGGGCAAAGGATAAAAGGGCCGAAATCTGAGTACAATGGCATAATGAAGCAGAAGGGAAGTAAAAAATGCTTACTGCTTAAGAAACTGGCCTTAAAATAAAAGCTGCACAGATCTGATTATCCCTGCAAATAGAGGGCACCCTCCTGAGTTGTTCGAGTTTCACTTAAATTGTATGTTTTGTTTTTTCCCAAATTTCTGGGGTTTCAATATTAAAGAGAATATTTGGGTTTGATTCTCCCTTGCCAACATACAGTAGCAAGTACAAGATAGCTGAGCATCCTCTTCAAAAATACCTTAGACCTTCTGGAACCACTGGCTTTTCCCAGGTCAAGGTCAAGTTAGCCTATCAGAGGCAGAAAAGGTGATTTCCAGGAAGGTTTACTGGGTTAGGGAAGAAGCTACTATAGCTGCAACTACTCTAAAAAGAAAATCAGCAAGGCTGTGATGAGCTGCTGACTGGAAAGGCCACTGACAAACTGTATCACCTTCCTGTCTTCCCTTCGGAAAAAACAGAAGCCAGAAAACTTGCTGCCTTCTGCTGCGGCAGCTGCATCTCAGTAGCAGTGAGTAGAGGGATGCCTTATGAAATACTCCGGGGTCTTAAGGGTTCCTCTGTCTCTACTTCATGCCTGTGCAGAAGGACACAATTTTCTCAAAGACCTCCAAACAAGATTCCGATCCTGTTCCACAAATGTGGGTTGAAGTAATCTATTGGTATTTAGATGTGCACGTAGATACGTGTAAAAGTGCTTATACTTTTTTTTTTTTTTCCCCTGACACTAGCCTGTTTCTACAGCTTGCTCAGCCACTAGTCAACAAGCAGTTGTATCCAGAAGCACTGCAGCAAAATCCATAACAAAAGGTGGATGGAAGCAACCTTCTCTCCACCTTCACCAAAGAACACTGTACAATCTAAAGACTTCCACGAAAGCATTACCAATGGGGTGCATCTGCCACACCTGATCCGTGCTCCTCTTCTCCCTAAATAGTAAATCTTGGTGAAGAGTAGATTTGTGGTTTAGTACACATTTTGTCATGTTCTGCATGTGTTTGTGATGTCTGTTTTTTGGTTGAAAAGGCCAAGTCGGTAACTCGCTCAGAGAGTGGGAGGAGGTGAAGCTTGTGAGGCTCCTTATTCTTTTGTGGGCTCAACACTCTGGAAGCTGTTCCAAGGAGACATCGTCTCTGCCACTGATGTGCTTCCTTGCGACAGCAGAAAGTGTCATTGTTCCTGAAAGACAAAGATATCACCCATTCTGGTGTCCTGGGTGATATCTTTGTATATGTATATTTATATATGGATGTGTGTGTGTATATATATATTTGCCTGTGTGTGTATTTGGTTGATGCTGCCATTTATATACAGCACTGCCTGACACCCTCTATAGTACAATCTCCAAAAACTTTATCCTAAGTCTTGATTTTTCCTTTGTTGTTGTCTTTCTGAAGGTCCAGTTTTGTAAATCATTTTGTTGTTCAGAAATCTGATTTCACTGTTGTATTTTTTCAAAGGTTCCCACTGTTTATGATGGTGGAACAGCTTGCGAATGCAAGCCACGCAGGCTCAAAAAAGCAGAAGTTTCATGAAGTATTAATTCATGATCCTGAAGCCAATCTCACAGGTTTTTTTATTTTTTTGGAGGCTTCTCTCATGAATGTGGAATGCTTGGGGTTACAACACTGAGCGCAGGCCCAATCATCAGGTAGTTAAATTCCTGAATGCTATAATTTCTGTGCCCACAGTCAGCTGTGGGTATAAAACTGTGCCCAAAAACTTGGAGGTCGGGGAATACAAGGCCCAAACTAAGCAGATTCTAAGCATGATTTTTTTTTTCTCCCAGCACACTCCAGCTTTCCCAGAGGTATGTCTGCCTGCGTGGTATCTCGAGTGGCTTCTCTCTTGCCAGCAAGGTGCCACCGGACCTGGCAGGATCTGACCCTGTTCAATGAAGTCGCCCTGTGAATGAAGAGCGACTAATATTTTTCTTCCTAAATGTCCCTCCAGCTCAGTTTTCCTCAGCAGAATTCCCATCAAAGCTTTGACCCTGAGCCTTAAAGGTACTTATTTACTCAAATCTAATACACTATGCCAAACTAAGTGCCTGATTAAAGATTGAAAATCATTAGCTCGTACGACCCGCTCTCTCAGCAGTTTCATTTGTCATATGTCAGTGCCTCATATCTAATCTTGAATGGCTTACAGCAAGTTCTACCTCCCAGAGCAAATTCCCATCGTCGGACTGTGCTGCCTCAGACTAATGGTAGGAACATTCCTTAGGTCCCTTTTCCACATACAGGCCCACTCCCACCCCAGTATGATCTTGCCAAGCAAAATTTTCTAACTACTGCTACTTTGTTAAATGAATTGTGAAATATAACGTTAAAGCTTTCTTATCCCACATATTTTTATATCTATATAAATCATACACTGAAAATGCAATTTGAGGGTTGTCCAGTGCCAGTTAAGTAGAAAAAGACTTGTGAAGACTGAAATAAAACAAAATGATACACATGAAAAGAAATTCATCTTTTTAAGTTCCATATCTAGACCCAACTGCATAACATCAGATACAGTTTCTGTGCATATTAAAAATCCTATCTGGATAAAATATGTAAAAACAATAGTAACATTTTGTGTGTGTTTGTTTTGGCTTGCCTTTTCTGGTTTGTGTTTTCCTTAGTGGAAATGCACATTTTTGGACCAGATGTTGAATGTAACAAAATCCATATTACTTTTTGACTGCAGTATCAAAAAGAAATAGAAGACTTTAGGAGTTTCCCCCTGTCAAATATGCAAGTGATCAACTTTTGTTTTGGGTAATACCAGTACCAAAAGAGGTGGATTCTGGTCTTAAGATGTCACCACCCCTTTGATAGTGGAGCGGCTGCAGCAACGAGAGCCGATGTCTTGCCGATGACGTGTGGGCACTGCCTAACCTAAGTCTCAGTGCAGCCTGGGGTCCACCACTGCCCTCAAAGTGCTGATCTCATGGACCCATCTGGGAAACAAAGTCGGGCTTGTTTGGGATTGCCTTTTTAACTTGAATAGCCGGGGGTGTAACTAACATTAGTAGGGTGTTACACTACTCCTCTAATACAAATGTCCTGGAAATATTCTTTGTTAATAGCAGATCACAGAGCCCAAAAATTGAGCGGTTCATGTCATGTCTCCTCGGGTTGTGCCCAGCCCTATGAAGAGAAGACATGGACCCAGCTGGAGAGGAACATGGGCGCTTCAGCTGCGTATTTTTCTTTCTGCTCCTCTGTGAGGCTGCTCCATTGAGCAGCAAAACAGTATTTATACTCTGCGGGATGGCAGAGGAGGAACTGAATTACTGTGCTTACTCCCTCTCTTGTCACATCCCTATTTTTCTTATTGTTGTGTTTGATGGGCACAGGGAGCCTCCGCCTTGCAGCAGGTCGCATCCGGTCACAGCGTGAGATGGCTTTTCCCTGGCACTGGCCAGAGCTCGGCTGGACCGGGTACCCTCTGATGTACTGAGAGGCATCAATTCACCTCCTCCTCCCCTTCACCCGCCTCCCTGGGTGAGGCACTCGCTCCCGTAGTATCCCCATTGAATGCATTCAAAAAATTGAAGGCGGCCTGCTGCTCTCTTTACCTAGGTTGTCCTCTTGGCTAGCAGGAAATTCCTGGGATTTTGAGACCTGAAACCTATCATCAGATGAAAGTCCCTGCTACTATGTGGAGGGGCTATAGAGCCTTACCTATCTATGCCTCTTCCTTAATTTCTAGAAGAGAAAATAGCTTCTAAGTTTGAACAATAAACTGCTGCAATTGGTTAAAACTTCCTGAAACTTATTTTTACAGTGAAATGTTGCAAGAAGAAAAAAATCTTGAGAAGAACCCTTTAAATTATCCCCAAAGTGCAATTGCAGTATTTCACTCTCTTTTTCTATGGAATTTGCTGTCAAGCTTGAAGGGCAAATTTTAAATATAATCTTAAAGGGATGAAAACATTTCATTACCTTTTTTATTCTGTCGAGCAATATAGAGATGTCGGTTTTGTCGGGGGTGCAGTAATATTTTACTAGGTGGATCATATCTGTCTTGTATACATTGCATGGTATGCATGGGCATGCACATTTCTAGAATAAACCCATTTAGCAAGTCCTAAAATATTTGGCTATTTCCCCCCTCTAATTTTAAAGCAAAATGTTCAAAAAGTAGGATAGTACCAGATGTAGCTCCTGGCAGCCAATGTTAAGGGTGTGTTTCTGGAAGAAAAAAAACAGGCTAGTAAATCCAGCCCAACTGGAAGCAGGAGAACTATCCTCATGAGATTTTGAGCCAAAGCTTGCATATTCAGGACATATGGATAAGCATTAGTTATCCATCCAACCCACCCAAGCTGTAACACCAAACTTTTTGAAATTGGATTTATATCTGTCTGCAAATCAATTTAAATGGGAAAGCGGAAAGTATGCCATCAAGCACAACTATCGAAAGCTTTTCTTTCATGAGTGTTCTCACAGGGATGTGCAGTGAATGTTTTGTCTCTTTCAGAGAAAGAAACTTTCAGCAAATGATGGACTCAGGGCTGTAAAACCTGGAAAGTCACATTCTTTAAATCGCTGAAATGACTTAGGAAACAAAGTCACATTTTGAAAAATATTTTAGGCTTATAGGAGCATAAAATTAGTTGGCTTTCACTTTTGAAATCGGGATTCAGTCTCCACTGCAACTCTGGAGCATTTCATCTGGAGTCTTTTTCTGGGGATTGCTTCTAATCTTTATGTCCTGTTTGGTGACAGTGAGGACAGTTTACAACATATTAGGGCATGCTGTGCATCTTGCAGGAGCGAGCTTATTAATTTAAATATTTCATGTGAAGTGAGCTAACATTTTCTTATATATTTTATGCACAGACAACACATAAATATGTATAAATATACATAATTATGTACACACACACCCTACATATGTGTGCGTGTATATAGATGTATAACGTGAATGGTGACCAACCAATCACCTCATTAGCTGTTCCACTGCCAAAGCATGTCAGCAAAAAATCCTTCCCAGTACCACAGTTCTGTGGCGCCAGAAACTGTGAGAACGAGCCATGGCTTAGATGGAAATGTTGTCCCAAGTAATTGAATAATCTCTTCTGAAGAGAGTCTGAATTTTTTTTTTCTTTTTGTCCCCACACTCTTATTGTTTCAAATGTAAAATAAGATGTTGTCATCTTCCAGGCATTCCAAAAAAACAACAAGAAAAACCCATCGACATTGCAAAGGAATAAGTATTGGGATGGTACCAGGCTGAGTTGCTGGCAGTCAGTGCGATGGGTGTGTTTCTGGAAGGGAAAGAAATAGGCCAGCTTTTTCTCCACATAACCACAGTCATTGTCTATCGTAAGAGCCTAATTGATTGATAAACTGTTAGAAATATTTCTTCTCTTCTTTTTGGTAAAAGCTGTGATCTCCTACCAATTTGTCAGCTTGTTCTTTTAGCTGTCCCCCTCAAAAACAAACAAACAGAAAACCCCATTTTTATAACTGCGATTCCCATGAGAGGCGGTCATTGTTTTGAAGCTTTCAACAAAAAGTTAAGATTAATGGTGCGCGTTCCCAGATGTTACTCTTTCTAAGTTCATTTACCCCAGAATAAAGATACTCGTTTCTAAAAATACATGGTAGAAATCTGTCTCATAAAACAGCTTCAAAGCTTACTTGGTTTTGTTGGCATTTAATTTTTCATTACTCTATCAAAGTTTTGCCCACAGATCGCTCTGTAATCATTCAGATTTGCAACAAACCATTCTTTCAGTAACATTTGCATTAGACTTACACTAGCAATCCTTTTGGGGCTTGTTTTCATTTACCACACTTGTACTTTCCATCCTGAATCACAGCGGCCATTTAAAACATGATGGTGAAGTTAGCTGCTTCGCTTTTTTTACACAGCACAGTGCTGTTTTGCTGCAAAGCATAAATCTTCCATCAGTAGCGTCTCATGTCACCAGGAATCGCTAAGCATTTATTTCTTCCAAACAGCACTGATGGCAAGTTTATTATTTTGCCACTGGTGCCATTCATTACAAATTTACTAGAAACTTCACAAATTTGCCATTAGCTGAAATAATTCTTAGAAATGCAATGCAGGGCAATTAGGGGCTTCAATCTTTCCAATAACCAGAAATTCCCTGAAAAGCCTAAATATCATCTGTTTTCAAGGAGGTACTTTATTAGAGTGTTGTGCTGAGCATCTCAGCCCCAGACTCAAGTTAAACCCCCCCCAGAACAATTTCTCCCCATCTGTTTGCAAAGTTTGGGCAATTATTTATACAGCGTGCTGTTTTTTCCCGGAAGAGAAATGCCTCGGGACTCTATTTTTAACAACAGTGAAATACCAGCAGGCTTTTGAGAACATCCCTATGAGAGCAAAACATCATAGTCACTGCTATAGTTACAAATGCCTCTGACTCCCAGGTGCCTCTGGGACAAGTACTGGAAAAGATGGAGAATGGGCAAAATTCCTACCCCAGGACATGAAAAATTCCATGCGATGGTATAAAAAAAGCATCCAAACAATTGCTCTGGGGGCAAAAGTGCTGGTCAGAGTCCTGGGTAATGATCGTAGCAATGGGCACCTGGTAGAGGTCTAATGAGGTCATCGGGGCCTTCCACTGACTTCAGAGCAAGTTGGAAATAACTGTAGGGGAGGTTGGGAGCTCTCTGCATCCTTTCCCCCTCATGATTCTGTCTTAGGAGGCTCTGGGATTTAAAGAGAAGACTAAAATGAAGATAGCAGATTTATTGGCTAAATATCGTTGTTACCCAACTCAAAAAGCCAATTCAGTATGAATTAAGCCAGGACTGAACAAGAGCTGTGAGTGTTACCACACAGATAGATTTAAAGGGGGGGGGGGGTGGCGTGTTTTACTAGTGAAAGTACTATGAAATATAAGACTTTGGGAAATGGAGTGATGTTCATATAATCAAGTTGTTGGATTTTTTTTCCCTGTCCCAGTTTTGATAAGATTGAACTGTAACTAAGACGTATTTTAATGGTTGGCAGAATCTCTGTAGGAAGCTACAAAAGTATATATTTCCTTTACTGTCTTGAAATTCTCATCCTAAGGTTGAGAAGATAATTTGAGAACTTCTGAAGTAACAGAGAGGTAAAAAATATCTGAGTTGCCTGTGGTCTCCTTTTTACCTTTTATCACTATTCAGAACAAGGGAAAAATATCCTTACTTTGGTCCTTAATAATAGTCATGGTCTGGTCATGAACCAGCAGCTTGGCTCCAAACTGTTTCCAAATTTTAAGACAAGTCACATTCAGATCAGCAGGATGGTACTGATAGAGTCTTAGTCAGAGAGGTACGAGCTTTTCCCAGTTGCATTGTGAGATTTTGGAAGGGGAAAGGAGGAAGATGGAGGTTCAGTGTTGTGCTTCAGACATAAAGGCAGTATTTCTGACTTGAGTGTGAATAAGGACCATGTGGCGTATGTCCGAATGATATCCACACATAAGCAACTTTTCCTGCTTTCAGACTTTGTGTCAGGCTCACAATCCAATCCAGGTCTTACCCAGGACCTCCAAAAGTGCCAAATTTCAGGTGGGCATAGGTCAGATTTCAAGTTTGCCTGGATTCTCAGAAGGGACTTGTGATTTCACGTCAAAATTGCACAAAACTCTGTGGCTGCTTTCGTAAAGGTCCAACCCAGAAAACAAAGAAAACTGTCCTTGGGCAAGGGAATCACTATTCTCCATGTATGCATTTGCTTTTGCTCTTTTTTTTTCTCTTTCACATCTAGACTGCAACATGTTCAAAACAGGACATACATCAGCATCTCCATGGGGGGTGGCACAGCACCCACCACAGAGGGTTGCCAGTTTAAGCAGGGATCATCATGCATCTAGCAGTAATAAATGCTCCTTTGCAAGTTTAACATGGGGCTTCCATCTTGTTTTGCATCCAAATGCAATACATGACACCGAAGTGAAATGCCCAGGCTAAGAGAAGTGATCAGACCTGGAGTTGGTCTTCCAAGCTGCAATAAAGCAGTGTGAGGTGTTCTTACCTCCTAACAGAGCAAGTTTTCAGGGAAAAAAAAATTGTGCCCCTCTTAAGGATGTTTTTCTGTCTGGCTCTTCAGTCAGCTGTCTCCATATCTGGAGACCTCAGTATCAAACATCAATTGAGTATCAAGCGTCAATCAAGTATCGAGCCTGTCTCTACTTGAGATTATGCCCCATAACTGATCTCTTTCACCACTTTGAATGTATATAACACTTTAATCGCAATGGATAACTGCCCATACACCACCTTCAGTCTCTGTGCAACCAACTGCAATCCCCAGGAGGGTTTGTTGCATGGACTGGGTGTTAATAAGCATTCTCCAAAATACAGGTAGTAAGATAATTGTACTGCTTCTGTCACCACCAATTCAACCATCTCTGCCCACCTCAGCAGTTAGTGCTTGGTGTAGGACTGAAAGCACACACACTGGTTTAGGGGAGAAAATTTCAGCCGCACTTTGGGGACTAGGTGTGGAGGAGTGGTATATTGGAGTCTCCTACAACACCAGAGGGTAGGATCAGCACTGTTTTACCTGGTAATAACACTTTGAAGGGTAGACTAAAATCTCTCCTGAGGTACGTATATATTATGCAGAAAGATTTGTTATACTTTTTAAAGGGCAAGCTTTGAGAGCTGTGAGGATTGTTATTCAATGGACATAAATTAGCGTAGCTCCATGATGTTTATTGTTTCCACAGTCACGGTTGTAGACATAAAACTATTTCTTCTTCCAAAGTGACACTTACGCAGCTGTTTGTAGCCTGCCAGCGCAAAATGGACAATTGTGCATTTGCTATGAAGTTTGTATTTCATTAGAACTGTGGTCAAATAAGTTTTTTGCTTTTGGATGGAATAAATAGCTGCAAGTGCTGTGGGAGTTCAGCAATGCAGACACTCAGTCTTGTCCCATCACAAGCCCTGACATCTCTTGCTAGATTTTTGCAAAGGAGACAAAAAGCAAAGATTTATCGTTATGCCGAACAGCTCCAGCAAAGTCCTCTCTGTTATCAGTGGGACTGGAAAAAAGGCTTAGGAAGCAGAAATGTTATGGGGACCATCTATAGTACATGGCCAGCTCTGAATAAAAAGAAACAGCAACAAAACGTAAACATTAGATGCCACTGGGTAACTTGATGCGGGTGTGGGATAACAGCAGAGAGAGGGTTACGTTCTCGGGGAATGCCTCCTGCCACCAAGCCAGCCTCCCCCCGTCCTCCAGCGCACACGTTTCCCCATCCCTCGTCCTTTCTGGAATACCTTTCTTCCAGCCTCATTGTTGTGCAAGTTCATCAGCCTCCGTGCATTCTTTTTGATTTCTCGGGCATCAACAAACCTCCGGGAGAACTCAATGCCGTATCTGATATCCGCAGAGCAGCCTCCCCACTTCCAGCCCTCCTCCTGGTTGTAGTAGCCCTGTTTCTCTCGGTCACAGCCACAATTGCTGAGGTTGCCCTGGCTGCAGGCGGCTGTGACAGCGTGTGCAACCCCGGCAGCAGTAATGGCATAGGTGAACGCAGCTTCCCTGCTTCCTGTGGAGAGAAGCCAAAAGCTGATGGGTTGGCAGAAAGGCAGCACTTGCTAAAGAAAGTACACACATTATCTACAGCAATGGTGTCAGGCAAGAATGCAAGGAGGGCATTACTTCTGGTGGGTTATTCTCACTCTTACAGAATTACATACATATTTAAAATGCTTGGCACAACTGGGGCATTTACCCCAGCTAAGCACCAGCCATACAACAGTCCCACCTAACCCCCTTCACCAGAGGGGAATTTGGCAATGAGTCTGAGCAGTGGTAAGGTGAGGCAACACGATTTGTTTTTACACTGTCTAGTCGAGTCTGTATCAGATGAGTAATAAGCGAGTCACTGGTGGCAATGCTCACCACAAAACAATAGTTACCTCTAACCGTTGCCACCGCATGGAAAAAGAAAAGCATTCAGGCAGCGTAAGAAATACCAGACCCTTCAGGTGTGCAAAAGGGCTAGGACACAAATGGGGAAGACTATTAATCCACCTTTATAAATGCTCCAGCGGCATCCATTAGTGATGCTGAGTGTAAAGTATTGCAAGAGAAGCCTGTAGAGATAAGAGCTAGGCGGGTTTTGTTTTCTTTCAAGGTAGAGACTACCCCTTTCCCTTGTTGACCTCTTCCACATTAGTTTTGCTGTAACTACCCTTTTCCACTCTCACTCTGACTCAAACCTCTGCATCACCTTGGCTATTGAGCATGCAAGGGGCGTGGAAGTGCTGTGGCGGCATTTCCTCTCCAAAACAAGTGAGATACTGTCACGGAAGCACAGTCTTGTTTAGAAAAAAAGTTCTTTTAGAAAAAAAAGTTCTTTTTGGTTCTCTGTGATACCATTAGTTGCCAAGGTTCCTCATTCCCGATTCCACATTATAGCTGTTGATAGTATGTATATGAAGAGAGGCAAATAAACCCCCTTTCTTTACTAGACACTGTTTGGCTGAGTTGCATGTGGGGTGCACGCAGATAGAGAGGCAGAACGATCGAAAGGGATGCTACAGCCCATTCGTGCTCTCACATGAGACCGCGCTCTGTCGCTGGCTTAATGCAGAGCTGGATCATGGCCCTTGGTGTTTTGCTGTTCTTATTTATAACCTTTCCCTAAAAGTTGCCTTCTCAGTGCTATCCTCATTTTCTTCTGTGTGTTTATCTGGTGATAAACAGACAATCTTGTAATACTGCAGCGAAAGAATAACTGTAAAGAATTTGTAGGAAGTTGCTGAAATGCTTTAATGACCACACACAGAGCTTTAACATTGTTAGTGGATTTAGGAAGGAAAAAAAGAACAAATTTGCCAGAGGAGAAAAAAAAAAAAAAACAACTTAGAAGCTATTTTTAATTTTTTATTTTAGGATTCACAGATATCATAACCATTCTGGAATGACCAGTGCACAGCGTGGGGATTTTTATGTTTCTTATTTTCATAGATAGCTTTCTGAAAGTTTACAGTGCTGCCAGATATGAGAAAGATCCTACAAGAAACAATCATAAACTGGTTTTTGGCACCATTTGCTTCTTTCTCCAAAGCAGTAAAAAAGAAATTTAAGGTAAGAGAAAAATAAAATGGTGCTGTGTTAAGGTTAAAGAAGGTTAAACCGAGTTGTGTATTATTTGAGTACATTGTGCAATAGAAGGACTGACTTTGCCTTCAGACACAGAAGTGTTTTGTTGGGTTGTACTATGTGTGTAGTCTGGTTCAGTGGTTCCCAAACCGTGGTCCGCAGAACACTGGTGGTCCAGGAGGCCATGGTAAAGGGTTTGCAGCTAATCCGCAAAGCTATATTAAACACTGTTTTTAATAGTGTTTTCAATTAAAAGTTTGATGATAACGATGCCTGGTGGTCCACAAGAAATTCTGAGGGTTGATAGCAATCCAAAAAAGTTTGGGAATCTCTGTTGTAGTTCCTAGTGTGTTCTCTACAAAACGCCTATCAATATTCACTCCTCTCTTCTTCACCCACCAGCTGAAGTCAAAGCCAAGACCTGTGTTGTAAAATGTACCCTGTTGATTTGCAGGATTTCTTTCTTCACCTCCTTTCAAAAAACCCTATTCTCATTCTACAAATTGAAAGATTGGAAATATGAGATATAATAGTAACTACATATATAGATACATTTTTCTTCCTCTTCAGGATGAGAATAAATGAGAGTGCAAAATCAGACCCAGGAAAATTTTTGAGTTCAGACACCTTCAAAACACATGTAGAAATGCTTATAAAGCGAAAGTAGAAACATGTTCCTGTCAGGGAACATAGCAGCTGTGAGCTACAGTTCAGTAGCCTTACTCAGAGATTAACCAGAGAGAGGTGGCTTACATTTTATGTTTCAGATCAATGTATACCACATGTATCCAGAGTAGAAGATAAGCCATTTTATCATGGTCACTGTGCCTGTGACCTGTCCGTGAGTCTTCACACGGCGCTTCCCTTGATCGGTTTTGTAAAACTAAAGAATATCCTGTCTTTGTCTGCCTTTTGCTCCCCCTCATTCCCATTATACCCCTGATTACCTTCAGGAACAGAGGAAAATATCTTTCTTTCACCCACTTAAGAGCTATAGCAGTGATGGAATTATCTCAAGTCATGGGATAATACCAAATGGAAACCATATCGACTCTCCGAAGAGATTACTATCCTGTTTCAATGCAGCTCGAAAACAAGAAGGGCTCAGAAATAAGATCTGGCTTGAAAATCCGATTCCTTTTGCAAGTTAAGTTGTCCTGCTAAGAATTAAGGTTTTTTGGGCTTAGGTTTTTTTAACTAGAGGATGTTCCAAAATTTCCCTTGAACTTCAGTGTAAGCATTACCTCAGCAGTTCTCTAAAGTCCTAGGATCAGTGGAGTCTATCAGAAAATGCTGATGGAGGAGGGAGGGGAAACCTCTGTGCTCAAATAATGTGTATGCTGTACACAAAACTTTCCATTAGCATGTCATCACTTGGAATCAGTTCTAAGCAAGTCTTTGTTAGGCAGCTAAAAATACTTAAGTAATGATTGCTGTGATACTTGAATGGAGAACAATAATCTCATTTTATGGAATTTTCTCAGATTTCAAAAATATTCTTGTTCTGCCATGAAACAGAGACAAATCTTCCCATAAATGTTCATGAAATGGAGAAAGATTATGAACAGCAGAAGATTTGGGATTTGACCCAACTTTGAAGCTAGATCTCTCTTTTTCCAGTGAATACTGTGGTCACCCAGTTATTTGGCACTATATATGCTCACTATCGGTATCTCAGAAGAAAAGTTCTTGTTTGATTCTTAATGTTTTCTGTCATGTAGACCAGAATAATTCTGTTGAGATTTTATTTTGGTAGAAAAGACACTTTTTAATGCAACCCTTGGATTCGTCTGTTTCCCTCTCAGAAATGCCTGCTTTGGTGTCAAAGACAACAGTTCTGATTTAATTCCCAAAACACAGAATGAATGTTTTCCTGAGTAACGTGAATGTTACTCTGTCCGATCTCATAACTGTCTGATCTGATAACTGTCTGATCTAATAAGTCCAATATGAGATCACCACTAGTACTAATTGAAATGAAGACTGTCGCCTTTGGCGGAGGTGCTGAAGATCACTTCCTGCAATCTACCAGGCCATGAGAGATGTCTTGCCTGCGGTCTGCTGGTCTGAGTTACTAACATTTGCCTGAGCTTATTTGCGTTCTGACTGAGGGCTGTATTTTAAAAGTGCTCTAATACCCAGCAATGCAGGCAGCTGATACTGCAACATCGCTTCCTAAAATGAGTGATATCTGGCAGATAGGGTGAGAGGAGCCTATTTATCCGTTGTTGGAGTTGTGGAGCAGCCTATACTTTACCTCTAATTTAGATGTCATCTCTGACTAAGTTTTAGATTGCTACCTGAGCAGTAAACTTAGTAAGGTCTAATGTGGAAATTATTACAAGTTCTATAATTGCTGTCGTTTACTACATTCTAGCATGCACATATTAAGCGGCGTATTTTCAGCATGTAACCACAATCAGCTGAGAATCATATATGCTAAATATATATTTTAATCATTCAGCTGTGATTCCGGGGTTAAAGATTTAACCGTTTTGCAGTTATTAGCAAGGCATCTATTTTTCTGAGTAACTAGACGAGAATATTACTATTCCACACATCATTCTGAAATGTCTTATGTCAGCAGCTAGATGAATAAGAGTGCCACTGAATGTCAACCATTAGAACCGTAATTTAACTTGAGGTATTAAACTGTAGAATATACACTGTTTAGCCAGTAATTTGCTAAATCTTGGATCAACAATGATAGAGAAAAATACTACATGCTGCTGTTAAACAAAACAAATTCCTTGTGTACTTTGACCATCTCTAGACACCAGATTGATTATATGACACAATACAATATAGGTCAGTGGTAAGAAGAAATGAACCACGGCAGAAGTTTGATTTTTTTGCCAAACCTATCCTTTTCAACAAGTCTTCTTTTGCGAATGAAAGCTGAGGACATATTGAGTCATTTTTTATGGGCAAAAAACAATAGATACATCTAGATGAGTAAACTAAAACTCAAACAGCACCCCAAGTAGGGCTGGATGAAGACTTTTACAGGCAAGTTTAGTTCTTTTGTAATTTTGTATTTTATTCAACATGCTTATTAGCAATTCTCAAGGAAAAGAGTACAGGCTCTTCTCTTTGGGTTTGATCCAAGGGCAATACAAGTCAGTGAGAGTTTTCTCACTGTCTGGAGCAGATCCTTTCTCTACTTGCAGGGAGGTTTTTTTGCATTAATTTTGGGCTTCTTGGTTTATAATGTAAAAGCAGGGATTGGTTTAATTTCTCTATCCCTCTAATTTACTAAACCCAGTGCTGCATGTCGGTACTATGGACCACTGAAATCACTTTGTAGAAGCAGAAAAAAACACCATAGAAAAGCAGGGTTGGCAGGAACCTCAAGAGGATCTCTAGTCCATCCCTCAAACCTAACGTAGGCTAATAACACAGGTGTCCTTCACAACAGCTTTTTATTTGTCCTGTTCTTAAAGATCTTCAGTGGTGGGGATTCCACAGTCAATTCCAGTGCCTTGGGACCCCTACTAGTACACATTTTACTAATATTAAACTGTCTTTCTGAATGTAAACCCACTGCTTCTTTCTCTACAGATGCTAAGAACTGATTGCTCCCTTCTTCTAGCAGCAGCCTTTAAATATTTAAAGACTTTCACCCCTTTCTAGGTGTGTTCCATCGTCAGAACATGAACACAGAGCAGTTTCAGGAGCTCTCATCATTCCCCCTGCTCTCCCAGCAGGCTGGCCTGTGCCTTGCGGTGCGGTGCTGGAGATGCGACAGGGAGCTCCAGCTGAGGACTTGCCTGCTCCGGCTAGAGCAGAAGGAGCACTTCATATGTCTTGCATGCTACATTCCTGTTTACTCATGCCAGCATGGTGTTTTCACAGCAGCAGGACATTTTTGACTCTTACTCAGTTTGCAGTCGTCTTCTGTACAGCTGCTATCACACCAGATGTTTCCCATCTTGCATTTGTACAGCTGATTATTCCCACATATACATACCCGTATATTTGTCTTTCTGATTTGCCTCCTCTTTTTTTTTCTTTTTTTCCTTTTTTTCTTCTTTTCCAGACCATTTCTCCATGATCATTTTCAATTTTGACCCAAACTTCATCCAAGTTCTTTACAGACCCTCCCAGCCTGACATCATTTGTAAATTCAGTGTACACAGTTTATTCCCTTGGTTGAGTCAAGAGTACAATACTGACTGGTACCAGATCCAGCACAGATCACAAAGCAAACCCAGTTAGTACATCTTTCCATTTTGATAACTACCCTCCAAGTACGATTTCCAGATAGTATGCACCCATTTGGTTAGCTTTTCCTTAGTTTTCTTATGAGAATGTCATATAAAGCAGTGTCAAAAGCTTCATTTAAGTCCAAGACACATGGTATAAAGTGCTGCTTTTCTGCCTCTGAGGTCCTGGGTGGCAAAAGAGGGAAATTAGATTGGTTTAACATGATTTGTTCTTGACAGATCCTTGTTGACTGTTATTCATCTCTTTGTTCTCAGTTATGAGCTTACAAATGAGTTTTTGTTACCATATTGTTTCATTTACTGAAGTTAAGCTGGTTGGTTCTATAATTCCTTTCTCTTTTTCTTTTAGACAAAGGCAATACATTTGTCTTTTCAATTCTTCTTAAATAGAGTTCTCCATAACTTTTCAGTGCTAATGGCTGTCAGGACTAATGGCTCTAAAATGGCTGAGATGAGGGACAGCTAACTGGAAAGCATTCAACCTGGACAAATCCTTCCCTCTATCTAACGCTGAGATGGTATTCCTCTGTTGATTAAATTAGTTCTATAACCATCTGCTCAGCATTGACCTTTTTAGTGAAGGGTGATGCAAGAAGTGCTTGGCCTTCTTGACATTATCCTTGGTTTACACTCTCCTCAGGGGTCCACTCACTGAGTAGTGGACTAGCTTTTTTTCTTCATCTTCCACTCATTGACAAAGTACCAGCTGAATGATTACTGTGTAGCCTGTTGTCAAAAAAACAGATATAGTCATCCGTGGTTGTGAGGTTCCTCTTGTAGGACCTGTGCTCAGAAGTGCTGCTGAATGATGAACCCAGTGCAGATCAAATATCTGTTACTCTCGCAGGACTTTCTGGTCAAATCTGATGGAGTCTTCCGATGGCCACGTTGGGTAATGTTCTCTTTACAATATGTATTTGTTTCTCATTTCCATCCTATTTTTTTTTCCTCCTACAGTCTAATTAAAATAGTCTTGTTTAATTTTGCTTCATCCAGATAGAGCTAGAGCTGGAGGTGCACGTGGTTTCAGCGGCTTCTTCCTAAGCTGCTCATGATGTCTATTTCCAGTTACACATGGTTGGGACATAGAGCACTGCAGATTTCAAAACTGAGAATATGTAGTGCTATGACATAATGTTTTATTTACAGATTCTTCTCTTATTCAGCATTTTTCATCTCTAGATTCCCACTAAGTTTTTATGGTTGGAGGTGCCAGAATTTTGGCCATCAGTCTAGAATGACTCTGTCAACTGGATTGTTTTCTGTTGCTCATGTGGGTTTGTCAAATTTTCTTTTAGAATGGGCTGTGCATGAGCCAGATTTATTTCACACTTGCCTTTTCGCAGCTCCTTCCTGTCACTATTTATATACTTTTGGAAGCATGTCTATTGAAAAGAGCTATTTACTATGCCTCTGCTTTTCACATTTTTTCAAGCATTTTTTCCAATTTCATGGTTATTTTCTAAAGACTTCATGGTACTTTCCACAGTGGTTTCTGTAATGAGGCTTCCAACAATTTTTTTTACTTAATTTACCCCTAAACATATTCAGTTAACTCCTGGCAGCCATAAACAATAGTCAGCATTTCTCTTCCAAAGTGAGCATAATTCCGTTGTGTTTTTGACTGTCTTTTGGCAGCATGTCCTTTGGTGGAGTTTTCTGGGACAGCTCCTGTGAGGTTAGTAAGTTAGCTGTGATCTTTGGGAGGATGTTTAGAAATGCCCAGAGAAATATGAAATTTTTGGTCTCACCCCTGTAAAACTATATTTGTTGCAGCAAATATTTCCCACTAACTCAGCCCTAACAATCTGTATCTCACTCTTACAGAAAATGGGGAAATACAGTTTTGATCCCAAAGCACCACTGCTCTGTTATGTGCTAAGCACTCATTTAAAGAATGCACAAGAGCCTGGCTTGAGAAATACACAGTGCACAAAGCTTGAGGGGGTAGTTCCCAGATACATTGTACCATTGAGAAAAGCCTGTGCAGTGTCACAGCCGGCTGTGTTTTCACAATGCTACTGCTAATACTGTCAAAGTAGTATGTGGGAAGCAATAGCTGGAGCAGAGAGATCGTCTCCTGCCTGTGTTCTCTTCTGGACCTACTGACGTCCCATTGTGGGACTTAATGATTCCCTGCTGAATGTTTGGTGCTTTTTCTTTTCAATGATGACTAGTGGTTTGATAGATTGTAATATGTGAAAACTCGGCTGGGGAGATCTTGCGGCATACAGGGTTTTTAAAAACTTCTTTGCACGCTTTGATGGAAAGCATGGACTCCGGAAGGCATCTCAGAGAAATTGGGTCCTAAAGTATGCTAACACCCTTAAATTAAATGGGGCTGTGGGGAACCAGATGTTGTTACATATTGTGTCCTGTCCTGTCTTGTCCTGCCCTATCCTATTCTAATAATTCAACCACCTCAATCTATTCATGATAACAATTCTTATGCGTGGGATTTGCCAATGCATTATGGTCTCTTTTTTTAAGGTCATTTCACAGGGAGAAATAAAAACAATATTTAAGAAAAAGGGAAGAAAAGCTACAGTATGTGGATACATGTTCTTTTTTTTAGGTTTGCTCTTGGTAGTGCTCTTGCACTTGCCTGTTAAAGGTTTCTGAGATACGTGTGTGGTGCTAAGCAAGGGCAATGTTGTCCTCTATTTAAGAAATAGAAAATATGCTTGCCAAATCATAAAATAAAACCCTAAAACCAGCAGAAAACAAACCTCCACTCTGAACCTGTCAGGGAAATGAAGGACAGCACTACCACATTTTTAAAGTGAATTTGTTTTCAAGTCAACTTCGTGCTCAATTTAGTAGCATATGACAGCAGGGTAGGTTGCTACCAAACCATTTAGTTACTGAGATCTTCATGTGCGTATAGGCTTGAACCTTTAGTGAGTGAATCCGTTCAGAATGGACGTTCTTCTTGGCTGTCAATAGAGGATCCTTCCAACATAAATTATTCTATGATTATATGTGACTTTGCTATGGACCCAATTTCACAAATACTCTGTCATCCCTACTACCATGTCATGAATATTGAGAAGTCATCACCTTGCAGAATCAGACCTTTTCAGTGGACTCTCTGTTGGGTCAGTATTTTAATTAACTCATTTCAATCATTTCAATGGCCTGACATAAATATACTATGTTGAAGAACATCTCTTCAAAAATAAATCTGCACTGCCATTTGCATGAAGTCATCTTTTCCTGTATTATCTTATGTCACTTCTAACCTAGATAACAAGTCCCTGAGGGCAGTGGTCATGACTGTATTCTTTTGTAAATCACTGTGCACACCTGTGCTTTGCTGTAGAAACATGTTAAATAATAACACCTTTTAAAGGGTTCACTGAATTATGAGTAGTTGTACTAAGGTCCTATACCTGGGCATGCCAGAGTGTCTGAGGGTGGGTGTCCGTGGGTGTGAATGTCTGTGTACGTCGCAGATGAAATTTTAGCTCTTGCTTCAGAATTTTTCTTGAGGCAGTTTAGTTAAATCATGAATGTTACCTCAATATATTGTGCTGAGCCTATTAGTGGGCCAGTACCATGTTGTCATAATTACTGAATTACAGATATACTAAGTGATACCCAGCTGAAATTGGTGTTAGACACAAATCTGTTTATGTGAGAGGTAGTTCTTGTCTTAAGAAGCAAGGACTTCCAGCTGGAGAGGGCAACAGAAGAGAGATACTATTACCTCTCTTTCACAGGAGCACAAGGGGTTTAAGGCATTTATCCACATGGCAGAAGGACCTGTGAGAGAATAAGCTGCCCTCTTGTTGGATTCTCTTTATGGAGAGGAATTTAGCTCTAGACTTCTCAACCGACAACTGAAAGACAAACTCAACCCTGTTTAAAGGGAGGATGTCCATGAAGCTGCATGGTGGGACAGGAGAGCTCCAGGAAAGAAGCAGCAGCTCCTGGGACTGGGCCTGCTCTGCTCTTCCACATATCATTCAAGCATAGTACTGAACTGGTCATCTACTGCCAGAACCACAAAGGGATTTGGACACAGCAATGCTCAGCATCACGATGCCTGCCAGAGAAGTGCACAGCACTTAAAGCCTGCTCCTAACGTTCTGCACTCACACATCCTCACATGCCATGCCTACATAGTATTAGATCCACATCCTTACTTTACTTTTAATTTGAAAAAAATAACTAATTTAAGTGTCTTGCCAGAAGTTTTGCAGAGGTTGCCTTTGCTTCTGTTTCAGAGAGTTGCTAAATGTTTTCATGTCCCCATTTGGAGTTGATGATGTTTCTTGACTGCTAGTAAGACATGTGCAACTTTAAGCAGGATCTTAAAAGCTGGCTGCTTCTATTTGTCAGCACAGACTTTTTTCTCATACTCACTTCTTAGGTTCACCAACACAACTGTTTGATACATATACACACACACACACATATATATATACATGTATTAATCTAGAAACCCCCTTTTGGAAACACATACAAAGCAAGACCAGTAGCAAGCAAGCGTAGCCCAAGACATTTTGCAGGGATGAGGTATTGGTTTAAGATTAGATGCCAATGTTTACAGTATACAAAATTCATTACATCTATAGGGCAAAGCTAGATGCCTAGAGCTAAATCTGCAAAGGGATGTTGGCTCTAAAGCCTGTCTTTTAGGTGTTCTGCCACCTAGTATTTTCCATGTGGCCAGGATAGGAATCCAGCCTTCCCAAGCACTAAGAGATTAAGACACCAAAAAAGCAAGACTTCCAGAAGCTATCAAGCTGCACGGGGAAGCCCCAAAACTGGAGTTAGAAAATGCAAAGAAAGGGACGGAGTCTAAACATACCCCATCAGAGAATTAAGCCAAATTTCCCTGCACAGTGAGTCTCTCCAACTATCCTGACAGCAGTCATCTAAGTGTAATTGCTGAGGGTATATGGTGGTTTTAGTAAAGGAGATCCCACCCTTAAAATATTCTACTATCAGTCCATAATCCTGTTTTATATTCTGACTGAGGAAAAAAGATTTCATTACATTAAAAGCCGGATAACTTTCTTTGTTTCACTGATTAGGATAAAGATCTCCTGCTGAACACAATATAACTTCTTCTAGTGTATTTTTCTAATATTTTTCAGAGTATTATTTAATTTTATTCTATCAAGTGCAGAATTAGAATGATTTTATATAAAGTACTAATTCTACGTAGTCATGACATTTGTAAAATAAGGCTTATGAAGAGCAGCAATATCTTTTATTAAACTGAATCGCATACACTAGGCATCTTACTTGGTCTAGACAGGATCTAATAAATAAATATTTATTTAAAGTATTTGTCAGTTTTCCAATCTAAATCCAGAGAAATATCATAAAATTGCATAACCATCTGTCACATTGTAGCTTTCACTGCACCAGCAATACAAAAGGATTATTATGTCAAATAACTATGAAATAATGACATCTAGAAATATCTCGATTTACACACCCTTTTGTGGTAATAGTAATGAATATGGAGGAAGTACTGCTCAACCTCAGAAATGGTGACAGCCAGACTGTAAGCTCTGAAAAGCATTTTAGACTGCTTATCATGGAGAAACAGCTCCTGTTTGCCTGGGATACCACTTTCCAGGCACAGAAATTTTTATGCTTTCCTCTTGTCCAGTGACTCTGCTCTTCAATGTGGCCTCAAGATATTCTTCAAAACTGTATAAACATAGACAAAAGACTATTTCCTATGCTTGACGAAAAAAGGAAAAACCATTTGTATCAAATAGTGTAGTAGAATGTTGCCTTTTTCTGTAAGACTCTGCACAGGGATGTAGCAGAGAGGTTCTCATTGCATTTGCTAGGAATTGCTGTTGGATTGTCTCCTGGAGGGTAATTTTGCACATTGTTCATTAAGATTGTCCTGCAAGTATATTGCTCACATAAATTCCTGGCATGGTTTCTGATGCCTGGCAGGACACCTTAGAGGGCCAACTCAGTATGTCAAATTCACAAACAAATCTATAACGTGAGCACTATTGCTGGTGACTCACCACTCATCCTTTAGGTGCGAGGGCTTTCATGTGTTTCTCTGGTGCATTCTTGGCAAGGTAGGGTGTGCTGGTTTTGGCTGAGATGCACCTGGGCTGGCAGATGGCCAGGGCATCACTGTTGTTTCTGTTCTGCTGTACTGGACAGGCTGGAACTCCAGTGTGAACTCAAGTTGAAGGGACTGTGACCTGTGGATGAGTCCACATGGGAGCAGGATGCCCCAAAGCATCTGTGGCTGTGAATAAGTCCACACTAGAGCAGGTGCATCTCAAAGCATCTGTGGCCATGGTTATGTCTATGCCACAGCAGGTATACCTCTGAACGGATTGTGGCCAAAGGTTAAGTCCACACTGGAGAAGGTACACCTTGAAGCATCAGTGGCTGTGCATGGGGTCATGCTGGAGCACCTCAAGGTGTGGGGCCATGGATAAGCCCATGACTAAGCAGGTTTACTTCTGAAGGGACCATGGCTATGGGTAAGACCATGCTGGAGCAGGTACATCTCTGAAGGCATTGTGGCCCATAGAGAAGGCCGTGCTGGAACAGGTGCACCTCAAAGTGACTGTGGCTGTGGATAAGTCTATGCCACAGCAGGTATACCACTGAATTGACTGTGGCTCATGGATAAGGCTCCACTCGGAGCACGTACACCCCTAAGGGACTACAGTCTGTGGATAAGTCCAAGCCAGAGTAGGGGCAAGGGGAGCAGTTCATTGCAATGTTAAAGCAAATAGTCTGGTCCAAAGGGACCAGGGGTGGAGATTGTGATGGAAATACTTTTAAATTGTTGTAACCCGGGATTTGAGTTGCATGTTACAGGAATTACTATAGCAGGAACCACCTGAACCAATGGAGGACAAAGTCTTACAAGAAGCAGTGCAAGTGCAGTAGTGGCCCAACCTGAGCTGGCTTTGGTGCCCAATAACTTCACACAACACACCACCTCTCCTGTCCTGACTGACCACCATAACAGATGGAACCCAAAGTCATGGGTTAAATGAACTCAGTGGACATTTTGTGGACATTTTAAAGACATTTTACAAGAGTGGTCCATAGACTAAGGGAGTGATAGCTGTGTATTACATCAAAGGATAGGAAGGGGGGGGAGTGGTTAATGAGGTTGTATTGGACAGTGTGGTACCTAAGCATGACATAAATGGTATGGAATAAGGGCTGGAGAATGTGCTGGTTTTGGCTGGGATAAAGTTAATTTCCTTCATAGTAGCTAGCTTCATGCAGCTTTTGCTTTACGTATTAAACTGTCTTTACCTCAACCCACAAGTTTTTTCTTTTACTTTTCTGATTCTCTCTCCCATCCCACTGTGGGGGGAGTGAGCAAGCGTTAGTTGCCGGTTGGGGTTAACCACGAAATAGGGTTTGACAGGTGAAACGTGGTGAGTCTCGACGTGGCTTTTTAGGATGTTATCACTGCCTTGATATCTCTCATGGTAGCAGAAGGACCACGCTTTAGCTTACAGTCCAGCCCAGATCTGCCCTTCCTTGGCAGCTGTAGCAGAGAGGCTGGGTTTGCAGATCATCAGTATGAGCCCATGTTCTGCTCTGCTCATTCTGCTGCAGAAATCACATCTTCCAGGCGTAGGGCAAACAGCTGGGCAGTAACCCCATAAGTCACTGGTGTCCCCTGTCAGAGCTCAGATTTTGTGGAAAGCAAATGAGAAAGTTCTGGTGAAAGAGCTAGGTTGAAAGTTGCTTTTGAATTTGTTTAAGTATTTTCCAAATGCTCTTGCACTGCTTGTGTGTCTGCATTCACATTTCTGATACATTTGACTTGACTTACAATCTTTCTGGGAGGAGAGCTAGGTTCAAGTAATGATGTCTGCCCTTCTTGGTTTTTAAAGGGTCTTTGCCTGGTCGTCAAGTTTGTAACCCCAGTGAACAAGACACGGCACAAATCACACATATGAAAGAGATTTAAAAGAGTAAAGAGCTCAGAGGGTTTTGGATAAGTACACAAAGTTTAGATTCTGGTCCAAACCTCTCTGGTTTGCAAAATGAGTCTGGAAGCATCACAAGAGCAAAGTTGTTCAGTTTTTTTCAGCTCTGGAGTTTCTGGTCCTGATAGGAGTTGAGAAGTGACAAGATTCACATAAACAAGAAAGAATTATATGAATATTCTCAGGACTCATGAAAGACACTGAATCGGTGTTTAATCTGAACCTGTCCAGCTAACCCTACCAGTCAGGTTATCTTATCTAGTAGACTAGTGGTTGTTGTTTATTATTTGCGTTGTGCTAAGCTTGTGTTTTGCCAGGTACTGAGCAAGCTCACCCTAAGTTGCTGATCCACACTTGCAAGAGTTTGACAACTGGGCGGATGCCAGTCCTGTGAGTTAGCTGCCCTTTCAGCTGAAAAAACTAAATGTTATGAGGATAAAAAGATCAAATTTCTAGCCCACAAAGAGCTTCCATTGTTTTTAAGTGTGACACCCTAGAGCTGAAGGATGAGTTTTAAACAAAGATCAGAAGAAAAATCTGTAGGTTTTTAAGGTACTCCAGCTTGAGACCAGGATCCAAGCTTTGTGACCAGGAAAGGAGGGAGAAGTCCCTTTCTGCACTATAAACACAAGAGTATTTAAATAGATAGATTGATATTAACATCGTTCTTTGAGACCCTGCTTAAGCGAAAGTACATTTAAAAACCGCTACTGCAAATCCACCGTCAAAACGAGATATGGGTCTCATTAAATAACCTTTTCAGCCCCCCACTTTGCAGCAGCCCGTTTCCAGATCTGAACTTTGAAGCTGACCCCTGTCTTTGTGATGGGCCAAACCAAAAGCCAGATCTGAACACCACTGAACTCTGGGAAAGTTCAAATCTATCGTTTGTGGTTCAGGTTGAGCTCTAATTAAAACAGACCAGTTAGAAAGGCAAATGTCTTAAAACCAAAACAAAACAAATGTTTCACGTGAAAAGTCTTGGATTAGGCTATATGGTACCAAGTAGTGTTTTTGTCTATCACATGATGTCATGTTCCTCTGGCTAACACAAATTGACAGCATGCGTATGCTGCTTTATGAGATATTCCATACAGACACTTTGAATTTAACTTTGAGCAGGACACAGTATTCACAGAAATACTTCATGCTGTGCAAAACCCCATCAGCAATCTTACTGCCACTCAGATTTGAGGGTAGTCTGCCGCATTTCAAACTTTCCATGCCCATCCCTAGTAGCACAGTAGTCCAGGGTCTTTTAAAAATCAGTGTCTTGCCTTCTTTGAGCGAAGCTTATGCCTCATTATGTCAGCAGTATGTGGAATATTGCCACTAATCCCTGAAAACAAACACGAAAGTGGTGCTGCAGAAACTTTAGTTATGTAAGAGGGGAGGGAAATCCCAGCTAACTCTCCTGCTAAGAGCTTCTGTTTATACTGTACTTAATACTACAGTGTCTGTAATAAAGCAACATGGTTGATCAACGGACAAGGGAAAAGCAAACAAAAGGGAAGGGAACTTGGTTTCAGCATTACTGAACTGCTGAAGTAAAAGAAAATGGGAGACAGCAAGAGAAAAAGAAAGGGAAGGAGGGGAAAAGTGTTCAAGCCCCCTTGTTGGTGTCAGGAGGTCACTGTGCACCAGTAGCTAAAGAAAGAGGGCCTCGGACAGGAAGATTTACTCGAAGAATCACAGCACACATACAGCAAGCATACAGTAAATAACCAGCAGTTACTCTCCCTGTGGGCTTTATTCTCTCTCGTTTATGTTACATGTAAGTGCTGAACATGTAAGTACTTTCTCTTTGAAAATTTGAGTTTAGACCCTTATTTAGACAAATACCTAAAGTTTTCAAACTTCCATCTTATGCAAACTCAGCAAATAATATTACCAGGCCTATTCTTTTCAGAATTTTTCAGTATGGTCTTTTTTCAGGCCTGGACTTGCTTTCTAGAACAAATCCTTCTACAACATTTCTGTCCTTTGGTTCTTGTTTGGATAAGAAGACCTTAACAGCAACCATTTTTGTTTGAGGATCCCAGAGTACTTCACAAATATTTAAGTGGAGGCTAGTCCACATTAATTAAGCCTTTCAATTCCCCACTGAAATTAGTCATCTTTAGTCTCCAGACAGCGAGGTATGAAGTGACTTGCCCAAGGTCACAAGAAAAGTATATGGCACAGCTGGGAACAGAACCCAAGTCCATTATCTCCTGGTCCATGCTTTAACCATAAAATGATAGTTCTCATGTTGAACTAGGAGCCACAGGGCATGTGAAAAATGATAGGAAGGGAATTGTGTGGAGCTTCTTGAGGTGACGCCTTCCTCTCAGCTTGGACAAGGAGAACGAAAAATTATTTTATCCATTCAGAATGAGTACGTCTCAGATTAAAGAATATGCAAATGTTTTCACTCTCAGGAAATCTTCAGTTCAGATGTTTCTTTACTGTCAAGTTGTAATTAAAAGAACAACTTTTCTAATTAATCATTATCTAGCAATATATTAAATTCTATTGATGGCATCCTTTAAAACACCAAAAGAATAGAAAGCAGTAAAAGACATGCAAAGGAATGCGAGACTCACAATATTTTCTTCATCAGTTTTGTAATGTTCATGAAACTTACATATTGCCTGAGAATTCTCTTTAAAATGAGGAGTAGAAAGGGAAAAAGAGACCTACTCGTGTCCTACACATGATAATGTGTTGATTTATAGCAAATCCATCTGAATCACATGGTCTTGTGACATTTTCAGAAATATGGCAGAAAATATATGCTTATCAACTTGTGCTAATCTTTCTCTGAGTACAGAGTACCACAATTGGTTAGGAATGAGAAGCAGTTAGAGAATAAAAAAAACACTTCACTGTTTAGGAAAGTTCACCACCTTTGCTATGCAGTTAATAAAATATCCCATGTGTTTTCACCATGGGATACTGGCATTGGCAGCTTTCCAAAATACTGACTTACACATCAAGACTATCCTTCAGAAATGCCCTGACCTCAACCTTCTTCCAACTACTTACCATTAATAGCCACAACTAGCCCAACTTAATGATACAGAAACACATAGATGCTCTGTGCTGACCACTTCTAACTTTGGAGCCTGCTCTTTGGCATTCACCATTACTGATTTTTCCTGCTCCTGGCCCATCTCTTTTTCTTTCCTTCTCCCTTTACATGCATTCATAGATCTGCTACACTCTTCCCCACTTCCTCATGTCCCTAGCCAGGCAGTTGAAAGGCTTCCATCGCAGAGATTGAAAACATACTCCATATTAAATGTAACAGAATAGTATGACCGGCAGATCCATGTTTCAAACACATTCAATTTATATCACAGCTGAGAATAAACAGCAGGGGAAGCAACTTGATGGGTTGCTGGAGGCTGTGGCTACCCTTTCTTGTGGAACATGTCTCTGTCACTTGCTAAATAGGTGCACCATCTGGTGGTAATTTTGGACTCCCACTTGTTCTTAAATTTCCAAATAGCAGTGGTGGAGTTATGCCTGGGGTTGGAGCATTATTTTCTTTTTTTTTTTTTTTTGCCAGTATCTGTCTGAAAGTCATCAGCTAAGACAACTTTTGCAGGTACTACTGGTGAATAAGTACCAAGAATAGCTAGGACTTTAAATGAAGGTCATGTTTCCATGTCTGCTATGTGGGGCAAGCAGGTATATTAAAGAACCACATGCTCCTCTGAGAAATGTAAATGGGAGGAAAAATTTCACAGATAAATCAAAATTAGACATTAACAGGCTCGATACCCAATTAGGTAGTCTAAGCTCCCAGGATAGTCAACAGGGACCTCCAGGCAGTCATGCAGTCGAATTAAGATCCAAATCGCCTTCTGAAGTATTTCTCTCTTCTTTGACCATACAAGGAATACAGGCTGACTAGGTTCCTATCTTAGACATCTTGTGCAAATGCCTAGAGCTATGTGGTATGAAACTGGGCCAAAGGAAAGAAATGAGGAAGGGGGTCCCCATTTTTCTGCCATTGTTGTCTGAAGCCCTTTAGTTCAGCAACATAGACAGAAACCACTGCTACTTCTTGTTGCATTCCCCGCAGAAACTGCAAGGTTGCATTGACCATGTCAGATGGAATGTTGCATGGAGACCTCTTCTGAACAGGATGGGTGGAGGCTGAACCAGACAAAAAACAAGTTTTCATGTTGTCATGAAGAAATAAGTGAACAGGTATAAATAAATCATGAGCCATGATGATTTATTTTAGCAACTTGAATAGAGCATTCCAGTCTACAGCAATTCAGTCCATGTCTGTTGAGCTTCTATCTAGAGATAGAAGTGTCTTCTCCCACTGAACCAGTGAGCTTTCTGGGGTGAGAGCAGTCTACTTGGACTCCTCAGCCACCCGAGCCCACTTTTTACATTGACACTGGTCTTCTTAGGAATCATCTTTCTTCCACAGTCCCAGAAATCGGAGGTTGAACCTCTGCAGTGGAGAGAGCATTATAGATTGCAACAGATGACACTTGTGGCTCAAAGTGGTCTCCTAGATCCACTTAAATCCTAAGGCCAAATCTGATCACAATTGGACAGGTGCAACACTTTTTACTAGCTGAAGGACTCAACATCAGCTCGATCTTGCATGCTGGCTTTCCCTAGGACTTCTGTATTCTGCAAACCACTTGGGCATGCATTTAAAGTGAAACACTTTCAAACCCTCTTTTACTTTAATAGGACTTAAAACAAAGGGTTTAAAGTTAAGCACATATTGGGTAAATGACTAAAGTTGTTGGCCAATTTGAATCTTGAGAGAACAGCTACCTTGGCACTACCACGCTAGATTAATTTCTTTCAAGCCTCCAAATATAGATTGTATAGTCCTCTTGCTTTCTTGCTTGCTTGCTTTCATTTTAATTTGACTCTTGTGTCAGTAACAGTAATATTATACTTCACAGTTACGGACATACAATACGTCAGTAAAAAATAAACTACAGTCATGGGTAATTTAATCCAATGCTAAAAAGTCACGCACGATATTCAAGAAGGAAATTTTGTCAATTAGAAAATAAGATATTTGTCAGACGTAATATTTTGAAATATGCCAGCCATTTCATTAGAAAAAGAAATTGCTCATGACTAGAGGCAAGACAGGAAACTGCATGGAGCGGCGATCTAAGCCTGAATGCTAAAACATTTGTTTGCAAACCAAAATGTACAGATCAAAAAAATGCTGTGTTTTTCGCAATGTTTGCAAATGCCTCTCTGTGCATTTCAAGCTTTTCAATTTAGAAACAGATGGTTTACCAAACAGAACGCATCCCAAAGAACAGAGGAGGAAAGGGAGGGATGCTGCTACACATGTAACTCTGAAGTCTAATGTTATGTTTAGCCTGTCCTGCTTGATGTAGAGGTTGAACTAGATGACCAAACCTATCATCTGTAATTCTAGGGAAGAGATTTTGACAACATAGCTAACCGCAGTAGTAAAGCTCAAGGAATCTCCAAAGTCATTAGACCCCCAAGATATCACAGGATCGCATACTGGCAGGTTAGCTGCTGTCCCGTGCTACCTGTCATCTTATGTAAAGAACTTTCCTTGCCGTGCCAAGATCTGGCAGTACCTGCCTGTTTGCAAAGTTGCTCTGTACTTAAAACATCAAATGTTGCATATTTGATTTCAATTTAACTAATTAGGTTTTAGCTGAGTCCCTGCTAAGAAATTCAGCTGCAATTTGAACTTCTGCTTGTACCCAAACGCCAGGAGTCTTTTTAGTGGCTGTAAAACCCTGGCTCTGGGGAAAGCCATGGCAAAATTTCTACTGACAGCAATAGGACCTGAGTTTGGCCCCTGTCACTTTGGATTAAGACCAGCACCACTTTATTTAAATTTAAATGTTATTTGCTTTCCTGTTTTAAGCATGCATTACGTTGTAAGTCATTGACCAATAGGACTGGGACACTGGAAGTAACTAATTGAGTCAGGATGCTATCGATCATTTGTGGCCAGCAATTTTATTACAAAGTGACATGAAAAAAAATGACATTAAAGGAACATTAATGTTCCAAGTGAGGCACTTGGAAGGAAGGAAATGCCGAACTTAATGTTACTCCGCAGTTAGTTAGCCCTCTTGTATCCAAATTATTGTACAATATTCAATTAAATAATAGCCTTGAATTTGCATACTATCTTTTCCACAGGACCTCTGACTTGCTCATCCCAAGGAAGACCAGTAAAGTAACATGGAAAATTTTATCCTGAGTAACTAAAGACAAAGTTAAAAGCAAGAGAAAAGGAGGATTTTTATTCTGGCCAAAGCTGAGGAGGAGATGATCAGAGTTAGAGGTCATTACAGACTCTGCCTGTAAAACCACATTATATATAACGGTATCCTTTTCCACTACAGCTAATTACATATTTATTAGGATGATTGTAGAATGCCAAAACCCATAAGTACCTGTGCCTTTCCAAAGAAATTTTTCTTTTCCATACCGACACTTAAATGGAGCTATTCCATTTAATAGAAAACAGGTCCATTTATTTTTGAACCGTTGAAATGAAGTATTAAACTGCATCCCCACATCAGCCCGTTGTTGTTTTCTGAGACCGTAACAGCCTTTTTTTAACCTGAGATTTAAGGTCACGGTAAGGCAGTATATCATGCTACGTGATGTCTCCTGTCAAGCTGTGCAGTAAGCTATGGAACCCTGTAGCTGAGAATACATATGGAAGCATGCGAGAGCGGAGCTCATGACATACAGAGACTTGAGTCTCCCCAGTTACAGTTCCCTGCATCAATTTACGACTATGCATTTAACTAATTTAAAATTAAGTGCATGAACAAACCAAAATCCAGTTGTTCAGGGTCAGGTATATCAGTGTATTTTAGTTTGAAAATGTCTGCAGAAAAACATCTGTTCCAAGAAAACCTTTTTTTTTTTTTTTTTTTTTTTTAAATGTGTAAAAATGGAATGAAACAGAAGTTTTAAAAGTTAGCACTTCCCTCAGGATGGAAATTCCAGATTTCATGCAGGTCAACATCTATCATTTCTCTTCCAGCTACAAGCCACATAGAGTTCATGAAGTAATTGTATTAACATATTAGTGCTATGTTTAGAATAAGGATGTCTGCCTTTTAAAGCAAGCGTGCTGCCAAAGAGGTAAATATTTAAATGGCAACAATAACATTTTAATTTAAGAAAATTATACTTTTCTTCAAACTCATGACCCTTGAGAGGAAAAAAACCACGATTGAGCTACACTTGAACTAGACCTTACAAAAAGACTAGGGAGTAGAGATTTTGAATTGGGGAATATAAAAATGTGTCTATTTGTGGTTGGAAATTATTATATATGCTACAGATTAAATATGCTATGTATTTCTTTTGTAGAGACACAAAAAGAGATAGAGATGATAAAATTAATACAGCAAAGCAGTCAAGCAAAATTTATTACTGTCAACTCAAAATTTACAAATGGTACTGTCCATTCAGGTTTATCTTTTCATCTATGATTTGCAGTGTGTTTTGAAAACATTAATTAAGCCTCACCAGATCATTATGAAGCTCTGGCATCTAAAGAAATTTTTAAAGCACAGAGAAAATATCACCCACAAATTTTCAAATTGATTCACTAAGCTGGAAATCCTCCATCCTCTCAAAACAGGATGTTTCTTTAATATGACGGTACTTCCTTAGAATAGAAAGATATTTTTATTTTTCTAAAAACCTCCAAGTCACAGAAACATACTAAAATGAAGAAGAGTCTGAGCCTACCACTCTCACAATAGGCTATATCTCCTCAGTTAAAATAATATAAATTCTTAGCACAGTAGTTTCATAACATTTTTACCAATACTTCCCAACCTCAGCTGCTGCCAGCTGGGAGGTTCATTTTCTTATTCTGGTTTGGGTTACTGTCTTGCTTTGCTGCTTTTAGTAGTAAAAAGCTTATCCACCCTTCTACAGCCAGAAAGTATGAACCGTTTGAATCAATTCTTTAATTTCCTCCAAAGATGATAATGCAAACTAAAATAGCCCTCTCACTTACTTTACCTTGTAACAACTAGATTATTACAGCTTCTTTTCCGCTATTTAGCTTTCCGTCAAAATGAATTGCACTGGAAAAAAACCCCCGTCCTCGCAAGGCAGCTTGCATACCTTATAGTACGTACTCTGCTGCCTGTAGGGTAACCCACAGAAACACATGGGTCTTTAGGTGGAAAAGCCCAGCTTGGTTCCAGCATGGCCCTTCTACCTTTGTAAGGCAACTTGTGGAATGGTCACTGACATAACTGAACTCTTTCCGCAGTAATATATATCTAATAACCTGAAACAAATATACTGGATATCCTTAAGGTTAAGCATATTTTTGCTTCTCCTTCGAGCAACAACATGTCAGTTGTGAAACGAAATGCACTGTTTGAGACATTTTAAGAGAAGGCTTTGCAACGAATGTTTGCATTTTGATAAATCTTTCCTGCAAAATGTGCACACTGAGGACGTCCTCAGATTTGGGGTGGTTGGTTTTTTTCCCTTTACCTGCTGCCTCTGCCTGCCTGCCTGTCAGTTACCCAGCTGGTATGGGTGGTGGTTCACTATGTTGTGGGTGGTTTTTTAATTCAGATTGATGATGAGAAAATTATCTCTCTAAATAACCAAGAATTATACATACTGTTAGACATTACTGTGCTTCTAGTAAAAACTATCCTTGCATAAGCCACAGCTCCTTCAATTTGCCGTGGTATTTATAGCATCTACCAATTTTACTAAGTCACATTTGCAAATGCAATGGCTCCACACGACATTTTGTGAAATGGACATCAACAGTCACTCCAAGGTAGCCAAGTGAGTAATAAAGACACGGTTTGTATTGGTCCTACATGTTCTTCTGGAAGTCACACACAATCCTGGTACAGATTTCAGCTGATTGAATACATCCTGTGTACCTCTCTCCTGGCATCCCAGGCAGCCTGCTGCACTAGGAGTTGAAAGCTGATGCCATGCCCTGAGAAGCCACCTCTCACACTGGAATGTTTTGGGTTTTTTTCCCCATATCCTAGCACCAATGCAGACATCCAGTTCAAATTACTGAAAATAAGTTTCTTTCTGATCAGTTGCTTGAATGCTCAAAGGACATTGTCGTATGGGACCATGCTATATGACAACAACAAAAACCCAGAAATTTTTCCACATTAGGTCCAAAAGCCACTGTGCAATTGAGGTTCACAAGAACAGACAAATGCCTAAACCAATCATAGCACCTACTGCTATGACAAAGATAATTACTGCCTTTCCGTCAGTGAAGTGTGTACCCTGCTCTGTATCATATTTAAAATAATCTAATTCCAACTCATTTTCCCCCTCCAAATTGTTTCCAGCTGTATGATTTCTTTCTTTCCCCCATATTGTTTTTATTGGATATAACGCAAGTCTGTAAAGATAGATTTTCCCATAATAAATACACAGATGTTAGAATAATAAACATACAGTCAACCTGATATATAAATATTACTAAGCATTAATAAATATGTAACTAACAACATAAATCGATTAAAAAATTGGAAAATGAGAACATAAAGTAACAGAGAAAGAAATGGCAGAAGGAAAGAAAGGCAAAAGGCAAGATAGAAATGTACTTACTTTAGTCAAACTATCTGGATTCATTTATGGTTCCCTTTATTGATTTGCTGATAGCATTAAAGCACAAGTATGGTTGTAAAGCATTCCTAAGAATGCCGCCTGTCTTCATGTATTGAAAGTTTTCTGCTCATACTGAAAGTCAAGCTTTCCAAGTTGGCCAATCATACCATACTAGACACTACTGTGCTAGATTAATGCATCTGCTTGGGCACGAATTTCCATTTTTGGAGAATAACGAGCCTTTCTACTCCTCCCATTTTTGGTAGGAAGTTTTTATGAACATTTGGCATCTCGGTTAAACCACCATCGTAGCCCAGAATAAAAATGACTGGATTCATATGTGAGTCTGAATCCAAATTTAATTAAGCCTATATATGGCCTGAACCAAGAATAATTTACTGACTGACACCCCCTCGGCATGTATGATAAGATGCCACCATTTCTCCATGACGTCATCACTTACATATCATTCATGTCCAGTTCCCATGTTCTTTCAGGCCTGCAGCTAAAACGTTGGGATCCAATGTGGACTCAGTTACCTGCTTCCAGTACAAATGTAGAAAGAATCACTTTTTCTATCAGTATCTTGCCTTCAGAAGATGTTGCTCTCCCTTTCTTAGTCTTAGTTAGAAATTATGCTGTCTTCTTAGCAGTTTATATGTATGAGTGCATGCTTGTATATAACTATGACATTCAACTTTATTTTCTGATTGTGTTGCCCAAAATAACTTGTAAAGTCTTCTTCACCTGTGAGTTAATAAAATCCCTGCACAGACTTTGTTAGTCTTTAAAACTGTAATTTTCTCTCCCATCCCTCCCCCTTTCCGCCTGGAGAGTGGACCAAAAGTTGAGCAAATGCGTGGAAACAGGAAGCTTCTTAAGATGTTGTTCTCCTAAACCTCCCACAGTAAGCAGGCCTTTAACGTCACTTCAGATGTGTCCTTTCAACGTGTCAGAAATCTACAGATCAATACCAAAGGTCAGAGATTTTTTAAAAGAAATTCAGAACCCCCTTGGTTTTTGCCAATTTGTTGATTCTTCCCTGACAGGTGTCCAGGTCAATGATTTGCCAAATCACTGTATCAATGATACAGTCAAATGAAAATTACTAAATCATAATCATTTTCCACACCATGAGTTTGACAAAGGAGACATCTACAGATTACTATTGATGTCTTAACAGCTATATTTTTCAAAACAAACTTTTGCCCTGGATTTAGCACTGGTAAGAACAGTCTGTTAATAAGCACTTCAATTTGGAGAATTCCAGCAGGAATGGTCAATGCACAAATAATTAGCCAGAATAATCTACTTTCAAAGAAAACAGTAGGTTTCACTTCTGTTATTGATTCTGACTCCAGAGGCTGCACTGCTTGCTTTTTTGCTTGGAGTTATTTGCTTCCAATTGTTACTAATGATTTGTAACTTTTAGAGGTACCTACATGATTGATAGATTGCTTCAATCACGATTTGGGGAAATAGAGACTAGTCCTTAGTGCTGGAGCTCTTTCGCATTAATAATGTGAGAGGCTATAGACTTCCAGATCACAGTCCTTGCCTTCAATGAGTTGGAAGGACAATTATCTTTCAACAATGGTTACCAAGCACATAATAACAATTGATATATCATTAACCAATTAATTTGTGAATCCATTTGTTAAAGTGGTAATCTCTAAAAAGGTGATTCATTAAAGAGGCAATTCATTAAACAGGCTCACAGCAAGAGGAACGAGTGGAGAGTGCAAAAGAGAACTGTGAGAAGCTGGCATGAAAACTAGGGATGAATGCACGAAGGTGACAAACACAAGTACGTACAGGGACAGGATGAGCAAAGTGAGTGTAGTAGTGACATTTCTTTGGGGATAGCATGACTATGGAAAAGTTCCCAGCTATAAATATACCCAAAAAAAGTAATACACAATGCTTGACTAATTCATCCCATGCTACATCCTTTGTTCATGCTACTAATTTGGATCTCTCTGTAACTTTTTATCTCTGGCTGCTATAAATCTTTCACACCAACACAAATGCCCCATGTCTAACATAATTGCTACAGTTGTTATTCTGTCCTCTGAACAAAGTATTTCAATTGTTTTTGACAGACTGCCGTATATTACATAGGTGGTACAGCACTCATTCACTGAAGTACCTCTTTGAAAAAATAGCTCAGCACTGACCCAGCTTAGCTGGCTTATGGGGGATTCCCCTGGCACAGTACAATTACCAGATGTCGCAAGGGTGGACATTTTCTCCTGTGTCATGCCTTCTGGCTGCTACTGGTTGTGGCTGGAAGACATGCATAGTTGGAATGCAATGGTACCCAAGAGGCGGCGTTGGCAACAGATGCACAGCTATTGGAGAAAACTCATGTTGGGTGAGTCTGAGGGCTTGTTTTGAATTTCGATGGGGGAGTGTTGCATTGGTATATGAATTAGAATAACCCTAAATCTGCACTTGCCAGTGTTCATGGTAGAGCCTTGGCCCAGTGGCTAAAGAGTAGGTCCTCTCTTTCCCACACAGATAGAGAGCAATTAACATCATGTTATCGTAGCTTACCTGCCTTCTCCTCCCTATGACCTGAATAATTTGCCATGATTGTTCATCTCCCTAAGCGGTTCTGGGAAGAGCCTAGATGAGCTTTCCTTCGGGATGACGTGAAAAACATGCCTTTCTTTTTTAGTCTTCATCCTTCCTTCAGTCTGTTCACCCAGAACCAAATGTCTGGTTTTGTGTTTCTGTATGTGTCAGACATGGATGTGTTTTGTTACATATGTGAATATTTATACTTACAAGTATTTTGTACCTTTTAAGTATTTTTTTTAAGCTTTGTCCTTTTTTTGTCTTTTTTTTTTTACTTTTCCCTCCTCACTAGTATAATAACACCACTTCCTAAACTCTGTCCTCTTCCTAGATACTGACCACATTGTCTCTGGGTGCTACTCCACTAATAAAACAAATAAAGACATGTGGATTACAGGATCCTTTATAGACCTGCATGGAACTCATCTGGCTCTGCTGGCAGGGGTCATGTAAACCTTCTCCATCCGTTACAGTTTGTGTGGTTTCACACCCAACAAATGTCAAAGCAGAACTCAGCTGTAACTGCCAAGTTTTGTCTGTGTTTGGGTTAAGCCATAAAAGAACCCACCAAATTCCACATCAGTCATTTCAGAGTTGCAAGAAACCACCCAGGTTCGGTGAAGAGGTCAAGAATCTGGTGAATATTTTGGCAAATATGGCCTGAACAGTGGCTCAGGAAAACTCCGGGTTTTTTTCAAACTTTGTATAGTCTGACCAACCTGATAGCTGGTCCATCCTGATGCCAAAAATTTTTTGTTCCCTGTAGCTCTTATTTTGCATAGAATGTTCAGAACGAAAGCACAGGCATGACTTGTAGTCCTCTTTAGTCCTCATTTGGACTGTGCCCACTTGCAAGGTCTCTGAGGATGAAAGGAGTCTCTCTGTGGTGAAGAGGATTACTACTCATGAGTACAAGGACAGAGCTGATGAGGTGTCACAAGATTCTCAGCTTGCAGAGAAAAGCAAAAGTGGTGAAAGCCTTTTCACCAGGAAGTTGTGATGACACTGACTCTGGTACAACCCTCCAGAATGTGCCTTTTCAAGTACATAAATGATCCCACAGAAGTTAAGAGGAATTGCTTATGTAAGGGTCGGAGCATGCCTGCAGGCTTTGGTAGCATGAAGTACAATGGTAGCATGCTTGGCAGCTGTATATTTTCTGGTAGCAACATCATTTTGGACATCAACTTACAACAAACAAGTGTAAGACCAACCAAGGAGGACCAGACCAGTGACCAGATGTATTTCTAGTAAATTTAAAACTGAAGGTCAACTGAAGTCAAATGTTAGTTTATTTCCTGTATGGGGTGTCTTGAGAATGTTCAATGTCTTCCACTTCCGCTCTTCTTAAGAAACAAAAGTTAGGCAAGAAGTATTCTCTAAACAGAATTAGAAATATCCTAGGACAAATGTGGGAAGAGACACTGATGAGCAAATTCCTCACCACCAACTTTTCAGCATCAAAAGCAAATTATATGGAACTTTTTTCTGAAGTTCAAAAAGTTCAGATTTTTTTTTTCCCATTAATCTGGTTTCCTGCGTCTTTTTTTCTATAAGTTTTAGCCCTCTGCACTTCTGTGATTTGGTGTGGGGTAATGCTCACAGAATACGACAGACTGTCTGAGGGTGTAAGTCAGTTCCCCCAGTGCCAATTGATTTATTAAATTACAATTCACAGTTGGGCTACAGTGCCCTTAAAAAGCCCAGACCTCAGTCAGACTCTCAGACTTGCATGTTCTTTGAAAAAAATACTCAGTTCCATCATTGACTTAAGCATACCTCAGCTTCTGGCATCCATTTCACAAGGGTGTTGAAAATAAAACCCCAAAGCCTTGATCTCCAGTAACAACCAAAGCACCATGTAAGTTGTTTCCTCTTTGCACAGATGGGATGAAATGTTATGCCTTTTTTCACACAGTTTTTAAGAGTTCTTATGTCTGACCACGTTCAGTTGTGTTGGAGGCACAAGACTCACCGAACCATTGAGTTCAAGAAAGAGGTGTCACCCAAAGAAGAATCGGACACGAAAACAGGCTACAACCCCACTGAGAAGCTGAATGGCCCTTGTGAGAGCCGCACACCACAAAATGTTAGCCCAATACCGAGCAGCAGACAGCATGGAGGTTGGTAAGCAGGCAGCCCTTGGAGGAGAGAAGGAAGGTCAGGAATAGGCTAAGGATACTCAGCTGGGTGATGAGGAAAATAATGACCTCAGTGCTGGAAAAAATTTGCATAATCTCCCCTATGAAATAATATCAGACATAGGGTAAATGGAAAGTGATCAGTTTAACTTCTGCCAGCTAACAGTTTGTCAGGCCAAGGTCCTGTATTATTTTCTTTGAATAGGTTTCCTGCCTCAAATCACTTGCAGTATTTTCTTTACAATATGATAGCAACACTAAAATGGATATGTATCACTGCCATATATTGGAAGCCCAGTGTCATATGCACTGTACTTCCATTAGTTAATTGGGATTCTCCCATTACTTAAGTTTTTGGGAAGTCCACAGAGGTTCTTTTGGAGTTGATTTTAGTTCCCTTTTGATTGGTCATAATATGCACCAAGGTTATCATGGCAACTTCTCACAGGATGACAATTGGAAATATTTTTTCACAGGATCATTGATGTGTATGAAGTTGCACAGATATGAATGACTTCATCTAGAGATCACTAGACATCTCCTGTCTCTTGCCAGTTACTTTTCAATGAGTGCAGACATACAGACCACAGTTCTGGGAGCATCACTGTTCAACTCCACTAGGCAAATACCAGAGGGATATAAACCTTTGCAGGACCGCAGCGAGAAAGCTAAAAGAAAAACAGCCCTAACGTATCACTTCAGCACTATATTAGAGACACCCTTACCTACTCGAAGCTCTTGTCCAAAGACTGTTTTCTCTCCCAGCGCGGAGCAGTTCCACCTCCCGTACCGAAACTGGTACTGGCACTCATTGATTCCCATTTGCGCTCCTTCCCCGATCACAATGATAGCATCAGGGCGGCTCTGGCAGATCGCTCGCTGCCGAGGGGCCAGGCCTGGGATTTTGTTGCAGATGATATTAGCTCCTAAAGCCACCACAGATGACAAAGCTCTGAAGGGGAGGAAAAAAAAAAAAAGCAGAAACACACATTATAACCAAATTGAGGCCATTAATTGCTTTTGCCGTGTGCTGCCATGTGGCAGGCAAGGTGATGGGCAAAAGGGGAAAGGTTGGAAGTTGGTTTCCTATAATTATGCAGACTTAAACCAACCTCTCTGGTCTGGCAAATGAGGTTGGAAATCTTGCAGTAATTCCTGATCTGATTTGTGCCAGAAATAACAAACAAATGGAATTCTGGCACTTTTGCTTCCAGTCCTACATGCAGCCATCAGCTGAGGAGATGTGGAAAGCAAGACATATTTAAAAGCAAAAAATAGTGATAATTGATCATCCGTGAATCTTTGGAGCTCATGTCTGCTTTGAATGTCCTATGTAGATTCAGCATTTTAGTTACTGCAGCCAGTTCATCCATCCCTCATTTAAAACCGTTGAGCACAATTTAGAGAATGACTTCACACTACCAACACTCTTGCCCGTTATTACACTCAGGGTATTGAGTGATTAATGAAAGTTCACCAGCATAACCATACTTTTAGACCTGGCAAATATCACGGAGCACATACGAGTGATCCTTAATATGTGCCATCCAGACTAGAGAAATTTGTAGTTCTCATTCTTCAAGCATATTTTCAGAATTCATTATAAAATTTGCATATAACTTGCACCTGCCATATGTTTTCACTTTAGTGCATATATTTATCATTTTTCAGCTCACTTTTCAACTTCTTTACAGGCTCATTTTTCAACATCTTTACAGGCTACATTTTAAGTGATAATATTTTGAAAAATAAGACAACATGAATATACATTCAGTGATGCCTCGGGTCATATCTACCAGGTATCAGCCAGGCCCATGACGGGATGCTTCGACTGTCTCTGGACAAATCAGTATGAGCAAAGAGAGCAGTATGGCTGCATCAGCAAAACAAGCCTTGCTCAGCATGGAGTGATGGGTCCTGAGGCAGCTACGCAATCAAAGCCTGGAAAAGCCCCTGCCACGCTGCCCAGCTGGCTGTCCTGCTCCTCCACTGCAAACCGGGGTGCCAAGAGCATCATTGCTTCTTGGCACTTGCAAGGAATTATCTCCACAAATCCTCTCCCCTCTTCAGTTTGTCCCAGCCTGGTATTGGATCGTAAAAGTAATTTCATTTTTCCATCACATGCTGTTGTTGACTACCTCTGTAATGTAAAGACGCTTGCCCAGAGCATGCGCATTGGGTTTAAGTGGAGTTTCACAGTCACAGAAGTCACCATATGTAAATAGGTTAGTAACAGGATACAGACTAACTTCTCCATTACCTTCCTCTCCATCCTGAACACTGGCTTAAGCCTTTCTTCTTAGTGTTAAAAATTTCCCACTGGAAATGCTCCTTTTGGAAAATGCTGACTAAACAAAATTGAAGAATTTTGTAAGAATTTATCAACTTCATCGCAGAGGTAACTGCAGTACATAAATGTTGTATTTCAACAAAATCAGAGTGTTTCTTTTTGCCATTTCAATAAACTACAGTAAAGCCAGAGCAAAAAGGGTGAAACTGAGAATTCTTCCCTGGCCAAATGAAATACCACTTTTATTGTGGAATGGAAATTCCATGATGATTCACTTTGCCTTTAATAGGTATTTGTGCATCTTTTCCAAAGTTAACAATCCATGAGAAATTCACCAATTGTGTTTTTTTATTTATGGCTTGGGGGTTTTTAATAGATATAGAGACAAGGTATTGCAAATGCAGAGCACGCATGCCATGTGGTACTAACTATTAAACAAAAATAAGAACAAAATGTAGTTGCAGCTCTGATCACTCACAGTGTTCAGAGTAGGAGTGCTCAGACCTGTAGCTTTAATTTATGTTCCTCTGATTACTGAGCCACAAAGCTGGAGCATCAATTGGAACCAGCGAGTCCCCAAGATTCATGCAGGTTTTGAGCTAAGGTTTTGTTTCTGGCCCATCTCTACTTAAACAACTGAATAATATTTTTAAATTATTATATCTTTAAACAGGACTTTCGAAGATATATGCTGATCTTCAGAAAAACTATGAGTTTGATGTAGAGATAATAAGATTCTCTGACCTTTACAATGGTACTTTATGTATTAATTTATGGCTTCAAAAGTTAATGAAAATCACAGGGTAAAGTATCAATACTTATTTTTTTAAAAATCAGGCACTTCTCAAAACTGAAAAGTAAAAGCGTTGTTTTCTCTCATAGCTCATGGAGCTTTTATTTCTCTGATTAAGCAACTTTGCACATCAAGTAGGATGTACATTCTGAAAATGTTGCAGTAAAATGCAAAGAAAAGTATTTTTTCTTTATAGCTGGTGTATTGTATTCAGAAACGTACACTCTTTGACGACTGAAATGCCAGGACCCTTTCCCAAATAATGTTAGGATCTAGGTCTGGTCCCTCTATGGCTTTAAAGTTATGACAAGGGAAAGATATCTTGTAGGCACTAAGCAACCAGAGGATGCCAGGGGGACAGGGAACTCTGCCATTACAGCTTAGTCCGCAGGTCTTCTCTCCAAGGGAGGCTGAAGGGAACCCAGGTCGGCCACTCGCTCTCTGCCGGGATGCACAAACAGCAGGTCAGCTGAGAAAGGGTGAATTTTTACAGCTGTTCTTCTGAGCAGAGCAACAGCCAGGGCTCCCTGGCAGCAGCACCTCCCCGGCGCAGCACATGCAGCAGTTCTCCAGGTGCCTCTCAGGGTGTGCCCCATCCTCACCCCATCTCCTCCACCTGCCTTGGCACAGTAGGTGCACAAGTGTCCTGCAAGACCTCCCCATCGGGTAACCCATTTCCCTTGCAGCAATTGCTGCTTCAGGCACTGAGCCTTCTAGGAAAACCTAATTCCGAAGGAATCTGGGGTTGGGTCCTAAGAAACAGACATACACAAGCATTCGAAATTTAAGCTGATGCTTGACACACGTGCACAAGACACACAGTTCTGAGTCCCTGGCTGCCCAACAGTCATTGACTTACCGAGGCCACGCAACAAACTTAGTGATAAAAATTATATATAAAAATTATTTGTATATGATATAAATAATTTTTAAAATAAAAAATAAAAATACTGATAAAAGCCATGAGGTAACTTTCTGACATCTTTTTTTTTTAACGTGCTGCCCCCCCGCCCAGTTTCCACTAGTATCTCAATTTGAGCAGCAAAAACTTAGACTTTTAAAACAAAGGAAAGCAAGAAAGAATTGGCTACAGTATCTACCCCATGTATAATTTTCAGTTTAGTTGCTTCCTCCATACACATTGCTACTGTCTCATAATTAGGTTAAAGAGTGTATTCTTTGGTCTCCCATTGGTTTTGGAGCAGGCCTTGGTTAAAGTATTTTAATACCGTGGGTCAGTTTATGTATCCAGAAAATAAGCATGATCATATCAGCCTCAGAAGGTATTGTGAGGCTATTGTAACTATTGTGTGTTTTTGAAGTGCTTTAAGACAGTCCTCATTAAAATAATTAAACTGCAATTATTGAGGGTGGAGGGGGTCTTTGTTTATTATTACTTCCAGGGACTTCCCCCTCTCTGGCCTGAACTTACCAGCATATTTCCTCAGACTTGTTTAGCCTACTTTTAAATTGTTACTATAATTTCAGTGCCAAAAGGAATGCTGAATCATGAAACTGAGGTTTTGGAAAACTTTATTTATATTAAAGAAATGCACCCAACAGCATTTCAAGCTTCCTCTCTGCTATTTCTTGTGGCGTCCCTCAGTTTGTGCATCCATCACACATTCAGGAGGGTTGTGCCGTGGTCCTGCCCCTTGGCAGGTTGAAGGCTAGATTTCTTTTTTTACTAGATGGAGAATGTTTTGCTTTATAACTGTCAAAAGGCAGATCCTTCCATGCCACATTTTGGCATCTTCTCCCACCTAATCTTTCTCTGCAGTGCAAACTCCCTCGAGCCTTATCACAAGGAAATCCTGAGTGCAGCGTTTTGTTAAGATTTCTGGTGCAGTTCACGGTGATTGCAATCATCCTGCACTGAGACAGCCCGCGTGCGCGCGTTTCAGAGTTTTATGTCAGGTCATCCACGTGGGTTATCCAATTAAACATCATCCACATGGGCTATCCCACTAAACAACATTAGTGGAATAATGTCACATTTCCTAAGCAATTAACAACTGTTGCTCCATTGGCAGGAATGTCTTCATCTTTCTTCATCACTTAGTCATTAATCCAAGGTAAACACCAGCACTGAAATGGAGCAGTAGTTAAAAGTAGAGGTCTATCCAAAGGAAAAAAAAAAAAAATGCTGATCTAAATCTGGGTTTGGACAGGGTCTTGCTTCCAACAAACTAAACCTAAGGAGTGGTGTTTTGGAAGGCTTGGTTTCTGCATCAGAATCCTGAAATGTCAAGTTTTTTATTCTTTGAAAAAATAACAGCAACTGCAGTCATAGCAAGCAAAAGTTCATGGCAGTGGGAGACAAGTTTCAGCTTATTTTCTGAAATAATGCTTGTGTAACTATGCAAAGATAGATTACTAGTGTTGCAAAAAGTGAAAATTCTCCCTCAAAATGTATTTGCTATTATGGTTGTGTCTCCTCTCCGGGACCTAAACTGCTATGACCTTCCTTTTCACAAAATTATGTGGAAAAATGAAAAAATCACAACCATGAAAATTGTTATATATTCCAAGCAATTCATAAGAGTGAAAGATCTGTGAAAACACTTCAGAAATTAAACACTGAGGCCTAAAATCGTGTGAGTTTCAAGAACATAAACGTTAATGCAGTATTGCTTGTCAAGAGAAATATACTCCTCATTCATCATTTGCTTTTCTGAGTCTCAATTTTATACTTACAAATGTAGGCATTTGCCCAACTTGAGCATATTAGTCATATCATTGATTTCAAATGTTACCATGTTCTTGCAAGTTGAGATGAATCTCACATATACTAAGGTCGTCACTCGAACTGTATTTTGTAGAGGGGCTTAGAGTCTTTGCACAAGTGGAAAATATATAAATACAAAATAAATCCTTATAATGGACAGTTGTACAACAACATGCGCTATATGAGGAAAATTCTAATTTCTACTGTTGTTAGAAGAATCTGAATTTTTTACAAAATTATGAAATAGAGCTGTCTGCTTGTGGATAAACAACAGTAACTAACCAGTATTCTGAGTTATCACCAAGCTCCTGTACAGGCATAGATGTGTACTGACATTTCTCCAAAGGGCTTAAAATTCGGTTCCGACAAATATATAACAAAAGAAGATGCAAAATAGAGAAATTAAACCAACAACACATTTCATACAGATGAAGCACTTAACCAAGATGATTTTAACATTTTGATTTAAAAAAAGCAAATTGCCCTAAAATTTCTTCTCTATCATTTTATTGCAGTCCAGGAGTGGCTTCAGGAGCTACACCTTCTCCTCCAGCACCCTCGCTCATTTGTATTCCTGGCTGCACAGCAGTGCAGTGCACATTTCCCCTCGAGCGGCCAAGCCAGCCCTACTGCAAGCCCTTTGAATAGGTGCCCGTAGGGTCACCGTGATCTCACCCCTAATCCTGCTACTCAATATTCACCTGAAGCTGCTGTTGGGCAGGGGGTTCATTTTCAGCAAGGAATGAAGGGATTTAGCTGCACGAATCCCATTAACAGCAGAGGAGCTGCACAGCTTAAGCCTCAGAGCACTGTACCGAAATCTTACCCCACCGCCTCTGATAAAAAAAATCTCAATAATGGATTCTTTGTTAGAAGGAACCACTGACATATTTTGTGGTGACACGGCGACACATCTGAAACACTACACCACTACTGAATGGTTTACTTAATTAAGAATTCCTAAGTAAATATTTTGAGCGTGCATCAGTTGCAGAAATTGGCAGGAGCGTCCCGGGCTCTGAATGCCATCTGCATATGTTTAGGCTTTCAATTTTGTTTTCCACCGCCAGCTTTGGGAAATCATTGTTCAGCACATGTGTTATTGAAATGGAAATCCAATAGGGCTGCACGGTACTGTCCTGCGGTGCACTCGTCTCTGCTGGAGCTCCAAGCCGACCCTTCGGACCTGGGGGCTGTGGACAGCAACGTGTTCGTTCCCACCAAATGAAAGGCAGAGATTTCTCCGATGAAGTCACACCCACCCCTCCCACCCCCCACCCCCCAAAAAAGAAAAAGAGCTCGCTATATTATATAGTGCGATTGCTGGCATGGTCAAGAATGAAAGTGGTGGGATAGGTAAGTTGAGGGATGACTCACAAAAGGGCAGGCGTGCCTCCGGCTAAATGCCTGCTCTAGAGAGGACTGGGAACAAGGACCCCATCCCTGTACACAGCAGCGATCGGGGAAATATCAGCAAAGCCTTGGATTCATGTCCTCCCCTACCTGCCAGCTGGGAGACACAGGATGGCTGCTGTGAAGGTGGCAGGAGGGAGGAGGGGAGCCATTGCCCAGCAGAGAGATGTCCCCAGGTCACAGTGCTGGCGTGGTGGTGGCCTGAGTGCTGCCCCGAGGACCCACGCTCACAGGCTACACCACAGCAGCAAGCACGGGCTCTCACTAGGAGTGTCCTCAGAGCCCACACCTTTTCGACTCCCTGGAGATGACACTTTTATGCAATCCCTGCTGATGTGGCATTCACCCCACCAGTTTTCTAGTGTTACCAAAGAAAAGGTTACACCGAGTACCAGAAGCAGCAGTGCAGATGTGAACATGATGAGACAAAATGGAGATGGTAAAAGCCCCATCACTCAACAGAGCACCTTCCACTACAAGAAGGGTTCATGTCTTCAGTTGCTGTGCAAAAACATAGGAATGCCAGTGGTCCTGAGCCTGAAATGGAGCATAGCCAGGGAGTGGTACTCACTTTGGCTTCCCAACGAAAGATAGCTGCAGCTCCAACCAAAGGCCCAGAAGCTATTCCTCCTCTAAATAGCATTGTGCCAAGGTAGGAGGGCTGGGAGTGCTTAGAGACAAAATTTGAGTCTCCTACTCACCAGCTGTCACAGGTCCCATCAGTGTTTGGTACCGGCCTTTCGCTAATTCTTACCGTTCACGCCAGAGCAAGAGAGAGCAAAGGCATCTATGGCTCAGGAGTATTTCTGGCATGATGCCTCCTGAGAATTATCCCCCAAAATTACATTCCTATCTGATTGTAAATTGACGCATAGCTTATTTAGTGTATGGCTGGTCCACTGCAATAATATTCATTAATCAGTCAGTAAGGCAACACTTGATACATAACAGGATATCTTGAGGACCCGTTACATCTCTAGTTTACCTGTATTCAATTTTTTTACACCAAGGGAAGACTCATGGAAAACAGAAATGCCTCACATGCCTCATATGTCCTATAGTATAGATCACACTGGCAAATTGGATATTTACATTTACATTGGACATTTACTCTCTCACGGCAGGCATTCTGAATTTGCATGTCAAACTGCAATATAACAAGCTTTTTCTTTCTTGTCTCCACTCACATCATTCTAACGGCATCTTGTTATATGGTGGAAAATATTCACATCTTGTATACATAAAAATCAATAAAAGTAAAATAGGATGTTAAAATATCTGAAGTGTGGGAAAGATTGATTCCAAAGCAATTTGGGTTTCAAGAAGCGTTTGGTTTGCTAAACCAGAGTAAACTGATAGGCTTTAGCAAGCTGTGGCCTGTGTTGGAAGCTGCAGGAAGGCAACCAGCTCTTCTGGCATGCACGGGGCAATTTGTGAAAGGGTGGAATATTCCTCCTTTGGTCTTGCTAGTGACACACATGCTGTAACTAAACTTATCTGTGTAAGTTCAATGTAAAATGGTGTTGCTGTAAAATTATTTGATTCCTTGAAAAACCGAGGACCTTATCAGATTTAGAAATCAAACTGAAATGCTTCTGTTTCACAGAGCTTTTTTCTTACGGCTAGATAAACACAGTTAACGGGACCTACCATTTCAGTTCTCAAGCATCCGCAGTCCTGTGTTACGCCCTGGAAACTACCAAGCAGCTTCCACCATCAGTAACACAAATGTCCATTCCTGAAAGCCAAGACACCTGCTGAGCACTTGCAGTTGGTACTGATGTCTACTGCTGTTATTTGCCTTCCACCCCGCTTCTGTTTTCCTTTAGCACTAGAAAGAGTCATGCTGATATCTAACAGAAAGTTACAGAGTTGTTTGCTGAATAGGGATCTTCCACAGTGGAAAGCAAAATTACCTTGCAGAATAACTTTGGTGGGATATTGCAGTTCCCCTGTGAGGGAATACAACTTCGAAATACCAAAATGGCTGGACGAGATAAGCCGTACATTTTCTATGTCTACACAAAAATTGTTCAATATTATGGAGAAATAAAAACTTCACCATTTGAGATGTAAAATTCATACTTTTCTTATGGTTTTCATATAGCAAATAAGAATGAATAAACTCTCTCCATTGCACATGACATGTGCAGAGACATGGGCATTTTCCAAACTTTATCAGCTCCAAGCCTTAATTAAACATAACTGGAGTGCATATTTTGGCTTTGTCCCAAGTTTAGCTCTCTCCTATGAAAAGGCTAAAAAGGGAAGAGAAAGATGAAGTCCTTCAGGCAAAGTCCAAGACTTGGCAAGACCATACCCTGCTTAATTTGTGAGATGTGATGAAAGTGTGTCACAGTCACGGTGTCGCTCTGAAATCATGGTGGAACAGTTCTCATACACAGAAGCATATAAGCCTTGGTTAGCTCGCTCTAGAATGTGATTCAGTTAATAGCAGGTACGTATTGTGGGTTTAAAATCTTAAAGATGGACTGTTGGTGGAATCCATCTTAAAATACATGCTTTGTTATAGTTTCCATTTAACATTTAAGTATATGATATATCTTAATTTTTTGGCTTTGCATGCACAGAGTTTCCATGGATATGATACAAAAAAATTGAAGGAGGAAAGCATGTAGTAGTGGGTCTACAGGAAAGGAGTGTATCTGCTTTCCAAAAGGAAATCATCTGGCTTTACTGCTATGGTGGTCCAGGTAGGAACTCATTTTAGTTAGCCAAGATCTGAGCAGTCAATGAGAATATATTCTGAAAAGCTACTAATGAGCCATTATGATGGAAAATATAGATTTTTGTGTTCATCTTAAAGCTACACTGGAGCGGCTGTTAATCATGAGGATGAAAGCATGTATGTGGCTTTAAGCTACACCTAAAAAGCCATACAAAGTAGACTCCAAGGTCCTTTTAAGTGAGGAAGGTGAAGAGGCCATATTGACCCCACACACAATGTGCAATTTGGACTAAATGACCACTGGAGGTTGCTATTAGTGCACAGATATATGACCACAAATCAAGCTGTCTGACTGGTCTTGAATTAGCAGCAGAAGAGAAAAAGTTAAATTCACTTTGTCAGTGACACTGAATTTCTTGTACACTGAATACATCGATATACTCTGAGTCATGATTTATTTTTTCTTTCCTTTCCTCACCATTATATTCATGGTGGTAAATCTTTGCTAAGGCCACGAGATATCTGGATATGGAAATAAATAACATCCACAAACAAAATTTAAAGCAAAAAATGTATAGGCTTGATGTTGGCAGATTTACTTACTGGCCTGTTTCTACAGCTGGAATGGGTACATTGCTCAAAACAGTGGCAGCGTTTGCTATTCCCATCTGCTCTAATTGTCCTACTTAAGGCAAGACCGTTGTCTGCCAACACAGGGGATGAAGAACATAAGGTCTTCTCTTGATTTTTCTCTACAATTAGTGAAGCTTTGGAATGACACACCATCAGGGGAAGGGCAGCCTCCCCTGCGTAGGTGTGCAGGAGGTAAGGAAGCAAGTGTGAGGATTGGGCGCATCTTTGGCAGCACCCAAATGTATCAGGCAGATCACTGGCTCCTTGACATATTCCCAATTTGGTCGCAGAGTCTTGAGCGGCAGACTTTTTCCTCCTCAATGGCCCACTTTCACCTTTCCCTCAAAGTACACTAGCTGGTATACACTCATTTATAGTGAAAACACTTGCATTGTTTCCAAGATGTGGGAAAAAAAGGGGAAAGAAACACAAAGTCCCAGAAGCAGAAAGCATTGACCTCTCCAGGTTTGGCACGAAGGCAGCTATTCTTTGCCCTTTTTCAGAGCAACCAGTTACATCACAGTTTCTCCCCCGTCTTTGGTGATCTGCTTTTGGAATCAAGATATTTTGTCTCTTCTAATATTTTTCTAATGATTTAGAGACGCTGCACCCATTCCATGGTTAGTACTGTTGTGTTACTACCAGTAAGCAAAATGCCATGTCACATTACTCAGTGGCAGGTTGGCACAACCAGAGAGAGAATCCACAGAAAATTACATAGGCACAAGCCAATGGAAGCGGCAGAGCGGCATCGTTCAATTTTAGGTGACATGGCAGATGCAGCCTCCCTCCTGTCCTTGGTGTTGGAGATGCAGAACAGTTTCGCAGCCAACCCATGTCTCAGACCGGGGTCCTTCTGCACCATCTCCCAGCCATGAGCTCAGCCTCACGCAGACATACCCAGACTGGCTTTAGGTGACCTCTCAGAAGTTGCAGCGTAACCACCACAGACCTGAGATCGGCACGGGCTGATTGCCTGGGTACTTGTCCTGCTCCCAGGACAGGTTTGGCAACCAGGATGTTGGGCTAAGGCTAGACAGGTAGATTTAAATGAGCTCACTAGGCTGGCTGTGACATGAGCATGCTACCCAAAAAAAGGCGCCCTGAAAGTCCGCTTCAGCCTGCACAGCTCAGATAAGATCTCGCAAAGCCTTGCTTTAAAGAAGGAAAATGGCGTTAGGACCAGCATATTAAATACAAGCGATCTATCACAAATTTCAATATGCTAGATGCTTAGTTCACACCTTTCGTGCTTTCCTGGTCATGTGGTCCTATTTGCTTCAGCCAGAAATTCGCTATTAAGCTGCAAGTCAGCCTGAGTAAATGTATCAGAAAGCATCCCTGCATAAAGACTTCGTATTAAACACCAAATCCCAAAATGAATTGAAGAGGTAGAAGCTTTGCACTAAGGCGGATACTTAGTAGAAATACAGAGTGCAGAAACACTGCATTCCTTGCGCCCAGCGAAACTCCCACTGGCTCTTGATAATCATGCAAAGAGAAATTCTGATCCATTGGGTAGATAATTTATGCTTAACTTCCTTACATGAATTACCCCATTCAAGTTGTGAGACGGTTTGTGTACGTGAGGTTGTTCACGTCAGTAAGAGAACGAAAGAGGGTTTGGTTGTGAGTACACTACGAGACTCATCAGATCTTCAGATCTGTTCCCAGAAGTTGGACATTACTATAAAATGTGTGAGAAAGCCTTGAGGGTTAAAAAAGGGGGGAACCCCCGAGAAAGTGTAGAATATAAAAGAATATATTTCCTGTGCAGATTTCCAAACATTCAAAACGTTATTGTATTCAGCATGTGGGCTTTCTGTGAACAGAAACACTGTGTTTTATAATCTGAACTGTCAACACTGGTGCAAAACAATGTAACACCCAACAGGGCTATCCATGAATTTCTAAGGTTTCTTTCAGCTGCTTATTTCAAAATTTTAATTTTGAGTGATGTAAGAGCCATGGTAAACCACATAGTAACTTTTCTAGTTCCCTGGCTTGTTGAGCTTATTCCAGGTGTTCAGAAGGATTAGCAAAAGCCATTTTGAGCTGTTTTTCCAGAGGGAGTTTCTAAATTTGGTAGGCAGCCATAAAAATCGTGCATCTGTGTTATTATCCCAGTGGCCCATGTTGGGTGTGTCCCTGGCTTTTTGCAAATCGCTATAAGCTTGCGAAAGCAGTTGGATGAAATACTTCTCATTCTAAAAATCTTCTCTCAAAAGATCACACACAGACTGACAAGCATACATATACAAGCATTTACCTGCATTTTTGTTATGGTCTACATTGACCCCAATTAAGCTTCTTCCTGCCTACAAATTGAAGATGTTGTTGGCTATGGGCATCTTGCATACCTTCTTCCTCCAGTTCTTTTTCTAAATCTAATAATTCAAAGAAGTCCCTTTATGGCCATGTAATCCAAAGAGTGAACCTATTTAAAGAGGTAAGTGATAATAAACGTTTGGGATTCACAGCTGAGCCAGCAGAGGTGGTACTAAAACAGCTACATAAAAATGAAGCATATGAAGTCTATAGGGTATACAGGCAGATGGTGCGGCACACACAGTGTCAGTCAGCGCGCACCCAGAGCAGGTTAAACACGGCTTAACGGCTACATCTGAGTCACACTCCAGTCTTCATCTTCTGCCAGCCTCACACTCTTAGATAAACCTTCCTTCACTGCTAACAAATACTTCATCTTTTCCCAATTCTGTCACTCTTCTGGCACTGATTTTTTTTAACCTTTTACCCTTAAGTGCAATACAAAGTGATAGAGAAGTGTAACCTTTCTGTCTGAATTACATTTAACCATTCTAGAGAAGAAAAACTTAAACAGTAACATCATAGACTATAATTATGTCTTGAAACTATTAAGTTTTCCTAAAATCCTACAAATTAAATATCATTAAGCCCTATGGCACTTACTCAACACTCAGAAGGTGAGGTTAGTTAAAAAGGGTTGTGATTATAGTCATGGACATGCTCTAAGATGTGAAATCTGCAACCTGCATTCTTAGTTTCTCCCAGTGGGTATTTAGATGACGTGACACGCCTTTGTATATGGTGTTAAGCCAACCCTGGCAAAACAAAGCTCACACATCTTTAAGCGTACCAGCAGAACGCGTGCATCAAAGGATCTATAAGCACATGCCAAAGCACTCTGTTGGACTGGCATATGTATGCACAGCAGTGTGCAGAGCTGGCCAGTGTATGCTTACATTGAAAGGCTCCCGTTAGGATATTACAAGACCACAAACGCTGGAGACTGAATGAGCTGCATTCCCTGGAGAGAGTCTTGTGAGAAAGCAATGTGGTAATCGCTTCTGTCTGAATGGTGATGGGAAGGCACAGTATTAACAGCAGAAGGGACTAAACAGGACAGAAAGTGACCTTAAGGAGACAGTAGACCATCCACCTTCCCTGAGGCAGGATCAGATACAGACTTCTCACCCCGGACAAATACTCAGTACTATTTATAAAAACAGTCTAACTTAATTTTCCCTAAATTTCAACAATTAAAACTCCGGGCTTCTTCTCTGATGCCCCACAGAAACAGGAATATTTTGCTCCTAGATGTCTTGCACCATCTTTTACATTTTTTATAAATCTCCTGCAGAAGCAAGACAGTCCTTATTCAACTTCTCCTCTCAGGCATGAGATCTCCGACCATTTCTATCACCCTCTTCAATGTTCCTTCCCACTGGTCCATGCTTTTCTGCGCAAGAAGCTGTTAAACTGAATATGACTGGCACTGAAGGAAACACACTCCCCTCTCCTCCTCACAGGGATACAATGATAAGATAACCGGTTTTGCTACCCCATACATTTAGTGCCATTCTGGGTGCTGCCTGCTACCCACCAATCCTGGGCTTAGCTGTAATTCGGTTGATACCCCAATGCAGCTGTGATCAGTGGGTATCTTCTATATCATGCTCTTACTCTTCCTTGCTCACCAACATTACATCCCAACCCAAACCCCAAAGTGTCCCTCCTTCCTTCATATCGCAGTCTGACAAGGCACATAGTAGAAAAGGCAGGAGTGCTGCTCCTCTCAGGTTTGGTCCAGCAGAGCACTACCCTATACAAGGGCTTTGGGCATCCTGGTCTAGTGGAGGGTGTCCCTGCCCATGGCAGGGGGGTTGGAACTAGATGATCTTTGAGGTCCCTTCCAACCCAAACCATTCTGTGATTCTATCATTCTATGACAAACCAATACTGGCTCAACACTGAGGTCTTGCTTTGTATCTTTTGTAGCAGTATAGGAGGAAAATGAAACAAAACACTGCCAAATCTGAAAACAGGTACACGTGGAAGGAGGAGAGAAACAGAGTTGAGATCTGCAGTGACTGTTTAGGCCTCATTTTACAGTGAGTTTCCATTGCTTCTGACTTCTTCAGTTCCTCCATGCACCTAGTGTTAAGGCTATCTTGCAGCTGTGTCAAATGGGCCCTGCAAAAATATTTTGACTCCTTGAACTGGTATCTCACCCCCTCATTAGTGGAACAGTAGCAGTTGTGCAATTAGCGTCCAGTTATCAGTACTCCTTTGATTTGCAAATAAGGGGAGTTGTAGCATCTGACTTTGAAAACATGGGGCAGATGGAGGGGAAGTATGGTAAAAAAGTGTAGAAACACAATTTGCATAGATTATGCTTGATATTTACATCAAAAGATTTTAATGTCTGAGACAGGGTAAACTCTGCAAGTAAAGGTGTCCTCACTAAATACTTTAAATATAAAAAGGTCATGTTTTAAAAACACCTATTTTAAGAGTCTTCGAAATATTGCATATGCTGGTTCCCACCAATACACAATCTGAATAAATCTAAACAGAGTTTTGGTGCAATATTGAGAAGAATTATAGCAGAGGAAACTAGCTTCCCAGTAAGTGATATTCAAAGTAGGCTTGACACATTTTGGTTTCATTGCACTTCTGAGAATCGGAACAACTGTGCAGGAGAATTTCTCTAATCAGAGATCTGTGAACTGGTTAGGAGAAATGAAGCGGTATCACTTCCAACCTTACTGCGTCATTCTCTCATGTCTCAAAACAAAGTTAGAGAAGTTTTTGTTGTAAGGAATGACATGTGTTGGTGAAAAAGTGTCTTTCAGGTGCAGGCTGAAATGCAGTCTCTCTTTAATTTCTAGGTCAGTTTGTGTGCTCAAGGGGCCCTAAGAGTTAAGATTAAGAGTCCAACTCATTAGATGCTTCTGAATTTGCTATAATTCATGGATTATCTATAGAATGTGGCATAAAACTTTCTATCCAATATCAGTTTAAATAAACAGATCTAGAATTAAGCCAGCATTTACATTTCTATTCAACTTCCGAGCATTTCATCCTAGTAAAAATCAAAGTTTCTTATTTTATTGGATTACCATTGCATTATTCCATCAAAGTGAATCCTTAAACTCTGGTTTCTCTAGCTTATACACAAAGGATTTGTACCATATCCTTGAGCTTTCCTAGCTTAGCCTATAGGATACAGGATGAAAGTTTACTGTCATGGCAAAACAAACATGTAACATGGGAAAGACATCACTGCAATACAAAATTACGTGGAAGCTGAAAGCCCAAAGTAACTCTGAGAGAGCTAGGTTTTGGTTTCTTTAGATCTTTAATCCCCAGAATGGCTAGATTTTTTTGTCCAAATTGTTCACCCAGGTCTAATGACCATTGAACAGTCTAGCAGGCATTACACATGAGATAGGATTAGGAGGTCATGGGTTCAGTACGTAAGTAGGACCACTCACCCCTGTCACAAACCTACTCAGTTGACAGACAATTCTTTGTGATGAGTTGGCCACCCATTTGGAGGGTCAACAGAAATCTCGCTGATTTTGAAAATTTGACCATGAGACACAAACTGCCTTTCTGTGTGGGGAAGCCCACCCCACAGATGCCCAGAAAAAAAAAATTAAAAAATCACAGTTCATGCTGTTCAAAATCCATCCTCCCAAAGCTCTTCCTGTGGTGGCTAGTGTTTTCTAAGCTGAGTGCTTTTATTCTGACTTCTGGTGTTTTCTAAAAAATGCTTACAGAAAGCTGTAATAATCTTTATTTTAAAGAAAAAACTAGTTGCAGTGGGTGAACACCATACATATTTGTTCAGCAACTTTAATAAAGCAAATGTTTTGAATCCTTTCACAAAAAAAGTATTATAAAATAATACCTTAATGCCATGTCTTAAAGTATACTTTAGACCTCTCTTAAGCATCTTGGGTTTTATGCTTCAAAACTTCCTGTCACCCAGAAAGAAAAAAAAAAAAATCCACAGCATTCTTTCTGTCTTACAGAAGTACAAGAGTAAGAAAATCGCCCCTTTGGGTTCTTTTGTTTAGTGTTTGGAAAACTATAGCTTCATGAAGGATCTGATAACTAACCCATATGGCGCATGATCCTCATAATACAATCCAAACATCACAAACCAACTCCCAAAAGCTAACAAGAATCAGCGTCTTTGTTGTAGAACAAAACAATGCAATCTCATGCTAACCCAAAATCCAGTTCCTCTGGAGTTACCAAATGCCTAATTCAAAGCGAAAATAGATGGTGATAGATGATGACGCATGTCCTACAGTTTGATGTTGCCTCCCAGAGATGAAACAGAGGGCCTGATCTCTTGTGGTGTTAAAAATCCTCTGGCATTTTTTGGAGTCAGAAAACTGATGGAAAATCAGATAATTGCCTGTATAAAATTCCTGTAAGTATTAACTATATATTGTATGCTCCTCTTTCTGTTTAAACAGTTTTTCTACATTTGGTCTAAACAACGACCATCCCAGCTCTTTTCTGGTAAAGCTGGGGGCAAGAAACCTGCTTGGCTAAATGTGATACCCTTTCCTGCTGAATGGCTGATATTTTCCAGTTCTGAACTGAATGATTCTACCTAGGAATTTAGACATGGCTTGGTATTTAACTCTATGGCCCTGTGAATGTAGAATTGAGCATGTGTCAGAGGCCTGCAACTGTTTTGAGACTCCTTCAGAGGGGACAGAAATATCATATATTCATAACTTAGTTACATACAATGCATACAAAGTGTAGGTGGATGTGTCTCTAACTCAGAAAGAAAGGCTGTATGATTTTGTGTGTTTGTTAGGTTGCTCTCTGACTGGAGAAGTGAAGTGATGCCAGGATGGAGTTTGGCCATAACCTACCACCGAGGAATTGTGGGTGGCAAAAGAGCTGGCTTATGGTATGGCCAGACTTATGAAATAGGCTTACTATTTTTGAACTTAAATTGTGTATTTTGGGGATCTCAGGGCTTTCTAGAAAGGCAATGAATGAATCCACACTGCACAGAAGGGTCTGATCATCCTTCTTTTTGCTAGTAGAGGAAAATAGACCCTTTTTGAACGATAAATGTCATGATCAGTCCCCTAGCCAGTTTGGTTATTCAGCTCAACACCAGTCTTTCAGTGAAAGACATAAACATTGACAGTCAGTTTCTTGCTAAAGAGATTAAGGGATTATTCTCAGTTCTGCTAAATGTTCAGCACAGTGTATCCTCCATCTCTACACACTATCTCTGCATAAAACTCTAACACAGAGAAAAGTTCATCACGAATAAGAAATGTTTCCCATGATTACAAAAAAATAATTAGTCACTCAGAAAGAAAACATAAACCCAAAAGAGACACAAAATGGTTTGTGGTATAAGACCCTAACACATTGCAGCCCACTAAAGTCACTTTTACTGACTGAAGTCTACAGCAAGACCGGGCTGAAATGCTAATAACTTCCAGCAATGAGACGGGAAAGACCAGAGAAAACTCGAAATCTTGGGAAAAAGAGATCTCATAGACCAAAGCTGTTGATTCTTTGCAATGTCCTTATGTCTTCATGGATTTAAAATTCTGCACCAAATGCTGCAATTTCCACCAATATCACCTGCACTTCACTTAATTCTCTGAACTCACACAGAAGTAACCTAATATTTTCAAACTGTTGTTACTTCAAACTGGAGGGGATGGAATTAAATATGCCTTACTCTGAAGCAGGTAAACTGTTGGGTGGCTTTTATTTTTGTCCTATTGACAGACTGTCTTCCTAGTGGCTGAGCTCCTTGGTTTGATTGCAAGCTGTTGACTTGCAAACTTACAGCTGTCCTGGCCTGTGTTCAGTCATAAGTAGAGTTGTGTAGAAAGCAGCCAAATTGTAACCTGACGCTGGTATAGATGACTAAAAAGAAAACATAAAGAAGTAGGTCCCTGTGAAGATATTGTGAGTTACTGCAGCCAGGAATTGAAGCCGGGCTTCTGCGATTTCTGTACAACAACTTTATTAAGGAATTATGTGTTGCTGCAGCAACTCTACACTTATCCTTGCTACAAGATGTTAGTTTTCATTATTTTTTCTTAATTGGCATCAGCTGTCAGTGGGCTCCAACATGTTCTGAACCTTCCTCTGAGCATGGTGAGACACTGTACAAGCAAACCAAATAATTTTCAAACCTGCTCTGTGTGAAATGAAGAAAAGCCACGGGTCTTAAAAAATGAGGAATTTGAAACTCCTAGCAATAGCAATAGGTGAGAAGTGGTACTGTTAGCAATGTGAATACTGAGGCACAGAACTATACAAAAAACCTGTTTGTTTTAAATTTGAATGTGGCAATTAATCTAAAACATCTTCTGCTTCACAAAGCTTTTAATGAACTTTAATGGAAAAGCTGAAGAAGAGTATCTTAAATGGCTTCCTACCATCTTAACTTAGTGAAATTTTTCACATGCAGTATCTTTGCCAAGCAAACTCTTACTCAACTCCTCAGTGCTTATTGAAACTTGCAGAATTACCCGTTCCCTTTTGGGGCTGAGAGATTCCAACCATTACAGCACAATGTAAAAGCAAGAGATCAAAACCCCACACAGGAGTTTGTAGAAAATTGTTAGCTTTAGTTTCCAATAGATGTACACCTTTAGATAGGATCAAAACCAAGCAGTTGCTGGACACTAGATTAAGTTTTGCTGGTTTTAGTTGTCTGCCTCAATATCCTCCACATTTTAGAGGCTTACAGCTTCTAAATGGCATGGGAAGCCTCCCTGGCATATACTTAATGCAGTATTTTACCTTCCTATTGTCTTTCTGAATGAGAGACCTTGGCACTATAATGTCAAATCAGGAAGATGATAGGCCAAATCATCTCATATGTTTAGGATTTAAAATAAAAATCTGACAGATTGTCCTCAGGAGTCACAGACTTACAGAAAATCAGGCAACCTGAGGCAGGTCTCCAGCTGCTCTGTTCACATCTAGGGTATCAGCTCACTTCCCATGTTCACAACCTGAGTCAGGTTGTGTGAGGGATGCACCAGATAGGTGCATCAAGAGTTTCCTGGTCCTGAAGAGTAGCCTACACTTGCTTTCATTGCTTACCTTTTCTTCCAGGAGGTCCACAGAGGAAAGGTGGAGAGCCACTTCTCCTGTGGTTCAGATACTGAATCAAAATAACCAGATCTGGTCCTAGTCTTGGCTCCGATTTGCTGTGTATCTTTGGCAAGTCACTTCACTGTCTTGTGCTTCTTTCCTGCCTCTTGCATTCATCTGTTTTACCTTCCTAAACAGTATGTGGGCCAGGACGGTGACTTGCCCATTCTTGTAATCTCTTCCACAGTACAGACTCAGTGCTAGGCATTAATTTAGTTGAAAAATTAATTAGAAGGCACATACCAACTGACTCCCACATAGGTACCACCAGTAACAAACAAGCTGACAGCAAAGAAGGGAGGCACTAAAAAATTAAAGAGTACCATTATTTTTAGTGCTTCCCTCTGCCATCCAAACTATCCTTTTCAAACTCTTTTAAATTATTCTCGTCGTTTTTGCTGCAGTTGCTGTTATTCATTTGCATGGAAGAAAGAAGTTGGGTTGGGATTTTGTTTTGTCTTTCTAGCTGCCCATAGGTTTTTTCCCTAGCTGACCTGGTGTTGTTTCCAAAGTAGTAATTCTAAAACGAACCATCCTCTTCACTTTTGCCAAACATATGTCAGTGTTTGCCAGCTCCAGAGAAGGTACATGAGTGTAGGTATAACAAATCTTAAATATCTCCTTCAGGTGGCTCAGCAGTACCATTTTCAAATTCACCTGTGTTAAACAGACTGACATTAGCTAACATGTTAGTTACATGCCTAATATGTTAATGTTAATTTGTGTCTCGATTATCTCCTATTAAAGACAAGGAGGATATCCTGAATATATTATACCTCAAATTCTTATCATAGATGCAGCCCAAGTATAAACACAGCAGAAGTTTTGTGAATTTATAAATGCTGACTATGTTGGCTCCCCACTTGGCAATAACACACCTCTTCTCTGCTTCACTGTCCTTTCCTTCCTTGGTTGCTGCACATCCCCCTTGGTCTGGAGGAGCTGAGTTCTTATCAACAAACTGAAGCTACCACGCTGTGCCTTGGTTAGTGCAACCATGGGACACCCATACCTCCGTTGCCTCTCACTCCTCCACCTTGGAGGAACCAAGTGGCTGCATGCTGCTGTCTAAAACTTTGTAACCTCACCCGAATCCTCTTTTGACCCCCAAAGAGGTCATCAATCACTCATCTGAGAAACCCAGAACTAAAACACGTGCCAGAAAGGATCCAGACTTTACATGAGCGCTTCCCAAGGTGAACTGCCCCTTTAGCACCTTGTTCTAGTGACTCCTACTGTAACATTTGCTGTCATAAAAATCTGAATGATTCTGTTTTCAGCTTCCAGTCATTGATTCAGACACTAACGCTTGTCACAGAAGAGCAAACAACAGCCAAAAAGAAAACTGAAACCTATGCAGTATGAAATTTAGTTCTGCCCTGTGATGCCGACAGTAGCATCCTAAGATATAGTTGCTTTCTCTTTCTTCACTAACCAATCTCACTGCTTTTCCTCAGACTGTTAAATGGTGAGATACTAAATTTAACCTATTGCTTCCCATGGCTTAGGTTCTTCCCAGCTGCCCACTCTCTTCGGGTGTCCAAAAGCTGTAGGGTACTACAGTACTCACTCCACAAGTTTAGCCACAACCTAGGTGCTTCTCAGAGGGAGAACTCTCACCTTTCCAGGCCTTCCTCTTGGCCTTGGAGCTAACGCTGGAAATAGGGGTGTTAATTACTGCTAGTTACAGAAGTGGCTTAGTGGGACCCATGGAGGAGCTGCTGACAAGCCACAACATCCATTTTCTCCTCAACCACCCAGCAGCTGTGGTGTGGTGATGTCTTCCAACTAATGCTGCTCTAGACAGAATTTGGGCTGATCACTATGAAGCTGGGAGATCTCTGTTCCATGAGCTTTGGTCAACCTCAGGCCACCACTTTTCTGTTCAGATATATTCCACAATATCCTGCTCCTCTTACCACCCTTCTCCATTTACCCTGGCCTAATGCAGTGTCGTGGTTTTACCCCAGCCGGCAGCTGAGCACCACGCAGCCGCTCGTTCACTCCCCGCCATCAGGATGGGGAAGAGAATTGGAAAAGTAAAAGTGAGAAAACTCGTGGGTTGAGATAAAGACAGTTTAATAGGTAAAGCAAAAAAACCGCACGCACAAGCAAAGCAAAGCAAGGAATTCATTCCCCACTTCCCATGGGCAGGCAGGTGTTCAGCCATCTCCAGGAAAGCAGGGCTCTGTCACGTGTAACGGTTACTTGGGAAGACAAACGCCATTGCTCTGAACGCTGCCGCCCCCCCCCCCCCCTTCCCCCAAGCTCCTTATAAACTGAGCATGACGTCATATAGTATGGAATATCCCTTTGGTCAGTTTGGATCACCTGTCCTGCCTGCGTCTCCTCCCAACTTCTTGTGCACCCCCAGCCATCCCGCTGGCAGGGCAGTGCAAGAAGCAGAAAAGGCCTTGGCCCCGTGTAAACTCTGCTCAACAATAGATCCATAGAACAAAAACATCTCTATATTATCAATGCTGTCTCCAGCACAAATCCAAAACATATCCCCACACTAGCTACTATGAAGAAAACCAATCCTCTCAGCTGAAACCAGGACATGCAGTCAAGCTGGTTTGCAAGTTGCATCTTTTACAAGGTTTTTCCTTTAAAAAAAAAAACAAAGCAAAACCAGAAATTTTTGAATTTTTTTCTTTCCAATAATAGTTAACTCCACCTTTGTTACATATACCTGCACACACACGCATACATACACACGTACCTATGCTCACACACCCCCAGCCATTCACCTTGCTTTCCTTCTCTTGCAAAGTGTAATCAGCCATAGAAATTACAGTGTGTTCTAATGTCTTTCTCTAAAAATACACCTTGTTTTAATAAAACCCACAGTTTAAGAGTTAGGATGGATTTAACCAAGGTCTTATAAGCAGGGTACAGTCTTCAGCAAACTGCTGTGTGAAATTATCACTTAGCGATTTTCCATCAGCTATGTGGCAAAGTTTTAATTTGCCCTGTGAATGCTTCTGTTTCTTTGGCAAGACACAAAGTAGTTCTTTTTTTTTTTTTTTCCCCTGCAAAGGCATCCAAATATGGCTCTTCGTTTACCGAGTTGTTGACACAAAGGAGTCCAGTGTAATAGGCCAAGTTGATGTATCTCTTCATTGTGAGTAAGGCTAGCAGGATTAACCTTCCAAAATGAAAGGGGTACAATAAGCCAAATACCAAAGTCATTAGAGTAATATGAGGGATGAATTTGGGCAATGCCTCTAAAATCCCAAACTGTTAAATTCCAGGATTTAACAGGCTTCAATTAAGTTGTTAATTTAAAAGTGAGTGAGCCAATATAGTATATGTCATAGAGGAAGCCTATGTCATAGAGGAAAGAACTGTTCCCTAAAATGAAAAGGAAAAAAAAAAAAAATACAATTTACATCAGGGTTTCATGTCCTAGTTCATTCTATCAGTCTTTCCGTTTAAACCACTGTAAGCATACATAATATTAACTGATATACACCAGCTCTACACTGACATTGTAAGGTCATGAGATCAAGAACTTGTAAGTTAGGAAATGCCGGAACGAGGACCGACAGTGAAACTTTAATTCATCTGTCTTCTGCATATGCACAGTGATATACAGCCTGCAGTTCAATGGCAACACAAACTTTTTTTCCACAGGACCCTCTCCTCCACTTGATGCACAGGGTGGATGTACTCCCTTGATGAGGAATTACTCTGTCTTGCTTTCTCCTTGTTCATTGTGCACACTGTAGGCTTTACTAGCACTTCAAACTCCATTTTATTGATGAATTCTGAGCTTGACCTTGGCTTTGTGTAGTGCTGATCAATACAATGTGTGAGACAATCACAGAAAAATTGTTTCATAGTACCCCTTTGAGGATAGGAGACATGATTCCTTCCACCTTAGAAATTCAGCAAGATTTATCTATGAAGTATTTGCCAATCCACAGAGATCAGTTTGACAAGTCTTAGGACACCAGCCTTCAAAATACTTTATTTTGTCTGAAACACTGATCCTTCTGACTTCTGCTGCAGCTGGGATTGCTCCTCACTTCAGCAAGTCATATCCTAGGAACCTGAATCAAGCAACCAAATACAGGGAACAGCTACTACTAACTTTAAAAAAAAATAAAAAAATTAAACAACTCAGTTAGCAACACACAGGCAGTCAGGCCAGGGGAAGGAACAGGACACGGTTCCTGACAGCAGCACTCAAATGCTTGACCCACAGGACCCTCCCACTCCCTCTGGGACACGCTGTGCTCAATCACAGCCCCGAGAGGAAAGCCTACCCACCCAAAGTCACTCTAAATAAGTGCCCCAGAGCCTGTGCTCCTGAGGCAGGGATCCTGTAGAAAAATGTGACCGTGAATTAAAGACCACATACTAATGCACGTAGGCGGGAGCCACACTCAGGATCCATCAACAGTTCTTGGAGCTTTCAAATGTCAAATCTGGACACAACTCTGATACCAATTGCAAATTCCTGTTCAAAAGCACTCTAGAGATTATGAGAGAAACAGTCATGAAGGTCAGGGCAGTACCGTTTTCTGTAGCCTCTTTCCAAGAATCTTCTGGACAGTCTTGTTTGAAATTACTGAGGCAGTCACAGAACAGGAAAAGTCTCAACACTAAATTAAATGCATAACAATCCCTCCCATAATTTCAGATAAAAATTCTCCTTCCCTACCTTGGCTTGTATGTATAGTCCTAACTTGTATCAGCTGTGGCCCAGTTTCTCACCCTTATATCCATTCTGAATAGCGCTCTACTTAACCTGTAGATGGAACCACCTGAGAAGGTTTAGAGTCCGGCATTGACAATTATATTTGAAATTCACTGCAATCTGTCCTCCAGAAAAGGGAAAAAAAAATCACTTCTGCATGTTGGGAATGCCCAAAGTTTAGGCTTTATTTCGTAACATTCTAAAAGAGTCAAAGAAAACTCTTTTTCTATGCGCTGTACTGCTGCCTTACCTTCAAAGATACGTTGCTATTATTTTTTTCCACAATTTTTTTTGTTATTAAAATCAAAAAGCTATGTAAGAAGATTGTTATAATGCTTAATATTTCCTTCATCCTTCAGTGTATTTTCTGAAGAAAGAAGAAAAATGAACCATTGACAGGCTATTGCACCTCACAGGGCAGGTCCTTGTGAAAGGTAACGCTGTGAAGTAAAAGTAGTAAATGGTGATCTCTCAATTGACAGAGCTCCCCAAAAGCAACTTTCAGAGTTAAAAGTATTTCTGCTTAGATCATAAGCCACTCATTTTGGTGCCATCTGAAAACCAAAGCAAGCAAGACACATAAAACCAAAATGAAGCAGCACTTCAGAAAAAAAAATCTTGCATCTTGCAATGCTTTTTGTGCAAAACTTATGGAGTTAAGGAAGGAAAAGCCACTAGAATAAGAAGGAGTTTTCTTGTATTGTTCATGCATTCTAGCATCCTTTTTAATAAGAGATTACTGGGAAAAACAACAGAGCATCTTTCTGGAAAAGCTAATAATCTGATCTTATTGTCCATGCCACGTAATTGCTGTTAAACCATATTCCATTATGTCATACTCCGCAATACTCCTTCCCTTGCGTTCACAGCCCTGTTATCTCTTTTTCCTCCACTCACATCGTCTTCTCTGGTCCTTCTAACCACAGGAAACAGTTTTCATTTACTACTTTCTGTGGTTGCTAAAACCTCTTTGGAATTTATGATAAATATTAGTATCTATAGGATTCAATTGACTCACACAGCAGCCCTCTACTCTTTCGTGGTATTTGCCTTCCACCCACACTCTCCACCTTCCCAGATTTGAGCTTGCTTCTCTTTTTCTCTCTCTCTGTCCCTCCCTGTGACTCACTTTTGCTGCCTGGAAGTCCCAAGCACACTTCAGCAGCTCTAGAGATTGTGTCACCTCTTCTCGAACTGCTGCTGAACCCCTTACCTGAATTAGAAAACAGGTTTGCTCTGCCTCCTCCTCAACTGTACACTGACCGTGGCACTAATAACTTACAACAAAGGCTGAGAAGTTGTTCTTCTTCAGGAACAGCAGTGTGTTGGTGCAAGTGGGTCTTCACTATCCCACCTTCAAAGAAATGTTGCTATCTATCAGTGCCATCGCCCTACTCAATCCAACAGCCTAAAGAAGGATTCCACTGCTGCAGCACCTCAGGACTATTTTAATTTATGCGGGGCTTTTACAGCTCCCATTCATCAATCCAAAAATCCATGCAGCACAAAGACTGCCAGTGCTACTTTTTCTTTTTACACTACTTGTGACCCACCCATATCATGGCATCACGGGCACAAAGCAGCGTTTGGTCCTCTGCCTCTTTAGCATCCATCCCATTTGCTCTCTTCTAACTCTTGCATCTCAGCATTCAGGCAGCCAGGCTAGGTCTAATTCATTTTAATAGGAATTAAACAAAGACATTTGGTAGTCTTCTTCACCAGGCCCCATTTTCTGTGCCGTGCACAGTGCTGCCAGAGGTGCCTGAGTTAGGCAACCAGGCATTCCAGGTTCCCTCTACCATCAAGGAAAGAACCAGGCACCTCCCAGGATGATTCAGAACAGAGGTGGATTGAATTACCCCATGGACCTGCCTTGTTTCTCCATTAACTATAGGAGGCACCCAAGGAGACCAGACTCCTAACTTGAGAGCCTCTCCTCATTGCCTAAATTTGGTTGTATGAATCCACCCCTGCATGTTGCTGCAGATAAACATTCAAATAGATTGCAACATGCTGCTGCCTTTCACAGCACCGTTTATTCTTCTCTTTGTTTACCTCTTATCATGGAGCAATTGTGGTTTCCGCATACTGAATTTTTCAAAGGAAAAATCCTACACTCAACTATGTATAGCAGTTGACTTTGAAAACAAGTCTGGATATTAACACCGAGGCCAATTTTCAGCCGCTCTGCAGCGAATCATCTCTGAGGAGCCACTCTGGTATGCCTTGGCTTTAACAGGAGCTGCCAAATATGAGCAGAAGCTGAGATATCTGCCATCCTTCTGGGTCACATGTTAATGCTCGGTGTGCATTATCAGCCACTCCTGGGCTTGATCCAAAGCCTATTGAAAACAGCGGGAGTCTTTTCACTGGATTAATTGGAATGGGAAGTCAGTTCTCATATCAAAAAGAGTACTTTGCATGTTCATCGGTACGTGACAGACAGGTGGGTTTTGGATGTTTCATGAGAAAGGGGTCTGAGCTACGAGTGGATTGAGGTGTCAGTTCTCCAAAGATCAGGGGCCATTTGGGTCCACTGTTACCGTTTCTAGTATCTATACTTTTTAACGGTGCCGGTGGTGCACTAATCTTCATTTGTTAGGCTGGGGATGACTTGTCATAACACATGAGTGGTTTAACAAGTGAAGATAAGAGCCTTTTCTAACACTAAGCTCTTCTATACCTATACAGCATTCTGCATTTGAAGAACATGGCTGTTGAGTAGTCTCAAACTTGCACTACCATTTATGGCTTAGCTTTTGATTTTTATGCAATTAGCAGAAGTAGTAGCATTTATTTGCTTTCAAAGGAGACTATTCCTTCTTTTTCCCTCCCACTGCAACCTCCACACCCTCCCCTTCAATCAGCTGCATCTCAAACTGGAAGGGAACTGGAGCAATTTGACTTGCTCCATTAAAGCAAATGGTTGTATCAAAAGAAGGTGGCCTGAGCCAAAGTCCATCTAAGTCTACAAGAGTCTCTGAGAACTCCAAAGAAATGACCGTCCTCACTGGCAATATATATATAGGAAACCATCAGTGCTCATTACTGTTGCCTTAGTGTTTCTGTCCTGCACGGGACCTTGCCTGTGTACACATTTTTCCCTTTCCTTCTTGCTAGACCAGGGGATGGGTGGTAGATGATGAAGTCCACTGGTGCTGGTGACTGGCCCTGCTAGAAGCTACTTTGTACAGGCAGCTGTAAAGCAAAGCTCCAGCTTAAAAATAAATAAATAGCAAATGTTAGAATGACAACGAACGGGAAAGGACAGTGCTGGAGGAGGAGTGACCTCCAGAGCAGAGCTAGAGAAGACCAAAAATAAAGGGTCATGCCACATCTCTGCATACGGGCTGCTGAGGCAGCTGTGGGCACACCTCTGTGAGAAGAGGCACTGGGAAGGGAGCCAGCGCTATATGCATAGCTGGGGAATACGTGCATCTTCAGATGGATGTACGGACAATAGCACACACGAGTGAGTGAATGGATGTTCTCCAAGCTTTCAGGGAAGGTGATTACCTTCAGTAAGCTTTTAACAGTGCTAGGGATGACAGCAGAGACAGATAATTAAAAGGAAATCTGTCCAGTACCCAGATTCTCCAAAGAGTTGAAAGGCAGATTTCCTGCACAGGAGCAGTCTGATTTCCTGAAGAGTTCATATCTCCTTTAGGCATCTGTGTGACATTACACATTCAGCATGTTCCATATGCATATTTGTCCCTTTCGATTTTGATGATTGCAGGCAGATTTCCCAAAGAGGTCTGAGCTCTTGCATTAAAGGCAGCTCTTAAAAAACGACACAAACCATCCAAGCGAAGGTCTGAGAGCAAAGGGACAAACTAAACAACCTTGGTCAGAGAAAATATGTAACTGAAAACAGTCTGGTGAAGCAACTGCCCACCCAAGGGAGCATGTTGTGACCAAAGCACACACGACACCAGTGGCTGCTGATGACACTCAGCCTTTCGGTGTTCATCCCATGGAGCACACGGAGCATGGGCTTTAGACATGTTCTTAAGAGTGTGTGGAAAGTTTTAAACACGCATATGTTCCCACTGAGTTCGAACCAGAGCCAGTGGGATACTCCCAGGCTTAAGTACTTTGGTGAAATTAGGCCACAAAACGTCAGCCTCTTGCTGAACTGAGCTAGGCGGGAACCCAATACAACAGATTGCTTTGTTCAGCACATACATTGATATCACTTACATTGTGGTGATATCAGCTGGTAAGCTGCGGAAATGCCTCCTACGTTACTTATCCTGCACCTCTCGTACTCTCAGTCCATTAACCCAGGCTTGCTGGAGCCACTTCTGAAGCTCCAAACCTAAGCAGCAGTTATAAAACCACTAGGACATAAATAAACATATTTCCCCCCAGAATCGGTATTTCCTACGTCAGAGATGCAATGGTCAGCCTTGGATGATTGACAGGCTTCATGTGTAATATTTTATAAGTCATTACTGCTGGAAAGGAGCGTGCTGTACCACTGAGGAGCTGGGAATTGTTTTCTTTCCATTTCTAGGCCTTATATGATCATATTTATTGACTCTGGGGCAATCCACATTTTTATGCAGATGGCGGCTTCACGTTGCCTAAAAAGCACTCCTGTAATGACATGTTCTTATTCACCCTGTGGCCTGTAAAGTAGGCAGCTTTTTACACTTACAAAAATACAATCCCATTTTCTCCTGGTTGCAAATAACCACCCTAGATAACACAGTATCCCGCCCAGCATTGGGACCAAAGTGAGAGGACATGATGCTGAACTTCAGTTTCCAGATCTACACCAACTGCCAAGTCATTCGGGCAGTGTCAGCTGAAGGGATTTTGCACAACTGCACACTTGCACAACTCCACAGGGCTGATGCTGTATTACAGACAAGTCCCTGAACTCTTAGTATTAAAAAACACCTGGCTTTAGAGGGAGATGGGCATGACCAGTAGTAGAATAATATGTTTTATAACTCTCTCAGGTATTTCTAGGATAAATCTTTTTTTTCTGTACAGGGCATCACACAAGAACACAGAAGGCAGGCACCACCGGGCATCGCTCTGGGCACTGTCTGGCTGCAATCGCATCCCAGCATACAGGAGCACCCACACGGTCCGCTTGTGCCATGCCTGGGGCTCCAGGACAGCCGTCCCTGGAATACATGATGACAGAGGCAACAAGGCTTTGCTGGCAGAAGTTAACACACACACAGAGCAACACTTTGCACATATACTGGCAGGCTCTCACACAGACAGTAATCGGGGCCAACTACGTTAACAAGTCCTCGCTCACTGTTTGGAAGCTGCAGGACCGTTCTGATCCTGCGTGTTTTCTTAAGTAGTTCATTAGCCCTTCAACACACAAACTGCCGTAACCTTGCTCTTCCCCTCAGTCTGCAAGGAGTCTGAAACAATCGCTCTGAGAGAAATGTGAGCTGCACAGTTCATGCTACAAATCTGCTTTTCCTGAAATCTGACAAAAACAGAAACTAGTGTGCTTAACCATTTCACTTTAATAATGTAAACAAAAGCTTTTAGGCAACGTGCTCGTGGATCACTTTTGGTTGAAATAGCAGCTGAAAGGGATGCAGCATGAAGAAGGTCCCTCAGAGCCGTTGTTGGTTGTGGGACTTAAGGAAGGAATTCAAGCTCTGCACCTTTGCATAACAGCCCTGCTCTACCTCCTGTCTAGAAGATATGCCAAGGGTTCAAGCCACCAAAAACCCTTCCTGTGGAAGCTTCCCAAGCTCCAGAAGTGCCAACTCCCAGATCCTTCTGTCCAAATCTCTACTTCTCCTCTGACAACCTCTTGCATTAAGGAGGCATGGAGAAAGGATTAATATTGCATAATTAAAATCTGGAGCAACACAAAATGCCATGTTTTTTATATCAGAATATATAAATGCACAAAATAAGTCTTTTCACAACACAAGAGGTCATGCCCAACCAGATGTCTTCATGTGACTTCAGAGGTATAATTTAACTGCAATGTTGCTGTGACACATTTTGCTGGTGCAGGTACAGGCCAGATGAGCACAGCTCCATTTATTTTCTCTCTCATAAAATTCAACCTTGTTTCCAAAGTCACAGCTCTAGTGAGATTGGAGATTTTGATGAAGAACAGTGTTCAACTTAGTCCTTGGAGCTAGTCCAGCTCCAGAGGTGGTGCAATACAGAGGAGGAGAGCAAGCAGGCATAAAAATACTAATGAGAATGCACGTACGATCTTAAAGGAAGAGGTGTAGTCGAGTATCGTTCTGATACTAATTTTCCCCCTGTGCTCTGCAGGATGGTTAGCAGCAAAGTCCAGCATTTTTCTATCTATCTCCTCTGAAACGTGCCAGCATACTGCCAGACAATTTTTGAGAATTCCTTGCTCCTCAGTAGTTAAATTTTGTCCTTTGCAATTTTCAGATTTCTGACAGAACTGTTGGTGACAGTTGTAATAATATTCTGTAAAATGTTGTGGTGGTGATTCTTTGAATGCCTTTGTGGTTTGCTGTCCAGAGTTATAATAACCTATGTTTGCCCAGATATGTGTTCTCAACTTGGAAGCACTGGAGCTAGCATTTACTCTTCTGCCTGGGTGACTGGCACGTGTGTGCCAGCGTGTGTCGCTGAACATATGAGCGAGTCTCTCTCCAAGTATTTGCCAGGTGCTTTCTGGTCCCTGGGAAGCATATTTTGGGGTTCACATCTCAGGGAAAGTGGGCGACTTGGGGTTTATTCCAAAGAGCAGAATCCACCAATGGGGATCATAGGTGCTTTCTGAGCCTTCTTTCAGTTTCATGCGTTTCTCTATCAGTTATCTCCTTCCTTAATCATTTTATTTTAGAAACAATAATAGAGGAGAGGGAGAAAAAAAAAACCAAACCAGCTCCGTGATTGCATGACAAGACTGAAACCAGCATAGCTACACTGAGATTAGTTTTGATAAGATAATTTACTTCAGATTACAATCTTGCTCTGTTCATCTCAAGGAGTTTAATTTGAGCTCCTCAGAAGGATGAGATACAATAGCCAGCTTACGTTAATATTTGCCTGGTCTTAGGTCTACGCATATATGTCCTTAGTGAAAACTGCTGAGTGAAACTTTGAGAATTAGGCTTGTGAGACATAGATTGAAATCATATATGTGTGTATATGATTTAAGCAATTTAAAATAAAACTGGGTAAAACTTTGGAAAGAGAACTCTAAATAAAGCTAAAAAGAAGATCCCAAAACCACTCATAGTCACTCATGAAGGACCTTCTCTGGAGTCTTTCTGTATCTTATAAAGCCTTTATATATATGTGTGTGTGTGTGTGTGTCCATGAAGAAAACAACAGAAAAGAAGAGAGACATGTGAAATATGCACGGTACTGGACTTAGTTTTATATAAACAAAGATATATCTCAAAAATACTTTACAAAGTAATAAACTAGACCCTGGTAGTGCATGCACACTATAAAAGCCAAGGACTCTTCTGCAACAAGTAATAGCTCCTACAAATATTTTAAAAACTGGATCCCAGTCAGCTGAAATATTGAAAAGAGTTAGCTCTAGAGATGGGAAGAAAAGAGCTGAATTTAATTTGAGAAGAAAATCCTTCATGGTTTGGCTGCACACAAACAATGCTATACCCCCAGAAAGCTTGGCTTTTGAAATAAATTCATGCTCTAGAGGCAGGAAAAGCTGAGCATCCCCTCAGCAGTGACTGTCCCGGTTCAACTTTGCACACCAGTATTACACAGCATTTGCTGTGACTGAGGAATTGTAATATTATGTATAATATACATACAGTTGTGGACTCTCAGGCCAAAGAGTACATTTACCCCAATACTCACAAACGAAATCCTGTAAAGAGAGCCTTAAATCCATGTCCCTTTTAACCACTAGTATTACAGCATTTCTGAATCTCTAAACTTAAAGGTGCACCCACATAAGACTTTAGGTTATGTGGATGGTAGCATATTGGGATGCTAAATAGTAAAACTGTCCTTAGGAGTTCAAAAGCCTCATCAGAGACCCCCAAAATCCTGCAACTGTAGAGCTAAGCGCAATTTATGTGAAGCAGCGATGCAGAAAATCTTCTTCCAAAGCCAAATTCTCTTACTGATGTAAACTGCGCTTTGTCTCTTACCTCTTTTACATTCCCCCTCCTGCACCTCTCCCCCTGCCCCCTCCTCAAAAGGGGGATCACCCTCTGCTAGCTGAAATTAGCCAGCTATGAGTCGTGCTCTGTCCTTTGTCGTCTCTCTTCCCGACCAGTGCTAGTCAGTCGCATCCTTTCTGGGGACAAATAAGCCTCAGCAGCACAGCGGGTGTCTCTGGGCTGAGGTCGGGTTCCTGGGCTGCTCTGTTCGCGCTTTCTGATCACACTTCCTAACTCTGCGCTTGGCTCCCGGTTCCAGGCTACGCTCCTCTCCAGACTGTGGTCCTCATACTGACTTGCAAAAAAGCTGCTCTCAGGTGATTACATTTCTGACCAGCTGACGGGGCCATGACTTGGATCCAACAAGACAGGTTGAACGATGATTCGGCTAAATGCTGAACCTCCCAAGAGCTGCCTCCCTCTCTGGCAACCATCCTAAAGCCTGTTTCATTCTCCAGCTCCATCTTTTCTGTCTTCCATGCTTCCCTGACTTCTCACTTTCTTCCTTCCAGCTGCTGAGCTCCGTCCCCTTTTCTCTTCCTGGTTCGCTCATTCTCCTTCCCGTTGGGTTTTCCACCCCACACTTCTCTCCATTTCCTTCTGCCTGGGGAACGCGCAGGCCCTGCCCTGGCTGTCCCTTGCTACCCATCACTCCCCATCACCTTTCATCTCAAAACTCCTGAGACGGTAAGTCTGGTCCTCGCGCACAGCCAACAGGCTGAAGGGAAAAATCCGACTGACTTACACAAACTGCTACGTCCCAGGCTGAGATTTCACTGACACTCTGACGCTGCACGTTTTCAGCTCACTTTTCACGGGTTTCCTACTGAAAAAGTAAAATTGAGAGCTATCACCCAAATTTAGAACTTGGTTTATGAAAGAGTTAAGCATATGTTGGAATCCCTTTGCACTTGGGGAACATAGAAGGGTGCTAGGCACGGTATATGTCCTGTGTATTCTACATTTGGGACATGGTCTGCTGAAATGTATGCATGCAACTACAAGCTCTCTTCAGCCAGTATGCTTACATTTCTCCATGTGTTTTCTTGAATTTAAGCCTCGGCTGCTATTGAAAGGGAAACTTCTATTCTGAAAAGAGAAACTATACATAAAAGAGCTCCCAATAAGCAGAGAAACTTTAAAAAAGAGAGCTTTCTAGTGATGCATTTATTTTTTTAAGAATTAAAGAATTCTGATTTCTATACATGTCTATATGACTGCATATAATCTTTCAAACACAATTTTTTCCCTACTTTTTCCATCTTCTTCTATTTCTCTTAACAGAAACAATTTTTTTCACAGTGGAAGGATACATTGAATAAAATATTTTTTGTTTATTATTTTAAACAAAATAAAAGGAAATCCAAAATATATTTTTCACAGTCTAATACCAATAAACCACTGTGAGATCTACTGATAAGATGCTCCTGACACTTTTCTTGTGCGATAGAAAGCAGATTCTACCACAGCTTCACAATACCATCAACTCAATACCATCATTTTTTCCTCTGTTGCTTCTGAACATCCATAGCTGTAATGGGCCTGCTCAGAATTTTCTATCATCATCTTAACAGTCACTCCTTTGATATCACAGCATGCTTCACTTCCACATGTAATTAAGAAGAAGGTGGGTGACTCACTGTTCTGAGGAACTAATGCAAGCAAAGTAGTGCCTTCGTGCTAGCGTAAATGCAAATTATCTCCAGGAAAGAAAAACCCAGTCACCTCTTAGGACTTGCTTCAGCTCAAGGGAGAGCTGGTGGCAATATTGCACAGCTTTACATTACCCAAGAAAGGCCAGAAAGACATTCCTTCAACATGCTGACAACGTGCTTCTCCTCCTAGGCATTCTCTGAGACTGGGTCTCTTCTGGGCAAGAGCCAGAGCCACAGGAAGCAATATTATTCATTGCCAGCTAAACTCAGAATTTCAGCTGGCCCTGGCTCCACTCTCAGGTGTGCCGAAGAGAAGGACTGCTAATGGTTTGGAGGCTAGGCTAAGATTAGGAAATCTCCACTCCAGTTCCCTGCCCCGCTGGGCTGTGTGATTTGAGCCGAATGATTTAGCCTCTGCCTCCTGCAGCATCTTAGTCTTATGAATAAGGTGCCTTATTTCAAGTCATCTCCTGACAACGTGGGGTGCTAGTGGGCATACACGAAAGTTTGTGGTGGGTTCAGCAGGGACCACTGACAATACAATTAGCTGCTGGAAGAGCTACCAGCAAAGCTGGTTGATGCCACAGATCCGACACAGATATCTACGTATCTCTGAAAGAACAAGAGCAAAGGAAGCAATGTGATCTTCAATTTCATGCCAGTTTCCCTGCTGAGGGACTGTGTGACATGTTCGAAGGTGTAAGATCAGTTTTAGGTCCAAATATAATGCCAACTGAGGTGCCAGAGTGTGTAATCACTATCTCTGAGAGCTGCTTTTGGATTACACCGCATGGGTCTGCCACCTGCCACCTTCCAAAATCTTTCCCAGCATCTGAACCCTCTACAATGAAGTAATGAAAATTATGCACCTTAAAGGGCCAATATGCACACTAAAAATCAGCAGATCAAAGCAGAATCTAGGACAATAAATAATGTTCCTCTCCTTTAAAAAAAATATTCTGGGAAACAGTATGGCTCAGGGGATTGGTATTGGGATATGGAACCTTTCATCGCTGATCCAAACATGACCCAAGTCAGTAGTGACCAAAAAAATGGTTACCGTTTGGCAGATGCTTTGTGGCCTAGAGTATTTGAAATGAGTTGATGGTCTTAATCCAGTTCCCAGTGGACGACTATCCACATCACAGAAACCACCACCACAATTGGCACCCTTATTGGCAGCCTTAGCAGGTTGGCCAAGGATTAAATAAGTACAGGGAGTGAGCCACCCGCTTATGCCTAGCTAGAGGTTGCCCCTCTAGGTCATCCATGAGACACAAGGATGGGGTGGAGTGGGGACGCTCACACACCCTCTGCTTGTGCTGTACTGGTTTTGTGGGTAAGGCGAGGAATTCGTTTTCCAGGGCTGTGATTCAGGCACCCTTCATAAGCGGTATATTCATGTACATGCATTTAAACATGAATTTAAAAAGGAGTCAGAAACTGAGAGAATTTCAGGATTTGCTCTCAAAAAATAAGGCGCCAGATTCGTTTCTGGGGAATTCATCAAAGTCAGGGTAGTTATACCAGGGCTACATTTAACAAAACGCGTACAAGCAACCTGTAAAGCGGCTCTACTTTGAGAAACATTCCTTTTACACTGCTATGTTGTCAGTCATCGCTTTAATTATCTCACAAGATGTCTTAGGGTGAACATAATCCGTGCCAGCTATTGTCAGAAAGCTAAAGCTGATTTCTAATTAGGTATACAAAGGCAACTCTCATGTAAGCAAAGATCTGATACACCTCACCTCAAAAAACATATCCGTGCAATAAGAAGAAAAGCAGAACTTCTGTTAGCACTGGAAGTGTTTTTCATTTTCGGAGAGGTAAAATACACCAGTCCCTCTGATTTATCTTTACCCAGTGCAGGAGATCTTCATCAGTGAGTTGATGGATTTTATCATTTCTTTCCAAAAATCAGCACTGTCCTAACAAAATACTGTGAGATAAATCCTTCAGTTATTCTGGCAATGTTTGAATGGAGCCAAAATTTAAACTTAAACTTTAAACTAGGCAGCACCTAGGCTGGCCGAGTGAAGGGCAAATAGCACAAGTTTTGCACGTGCTTCCCTGTGTGAAGGCACAGAGAGATCTTCCCTCGCTTGCAGCCCAAGTAGGCAACGCTGGAAGAGGAACGGCAGCACATAGTATAGGCAGGAATGGCTTCCCCAAAGTCACACCGAGACCTTGGCAGCACTCGAAGCCGCTTCTGTGCTGTTTCGTTCTATACCTCTTACAGTACTGCAGCAGACATGACAAGCAACGACAGCTCTGCCCGAGTAAAGACATGGGGAACAAATTCTGCAAGCAGCTGGAGGCCCCCCTTTCCTATTCACCTCTGTGACAGACCACCTGTTGGACCTTTTTACACCAAGTCTTTAATAAGAAGGTAGGAAACCGTGTGAGTATCTGGCTGGTATTTTTCACTACCAGACTGATTTAGCACCTAGCTTCCCTACCTATGGTAAGATTGAAATGCAAGCCAGCCTGCAAGCAAGGCATTTTCTACCTACGAGAAGGAACTGTCATTTGATCTCTGCTGCGGTACAGCCCTCAGATGTTTTAGTTTTTAAAGCACTTCTTGCAAAATGGAAATCCCAGGAAGCAAAAGTGGCAAACTCTTAAACGGTTCCTTGTCTGCGACACAGATGAAACAGAGTGTCTTGCCCCAGAGAGCCGTTTCCATTTGGTTTTATTTGCACCTGAATTAATGCTCGGATTACTGGGTCTTCATGAAGGGAAGGTCCAGGTTCAGAAGTAAGCAGAGAGCAAAGTAGTGAGAAGTAGGATCTCTTCCCTGCTAGTTGCAGGAACACCACTCAGCACAGTACATTGCCTGACCCTGGACATCCACATGCTCCTGCCATGCCAACACATGTTAGATGTGAAGAGCACCCTAACAGAAGTACTTGACCTAAACTGAACAAATTTCCTAATTGCAGTAAGACAACACTTGAGGGTGTGGTTACCACAGAAAATCACACCCATGGACAGATTAGGAGCACCTGGCTGCACCTCATGCCTCCTAATGTCCCAGGGGCATGATTATCTCATCGGGTGCCACCTGCCAAGTCTTGTTGCTGAGGAGCTGGCTTTGGCACGCTGCGTAGTTGGGGTGGGGAGAGGAGAGGAGCACAAAGGGGCAGGCACACGTGCTTGTCCCAAGTGCATTCCTTAAAATTGAGTATTTACACCGAGACGATGCCTTGGTTCTGCTCAGAGGCATGACAGCGTTTGGCGGTTACAAAGGAGCGAGACGTTGTTCCTAAATCCTGTCCTGCACCCCTCACATCCTCAGCACAGCTTGCATTGTGTGTTACTGGCTAACGGGCATCCCTGAACTTGCCGCTCTCCAGCCACAGCTTTTCCAACCACTCAGTGCAGCCTACACAGTGCAGCCTACAAGACACCGTGACAGATGAATGGGCCTGAAAAATTGCCCTGCGGGCAATTTTCAAAATCTTTTGCCCTTTTCTCCCGAAAGAGGACAAAATCAAAGCGAGACACAGGCTCTATGACTTCCAAAGTGCTCTGACCATGCAAACAGCATGCCGACTTCAAAGTAGATAGCATGAGCCCAGGTGAGGTTATGCTGTGCATATTGCCTCTGCATGCACGTCCTTCTCATCTCTCCTATTCTCTTTCATCCCCAGTTCAAGGTGTGAAGCCTAACCTACACACAGCAATTAGTGGATCATGGCCCAGCAAGAGAAGGCAGACCAAACCTCTGCCTCTGCCAGGGCTGTTGAGCTCCTCTGGAACAATGAAGATTGTAAAACACAAGACAAAGCTCGGAGCCCAGAGGTAAGTTACTCTCGGTCGAAAGGATCTGTCTGGGGAACAAACTTTCAGAGATTAGACTAATCCAGAGTCTGATGACCCTTAGGTCATAGTGCAAGAACTTCCTCTTTGATATACCTTTTACGACATAACCAGAGTGACATTAACAACAATAACCTGACCCCATCCCTCCCTTCAGAAGCACCTACCCTGAGCAGAGCTCCCCAGAGACAGAGAAGGGAGAAGAACAAAAGACTCCAGGAAGTCTACTAGGGATGTGCCAATCTAATTGTTACGGGCGGTGCTCAGATACTGTGATGAGAGGTGCCAATAAAAGAAAACAACCAAAAACTATAAAGCTAGATGATGTACCCTTTAGGCCATGGGAGTGGAGAAAAAGGAATTTACTATGAATCAGATGAAGCCATATTTATTTGCACTCCCACCGTTGGCCCTTTCGATAGCATCAAAGTCCACTGGATTTGAAGCTACTCCGACAGGCTTAGCTGTAGCCCCCAGCAGTAGGGAATAGAATTAAGACCCGTCCTTTGCTCCTTGCTCACCATGCTGTACAGCAGTGCTGTTCTCCATCCAGCAAAATCCTCCTCTCCTTTAAGGCTCAGCACAACAGGTCTGATTTAGGAATGTTCCCCTTCCTCTTCATTCCCCTTGAATTTCTCACCCTGAGTCATCGGACTACAATATAACTTTAATGTGGAAAGTTTTGTGGGTACGTTTTGTTTTCTTTTTAAGTTCAGAAAATAAAAGGTACAACCAGAGGGGGGGGAAAAAAGTGTCTCATGGTTGAGAGGACTCTTTTAACCAAGGAGTCACATGGCTCCCTGGCGAGCAGCCAAAGGAGTCATGAGAGATGCTGCCATTCCCCTCAGCACTCCCTTAACCATGTCCTGCCTGCTACCCAGCCCGCCACCAGCCATCCGGCACCCCGAGGCCAGCAGCTCTCCTCAGTCGAGGCTTGCTCGGCTGTGCCCACGGCTGGCTGGCTGGCTGGCTCCCGTGGAAGGAGGAGGCATTGTCAGAAACGATGCTCGTGACTTTGGTGAGCGGCGCTTTCCCCTTGCCCTCTCCTCGAGGGGTATGGCAGTCAAGTAAGCGATAGCGATGCCACGTTTCAGATGAGACGCAATCGTGCCATCTCCACTGCTTGCGGTCGGAAAAGAGTCACTGAAAGTAATGACATGGCACTTACGCCGCGTTTTCCGTTTTCAAAGTGCTGCGGCAGCTTTCGCTCTCCTGCCCCTCCCCTACCTCCAAGCCGTGCCAGCGTTGTTATTGCCCTATTAAAGCTGTGGGAAACTGAGGCAGGCAGAAGTCAGGATACTGCTATTCAGCATCTCAGGCATCAATCCAGTCTCAGATCTCGCCTGTCTTCACCGCAGAGCGAATCCCAGCGCGGAAAAGCGTACTCTTCCGAGGGGCTATCCCGCTGCCCTGGCCAGGGTCCAGATCAATTAGAGATGCACTTGGGCTTTTTCAGATGCTTTCTTGCCTTGCTGCTGGAGATGTTAGGACCGGTGCTGGTCCTGCATGTCCATACAGCTCTGCTGAGCACTACATAGCAGCTGCTGCATTCCACCCCAGGAGTGAGTGAAATGATCCTTGCCCAGTTCACTTGAATACTGGGAGGATTAATTCACTTATGATCCTTGAATGAAAGAAACTATTATTAAATAGTAGTCACATTTCATAATTATGTCTCACTTCAGCCAGATTAGGAGGGTGGATATGATATCCAGTCCAAGTACTGCAGCACTTAAACAATTTTAAATTGAATACCCCTCAAATTGTTTTCCAGGCCCTACTTGCAGGCAGACAGTGGTTTATATCTTTATGGCTTATGCTTACTTCCAGCTTTCAAAGCTGGGCTGCCCCACAATGCCTTGCACATAACGAGCAAATGCCACAGCGCTTTTGAAGTGCTTCTCCCCTCAAAAAATAAATAACATTTTGTTTTTATGTCAGCTCTTACTGGCACCAGAGGCCATAATGATTCTTTCAATAGCCCATAGAACTGATTTTGGGTTTTGTCTGACATGGCCTCCTATTAATATTGCTTTTGCTGTATGTTCTTGGGAAATACGGCCACATTCCCTTTAAATTGCGTAATATGGCAGCCTGTGCCAAGGCTGTACTCGAATGGATACTGGAAGAACAAGGCTTGTGCTGACTTTACGTTTGGGTCTCCTCTCACTTGCACCAGAGTCACTGCGTTGACTGTGGCAGAGCTGCTCCTGCTTTATTAACTTGCTGAGCTGTGGATGTAACCCCAGGGGAGAGAACCCTTGGGCCCTCAGGGCTAAAAAGACAAGATATAAGAGCTTCCTAAAATGCTGCACAGACCTATAGCGATGGCCATCCAGAAGAAAATATTTTTGAATGCCTTTGTTGTGCATTCCAGGTATGTGCTGGTGGAAGATACAACTCATCACCATTATCTTTGCACCATAAATCTGCCAGTAAAGTCCCTGGAGTTCAAGCAGTTTCGAAAGTGGTGCCATTGATTAGCAACAGGGTGGCTCTACTTCAAATAAAAAATTTGGGACACGCAATACAGTAACCAATAGACTTGGTGCCACTTCACAAGGGGAAAATTCTTCCGCCACATGTTAAGCATCTGAGGCTAGCTTTTGCCCTCATTTGCACACTTACTATACCACTGGATGTCCTTTTTTTCTTATTACTGAGGAACTCAGGGTGAAATTTGACCTTGGACAAAGAGCTGGAACAAAGACTATGTCACCATGATGATTAAGTGGGATTTTTGCATAAACGTGAATTTTATCCTTTGTGGGTTCCTGCCACGAGGGAAATCTGATCCACAAGCATAGGCTGAAAAGAAAATAAATGTTCAAAACTAACTACGGCGTGGGTACAAACTGTATGCACTATTAAAATTATTTCCAGAAAAAGTTACAATAACTCTCTAATTTAGCCTGTCTTCAGATTTTCTAAAGAAGGTATGATTTGCTGAAAAATAATTAATAGGTGATAATCATCTTGCTGTCAGATCCTAGTGGAAGAAAGATTTTTTTATGATGAGAGCAACTATTTGGCCTTAACTATCTTAACTTTAGAAAAGCTGCTTATACTCCATTAGAACTGAATGAGGCAGCTAACTTTCAGCTCCATCGCACTATCAAGAAAACTGCCTTTTAGAAAGAAACCCAAGAGGAAAGCGTGGAGAAGACAACAGTGTTTTATCTGAAGGTTTGTCCTAACAACATTTAGGCAGTAACAGAAGGGAAGTCTCATAGAAATATGTTGCATATGAACAGAAAAACCTACTGAGAAAATACTTTAAGTCTCTGTATCTAGAATTTCTTCACTAGAGTGCTCTGGTTGAAGTCTTTGCAATGCTCCTTATGCATGTGTTGTAGCAAAAGCAAATACATAGGAGTTGTCTTGAAGTAGCCAGCAAGTCCTATGCAGCTCTCCACAATGGAAGGAAAATGTATCCTTTTACTTTTGGGGGAGGATTGAAGGGAGAGTAAAAGAGAAGGAGAGCATGCTAATAACCCTTAAAGGACTGAAAGACATTCTCCAGGAACCTGCCTTCCTTGGCTTTTTCTTCCAGAGCACTCCTGTGCCTGAGCTCCTGGTCTTTCTTAGCCTCCCAAGGAATACTGGGCTCGTAAACCTGCAGCTTTCAGTGGCGAGTTTGTTCAGCTCATTGCCAGGGCATTCACATGTGCACAGCGCAATCTCATGATCCAAAAGTCACGGAGATTTTGTTTCCATGCTAAGATATTTTGGTCATGTTTCCCATGACTAGAGGCCTGGCTGGTTCCCCGTACAACTCTTCCATGTGGAGCACTACTGTAATACTCTGTAAGTTATACACCTGGGGCAGGTTGGGGTAATGCTGTACAGGAGGGCAGTGAAGCATCAAGGAGGAAAGAATAAAAATAATGAGAAGAATCAAGCAGACAGGTGAGCCTGAAGTTGCAAAAAGCTGCCTGTCAGGTAGTTAGTTAGCAGGTAGAGGTGGTTTGCCAGCGAGCATGAAAAGCACCGGTGAGAGGCCACTGAGGGTAAAATGACATGCAAAGGTGATGGGCTGAAGAAATCGGGCTTGCAACATTAACCAGTTCTGTAACGCATAGTGTCAGCACGGCTGCAGAGCTCCTTTGATCTATAGCTGGCCCTAGCTTTCTGTTGCTCGCGGTGACTTGGGAGGACATGAGGGTTGAACTGTATATTGGGGGGTTAGGAATCTCTCTGACAGTACTGCAGTCCCATGCACTAAGAAAACCCTTGGCACCATTCTACGTTTAGCAGGCCATATTGCCAGGTTCACATGGTGCATTTTTTCCATTGCATAAACTGTGTTTGTCAGTCTAACTGTATAATTGCAGCTCACTTTCTTTAGCTCTTTAACACCTCCTTTGAAAGATTGTCTTCTGAGGGATTAGCCTTGTTCTTTGTTTAATAGGCGAGCATATCTGCATTTAATCTTACCTACTCATCTGAATATTTTGTGTTGCTTTATACCCACTTGTTATATTATGTTAGTAATGCAACATATGTAATAATTCCACGCTGTCATCCTACAAATTCTGGATGTTGCCACCTTTCTTTATAATTACTTAAGTCATTACTTTTTTTTTTTTCCAAGTTTAAGGTGTGCTAGACATCTGATTCCCAGAACCTGCTTACCACAAAGGATTGAGAGAGGTGCCTACATCCAAATGCGTTTGGATTCAAGGATATTCAGAACTTGAGTGCTTGGCCGGCCTAGACCATGACAGGGACAGGGGGTGGCCAGTCACAGATTTACCAAAGCTCTGTGGTGTTAGACAGGGAATTTTATTCTGGATCTCTCAGAAAAATGGTGGATTTTATCTTCTAAAGCTACCAAGAAGTCATATCACAATTACTCTCCCATCTTTGCATGAGAGCTTCAATTCATGGAAATAGCCTGTGTCAGGCAGATAAGCCAAGTTCACGGTGATTATGGCAGCCTAGCATGCAAATATTCTTTATCTTTCTTGTTTCTGCTGAGCAAAAGCATTAGCTTCAGGTGATCTTGAAAATTGTCAATACCCTTTGGAGGTTCCCCTGTTCTGTCTCTAAGCCAAGACATCTCTGGGGGACAGTAAAGTTGAAGTTCTATTCCAAATCCTCTTATAGATGACTATTATTACAGTACCATGTGAAAGGAGTATCTAAGGATCTCAACAGAGCTCTCCTCGGACACAGGACACTGCACAAGCAGAGGTCCAGAGCGAAAGCTTGCCTTAAAGAGGGCACAGTCTCAGTTACAAGAAGAACAAGGTGCAAAAAGCAGGGAAATGACAGATTTACACTGCAGTCCAGTGACCAAGCCGGGGACAATCCTGTTCCCATAACAGCCAGCTTTATCACAGAGGTCAATACAGCCCTGACCTAACCGGGATGGGAAGAGAGGGCCAGACTGTGTAGCCCTGACTGTATCAGCTAATGTGGGAGCATCAGTCACGCTGGTTGATACTAATGGTGAAGCCGTGCCCACTGTCCCCCTGAAAGCTCTACACCACAGAGCAGGCTGGCTGTTCTCTGCTAACGTAGCTCCTTCCCACACTGCACAGGTTAAGAGACAAGCTTCAGGGACTATCTCCAACAGTCCTAATCTTTAGGGATTAGGCGTGAATACTTTCCTGTAGGCATATGGAAAATACACGTTCTTTCTAACCCACTTCCCACGAGTGAGGAGAAGCCCTGTTGTAAAGGATGTGGAATTGTAAGGACACGGGAGTATCAGCAGAACAGATGTAAAACATGCAGAGGATTTTTCTCCTTCTACATTTCCTAACCAGCCAGTAATATCTACTCGCTAATATAAATTATTTGCTATATTATGATGTTAGAATACATAGCCACTTTGAAGATTTATGCTGCTATTACTACATACACTCTCTTACAAGTTATTCCCAATCACTTGATAGCAAATAACTGAATTAACTCTGCCTATGTACCAGCAGATAATCCCCGAAATAAGCTTCTTAAGAACCAATTCTTATGTTGCTGGTGAATGCATCCAAGCCTAAAGAAGATGAACAGTGAAAGGAGTACACAAATGGAAACTTAGACTAGCACCATCTTCTTTAGAAGAAGCTAAATACGTATATGTGTACAGACACATGCACACTCAAACATGCGCTGCAAGAAATGGTGCCAGACAGTATTATATATAATCCTGCTTTTTAGACATTTATTCTAATTACATCGATATTATTAAATGTCAGTTTTATACTTTAAATATGTAATTGGATTACCAAAATATGTCCAGAGCATTAAAATGCATCAATCATCCTAATACCAGCTATTCTAGCTGCAGTCAGTTTTCTTTTTCAGAAAGTCAGACACTAATTGTTTCCGGTTGTAAAAATGTTTACAGTGTCTCAGCAGACCAAAGGTTAGTAGGCAAGCACACCGAAGAAGATTACTTTATCAGACGGTATACTTATAATATAGAAATCAATTTTATAAAGGAGTTGGCTCTTTAAACTAATTTCGCATGTAGTCTGCTATAACTTAACTTTCTTCCCAGCTAGTGCACACAAGAAACTGAGGCCCTAGCGCCTTTTTCATTCTGAAAAAGAAATTTCATTTCATCGTTGCCTTTTTAATTCTGAAAGTCCCATTTCCTCACGATGGGATTTTTGCTTTACAGCTTCTCTAGCAGAATAACGGAGCCGCATCGTGCCCCGTCCCGCCCTGCCCCGACTCACATCCACCAAGGGAGACGGAGCACGGACACCCTTGCGCTGTTTGCTCGTCCACTCCATATTGCCCTTGGTAGGTTCGTCTTTATCCCTGAAGGACCAGCAAGGAGGAGTTGTTCCCATAGCCAAAAGATGATAGAGATCTCGGGCAAAATTAACATAACCATTGACAGTCCATGAGAGCTCACTAAATAGCAGCTTGGGAAGCATCCTCCCCTCCAGAGAGCGAGGGTAGCAGAAACAGACACCAGAAGATAATGCTCGAACAGGCTCTACTATGCTTTAATCTTCAAAAGCTACCATTAGTAAGCCAGAGAAGTATATTTACCCACAAGATAAACACCACAAGTTCGCTAGGCTACTATCCATTAAGCACTGAAATAACTCCTCTGTCTTTTAACTTTCAAACGGGAGCGAGGCGAAGCATCGCAGCGTGCCTGGCTCTCCCCACCGCTGCTCCCCGCTTACTGGGGGCGATGGGGGAGGGATGCAGCTGAGATGCAGCAAACCCGGCCGGGGGGAGGCACGGAGGGAGGGCGGGGAGCGGGGAAGGGGGGGCCCGGGCAGCCTCTCTCCGCCGGCCCCGGGCGCACTGCTGTCTCCCCGGGGAGGCAGCCGGCTCCGTCCCTCTGGAGTGATGGATGGAAAGAGGTGCGCGTCGGTTTGGGGCTCCGCTTTGTTGGGTTTCACCTCCTGATCCCTTTCCCTTCTGCTCTGCTGGATTGCAATAGCCACCTCGGCTCCGACTCCGCGGGTCCAGCTCCGAGTGACCTGCCGCTGAGGCGATGAACTGGGGATGGCACAGGGAAAGGCGAGGGAGCATTATTTATCCGCAACAACTTCTCATTGTCGCGGGGCAGCGCTCAAAAGATCCCAAAGCAGTTCGCTCTAAATAAAGCAGGCATTGCTTCCCTTGTATTTCCCCTCAGCAGTCGCCTTAGTATTATTATTATACTTCTATAGCTTTTGCTTTCGGACCTTATAATTATGTCACACAGCAAGGGAAACCGCTAGCATCCCAGCATCTGGTGTGCGGTTTAAAACTTTTGTTTCAAGATTTGAACTATTTATAGAAGGAAAACTTTGTAGGATAGTAATTTCCTACGGTTTTGAGAAAAATAAGGCTACGCTTATATTAAAAGGGTGTATTTATTTATTTATTACGATTCCTTCCTCCTGGTTTGGGTTTGGTTTGGGTTTTTTTTGTTGTTGTTGTGTTGGGTTGTTTTTTTTTTTCTCAAAAAGAGATAGCACTGCAATTTTTTTTTTATTTTTTTTTTTACAAGCTATTGGTCACCTACCAGCAGACACATCCCGCCTGTGAATAGAAACAGGCAGCTCTGGCTATTTGATTTAATCAATAGCATCCAACCGAATTAAACTTAACGTGCTTCCATAAATCAAGCGCCTTTAAAAATCGGTAGCCAAGGCATGTGCATTTCATTAAGAATTAAGAATGTAGAAATAGGCGTTTAGTTTCTTTTTATGAGTGGATTTATTCCTACTTTTCTTCCATAGCGGTGGGTTATACTTTTCCATAGCCCACAGAAAATACACACACACGCAGAGGAACGCACGCACATGTGCTTGTTTATGTGCATGTGCTCCCGTGCATACATACAGGAAAAAAAGTAAGATGTATAGATATATAAATCCACATTCAGTTCAAGGGTAGGAACTAAAATTTTGCACCCGCTGGGGTGCAAAAAGGGCTGACCTCGCCACGGGGGTGGGGGAGAAGGGAAATCCGCATCCGAGGTGGATGCGAGGCCGGTGATACCGAGGTAGGTTTTCCCCATCACCGTCCAGAGCTCGCCCGAGCCGAGGTGATCCCCTCTGCCGCGATCCCCGGGCAGCCTGGGCCGGACCCGAACCGGCCGCTGCCCTTCCCGGAGCTTCCCCGGGCCCGATCCCCGAGTCTCGGCACGGAGGGGCACGCCGTGTCCCAGGGCGGGAGGGAGAAGGGTCCCAGTTTTAAACCGGCTTCGCTGGCCGGGGGACCTGCCGCCCCCAGCGCCCTCCTCTCCCCACGTCTGCCCTAAACGTGGTCAGGTCTCGCCCGGAGTGCGGGAGAGCAGAAGCTCTTGACGCTCCCCGGCAGCCCCTCGGGGCTCCGGCGTGCAGCCCCGGCCGGACCCGGTTCCCCTCGGCACCGCGGCTGGCCGGCCCGGGGGCCGCGACGGCCACCCCCGACCCTCTAACGCGGCGCCCGGCGGGGACAGAGACCTGCCAGGGGACCTGCAGGAGCACGACGGCGGCCACCCTCTCCGCAGCCCGCACGGACTAGCCCAGCCGCTATTTATCCACCGCAACGTTAGATACAGATATAGATATTAAAAAAAAGAGACCGAAACTCCTTGCAGTCCCACCCACCGACTCTCATTTCCCCCACCCCTACCTCCACCCCCTTCCTCACAAGGAAAAGGTCCTGGAGCCAGCTCTAACTGCGGGACTGGAGATCCCTCCGGAGCAAAAGCAGCCGGCAAGCAGGCGGCTCCGCGGCCGGGGGCTCTCCCCGGGCTACGGGGCTGGGCGCTCGCCGCCGGCTGCAGCAGCCCCCCAGCTCCCCGGGATCTCCGCGCAGAAACACACTTCCCCCGGCCAGCGCGAAGCGATGCCCATCTCCGGTTTGGCAGGAGGAGGAGTCGGGGTCGGAGTCCCCAGGGAAGACGCCGACCGCTCCGTGCCCCGTTGCCCCGCCGCCCTCCAAGGTGCGCCGCCCCCGCTGCGGGCGCGCCGGGCCCCGGTCCCGCCGGCGGGGCAGCCCCGGGAGTTACCTGGCGGTGTGCACCTTCCCTCGGCAGGGTCCGAGCAGCAGCGCCAGCACCGCCACCAGCACAGCACCTCCGCCGCCGCCGCCACCACCGCCACCACCATCCTCACCACCACGCACTGCACGGAGCTACCGCCCGTGCTGGCTTCTCCCGGCTCCCTCTGCTTGCTTTGCGCATTGCCCCTAGGTAGCTGCTAGCGGGGTCATTTCAAACAGTATTAAAAAAAAAAAAAAAAAAAAAAAAAAAAAAATCTGGATCACTTACAGGTAACTCCCACTGGTAAGGATGAGGAAAATCTGAGGGTAATACACTGAGAGTAACACACTGCGAGATGAGAAAAGGATCATGGCTGAATCCCGTTTACACTCTTGGAGTTCGCTTCCTTGGTTATTCCTTTCTGGCCCCCCCTGGTCGTAATTCCCCACCCTTTTTGGTGTCAGCTGTGGCTTGAATCTGAGTTGGAATCCAGTCCCTTGGGCTTGGGGGGGCTTTGTCTGTTTGTTTGTTTGTTTGTTTGTATTGTTGTGTCTAGTATTCCCCTGGTGCTAATGCTGCTCCCTGTGCAGAGTATGTGCTGCTGCTGCTGCTCTCGCTGCTGCTGCTGCCTCTGGGCTCCTGCCTGTCATGTCTCAGTGGTTGGAAGTTGTTACAGTGGGTTCTCGTGTTGGAATGAGGATGGTTTAAGGGATTTGGATGGCAGAAAGTGTCTCTCTCCCTCTCTCTCTGTAACTCTCCTGAGACTCGGGGCTGCCATTGGGCAGTCAGTCACTGCAATCCGCCTACTTTTTTCTCTCCCTCTCTCTCTCTCTCTTTTTTTTTTTTTTTTTTTTTTAAAGGGGAGGATGACAATGGAGAGACACTGATCTAGCCCGGGCTGCAATGAATCCGTGCTCCCTGGCTGAGCCCTCTCCGTACTCCTCGCTCCGCAAACGCTCCTCACCCGCTTCATGGGGCATTTTTAAAGCTCTCGCTCGGCGGGCTGCGGGCGGCTGGCTCCCTGCGTCTGCCGTGGCACCCTTTCAGCTCGCCCTGGGAGAGATCCTGAAGGAGCTGGCAGCTCCCAGCTCCGCTCTCGGTTAATTGCTTTATTATGGGCGGCTGCCCTAGTTTCCCCGAAGGATTCCGCCGTCTCTCCAGCCTCGGCAGGGGCTTGGCTCTTGTTGTCCCCGGTGTTGAAAATTAAGCTCCGGTTTCAGGGGGATCTTTCAAAAAAAAAAAAAAAAAAAAAAAAAAAAAGCGTATATGTTGTCGTAGCCCGCCTGAATAAGAAATAAAGACATGCACACTCGTAGCTTCCAGATTGGATTTCGCGTGAGAGAAGGGGAGGGAAAGGACTGGTGTGAAGCAGCCGGTGCAGGGGGGCGAGCAGGGGGCGCAGCGCCTCGCCGGGGCGGCAGCGTCTGCCGGCGGCTCCCGGGTTCCCGCACCTCTCCGCAGGAAGAGCTGTCGTCTCCTCTATTCCCTCTCCCTCTCTCCTTCTTGAAAAGATGCCGGTCCGAAGAGACGTTTCCCGGCAGGTTAGTTGCCTTTTCCCTGCCTTTCCTCCGAGCCGGGCGGCTCCTACCTCCTCAGCACCGCCGCGCCCCAGGACGAGGGGATGCTCGACCCTTCCTCGCTGCGGCAGGCGGGAGCCTCTCGCTCCGTGTGGCCCCAAACGTGCAGAAGACATGTGCTCTTCATCTTTGCCTCGTTGGGCGTTTGTCCTTTCCCCCGGGAAAAAAAAAAAAAAAAAGACGGTTTAGTGGTGGGAGAGATGGTGGAAAGACCTGCGCTGCGGATGACGGGGTTAGGGTTTGAAAACGAAGCCCGAAAGAGAAACGTACACCGCAGGTAATTTAGCACAAATGCAGCCGAAATGAGCAAGAACTGGGCTCCGAAGTCTCCTCGGTCCGTAGGGTTTGTAAATGTTCGTCTCAGGTTAATTGGTTAATGACTGAAGGAGTTTTCTTGGCCAAGAGCTCTTCCAGACACCCTGGGAACACCTCCTCCAGTTAACCAGTCCCGGCACATGGGTGCTGCTGTCTCCGTGACACAACGAAATATTCTTTCCGATAGAACGGGAATTGCAGAATCGGTGTAAAAACGTTGTCTGCCGCCCAATATGCGATAAAAATCTTCTCGGGGTTTGGTTTCATTTAACCACTTTCATCTATAAGTTCAGTGGAGACGCTGGGACAGTCAACGTCCTCTTGAGAAACACTAATCTCGATCAACAAGAGACAGAAGCTTAAGCCTTTGAACGATTATTTACACCCCAGATTCTTCTTATTTAGAATCCTTTAAGATTTTTAAATCGTCGTATTTTACTTCTGTAAGTGTGTGTGCGTATGTGTATACATATATAGATAGACATATAGATGTGTATGTATGTCCTGTAATGCCCGTTCTGGCTCTCAGACATGCAGGCTGTGGTTGGGGCAGCTGTGCTGAACGTGAACTAGGAGAACGGGTAGCGACTTTTGAAGTTTTATTTCTAGCATTTGTTCGGCTTCGGATATATTTTTAAATGTGCATCTGTTTTTAAAGATATGCCTGGGGAAAAGAAGAAGAAGAAAAAAAGGAAAAAAAAGTGAATTGTAAAAATGAAAAGTAAATGCTGGCGCTGGATAACTTCGAACTGGTGCTGGCAGAGTTTGACCCAGTCCAGCTGAAACGAAGACGGTTTACCAATCTCCACAGTTTTCGGATTGAAGCTGGTTTTATCCACAGCTTAGCTGTGTGGTGGGAGGAAATTTTATAAAAGAAACCAAATCGTGCCGTTTCTCTTCGGGAAGTTAAATTTTATTCTAAAATCACGGGCCGGTTATTATGTCGGAAAATTAATAATCGTGGTGATGATGATGATGATAACAATAACCTGCTAAATTCCATTCAAATGGTTTCTATAAGTGTGTCAGCCGGGGGCAGCAAGAAGTGCACTTGTTTTGTTGATTGAAGCCGAATATATTCCCTTCAATAAAATGATGTGGTACTGGAGAAGACGATATTGTCAGTAACACCTAATACGGGCATTTCAGCATCTGTCGTTTCTTCTTCCACAAACACGTGTATTTTGGACAAAATAGGGGCAGAACGGCACTGAAATGGTTGCCGACACCATAGTCGGGCAAATGAAGCAGAGCAGGTAAGAATCAAGTATTTCTTTTTTTTCTTCCCCCCCTTTATCTGTCTATTCCCAGCTGCGGTTTCTTTCTTACCCCAAACCTGCCGAGTGTCCGGCACAAGAGCACGTCGGAAGCCGGTAAGAACTTTGAAGGTACGCCTGGTAGGCAACACGCTGCACTCCTTTCTGGTCGGAACCGAGTATTTTTTGTAGCTCACCGAGCTGCAAGTCTAGTGCCAGGGGAAAGAAGAGGGGGAATGATGAGCGTCTTAAAATTTACGGATGTCTGCTTGGCGGGGAAGGGCGAGGAGTAGCGGCGACAGCAGCATAACGGAGGGTGTCCACGGAGGTGCCGGGGAGCGTGTCGTCCTGCGGGGGGGAACGGTGCCAGACAGCCCCCCGTAAGGCAGCCGCACGGTCCGGGACTCCGAGCGCAAATCCCGCGGGTCTCTCCTCCCGGGAGCTCCGCGGCCTCGCCGGCGTTCCCGGTGCCGCCACGTGGTGCCCACCGTCGAGGCTGCTCCCCAGCCGCTGCCTGCCGCGGGGCCGAGCCGGGCCGGGCCGGGCGTCCGGGCTCCCCGCCGCCGGACAGCCCCGGGGAGGGGAGAGGGGAGCTGGATTTCGTTGGCGTTTGCTGCAAACGCCGCAAAGCCAAGGTGAGCTTCGCCGTCGGGGCGGGGAGCGGGGTCGGCTGGCCGGTTCCTTGCCGCAGCGTCCCCGGGAGTCCCGAGAGGGAGCGGCGTGCTCCGGCCTCCCCGGGAAGCGCCTGCACCGCAGCCCTGTGCCTCCCCAGCTCCTCTCGCCTTTGCCACACGGGATCGGAGGAAGCGTTCCCGCCGCGCCCCGAAGGGGTGTCAGCACCTTTCGTTGTCCCTTGGGCAGCGCCAGCTCCCCCCGCCTGCATCCCTCGAACCGCGCCCTGACCTCCTCCCCGCGGGGGAAGGGGGTCCTCTCCGCTCCCCTTGGCGCTGCCCGGCCGCCCCCTCTTCTTTTCCTCCAGAAGAGATAAAGATGAAAAGGGGGGGGGGGGGGGGTGTTGCCCCCAGAGACCTGATCCGGGCACTGCCCGCCGCTCCGTCTTTCCGAAGGTCACTTCACTCATCCCCAGAGCATCCGCTGTAATTTGCATCTGTGGTACAGCTGTGATTTTTAACTTCCGACGTATTTATTAATTAAACCGGAGCCGAGTGCTCTGCGATCTTCGCAGGAAATATTTCTCTTTCAATCCTACTGCTAGCCCAGGTCAGTATTTGATGTGATCTATTTTCGCGAGGGGATACGTGGAGTCAGCAGGGTTGCAGACGCTTTATGCTTCAGTGCCTGGATGGAAACGTCATCGACAGAAATACCAAGGGATGCTTCACCTCACGCGTCTCTCTCCAGCAATTCCCCTCTATTCCAGGGGATAGAAAATAGAATGGGAACAACGGGAATTCCCTGAGAGGAAGGACAACCTGAGCGGGATCTTGCTCTCTCCTCCTAACTGGACATAGCGGCTTCTTTATGGTACCTTGCTATGTCACCCCCGCCCCGTCCAACAGCTGGGTAAATACTTATGTATCGCGTTATTTTCTCTCCCCTCGGTCTCATGTTAGCCACTGAAAGTGGAGCTTTTAGCACGTTTTATTAAGACATGAACACGTGCTCCGCAGGGTAAAAAAAAAAAAAAAAAAAGCCTCTTGCTATCACTGACACAATGGCTCTCTCCTTCACGCTGCAAAATAAACCTAATGCACTGGAAGACAAACTACAGTTTATCTCACTTCATCTCCCCCCCTCTTTTATGCAAAGAGTTCACTAGAAAAGGTATCATTACACTCAAAGGATACGGTTTCAACAAAATGGTAGTTCCAGTAGCTGATGAAAGAGGCAATAATTGCATCCCACATGCCTAGCCTAGAAGTAGCGCTGGATCTCAGAGCAAATTTCTCTCCTATTGTTCAGAGAAAGTGAAGTATCCTCATCGCCTTACAGGCATGGTGATGGATCTGATGGGGTTTCTGTAAGGGCTTTTACAGTTCCTGCTGTCCACTCGGTTTTACTTCCAGGCTCACTCCAACAGCATTCTTGCGATTTTTGTTCTGAATCCCCTTCTAAAACAGCCACAACCAATTTCGAAAAGAGATCTGCTTTCTAGACTGTAACGTGTGCCCAATTTTCTGTTCCCTTTAAAGATAAAACCGCAGTGAAAGCGAATAGCAGTATCATTACCCTTATTTTGTAAAGCATTTTCTTTGAGTTCGCCTGCCTCTCTGTGAGGGATGTGTTGTACTGAGTCCTCCAGCTATTGAAGTAGACGGGGTGGCCCCGTCATCGCTTCATTTATGGATACACAACCTCATCAAATTCACTTTTCAGCTAAACCCCTGTCAATCCGAGCCTGGAGAACGAGAGAGCCCATCGCTGCCGACCCCAGCTACGACAAAAGGCGGCGCAGGTATGTAGCCCCGCAGAGGTTAGAGCACCGAAAACACCCTCCTGTCTTCAGCAGGCAGGATTTGGGGCTACCCCCGGGCATGTGCGTCGGCCAGGACGCGGGCTCCTCACCGGGGCAGGGCAGGGGGTAGCGGGGAGGGCGTCTCCCACGCCCTCTCCGCGTCCGCGCATCCTCCGCGGGTCGCCTGCGGGGCAGCGCCTGCTCCGCCAGCCCCCGCGGCGGCACCTGCGGCTGTGAGGGCGGGCCGAGAGCCGTGCCAAAAATAAATAAATAAGCAAACGCACAGGGATGCAAACCGGCTGGTGCCTGCCGAGCAACCTGCTGGGGACCCTCCGGAAGGCTGCCCGTGGCTTTCGCCAGCACCCTGCAAAGCAGGCAGCCCTGACCTGGCTGCCCGCAGCTGGGGAGGGAGCTGGCAGGGAGAGCTCCCGGTGGGGGACACCGACCCTGCTTAGGCAGCGCCGCTTCCCCTCTCATCCCCGAGGAGCCCGATTTAATTTCCGCTCCCCCCCCCCCGGGTGAAACCTTAATCCTCGGCTCTGGCGTGCTCTCTCTTGCAGATTCCCTCCCTTCCGCCGCCAGCCCCCTCCTCCCCGCCGCTGCCCGGGCTGCTGACAGCGGGGACGGGGCTGTCTCCGCCGCGCATCGTGCCCGGGACAGCGGCAGCGGCGGGGGGGCGTGCTGGACGGGCGGGCTGCGCGGCCCCAGCAGGTCCCGGCGGCCGGCCGGGGCGGGCCGGGCAGGGCAGCTCCCCGCTTGTCGCTACGCCGCTACCCTCCCGCTCCGGGACGGGGTGCTGCGCCTCGCCACGCTGCCGGCCGGCCTGCCCGTCCCGTGGGGAAATTGTCCCCCCTTCTTCCACCTCTCGGGCCTGCCCTTTGCCTCCGCCCCTCTCTTCCCCGTATTGATTATTGATTTCAAGGTGGGAAGCGAGCGTTTTTGGATTGCAACTCACCTTATGCATTCTTGATCATTAAAAAAAAAATCCCTCAGCTATGCAAAGACAGGATCTTTAAAGAGTTTGTAGCTCGACAGGTAAGGACTCGGCTGGGGCTCAGGAATGTGGAAATTCAACTCAAGTCAGCCTACTGCGACGAGCAATATTAATAAGGGCATACAGGTACGGGGGGAGAGGCAGAGGGAGAGAGGGAGAAACTTGGCAACTAAAATAACAGAGTGATCTCCATCGCGGTGATCAAATACCGAAGAGCAAACAGCGGGTTTCCCGGGAGCCCCCCGCTGCGAGCCGGCCTGCGGGCCCCCGAGTCGGTCCCTTCGGCGGAGCCCGCTCGGCTTCCCGGGCTCTTCAGCACGGAGGTAGCCGGACCAGTCAGTTGTCAAGTTAATTTCAACACGTCCGTGTGATGGATAGAAACGCAAATTGTGTCTAGGCCTGCATAAAACAAATCCCTGAGTGCAGGTTCAGAGCAGGGATTCCCCTCCTCCCGCCCCTTTCGCCTTTTTAATACTTAAGCTCTGCTCTATTGTCCCAGCAGCAGCGGCTGAGTTAACTCTGTCAGGCTGCTTGCTTTTTTTTTTTTTTTTTTTTTTTTCTTAGGGTGTTGAACGCCAGAGATAATATTTAAGTTCGCTTAAGCAGTACAAAATAAAAGGATCCGTCATCACCCGCGACCGGCTCCCTCCAGGCTCGGCGCTGCCGGAACGCCCCGTCGCTGGGCAGCCCCGGAGCCGGGCATCGCCCCGCCGCGCTGCCCCGGGACCCGGGAGAAACACGGGCGTCTGCTGGGGGCTGCCACCGCTTGGACACCCGGGGGAGCGGGGCGGGGAGGGGGCAATAATAACCTGGCTTTTTTTTTTTTTTTTTTTTCCCCTGTGCAACATTTTGTTCACAACTCTGTAATAACGTGACCCAAAAGCCAAGGAGATTTGTCGTGCACAAGGACTTACCCTAATTTGACATAGATGACTCCAAAGCATAGAAACACGTAGAAAATCCACTTCCGAAAGTTTCTGTGCATGATCTAGAAAATGGACTGAGCCATAAAAATTTCACAAAAAGTCGAACTGATCTTGTCGATTAAATCCCAGTCAAGAGCATTGCTGAAGCTACCCAGGAGCAAAGCCGGCCGAACTGTAAAAAATCAACACCGTGCAGATAAGCAGCTCTTCCCAGAGCCATGGTGACCGAAACCGGCTCCGATATTAAAGCTAAAGAGGGAGGAAAAATTAGAAAGAGCTGCTCAAAACGGTAAAACAAAAACCCAAGACAGACAGTCTGAAGGAGAAAATGAGCAAGCACTGATCTCGATCAACTGCCTCATAGAGCCCTGAAGTTCAATGTGTTTTTACTTGTTCTGACTTCCCCAGGTAACACTACGTATCTTGCAATCTATGGCTCCAGGTAGGAGGATCTCTCTCTCTCTCTCTCTCTCCCTCTCTCTCTCCTGCTCTTCCCCCCACCCGTAAGTGTCAGGATCTAATACATATCTTATCTGTCTCTCTGCATGTGCGTGTGCGGGTTCTGCGTGTGTTTGTGTTTCAGAAGGCTTGTCCTTAAGCCGGAGTGTTGGGGAAAACACATGAAACATATCCAATAAGGGAAGTAAAGGACTCGTCTTCTCAAACCGAAGCATTTTTTCATTTCCTCTAGTATGGTAACGCGGCTGGATTTACAACGTATGGACTTCGCAAGAGATTGTTAAAACTTATCCCCCCCCCCCCCCCCCCCCCCGGCTCCTTTCTTTCTAATCAAAAAGAGGCAGGCGTTAACCCCCGGTCGCTTACAGCTCCGTATCCTAACGATATATGTGTGTGTGTGTGCAGACTATTTTCTCTTTGGCCATCCGACCCTGTTGCACACTTACAAACGCCTGTGACTAAATTTGATTTCATTTTCTACCGTAAGAAAACATTCTTCCTCCTTTAAAAACCAGATATATTTGGCTTTTAATACAAGTATAGGATAGTTAATTTGCTGCTCCTAGGGAGATCAATCGCTGAGACAAAAACTCACTTTGTGTTTAGACACTAAGTAAAGCAAGGCTTCCTTTTCTTTCTTTTCTTTCTCTCTTTCTTTCTCTTGTCTTTCTTGTCTTTCTTTTCTTTCTTTGTCTTGTCTTCTCTTTCTTTGTCTTCTCTTTGTCTTGTATTTTCTTTGTCTTGTCTTTCTTTTCTTTCTTTCTTTGTCTTGTCTTTCTTTCTTCCTTTTCTTTCTTTCTTTGTCTTGTCTTTCTTTTTTTCTCACTGATTTCTGAGCTGTTCAGTTTATTCCTGCATCCTGTGGAATTATGTATTCCAGTCTACCACACAATGCGTGCCTGTCTGGAGGCATATATCTGCATGCATACGCACGCTTAAATAGCACTCAAATACAAGTTTGTGGCCTGTGGTAAGTTATATAGGTATGGATAAACCCGTGCACCTATGCCCACTTACACACATACATTTATATACATGCAGTAACAGTAAACATAGATAGCTCTAGGCATCTCGCAAAGAGAATCGGCTAAACGTACAACCAGTAAAGGCTGAAAGGAAAGCAGGCAGTGACAAGCAAGCAAAAGAGGCTGAACACAGAACTTCATCATAAAGTATCTATCCTGACGAAGAAAACAAAGGGTTTTTTTAAAGCCCAACCAGGCTGCCGTGGTTGAAGAGATGCAGTGCGAAATCGCGGGACATTTTTAGATGACTCCTACAGACAACTCTGCCCGCACCTTGCCATCACCCACCCAGCTCCCAAAAACAGGGTCTCCTCGGGGCATCGCGCAGAGATCCCAAGCCGGTCCCTGGGAAGGGGAAAGGGAAGCAGAAGCGAAGCGGGACAGAGAAGGGCCCTGCTGCAGGGTGGCTCCTGCCGAGCTCCCCTGGGACGGACGGAGCCTGCCCACCCCACCGCCGCGCTCTCCCTGATGATCGATTTCGCTCTGCCTTTCCCCCCGCGTACCTCACGTTTTATTCTTTAATAATCAACGCTCCGGCTCTCGCAGGCAGCCGGCCTTCCTCCAGACCGCTTCTGCTACATTTTTCCTAATACTTAAGTATGAACAATTTGTCCTTTTAAAATGCTGAGTTTTCCCTTCACGCTCTTTCCCTTATACTTAAATGTCCTTTATTCTTTTTTCCCCTGACCCAATACCACTTTTTTTTTTTAATCCCCACTATTTTTTAAGGATTTTGGGGTAAGATGAGGCCGTGTTTATCTTTTGCAAAACCATTTCTTCAAGAGCCTCGTAACTTTACCCAGAGCTGCCATCCAAACTCTTCGACCAACACCCAGAGACAATTTAAGAGGGCCACCTCACACACACCCACCCCCCCCCCCCCCGCCTTCCTCCCCCCTCTTTTTTCCGGTTTTTGAAGCTTTTTGCAGACGAGGTCTCCTCCCCCCGAAAGCCTCGGACGGAGGAGCTGAACTCTCAGGCGCCCACGGGGCGCGGAGCTAGCGCTGCCCGCGGCCGGGGCGGCGGTGGGAGGTGCGGGGGATGCAAAGACCTTCCCTCTGGCCCGGGCGGGAGGAGGCGCGGCGGCAGAGCCGTGCCCACGGGCGGCGGCAGGGCCGGGGCGGTCGCGGCGAGTCTCTACCCCCGGCCCCGCAAACGCCGGCGCGGCGCCCTGCCCCTGAGAGCGAGCCCGGGGCAGCCCCGGCGTCGGGCGCGGCCGCGTCCCGCGGGGTAACACCGCCACCCAGGGGCGGCAGGCGGCGGTGCCGACGGGGATGGCCGGGCCGGGGCAAGGAGGGCGAGGGGCGGCTGCGGGGACTTGTGGGGGTGGAGGGCGCGGGAGGGACTCCCCGTTCCCGCCGGGCAGAGGTGGACTCATAAGCCCTAGCCTCTCCCCTCCACCGCAGCCCCCGCCGCGGCCCCCAGCTTTAAGAGTGCAAACTGTGGGTGCTGTCCGTGGGCTGCCTTCCTTTCCTCTATACAGCGCACCCCCCCCTTCTTCTTTAAAATATTGCATCTTTTTTCCTCACAAGACCCATAGAAGTAGGATTGCAGTTCAGGTGACCTTCGTCTCCTCAATGACTGCATGCTAACCATCAGGCCAGCATGTCCTACTTGCTTCTTTGAACTAATTAGCCTTTTTCATGTTTCCATGCAAAGCCAAGAAGTTTCAGCAAAAGAAACTAAACTACATTGTGTCTAAACTAGCTTGGAGATAGCATCATTTTCAGGGCAAAATCTTTTTTGTATTTTTGACCCTTACTTCACTGTTATCTTCAGTTAATTGATTTGAAGATGCTTGTCTGGGGATAAATAATAGATTTTCTTTCCTTCAAATATTGGTTTAACTATTGCTGAAAGCTTAAGCTGAGGCTAAGAAGATTTCATGAAGCTTAATAATTCTGTAATTTAAAAAACTTCAAACCTGGAGAATATAAAATTAGGTCATTCTTACATTAGTATTCAGAAATTCATATAGTCACTTCAACATTATAGGCAAAATATGAAAAGTTTATTAAACTGCTTTAAACAAATACTACCTTAGTAGCACTCAGTTACTTCCAGAAAGTAAGGTAATATTCATAAATGCAAAAGTAGGTGTGGGTTGAAACCATTTGCTGAATGCTCTTCCAGTGCACAATCATTATTTAGTTCACATCCAAAATGACTGGCATGGCAGGTGATATAGTTGATTGAAAATTCAGTAATTCATTTTTTCCACCCCTTGACCTTCTGCTGACAAAGTTTAACATTCACTCCTCTAAACCTGCAGAAGGAAAGGCCATCTATACGATACTGCTGCAGGGTCCCCATACTTCCCTATAGCCTTTTGATAAAATGACTCCTATGAGAAAATATTTCAAAGCTTTCACAACCTGTCACAAATGCATTTACCTCCACTCCTTCAACTGGAGAGGCTTTTCCTGCACCTGGGGTGGAGAACCCAAGTGACCTTCGGAAGTCACCAGTTAGGCTGTGAATTTGTCTGACAGCTTACTCAGCAGGAGGTAACTACTCAAGGGTAACTTGGGAGTCAGTCTATTAAAAAAGGAGATGACAGGAACGAGACTCACTGGCGGAGGCATGGGTCTCATTTTATTCCAGACTGTACAACACCCATACTTGGCCACAAGGGACACGGTGCTGTCAGTCTGACTGAGGCTACTACAGCTTGCAGGGCCTTACATACAGGGCACTCTGTCCCAGCAGGAGGAGAAATCCTCACAGTATGAGGGAAAAGCCTGCTGTAAAGCTCTATAAATTAAAGTATGAGCAGTGCTGAAGGGGAAAAGAATTTTAAATTGTTGGTCACAGCTCACATCATCTTCCCTAGAGCTTATTTCCAAACACAGTGTTCAAAATCAGAACAAATCCTGTGAAATTTCTGGGGAATGCAGACAACAGGGGTGATTCCTCTGTGACAGGCTTCTTTACATGCCTTTCTCTTCTTTCTGTGCTGCTCAGATCAATCACAGGTAACCGGTATGCTTGTCACAGGTCCTAACGGCTAACTACAGGGAGAATCCAGCTGCATTGATCCCAGCCAGCCACTGTCTGGCACTGTTGCTCCACGCAATTGTAGATGAAGGCCCCCATCTAACACTAAAAAATAAACGCGTGAAAATATTGCTCAGGGACAATATACAGAGTATAATGTGGTTGAAAAGAAAGAAAGGAAAAGAACAAAAAGAAGACAAATAAAAATAAGAAGCATACAAGGAGGGGTATCTTATAGCTGACCAGGATCTTGCACATAATTTACAGGTGTTCTTTACAAATGTCTGTTAAGTATGTATGTACATATTTACTACTAGTCTTTAGTCCTTTGTATTTATGTTACCAGGCCTTTGCACATGAAGTCTTTTCTTAAATGACTTCTCTCATTTACCCAACTGCTTCCTAGGTCTAAGATGTCCATTCTTTCTGTGAGACTACCAAACCCACTCTCTGCCTCTAAAGTTTTTCTTAACACTCAGGATGTCCGTCAGTGGGTTTCTGATGCCAAACCCTGTTCTCAAGTCATCTGGTCTTTGAGCTTGAATTCAGCAGAAAGGCATGAAACTCATTTGATGGGAGCGGGCAAATTACATGCTGTTTATGATTTTGGGACATACATCTGGCAAGATGTCCAGTAGAGGGCACATTAATGGTAACAGAAAGTTTGCACCAAGGTCACAGTTTGAATCTGGTCTTAGTAACTGAACTTTCCATTGCTGCTCTTAGTTGTTCTCTCGCTTGGTATTACACAGCAGTCGTCCACAATTTTTGTTGCCACTGGCTTTCATTTAGCTTCCTTCTCTCTTTCCACTCCCTATTTCTCTCCATCTTCTTCTTTCCTCTCTTTTATGTCTCATTACTTGGAATATACTTCTCAGCGTATCTGTCTTCCTGTAATTCCTAAGTCTGCTAACATTTTGTCAGTTTAACAGACACCAAATTAGATTAATAAGTAACATAGGAGTCCATACTCAGTCGCTTCATGTATTTTACATTTTCAAGTTAATCCTAGTTTGAAAATTTTTGTTTACTTTTTGTTTCATCAAAGCTGAGAGGCATTGTTCAAACCACAGAAATGTATAATTAGATACATTACACATCTGGGGTACCAGCATGAAATGGCATTAACAGACTGTTTCACTTACTCTTCCCTTGCTAAGTGGATATTTACTGGTTTTGTTGCATTGCACTTAATACAATTTCAGATCCTTTTTTTTTTCTTTTCTTCATGGACTGGCTTCTTACTCCATTGACTGTGTTAGTCTGAAAGATTCTCTGCAGAAGAAGGTTCAGCAGTTAAACTGGAATGTGAGTCATCAATATCATAGAGTTGCAAAAAAAAAGAAGTTAAATACTCTGGATAAAATAGCCTGTTGTATGTACATGCTGTATGCAAACTAATCCGTTTACTCTTTGCAGCAGTAGGAAGCCTAGACTGATGGATGAACTGTGTCTTCTGGTCAGCATACTTCGAGGAGATGGATCAACCGGAGGTGATCCAGAGGTCATAGGAAGATGTGTAGAAGACATGATCCATGAAGAAAAGTTGAATCAGCTGTGTTTGTTTATTTTACAGAAATATGGACTGAGCAGAGATGATAATAGTCTTCAAATGTGCAAAAATATGTTGCAAAGATATCAAGGTAAGAAATTGTTGTGTGCAGACATAGGGAATAAATGGATTTGAGCAGCATTTACACAAAATTAGTTTAAGAATTAGGAAACATCTTCCTGAGATTTAAGATCAGGTTAGGTAAACATCTACAGAGATTGTTTAGTAGTACATAATCCTCCCACAGGCTACAAGCATCAATGTCCCTTTTAGCCACAATGCCTGTGATTCAGTGACTCTGCTTTGAGTCGCTGTGCTGTGAAAATTCTATTCTCCTTCATAAATCATGGCGAGATATAAAATAAACCGCCCTGACTTACTCAGAAAGATCTTTGGAAAGCATCTAGCTTGACCAAAGGAGATGTAGTTTGTATCCAGGAATGCAGAGGAACACCCAAAGTAGTTGTCTCTAGGGAGTATTTCACAAATTGAACTATTTCATACTAATTCTGCAGTAACAGGTGCTCTTATTGGTCCTCACAAAAAAAAAAACAAAAAAAAAAACAAAAAAACCAAAACCTAATAAAAGGAATCTTTGCACTTTTCTAATTAGGTCAGCAATTCAAAGACTTAAGGTTTCAAACTTTATGTTTTGAAACTCCATGAACAACTGTCATTCCCTACTTCAGGTAATGTATTAGAAGTGAGTAAAACAACCTCATTGAACCCAAGTTGGCCATTAGCCTCAGGTAGTCCTACTAAGGCAGCCCAAATGAATGTAAACCAAATATTGAGTTCAGCAAGGTTTATACTGGAATCATGAGAAAATAAATTTAGTCCTGTGATTTAATCTGTAATCCGCACAATCTTCTGCTATTGTTTTTATGTTATTTAAAGAGGAATCCCTTCTCTTCCCCTTTTTCTAGGAGCCATTGCAAGTCTCTAAATCAACAACTACCTATGATGCAACAAAGGACAATCAGGACTCAGAAGTAATTTTGTTGTGATTTACATGCTTCATTCCTGTTTTCTAATCATATTCTCAGACCTGTGTAGCTGAGAAAACATCTTTTTAGTTATCTGTGTTTTCAAATGTTGAGCACAAAAGATACTATGATAGGTTTAGATTACACTTACCCCTTAAAATCATCTTTTCAAAGCTAGGTGACTGAACAGTCTTATGTGCTATTCTGTGCCTGCCTATCATGTGCTGGAATTTTTATAATATTAAAAGGAAAACTACACATTGGTAGTCCTTTTGATTCCTTCTTCAGGTAACTCTCTGCAGAGGCACTTTTCATTGTAAGAAGCTGAGGCACCTTGGTAAGAATCGTTAAAGGTAAACAGTAGGAATACTCATTAAAAAAAGAAGTGGGAGAAATATGGGGGGAGGAATCATTAGTGAGAAATAAAATGGTACAATGGTGCTCTCCTCCAACTGAGTCAGACATCAACATTTGGAGTTCTAAGGCCTAGTGAGGCTCCCATTTACCCTGCCTCATCTCCCATCCATCCATGCCCCTGCTTCAGTGCTAGACAGTGAGAGAGAATTTACTCATTTCTAATTTGAGCAGTGTGCAGATTACTCACTTCCCATTGGCTTGACAACCACATGGATGAGTTTACCTCTTTTTTTTTCATTTATCAATATACCACTGGTGATACAGTTTAATCATGTGAATCTTCTTTAGCAGTTCATCTTATTGCTTTCAAAGGTATTACTCATAATCTCTCAGATAAACCGTTAAATGCATTTCTGTCATCAGAAGAAACACGTGCCTCTGTGGGATTGTCACCAGGCTACTAAATCATCACCTCATTTAAGCATACAAAAATCTTGTAATTTCATTAATTGCAAATAATCATATAAAAACCCTGCCTTTTTTTCTTTCTGATTTCTAAACTACATTTCCCAGAAATCTTGGGGCTAGAGTCAAACTGCACATCTGTCTCTTACTATAACAGCTCCAGCTATCTGGTCCAGTCTCCTGTTAGGGAAACATCCTGAAAGGTGAACAGTAAGTGCAGAAAACCATAGAATAGCATCTTTTTTTTTCTGTCATATCAAGAAAATATTCAACAGATTTCAGCAACCAGTAAGAAACTTTATAACAGCAGCCATACATTTGGGTCATATTCTGCATCTTGTACTTGAGCTTTTAAACACTCATTTTTTCCTAAAGACAAGCCATTAAAGGACTTGATGACAACCTCTGCATAAAAATACAGGACTTTATAGGCTTTATTCATATTGAAATTATTAATTTGTATTGTATACTGCTTACTGTTTTGAGATAAATCTGTACGAATGTGTGTCCTCATGTTTGGAATACAAGTATCATCTCTCAATTTTGTGTATTTTGTTTTTAAAAATTACTCTGATGATCCATATTCATATACACTTGACAGTACATCATTGTCAGATTTCAAAAGCTAATCACATGCCTTCCGGTGCTTGATGTTTTTAAATAACAGATGAGAACCTCTGTATTTTTTTTTCCATATGTGAGAAGCCAAGAAAAACTCCTAAATGGGATTTTTTTCCCCCTCCTCCCAGAAACTACATCCCTCTAAGAAAAGAAAACACATCTAGAATTGCTATTTTTAAAATTATCCTGATTTTTTAAGTAAATCTAATAATGAGTGGGTGAGAGAGTGTAGGCATTAGTTTTGAAAGCACAGGATTGATGATACTAATGTTGCCAACCTAAACATGAGGACACTGGTTTGTTTAGCTTCCTGTCTTTTCCGCCCAGCCATCATCAAGGACCATCTACTGCTCTTACCTAGGAGGGACTGCATTTCATTTAAAGCTACAGTAATGACAGCACTGCGATATCAGTCCTTTCATTAGCCTACTTCTTAAGAGTTCAATCTGTTGCTAGTGTCTTAAACCTAAAAAAACCCTGCCCCATTTCAGGTAAAGATGAGGTCTAGTGAGTCGTTCTATAAAGCTGCGTCCAGCTAAGTTCACTATGCTCACCCTTGTGTCTGCTTTGCAATACATTTCCCCCTTTTACTCTGGTATTTTAATCTTTGCCTCTGCGCATCAGGTTTTGACTAACCTGGCTATTTTGTCACACTGCAGTTCTATGGTATGACTGTACTGGATATATTAACTTATACAGAAATGGCCAGACTTTGGAAACAATCTAGAAAGGTTTGCCACTCTTCCCTTTACAGTTTTCAACGATTCATCAGATAATGTTGTTTGTGTCATGTCCTCCCCCAGGTCACTAAATTATAATGATCACTTATCTACAAATCTTTCCTACATTTTCTTTCTATTACAATAAGCCTCTCTTTCATCAGGATTATCAGCAAAAGCTGCAGGATATTTTATCTGGCTGCAATTCAGGTTCATGTGGGGGTGCTCACATGCACCCTGCGGTATTTTGTGCAGTTATAAGCAATTTATGAGATGTTTAAAGGTGCATACTTTTCAGATTTAACTCTTCGTTTGAAACCAATGTCTGATTAATCTCAGCACAAGATTTCTGTAGAGACCAGGGTCTAAATCTTAAGTGGTGTTGACTGCTTCTACTCTTTCATCACCTTCATTGGAGGTGAAGGATCTCAGCATTTTTTTGGATGCAGCCCTAACACACCTTACATGCATTATAAAAGATGTTAAAAATATTCTTTCCAAACCAACCATAGACTTACCGAGCAAGGGCCCAAAAGGCCAGCAGCTTGCCCATTATGCCCTCCTGGCATGACACCTGCACTCCTGCACTGGGGGTTGGACTAGATGACCTTTAAGGGATCTTTCCAATCCAAAACATTCTACACTTCTATGATTATCTGAAATCATCGTGTGGCTGCCATAGTCTCCATCTCTCCCCCCATACAATACGCTCCCTGAAACCTGCAAAGCATGAGGACAGGTTACCTGATGAAGCATGCAAAACAACTCCTGTAAGACACTGGGCTTGCAGATGCTGGGCTCCTGTGATACCATTCATGATGGCAAAACATGTAAAGCATGAAACAGAAATCAGTTACTTAATGACTTCAGCAAACGAAGTCTCCATGACCCTGCCTTAGTACAAAGTCTTCGATTCTCTGTGGCTTCTAGAATCAATTTATCTTTCTGCTTTTTGAAAAGGAGGAGGGAAATAAGTATAGGTGCCACTGTCCTTGTAGCTGTGCACCCATATCTGTGTCTCCAGAAAAGTGAAGAATTGGGGGATCTTTGGAGAAAGTATAAACAGTTCCTGTAGGATTGACAGGTTTCACACCAGGGTATAAATGAAATTCTTTCGATCCTCTTTGGGTAGAGACAATGACTTTTTTCTACACATCCCTGCAAGAGTTAGCAAATTGGAAACTAACTTTGTGACCTTTACACAGTACTGTTACAAAAACATTAATAATTCCTACTGCTTGTGCTAGTAGGAAATGGTGGGACAATATTATCTGTCCATGGAGATTTTTTATTTAAAAAAGACTAGCTGTAAAGTCACTGTGTTCTCTCATAGAGTCCTAAACAAAGAAAATGCATCAATATAAACGTAATGTAATTCACACCAAGAAATGTTTTGAAATGGTCTCTGTATTTATGACAATACATGTAAGCCAATGATCATTCTTCTTTTTTTTTAATGGTTGTCTATTGACTGGTCTATCTAGAGAACAAATGCAGTCAAGAATCTAGGAATCCTCACTGCTAGATTGCCTCTTGTTTCCTCCGTTAACCTATCATCAGACATCATTTTCTGCCTCCCCAAGCTGGCACCTCAACACAGAATTGCTGATTACCAACCTTAACTGATTAGTCCCCAACATCCTTCCAAATCCAGAGCAGAGCCCCAAAATCTAATACCATTCTGTGGGGCATTCCTCACCACTTCACATTTTGTCTGCAGGGTCTCTGGATGCAGGAAAGTTTTACGCTAAGTAAATTATTCCTTCTAAAGTGATATAAAGCTTTATTTACAGAATCATTATGGGCTTGTTTGTGTGCGTGCTGGAGCTAATAGAGTCTTTTGCCTCTTGGTCTTTAGTATAACAGGAATCTTTCAAATTACAGTTGATTGTTATGCTACTGTCTACTGAGTCTCCATGAGCTGTAAACTGAGAATGTATTCATTGCTTTTACCAAACACAATCTCTTGGCTAAATGTTTCCTTATTATATTTTTTCACTCCCTTTTTTCTTCTTTTAGACAGTTGTAACTCGGTTTGATTCTAAAAGTAGTGTCACATTTCATCCACAGACAATGTCTCTTACAATCAATGAAGCATAAAGGTAAGGGGGAAAACTCCTCTTTTGGCTGACAGCTGCAGGTGTCCATTTACTTTTGGCAATTAAAAAAAAAAAAGACAGGCAATTTTCTAGAAATTTCTTTGCAACTTTCCTGTAGTTGTATGGGTACTTTTCCTTTGAAATGTGGAAACCAAATCTTAATTGTCTGTCATTCCTTAGAACTGTATTATGCCAGCTCTTGTAGAGATTGCCACAGTAATAAATCTTACTTTTTAGTGTCATAATACAGAGCAATCTGTTTTCTATATGTAGCGTAAGTATACAGTTTGGAAGAATTCAATATAGGACAATAAGTATTCAAAGGCATTTAAGGGTGGCTATTATACCTACTTACACAATAAAAAAAAAAAAAAAAAAAAAAGACTGTGAGAGAACAGAAAATGTAAGGTAGTAATTTCCAGAGAAATGGGGAAAGAACATTGACATAAGAGAAAAATGGTGTGCAGAAGAGAGTCAGCTGACAGTGAAAAGAGAAGAGATGCATTAATCAGAATAGGAGTGAAGGACAGAAAGATTTTGGAACCAAACGAAAGAGAAGCACTTTGGTAAAATGAACCATTGTAATAAAAATATCCAGGGAATACAGCATTTCTTTAGTATTTCTAAGAATTTCTTTGTAACTCAACAACTATATTTTGAAAATAAAAATGAGGGCTGGGTTCAAGAGAGTAATCCTACAGCATATGTAGTATTTCTGGAACCCACAAGACCCTGTTTCTGCTAATAATTTCCATGGATATAGCTCCCTTTTTGAAATTTGAATGTTACCTCTCCTTCAGACTGATGTGGCTTTTCTGATGGTCTTCATTGTAGATGCTGATAGACCAACTCAGTTCCTGTTGTTTTAAGTGTAGTACATTGTTTGTCAAAGCATCCTGCTGATAATGTAGTGAAATAATGCAAAGCTTATCCATAGAAATCTAACAATTGGCAAGTGGGCGCCTTCTGCCTTTTAATTCTTTGTCACAGGTTACCTCAGCTAGTCATTGTTCATGTAGTTTGTCACAACATTAAGGAAATTTAAGTATATTGAATGTGACAGACCTAGCGCTAGTCTTCACTGAATCATTGGCCTACTGAATGACTTTGTGTGAGTCATTTCCATCAGTGTGCCTTCTGCCTCAGCAAGGAGAAGGGAACTGAAATGGGATTGATGGGATTGAAAGCTGGAGAGGAACTGTTTACAAGGGCATGTAGTGATAGGACAATGGGTGATGGTTTTAAATTGAAGGAGGGTAGATTTAGATTAGATATTAGGAAGAAATTCTGTACTGTGAGGGTGCTGAGGCACTGGAACAGGTTGCCCAGAGAGGTTGTGGATGCCCCCTCCCTGGAAGTGTTCAAGGCCAGGTTGGATGGGGCTGTGGGCAACCTGGTCTGGTGGAGGGTGTCCCTGCCCATGGCAGGGGGGTTGGAACTAGATGATCTTTAAATGTCCCTTCCAACCCAAACCATTCTATGATGATTCTATGATTCTATGAACATTCATGCTAGTTCCTTCTCTATGTGCTTTGCTAACTGCTCATAGTGCTATGAAAGACAGCAGTGGTGTTATTAGTGATGCAAAAGCTAAATGGATCACAGTAGATTTGGCTGAGACAAAGCAAACAATAACAAAGCAAAAGGATATAAATATACCACGTTCTTTGGATGTTTGGACCAATTTTGCTGAATGGAAATGCCAAAACTGTAAGCCAGACCTTTGTCTTCATGGGTTGCAAAAAGTAACCAGGATGTTTTGATGCCATTACTGACAAGATTGTAAACAGTTTCTTACATAAAGGGCAGGGTATTGGCCACTCTTGTACAATTTATAATGATGGCACTTCTGAAGAAGTCATGTGTAGATGCTAATGACCGCATCAGTTCTTGCTCCTTATAGGGAATATTGCTGTTGGTGTTCTCACATGAGAGGCTTTTGTTTCTTTATCTGTTTAACTACTGATACAGGTGAAACAGGGAAAAATTACCATTTCCTCCCAAGGACAGAAACAAGTAAGGAGATCAGGCTTATCTTGTTGAAGTCATCACATGTACCTTGTGAGAGAATCGCTCTTGGCTTATTCAGGGAATTTCATGGAAGTACAAGGCCTCTGTTCTCAGTGGCCATTTCTAGTCCCTTCATAAACACTGGATACTAAAATAATGATTTACCTATCTTTCCTAAGAGCACTGAAGATTCCAGAGACACTGGAACAGGCTTCCTAGAAAGGTGGTCGATGCCCCAAGCCTGTCTGGGTTTAGGAGGTATTTGGACAATGCCCTTGATAACATGCTTTAACTTTTGGTCAGCCATGAAGTGGTCAGGCAGTAGGATTAGATGGTCCTTGTAGGTCTCTTCCAACTGAAATATTCTGTTCTGTTCTGTTCTATTCTGTTCTATTCTATTCTATTCTATTCTATTCTATTCTATTCTATTCTATCTTTTCTATTTTTAATTTTTTTTCTATTTTTTTCTATTTCTCAGTATGCAAACAGTCTGCATGAAAAAATACTTTCTTTTTCCAGTTACTTAGAGAAAATGGAAGAGTCACATTTGATTCAACCAAGATAATGGTGATACTGGTATGTAGACACATCTAAGAGGAAACAATTCAGGATGATAAAGGCATACCATTGATGCAGAAAAAATTTTCACACAGTGTGTTTGTTGCACAAAGCACAAAGTATTAAAAAAACATATGCTAAACAAGTTTCCTTGGACCTTCAGATATACAGAGCTTCCTCATTTTACTCAGGACTCAACTCCAAATCACTGCTTTAAGAGTAAACTATTACTCAGAGGTAAGAGCATGAGAATGGATACAGTGTCAAAACACACTCCGATTTATGCAACATTCTGGGTTTTGGTGGTGGCTTTTGTTTGTTTGTTTTGGTTGGTTGGTTGGTTTTATTTTTCTTCTTCATTTAAGCATGATTCATTGAATAAAAACTTCACACACAGAGAGAATTCTCACGGCATAAGACAAATCTCCAGCTATGCAAACCTCAAGTATGCATTTAAAGGAGCTCACTTGTATTTCTTTTGATAGGTCTACAACTTGCCATTTCTCTTCCTCCAGTTGTTACTGTTTTACCACTATGTTCTGCATCTGGCTTTACAAGATGCTACTGACCACACAACCCAAACTTAATATCGTCTATTTGGATTCCCACCAAGCCATTAGACCATATATCCTATTATTTTTTTGCTATTTTTTTCTCTCATTTTTTCTTTTATGTAATTCTCAATCTCATAAGAACAAGCCCAGCTCTTTCTGTGGTGCTGTATTAATGTAACTGAAACTCAGATTTACCCCTTAGAAATTGAAACTCATTTTTTTCTGTTGATACCAATAATACTTTTTCCATGGACTTCCTCATTCTCCCACTATTTTTTTATGTGACAGCAGAATATTATTCTAATTCAATCATTTTTCAACCAATCTAACACAGCCCCAAAGTGGATTAGCCAGCAGGCACTGGTAGACTGCACATCCATCAGCTGACAGCTAGAAAATCACTGGATAATTAAATCCAGAGAGAGATCCAGAAAGGGAAGGGAAGGAACAATTCATGTCTCCTACTTATCCATCTGTTGCTGTTCACTCCATACAATTGAAGATCAGCTCCTCGGCCTTTCTTCTCCCAGCCACCCGAAGCTGGAAGTTGCTTCCACCCCTGGGGCAGGAGAAACAATGCTTTGAGAAACTGAATGCGACATAAGGGAGAAGAGGAGATGTCTGATCCCCTCTCCCCTTTTTATCCCTAGGCAGGAAGTTTCTTCAGAAGTCATACCAATACTACATTATCTACAAAGGGATTTGCACCATGATGGCTGTGTTGATGTAACTACAGCACAGCGTGCAACCCTATGGCTTGCAAGTCCTGATTGCGGGCATTCCGTAAACCATCTGTCCTAAAAGCAGGACAATATATGATACCTTACTGTTACAATGAAGGAAATAATAGAATGTCATAATTCCATTACTAAGTGCTGATGTTTTTCTACTTTGTGTGCATTTTTATAATGAGGGTTTTTTTAATTCTTCACATTTCATCATGTTTTCACAAAATAAGGGGGTGAATCAGATTTTTGTGAGCTTAATTTCTCTCTTTCTCTCTCCCCTCCTTTCTTATCTCAAGTAAATGTCACCAGAAGATGCAAGTGTGCAGGTTCTCTAGTCATGATTTCTTTTAATCATGTTCCTTTTCTAAGCAGTTATTCTTAGATTGCAGAAGTTCTCTTCACAATAAAGAATGAACTTGGACTTGTATGTTCTGTTCATAACAGGAGGTCTTTTTTCAAGCTGACTGAAAAATACTATGCTAATACTAATACTCATTAGTATGAGCATTATTATTTCTATTCTTTGAGAAGGCTATTTACCATTTGTAAATAGTACATTTGTATTTACTATATTTTCTATATAATTTTCTATATAATTAATTGCATTATGATGTTCATCTACCTGAATGTGACTGGTTATAAAATGCGTAGACCTTTCCCCTGCTGTACCAGTATCCCACATGCTGTCTTTTCCTTCCAGTGTTGTCAGAACTGCCACACTGTAAATGCTGCTTGATCACCTAGTCTTGTCAGTGAGTTAAAAAAAAAAACAAAAAACAAACTTCTATGAAAGCAAGAGGTCCATTTCTCCTTTTGGATACCTGCCAGCAAATTAATTGGTGGGGGAAACGTGGTTAGGATTTGGGTTTTCCTTTTCCTGCCTTAAGGAGTGGCTGTGGAGGGAGGCTTGAGGAAACTACTTTGGTAGGAAGAAGCTAAAAGGTTTTGTTAGTTGCTCTGTGTGCATGAGACAGATCCTGTAGCGCATTTTTGTCAGTCTGAAATAAAATAGCTTTTTTAATGGTGTAGACCTCTCCCTGCTGCCCAGAAGGTGCCTTGAACAATTGGAGCAGAGTGGGAATTCCAGGTGAGGAGGAAGATGAAGGAGCCACAAGGCCTCCAAAGGACTCAGGCTGCCCATTCCACAGACCTCTAGCTCTTGTGCTAACATTTTAAAATAATCCTCTGGCATTTAAAATAAACCTAATTTTCTTCTCCTTGGACCACGAATAAAGTAACATTACTCCTTAACTCTTCAGATCCAGCTCTTTAGACAGAGGCATACGACATCTCCCTTTCTCCAACTCCAAAAAGGTGTTTTGTAGGGTATGGCTTTATTTCTTTAACTGATTGAAGTAACTCATGATTAAGCAGTACCCAAAACAGGCCAATCCAGACATCTTGACTTTATAACTTGCCGTACCTTAAAGCCAGAAGCACCAAAGTGACCGACGGCTTGCGAGTGACCCCCAAAAGAGGCACTGGCCACCTCCCCGCCACCTCACACAAGATGGCGCCACAGATGGCCCGGGGTGGGATGGCAGCAGGCTGCCTGCCCTAAGCCTTGCTGTTTTCAGGGACTTATGCTCAGCTCTGCATTCAAATATATTCATCTGAAAGGTCAGGAGAAGGGCTTTCGTAACAAATTATGGTTCCACTGGAATAAGTCATGCTAAAGATAAAATGACACTTCTGTATCTGGAAACTATACATACGCAATTGCTAATTGAAGTGTCTAAGTGTGATTACAGCTGCAAACATTTTTTTGAGATGTAATGCTGTTGGTGTTATTTTGTGGTACTTCAGACAGCATTGTTTGTTAAATGATATGGGTCAGCGTTTACATATGGAAGTTGAGCTTCTCCATGTCACCGCCTGCTGCGGCTAGATTTGTGTGCTTTGGCACCAACGCCATATCGACATCCGAGTGCTAGTGAAGTAAATGGGAAGGGGGCAGCTCAATACAGCACCATGACGCTGCGTAATGATTGCAGCACCTTCCCAGAGGAGACAGACCCCCGAAGGCACCGGGTGGCAGCCCCAACAGAGGCCAGCTCAGCTTTACAAATGCTGGAGTATTAAGGGTCTTCTTCCTCCCTCTTGCTCCAAGCTCACCCTTCCCAATCCAGAACAGGCTCTGACCTCCCGACTTCTTCATGGCACGTGCTGCGCTACAGCTTTTTGTATACATGGTTGCACAAGGAAGGGGACGATGAGCACTCGATCCCAACAGAAGACATCCTTCTCTCTTGCAGGACAGCAAGTCGTGCCAGCCAACCATAGCGGTGCTGCCATGGATTGCATTCCTCAGTTTACTCGAGGGACGAATTCATCCGTACCCCTCCTTTTCTTCTATGAAATCCCAAACCATTTGAATACCTTAAACGGGTATTTCAGTGCAGGAACACAGTGTCAGCAACACTGTATGTAGATACTATCAGCTAATCTTTGCTTTTTAAAAGTAAACTTAGAATAAAGCCTTGATTACCTGCATAATTAATCCCCATTCACAGGAATTTGCATGCCTGAATAATTAAAGAATTAGGGCCTAAAAATGAAAAGCAAGCAAAGCCTGCATTTTTGTACTTGAAAAGCTTCAGTGGCAATCATGATAGTTCACAGCACATAAATAATTCAAACTGAGCTTCCCCGCTTTTTTTTTTCCTTGCAGAAATCCTCTTAGTGCTTCCTAATTAAATGAAAATATTTTATAAGCCATCATTTTGTGACATCACAAGAATATTTTAAACTCTGGATTAGACAAGCTGGATTTACATTTTCGGTATTTGCAATCAGATATTTGGAGCTATTTAATGGAACTATAAACCGCCACAAAGTGGTGATAAACTGGGCCCATTCTTTTAAAATGAATGAAAAAATCTATCTTGTGTTTGTCAGCTGAGTTTAACTCAACTTGTAATTTTACTCAGCAACTCAGCACTTTTGCCTTAAAACTCTCAGGCTGTAAATAAAAGAAATTTGACAAAATCCTGACAAAAATTATACAAACAGCAGGTGTATGTGTGGGGGGGAGGGAATATATTGCAGGATGCCAAATCAGCTTTGAAAGATGATTTTTTAATTATTATTTTTTCCATTTTTCACCGTAACCGTTTCCCTCCGCTTGCCCGGTGCCTCCAAGGGCTGGTCCCGGCCCGGAGCAGGAGGCAGGACCCCCGGGACAAGGGGTCTCGCCACCCCGGGAGGAGACCCCGGCGGCGGGTCGGGACGGGGCGGCGTGCCCCCTGGGCGGCAGCAGAGGGCGCCCTCCGCTCGCCGCGGGCTGTGCCGGCCTGTCAGCGCGCGGAGAACGTTCTGGAAGGGGGTGTTTACGTCTTCCGCCCGTTACCCTCCGTGAGGGCGCGAGCCGCGGTGGGCGGGCGTCTACCCATCGGGTGTCCCTGTCCCCCGGCACGGCCGGGGAGCGTTACCCCGTCCCCAGCGGGTTCTGACTGAACACCAGCACCCCTCCGCCCCTACAGGCGCCGCTGCCGTTGCGTGTGAAGACGCGGACTTGCAGCGGCCGTGACGGCGGCGGGGAGGGTACGACATGGCTGTGCCTAGTTGCAGTTTCCCAGTTAAGCGTATGCGAGCGGCAGGTGGGGGAAGAGGCTTGTTCGCTCCCCCTTTGGGACGAAGCGCGGGTCACTCCGCTTCCAGCCCGGCCCCCTGTCCGCCTTCGGAGGCGGAAAAGAAACGCTGCGCTCCTCCGCGCCCCTCCTCTAAGCCCGGGTGCAGCTGCGCAGGGCTGGCGCAGCCGCCTCGGCTCTGCCCGGCCCCGATGGCAGGCGGCCCGGATCCCGCCTTTCCCTCGCCTTCCTCCATTTTCTCCCTCCGCCCTTTGCCGCGCTGGGCTTTCCGCGCTGTCCCCGGCCCCCCCCGCGCTGTGCGTGCCGGGGAGCGCAGCCGCCAGGAGGCAGATGTCCTCGTCTCCCCCCTCCCCCGGCCGCACGCAAGCCCTGACAGGACGCGGCCGCCTCGAGCCCGCCCTTTTCGTCCGGGCCAGCGAGGGGAGTGCGGGGGTTGTTACCGGCCGGAGGTGCCGCAGGAGGGCGGCGGGGCCCCGCCAGGTGCCGGCCAGCGGGACCCCGGATTTGCGAGGCGCAGGCTCGCCGCCCCGCTGCCTCCCCCCCGCCATAGGAGGGGGGAGGACCCGACGGCAGCACGCGGACATCTTTATTTTCGGTCCTCCCCCCCCCCCCCCCGGCGGGCTGGGTGACAGGCTTATTTTCTTCGAGGGCCCTGCCTGGAAATAAAGACTCGACAGGGTTGCGATTGTCCACCCTTACTATTTTTTTTTTAACTTTTCGGCTGTCTGAAACTGCAGCGCTCTCGCTGAACGAGCGCGGGGCGCGGGGCTGTGACTGCCTAGCGGCGGTGTCGCCATCCGAAGGACGATCTCTTCCTCCGTCTCCATCGCCAAGCCCTTGCGGTTTCCCCGCAGGCAGGACCGGCCTCCCCGGGCGCCCCCGGGGCAGGGCTGGGTCGCGCTTCGCAGCCGGGCGGGGGACCCTGGGGGTACAGCGCGGAGAAACCACCTTGTCCCCCGAGCAGTTACTCGGCTTCTTTGCAGTCCCCAAGTTAATGTGTTTATTACCGTTTGATGTAATAAACTACCGTCCACTGTCCTTTTTTTTCTTTTCTTTCTCTTTTAAACACAAGAACCGGGGCCTGCGTGGTGACTGTTTAAAATGGCGAGGGTGTGTGCGTGTTGCTTCTGTGGAGTGACCGTCTGTTCCTGCTTCTGGTCTCCTTTCGATTTGTACTGCCTTAATTCCGAGAAAATACCAAAATGTGAACATCCAGAGTGCCCCTGTCTGCCCTTTGCCTCCCTAGTAATTGAACACGTAATATTCAGGGTCCTCGAAGTGTATTTTAAAGACAAGGTTGCTGAAATCATACTAATTCTTTAAAAACAGTCACACCGATTATTTAAAAATATATGCATTGCTCCCGTGTCACAATTTTTAATAAGAGTATATCGCTACACCTCCCGAACTCTGTATTTTTTTACTGTTTGTGAAGGTCAGTCCTGGGATTTAAAACTTCCCCGGGTTAAACTGTGCATTTTAATTCTGGCAGCCAAGCCCACGGTCGTTACTCATGAGGAGAGGTAATAACCGGGGAATGTACCATTATAAAATACTCCGGAGGTATCATGGAGAGAATGGTACAGTCATATTTTATCACTGTGCTTTATCATACTGCCTAGATTCACCGAGGGATCGTTCTGTTTAATCCATTTTTACTAAGCATTGTATAAACCAGACATAAAGACAATGCGTTGCTAGAAAAGATGCTTCTGTTACTGACTTTGCATTACCTCGGGTCTAATTTGTTCCCGATATATTTAAAATGCATTTTTCTCATAAAATAAACGTCAATCAGAATAACTTAATCTTGGGCATACCCCTTATTTAACACTGAGCTGTTTTAGGACGTTGTACAAGGCCCAGCGTAGAGAGATGGGATTGCTGCCTTGTGCAGAAAAGATAAGAGACATTGCAGGGACAAAAAAAAAAAAAAAAGAAAAAGAAAAAAGTTCGTTCCCTCCGTGGTGGGAGCGTCGTGAAGGAAAATCTGAGCAACAGTTCAGTCATTAGGAATAGGTCGTGCTATGTTGCTGACCGCCCGTCCTAAGCTTTTGGTTCCGCGTGGGGGTTTTGTCTTTTTTTTTTTTTTCTTCTTGCTTTGCTTTACTGAGATCTCAGTGTTTTGATTTTTGGGTCTGCAGTAATTTTAACTGTTTCTGTTGCTAATTTAACGATCAGGGAGGGAAGCGTGCGGGCCCGATCCTGCAGCTTTGCCCGCCCCCCCCCCCCCCCGGCATGCGCAGGGGCAGAAGGACCGGAGATTCCCAGCTGCTCCCCGTGTCACCCTGATCGTGCCGTGGTTTCCTCTGTTCCCCCGTGGGCTTAATGTGTTCCACTGCATCTGAAGTCTGTTAGCTAGGCGCAGAGCTGGGTTTCAGACACAGCACGGTTAAATTTTAGGGGACTGAGGGGGTTTTTTATGCCCTCGCCTCAGAGCAAAAAACTGATGGGTTGCAAAGGCCGGACCCGGACGAAAAGAAATCTTGGGCGTCGGGCGGCATCACTCGGTTCTCGTCCCCCGGCAGTTTTGCTACGGGGTTATTACTCGGTCGCCCTTGTTCCGTAAATATCCCCTCCCCGGGTCGGTGCCGATGCTACGGGGATTACAGACGAGTGTTACTCTGCCGATATGCTTCCTAGGACGGCGGTAGGGATGGACTGGCTGTGTTTCCAGAGGGAATGAGCGACTTTGCAGGTCGTGCTCTATAGTGCGGCTGTCACTGTGCTAACATCCCCTAAAATAATTTTTCGTTTATGATAGCTTTTTTTTTTTTTTTTGGCTTTAACTTTCGCACACTTTCTGCAGTGCTCACGTCTGTTAATGTCATCTTTGGAACGTGGTACAGTGAATTGGGGATTGAAACGAAGTCGTAGAGCGTCTTGTTTGTTAATGTAGGTGCTTAAAGTTAAGTTATTTAAATCCATAGTTAGGCCTTTATTGAAAGGTGGCCTGTTTTCTCCTCAGGCTTCAGTATCCAGCACCTTCTAGTGAGATCAGCAGGAATAGTGAGTGCTCAGCAAGTGGGAAAATACTTTTATTTGTATCAAAAATGGAACTAGGTGCCTAAATGTAGTGTTCGTCTTGCAATATGTGGGACCAGCTCTGTGTTTTTCTATTTGAGAGCCCTCTCGCTTTCTTCTAATAGTACATATTATACCCACGATAAATGGAGAGTGACTGGAAATTGCAATGAAGTTTCAGATAAATAAGAACTTTCATGGAGCATTGGTGATTGAATAACATGGGTCATCAAAACAGTTAATGGGTCGTTAATAAAATAATTTATTTGTAACATGAATGAAAGCAGAATATTGCGGGGTACTTGATAATTCAGTTTAAGCCCCTTTTACTCCGCTTTGGCAGGAATATTTGCTGAGCCCCTGGTTTGTTTCTGCTGCGTGGGAATATTGGCTTACTGAGAAACTAGCGAGCACGGCGGCTGGGAGCCCGCTAACACCTTTGTCCGTCGGTCTTGCTGTCCGTCGGTCTTGTTCGGGCTCCCTGCAAACTGAGACGGCAACCGGGGGGCAGCTGCCACGCGTGTCCCCTTTCCTCTCCCCACGGCCGCGCAAGGCAGGAATGCTGGCGGGGAAGGTGGGGAGAGGTGCCGGTGAGCTTTCAGAGCGGATCTGTGCCGCTCGGGCAGGGAAACGAGCCTAAACGAGTTAAATCCTTCCCGATTTAACAGCGCTTCCCTGGGAAGGTACAGGCGGCTCCGAGCCCTACCACTAGTGCACCCGCGTGGGAGAATTGGATCGTACGTATTCGGCATCCATCTCTTCTCGCAAAGCTGAAGGGAGGAAGGAAAAGAAACCTGGGTCCTGCACAAGGGACACCCAGCAATTCTCGTAGGGCCTCATTCTGTTTCCACATAAGTCAATAGAACTTTTGTCCTTCACTTCATTAAAAAAGTATGGTCAGGCCCTCCTCATAGCCTCCATTTCTTTTTTCTTCTGGAAATTCTTATTAATGGTAATAAACACAAAGTGGGCAATTGGGGGAAAAAAAACCCAAGCCAAAACCCAACCCAAAACAAAACACAAAACAGTAAAAGCCCGAATTAAAAAAAACAAAAACAACCAACCAACCAAAAAACCCACCAAAAACCTACAAGCAAAAATACTTTGTAAAGTATGTGTTGTAAAACCTGTTCATTAAAAATAAATTATTTCTAAATAAGGAAAATTAATAGCTATCGTAGTCCTGTAACCTAAACCGCTTACTTCTTAAACTGTTAAGGTCATATTAAGGTTCCGTACATCTGTAATACCGTGTTGCTAACAGATCTTTAACATCTACGGTTTCAGCCAATATTTTAACTACAAAAATAACAATTAGGTGATCGGGATTTTTAGAAATGTATCGTGTGTTGCCTTGTAAGCCCGGGGACATTGGTTTCTCCCCCCGCCCTAATTTTTGCCATCGACTATCAATTCTTCAGCATCAACAAGCTTCCCTGGAAGGTACTGACAGTTTTCGGGAATGGTCTGTTACTTTCCAGTCATTTCCAGATAAAGTCCGATGTGGTCTCATAATTAGTTCCTGTATTTATATGTTTATGGTTTAAAACTAATTGTGGCAAAGCAGCCCTTGATAGTTGAACGTTTATAATCTATAATGTTGATTAGCTTCCCAACAGGGAGCTGTCGTCTGTATTTTTCCCCCCAATTTTACTACTGCTTCTAAATAACTCTGCATCCTTCCAGCAGAAAAGCCGGCGTGGCTTCTAAAATTATTTAACGCGAAATAACGACGCGTTTGAGCATCCACAAAGTACTCATTTCCAGTATCTGTCCTTAATCTATTCCCCCAAATCACATCCCACGTTGTCTTCAGGGCAGGCGTTGGCTCTCCCGTCTCTTCCTGTGTCCTATTAATAGGACAAATCCGCCTGCACATGACCCTTCCTACAAATATTCGGCGACAGTTTGCTTTGACTTATCGCTGGCTGCAAAATGTTAATTAAAAAAGCCCCCTCTCTTTTCCTTTTTAAACCACTTCGGTGGGGAACTTGGGGTGAAAGAGTCGCATGCGTGTATGTCTACAAGCCAGGTTAGGTGCAGAGCCTCGCCCGCACCTTGACAACAAAAGTCTGCTGGCTTTTATTAAATAAATTGTGTTTAGTTTTCTTTTTTTTTTTTCCCCGAGGAAATGTGTTTTGGTTGGTATGCAAAAATGCAGAGCGGCCATCAGGGACTTGCCGCTTATTTCCCCAAACTTTCTCAAGCCTTGTCAGGGCGGGAGGTGGAAGTACTTATTTAAAAAGCCTCCTTTTAAATAAAAAATAAAAAAACCTTTTTGTGTGTGTGTAAAAGTTTACTTAAGAAAAAAACCACACTTTTTTTTTTTTTTTAAGGTAAATTTATCCTTAGCTGAGGAAGAAATCCAGCGCCTGCTGCCCCCCGTGGAAAGGATGCCGAGAAGAATAGATGGGGGCAAAGGCGAGATAAAAACCCCGTTAGCATCATCGCTGTAACCAGGTACGGACGAGGATCACCCACCCCGGCGGGGTATCTCCTTAGCTAAACTAAGCTAAACTGCGGGGGGGGGGGGGGCGCTGCAGGTCCGCCCCCCCCGCTAAAAAGCCGTACCTGCTTTTCTGTCAGGTCTCTTGATGGACGATGCATTTGCTGGAAAATGGGTCATTTTGCGAAGTATTAGGAATGAAGGAGAAACAGTTGGTAAAGATGAGCTGGGAAGCTGCCTACACAGACACACACACACACACACACACCCCCCATCACCTCATCTCCCTTTTTTTAGGGGTTAAAACTAGAATGTATTTCGCCCGCAGGTACCTAAAGGAATAACTCTGCGGTTTGCTCTCCCGTTTTGAGCTGTCGGCCCGTTTTCATTCGTATGTAGGCTTGTGTGTGTGCGCTTATGTGTTTTGTTTCTCAGAAGTAGCTACAAATTACTTGTTGTTATTTATTGTAAAGATGTAAAAAAATCTGAATTCGCTGTTTGATAGCAGAAAGGACTCCTCACTGTCCTGGCAATTAAAATAAGGGGGTCGACTGTAGTATCTTACGGGAGAGGTGCTTGAAATCAAGAATGCTGCTTTTTTTTTTTTTTTTTTTTTTTTGAGGCTCTTCCCGCTTAGTATTAAAGTCATGTAGGAAGAAGACATTTCTTCGTGCTTGTTTAGGCTAACCCTCCCTTGGAAACTCCAGACCGGAGGGAAACAGGGGCGCATGGTTTGCTGTTTGGTGGGTTTTTTGGTTTTGGTTGGGGTTTTTTTGGTTGGGGTTTTGGTTTGGTTTGGTTTTTTTTGAAAGATGTTTGTCACGCTGCAACCGTTATTCTGAGGAGCCTGCGATGTTTTCATTCACCGCCCGGTTTTCAAGGCTCCTTTCTTCATATCGCAGCCCGGCTCAACTTGAGACTCCGGAGCAGAAATAAGGGGGGAGAGGGGGAAGACAAAAAAAAGACAAAATACAGTAAAAAAGAAAGCAAGCTTCCCCCTTCCCTCCCCATCACCTAAGGTGACCCCCAAGCAAGGTTCCCCTTGTCCCGCTTCGTCGCTCTGGGAAATTACCCCTCGTCCCGTCGGCACGTTTAAGAGTGATTTTAATCTGTCTGAACTTTGAAACAAAGCTGGTTTCCAAAGGAAATTTCCACTACTGCTGCTGCCTCGCACCAGAGGGCGCCGGGAGCCTTCCCAGGCTGCTGCCTGCTTTCAAGTGCTGCTGGAAATTAACTCTTTGGGCTCTCTCCCTAAAGGCTTTTTTTTAACCTTTTCCTTTTAAAAATATACAGCCTTACTCTAACATATCTTTTTGTAAAATGCGGGTTGGGTGTTTCTGTTTCGTTTTGGGTTTGTGGGGGGATTTTTTGCCGCCCTTGTATTGCCCTTTCCCAGCGCCGCAAGAGCTTCACCCTCCCGCAGCAGCCCCCCGAGGAGTCTCAGGAGATTTACAGCTTCTCTCCGTCTCTGCTAAGTTGGTTCTAATTAAGTCACTGGATCACGTTTGCGTGACATTACCGTGTTTTCCCTCATAACTGTCTGGGATAAAAGTTTGTCTGGCTGTGTTTAAGCTTAAAGGGTCACTTAGGGCTCTTCAAGCAGAACAACACTGAAGCATGACACCAGAGGAAAAGAAGCGAGTAAAACATTCAAAACGATTTTACTTTAACACCTGTAGTGTTTAGCTTTGTGCCTAAAGGGTGCGAAGCAAACCCCTCGTATTAATGCTTTTTTTTACACTGAGACCTAAGGAAATTCAAAGTTAGGTTTCCCATGGCAACTGTCGCAGGGGCACGTTGTGAGGACATCACATTTGTGCGTGATGCCTTAATGACTGTGTGGGGTGCTGTGTTGTTACATCCTTATGGACCTATAGGCTGGCATATGCACAACTGCACACGTACAAGATTGCTTTGTGTCTTGTGCTGGGTACCTGCCTGCTTTTAAACCAGTGGGAGGGAAGTATCACGCTAGAGTTTGTCACAGTTCAAAGAGTAATACAATAATACGTAACCTCAGCCCAAACAGCAAATACTTCAGGAAATTATAGAAGACTACCAGTAACAGGGGATTATAAACCCTAAACTTTACCAAGAGCATTTCTTATGTTTATCTGCATAGGTAAATATTGTTGCTCACCCACTGAGACACAGTTTTCATGGCAATGTAGGTTGATTATTCACTGAAAAAAATCAGGAAGGCAGCCTGGAAGGTTTTTTTCAGTGTAACTTGTTTTATTTGTACATGGTATATCTGACTGTATATATAAAAAAGTAGTGAACAGAAATTATAACAAAGAGCAGGTGGGCAAATCTTTATTTTATTTATTATAGCAGTCTGTTTCCAAACATAATACTCCAGATTTTGATGAGCAGTTCTCATTCTCGCTTGAATATTTAGGAAGCAATTTAGCTGCTTATTTTATACACCTCACCCTTACTCGCTGAAATGTGCTCAGTTGAAAGCTGCAATGCAAGTATTTCAGAAACTACTCGCTGCTTACATATTAAAGAGAAAAGACGCAGGCCTGAATGTTGATATTGTGTGACTCCTGTTCTAATATGACACGTATGATGCAAAAAATGCTCAGACTTTTTTAAATATAACTTTCAGGAGGCACATATATGTGTTTGCTGCATGACCAATATATTTGTGCTACATTTAGCAATACCAAACTAGATCAGCAACCCATCAATGTGGGCTCTGGACATATGCACAGTAGGTAGTTTCCAGTGGAGCTTATAATGCTAAATAAATGGTCAGAACAAAAAGGAAGAGAAAGAAATTTCTATTATTATTCCCATCTGAGATTTTTGGGAAAATTAATTTCATACTAGCCAATGCTTAAGTTTCTACAAAAATCTTTGATCAAATGAGCAACTAAAAAAAAAAAACAAACCAAACACCTTTTTCCCAGCTCAGTGGCTTCATTGCAAGTTTAGTTTTCCTTTAGTTTTCTTTAAATATACGAAACTATACAGCTAACTGAGAAATGTCATTATTTTTCATTCCTGTAGGGGTTTTTCCCCTTAATTTCAGCTTTTAGATGTGCCAGTTGAAAACCAGCTGTTTGAGATAAATGTCTGTGGTCAGATAAATCCAGTGGATGCAGTTAAAAAGATGGGCAGGTATGCAGTTTTCCTGGGTTATAACTGTTCACTTTGTGAGGACTGCTGTCCTGATGCAGCTGATATTCTAAGGGATGTCAAACAAGCTCTTTGGAAAATACACCGCTAAGAAATGCAGTGGAGGATACTTTAGAGAAAACCTTCTGCTGTTACATTAATATTTAGGGCACTGTAGCAGAAGAATATCTGAAAGACAGGAGAGGGGGGAAAAAAACCAAACCAATTCCAAACCAAAAAACAGAAGAAGGAAGAATAAACAAAATATTAGGACATGTCATTTTCGTGTTTCCTGTAACCTTTATCAAGAAGCTAAATATGCTTTTGCTATTCTCATATCACTTAAGGCTCAATAGAAATGCAAAATGCATGATCTAAAAAATTATTAAAACAAACAAACATAAAAACCAACAAAGAAAAAGATTTTAATACTGGAGGCTTGGGGAAAAACGCAGTTTAAGAGAAATGGTGTTTGTCCTTGTGCTATTTAAATTAAAACATGGATTTTAAAAATTTATGGGACTATTTCCTCTGTCAATCATAAAAAAGCAAATGGATCAAAGGTTGCTGAAGAAGATCAAAGTTTACTCAAACTCAAATCCCTTTAATGGATCAGATTTTATCACTTACTAGTTCATGTTGAGTTTTATCTTTGAAGTGTGTGCATAAGGTGAGAATTTTTGTCTCAGAGCAAATAAGACAGTGTGTTGGATATTGTGAGAAAGGACCCTAAAAAGCAACAGAATTTTCCAATAATAAACTTAGAAATAACACTGCTTCTCTGTGCCCGGTGTGCTGTGCGTGGTGGAACTCTGATATTCAGAGCCCACTTACTTTTACGTGCACAGAGGTCTCAATGGGTGTTAATGTCTGGCCATGACAGTGACTGTCACTTGATAACTTGCTTGATTTTTTTTGGGGGGGGAGGGATTTGGAGAAAATTCTTGACTCTTAGAACAAAACAGGAAAAAAAAAATCATGTTTAAATACCTCTTGGCCCTTATGCCATTGCCATTGAAGCTGATGGTAAAAATCCTCTTTGACTTTACTGGGAACAGGACTGAGCCTTTTTAAATACTATGGTGTAATATAAATCTTTTAAGTCTTAAATATTTCCATACAGTGGAGCAAAGAAGTCTCAAACGTCATCAGAAAGACTGCTTCTTGTTAGGCTGTTACAATGTGCTATTTCTGTTCAAATAACGTTTACTAATATGAGAGACAAATAGATTTATACAATTTGGAAGTCTGACACTACAGTTGGGTGTTCACAGCTTTTATACATTATGGTATTTATGAAAATAATTTTAACTCTTTGGTTGCATAAAACAAAGTACAGATGTTTCCCAGCAGCATTTCCTCATCAGGCCTTTTAGCTTAGCCTTACTGGAGTGTTGCATAGGATTTAGTTACAGTTAAGCTCAAATCAAAATATTCCAAGAGTACGGAGGCACTACGTGGCAATGCAGGGGTAAGAGGAGGGAGGAGGGACATGGAAGGAGGAAACAACCTTCTTCTCCAGCAGTCCGAAGTCTTCCACCTGTGACACCTCAGAGAACTTGGCTGTGGGTTTAAAAAGGTTTAAGTGAGAGAACAATAGCAGAAAAAGCCCTCAGAATATCCTGTTCTGGGAAGGTCAGGGAGGTTTCCTTCTCCAGATATACAGAAGCTCCAGGGTTCAAAACTGAATCTGTCTGTGCTCCTGAGTTCTGTGTGCTGTAATGTTCTGCCCAGCACCCTGTCCTCTCACCCAGGGAAACACAATTTCAATGAATTAGTTGTTTGTTTGTTTTCCCCTGGAGTTAGTTTGACTGATACTGAACAGCATTCACATAGTCATTCAGGTCTTATCAGTGACCTTCTAACAGGGAAGTATTGTTGAAGTGACCATTTACTGTGCTGTGTCCAACTGTGGTCTCTTGTCAGACACTTAATTGTAAGCTCTTCAGGAGAGGAACTGTCTTTATAGTTGGTGTCTTCACAGCATCTTGTCTAAGTGGCCCAGGATTACATATATTGGTGACAAGCTGCCCTCATCTGAAGAAAGACAGGCCAGTCTTTCCAGATCCATATTTCCAAGTAGATGATAATTAGAGAGAGATTAAAAAAAAAGGAAAAAACCCCACAACAACTCCCCTCCCCCCCCCACCCCAAACCCCCCAAGAGGAAAAGTGAGAGGGGGCAGTATGTATCTTGGTGAGGAAGGAGACTTTAGTTGTCTCTGCACTTGCATTGTCTCAGGAAATATCTGCTGCTCCTTGTAAGAAATGCATGCCCTAAAAATGTTTAAAGGTGTACTACAAGGGAAACCAAAGCAAAAAATGTCAAGCTATAAAACTGTATGAAGAAATTCTTCACTGTGAGGGTGGCGAGGCACTGGAACAGGTTGCCCAGAGAAGTTGTGGAGGCCCCCTCCCTGGAAGTGTTCAAGGCCAGGTTGGATGGGGCTTTGGGCAATCTGGTCTAGTAGAGGGTGTCCCTGCCCATGGCAGGGGAGTTGGAACTAGATGATCTTTGAGGTCCCTTCCAACCCAAACCATTCTATGATTCTATGAAAGATATCTTTCTGTGAGAGGGTTTAAACTGTGGCCTTTTTAGAGAAAAAAGAAATACTACCAACAAAGCCATGATGAAAGCAGAGGAAACAGAAAATACTTCTATAATGGTATTTGTACATTTAACAGCAGTTGAGGAACCTTTCCTTGTGCTTTGCCCCTGATCTTGAAGAACATCTTAACCAGATATCTCTTAGGACTGTAGTAGTACCACATAGATCACTGCTTCATGTGTTGTGGGTCAAAAGTGGTCCCAGCTGTTAAAGGATAACTATCAGCAGAAGCTCGAAGCCCTTTAAGTCAATGGCAGCTTGCTTCCTCCAGTAAGAGGAGTGAAAATGCTCTATAATTGCATCCTGAAAGTGTTTACTGATATCTGGCTTTAATCACTGAAAGCAGTTCAGTCTCTCTTTGGGAGAGGAGTGAGCTTAAACATTTACAGGTAGTGATTACAGCTAGTTATGCCTTCCATATCTTCAGGACCTGAACTGCTGCTGGTTCAGAGACTTGCATGAAGATATAAAAACTGAGTTTCACATTCAAACACTGGGAAAACATGGAGATGGATATGATCAATACCAAAATAGTTCATAGGATTATAGATCTGCACATAAATACAAGCATAAAAATGACCAGTTTTTTACCAACAAAGCTCTTTGGGCATACTCTAACTGTATGAGGAAGAAATATTGTATTTACTGTTCAAATTAGTGTGACAGTCCATTTTGACTCTTATCTTTTCCTGGAAAGAAAAAGGGATTCTTTCTGTGGATATTAGATTGCATGGGATGGAAGTAGAAATCTCAGTGGGATTTTCAGGTAGGGAAGCAATGCAAGACTGGGATTGTACACATGCACTGGCATCAGCAGAGTTTCCGTGACTCTCTTGTTGTTGCTTTTGTTTAGTACCTCACCTAACCATGTTCGTATCTGCGACTGAAACCCTGAAGCACTGTCAAGTAACACAAGTGCAAGAGGAGAATCGGTACAAAAATAATCTACATATTACTTGTTTTTCACCTAATATACAACTGAAGCTAAAGCTGCTAAAATATTCCTCTTTTCATTACTTCACTGTGGCAAAATCCACTCCTTTACCTTAATGTCAGCTTTATATTCCATTTTATTGTTGGTTTACAGCAACTTTATTTTAGATTTAATTTATGAGCACAAATACCACCATTTAACAATGCTCCTCTGTCCACATTTGTGATATTTTCCAGTGTACTCCAGTGGACCGAAAGGAAAAAATATGGTAAACCAGCCTCCTGTTTTGATGAAAAATTGCTAGCAGTTATAATGTAATTAATTTAACCAACAAGGCAATAAAAATTAAGTGCCCTGTTCATGAGTGATGCATATCCCACATTAAGACTAAATTTCCTAGAAGTTACACACTGAAACATTTTCCAACAGGGCTTTACTGTATAACATTCATACAATTTTGTATTCAACAACATTGTTTCCTTGGGTCTTTTGGAATACATCAGGAGGACTGCAACTGAGAGAAAAGCAGTGGTGTACAAGACCAAAAAGTTGTGTTTCGTCAATGGAAAAGCTTCGGGAAAATGTTAAAAGAGTTACATGTTCTATTTTTCTCTGACCAGACTTTACTTATGATCAAACCATAAAGTCATTATATTTTGTATTACTGAGGAAGTAATATTTTTTGCTATTTGTAAGTGACTATTTGTAAGTTTTGCTATAGTAGTAACTGCCTATCCAATCAATATCAATTTTAAAATCTCTTTTAATCTCTTGAACAAATATGTTTACAATAAAAAAATCCAGTTTGTTTAGAATCATGGAATGATTTAGGTTGGAAGGGACTTTGGAGGTCATCTGGTCTAGCCTCCTACTCAAAGCAGACCTAACCTACTAAACTGGATTTGTTGTTTGTTGTTTGGTTTTGGGGTTGGTTTTGTGTGTGTGTGTGTGTTTGTTTTTAATTGCAATAGCAGTATTTTATGGCAGTAGTTCTTGTTGAAGACCTTGTTGCAAACCAACTTCCATTTATTAGATTTCCCTTCTTCTCTGCTATGAATCTACCTAGTTACCTTTGGAATCCACGATCCTTGTTCTTTTAACAGTTCAAGTTCACAATTTATTCTGCTCTTGCCTCTGGAATTGAAAATGGAAAAGAATGGAGACTAACCTGAAGATACAGGGTAAAATGCGGTTTGGAAAATGTTGCTTTCTCCTGTGGCAGAGGGTTTATAATACCATATTCTAAAGTACAACCCTATCTTCAAACCAAGATTATTGCTTTGAAGCTAAAGGTGAGTAAGCCATTCTTTCATCTCTAAGCCCAGAAGAAAATGGCTTAGTTTTCTATATACTTCCAGAGACAACGAGCTATGATTTATGATCATGATTTATGATTCTACTGAAGTTATAGGAGAGCTGAACAAAATGTAAAACTAAAGGCCTAGCTTTGCTCTCAGCTGTTCTGGTATAATTCCAGCTCAGCTCCTCTGGTGTTGATGAATTTATTCCAGTTTTACACTGCTGTGACCAAACCAGGATTTATTTTATAGTCTACATCAAAGAATTGGACCATTTCCTTCTATTTTCAGAAGATGAGCTTTCCCTTAATTGGTCTGTAGTCTTTCTCCTCCACACATTTCCTTTTTTTTTTTTTTAAAACTGCATATTTAAAAGAACAACGACAAACTCTACCTGAAAAACTATGTTACACACACAGTCTTGCAAACTCTTGTTTTTTAAAGAGAAGTCCCCTGCAGACCTTGAAAATGTTCTGTTTAAGTATGAGGAACGCTGCTCTTAAGCAGTCCTGGACTCCTTTTATTTAGTTATTTTTAAACTTGCCTTGTCATTGACTTAGTGACTGTTTTTCTTTACATCATCTGTACAGATACATATAGGCAAAACAGTGAGGCTTGCTTTAATACACTCAGAACCAGTTTTTGCAGAAGAGCCCTTTAAAATTGGGAAGGATTCTGTGGAGGATTTGGTCATGTTTAGAAACCATCCAAAGTAGCTATGACAACTTAATGTTCCAGGGCCAAGATCTTGTGCACATACCAAATCTCTGACACTATCCAAGATCCTTATCCAATGTGAAGAGGAAACTGTAAAATTAGAATTGCCTAAAACAACCCCTAGAGACTATTACTGATTCTTGAGAAGAATTTTTTTCCTTTACATCTTAAAGACAGCTTTTCTTAAAAGATCTAAATGAGGAAATTTGTGAAAAAAGAAAATAGTGAAATAAGTAAGGCATCTACAAACTCCAGAAAAACAGGTTCCCAGCTAGGTGCTGCCTTTGTTACTTGTTCTGATTTCTTTACCCTTCTTCAGTCAGTTAAATGGGCTTGGACTGTTTTAGAAGCCTCTAAAATGTACTAATATAATTGTGTTTGGTTTATATTTTAAATGGGAGTGGTATCTAATCTGGGTTTCAGGTCTCCCTAATCTGGATCATCTGGGATTAATTCTAAATGCAGCTGAGGAAGGAATGCTCAGGGAGGCTGATCTCAGTAAAGGTGGGTGGTCGGAGTTTGATCGATCACCATGTACCTGGTTCAGGCCGTTCAGACGCTGACTGTATTTTATTTATTTTATTACATATGGAAATGAAGTATTCTAACTGATAAAAATCTGCTTTTCTATGTGATCAGTATGTTGGCTACAGTGCCTGCAACATGTGCCCTGTGGTAAAAGCTAGGCTCTGTATTAATTCTCTAAGTTATTGATTGTTAATATTGTTTCTGCTTCCTGTCCCTGCATGTGCATAACAATGAGATTTTTGCATCCTGGCTGCGTTTGATTGCTTTCTATTTCTCTGGATGTGGCAGTGTTCTGCAAGACGGGTTTTTCTTAAGGAAGAGAGACCTGGAAAATGCCAGGTACTGTTTTAAAAAAAAACAAACAAAACAAACACTGAACAGGTGAATAAATAATAAAGGTACTGATTTAAAAAAACAGGGGAATAAATAATGTTTTGGTTTCAGCAGCCCTGCTGAGGCTTTAAACATTGGTTCAGGCAGAACCAAACCCAAACATTTTAGTATGGCATATTAACATAACTGTCTTATACAAAGTATTTCTGGCCACTTTTAATGAAGGTAAAGAGAGTGATATATCTGGATAAATAGTAGATGGTAATTTTCGTTATTCCTCCTTTCCCCTCTCCTTTTACTAGTAGCCCAGTGAGTAGTTACCTGGAGAACTACACGACAAAATGGTCAAATCTCCTCTTCAGTGATTTTGGAACAGAAACTGCAAAATAGATATCCCAGCTGAGAGGCAAATGCCTTAACCTTTGCCCTGTGGGGTCATGCTCTTGAATACTCTTCATCTATTGAATTAATAGAGGCAAAAGATTTTCGTCACTGAAAAAAAATGTTCAGATGTGTTTGCCAGATTTGACATTAGTTAAGGATTGCTTTGATTTGTGAAAACTGCATTTTCAGTGAATAATCACACCGAGTTATTATTAATGTACCATATTGCAGATTTTATGAAGGTACCAAGTTTTCAAGTGGTTTTTTTAAGTCAGGAAATGCAAAAGATAGGCTTTTTACAGGGATGTAACCTTAACTATGCTCTATATATCCTGTACATTTAACGATTTTTCACTTAAAATAACAATCATTACGTTAATGCACATATTTAGTAATCAAAGACAGGTAATATACTGCCTGAATACAAAGAGTCTCATTTTATGTTTGAAGATCTTTTTCATTTTCCTAATTTATAAAACGACCAGTATTAATATTGCATCAGCACTGTTTTTCTTTATTTATTTGACACGTGACTTAAGATGTCTGACTGGTCCTCGTTCAAGGTATCCGTCACACAAGTTACAGGATTTCTCTCAGTGAAGATCACTTTGTTTTTAAACCAAGCGAATCAGAAAAAAATATCTGTAAAAGGCTACAAAGCACTTCAGGATAGTGCAGGATGCACTTGGTGACAGCAGTTCAAAACAGAGGTGGTGTGAGCCTGACATGTAAATAGGGGAGACACAATACTTGCTTATTCTTTTTGTCTTTTTTGTTGACTAATCTTTTTATCTGACTTTCTGGACTGAGGTATGCTGGATATACTGTGGCTTTTCAAAATGAAATACTGAAGTAACCCACGTGTAACTATAAGGAAGAACAAACTGTCATTTCTGACATGAGGCACATGAAGAAAAGCCCTTTCACATCACTCTTTTTCTTACTCAAAGCTGTTTATCACACAGTGTAGTATCTCGGCTTATGTTACTTTTCTGAGGACCTTCATACAAAGAGGGCTGGGGTTTTTTCCCCTGGCAAGGCAAATGTAGTGCTATAGCAAAAAGATACTAAATATCAACAATTAAACAGATAATCTGGCATTAATGTTCAATGTGTTGATTCATTTCTAAATGCATATTAATTTTGTGTAACTTTCCCATCCCTGTACTGGAATTGAAAGTAGGACATCTGTAAGCCCAGCAATTAAACAAATTAACTAAATGCCTTTTTTAAAAAGACTTTGCATGGCAATAGTCTTACAGATTCTAAAAAAAGTGAGTGTTTTTTCTCTGCTTTCCAAAGCTGAAGCTAATTCCACTCTAATGTGCATCATGGTCCTGCGTCTCTCACGTACAGTAAGCAGTAAGAAGCTTCACCGTTTCCTTGTTAGTGCAGCAATCAAATGCTGCTACCACAGAAAAACTAGTGAAGCAGTTCTGACTTCTCCTGTGATATATCAGCGTTACCAGTCTTCCCACCTTCTTTTTTGGAGGACACAAATTCATTTTTTTCTTTTTATAGCTGGAGTTGAGGGGCAAGCAAGCTTATTGATATATGCAGAGGTAACTGAGCTTTTTAGATTGGTATTGGGGATGTTCCTTTCAGGATCAGGCCTACCTACATTAGAAGGCTTTGCTCACATTATGATGATAGCCTGGGTCTGAAAAAAATAGAAATCCCACCTGCCCAGTGGAGCTCAGCCAGCAAAGTTTCTGGTGTGGACACAGCTGTGCTGCCAGGAGAAAGCTGCTGACAGATTAACCTGTTGGGTTCAGAGCCTAGCGTAACTACAATGGCACAAAACCTCCTTCAGCTGGCAAACTTTGCACCCACACTGCAGAGCTCTGCTGTTGTAGCTGTGCTGGTGTTAACACTCACAGTGACTGTGACTGTAGACAGATCCTAGTCTGAAGCTTACCTACACCAGTAGTTGAGATGTACCTTGTGTGAGAAGAAAGAGGAGATAAAGATACTGAGAACGGGATGCTGAGAACACAACAAGAGTTGTTGTCAGGGCTGGTAATAGGTGTCCGTTTGGACTGTAAGAGCCCCTTTGAAAACTTCCCACTCCATAAATAATTTTTTTTTCTCCCCCTGGAAGTTACATTTCTTGTGTGTGCCAGTTTCCACTGGCTACTGGAACATCTGCTGATGTGACTAGGTTTTCTTTGCCTCAGGAACATGGAGCATTTATGCCCTTGCATTGGCAGCTTTCTTATGCTAAAGAGTCTGTCCTGGGAGGATTGCTCCATGTAGTAGAAAGGAACCAGTTTTTCAGCCATGTCCCAGTGGGCCTGTAAATGGCCCTGGTGCTTAGCAGATACTACAGTGGGTAAGAACTCTGCCTGCTTCACTGTCACAGCAAAAGGACTGCACAAACTCATAACCCAGCAGTATATCAAGTTCAAAGTATTTCTTCTGTCATCACGTGCATCTGCCTTAGGTTATCAGAAAACCACAGAGAATTACACCAGTGAGGAAATATTCCAAGGTTAGCCCAGGATCAGTCTGGGTGACAGGTAATGATTGTGTTTTTATGAAGCTCTCTGTCTCTAATACCTGTTGATGTAGGAATGGTTGAGTTCCTGGGAGCCAGCAGCTCCAGGACCCTTTAATGTATGTGGACTTGTTTCAGCATGGAAAAGATGTCATTGAACAATGATACAATATGAGCAAGTGGGATGAAGAAGCTGAAGAGGGCATCAAATAGAGTTTAAATTACTCAATACATAGAAAACATCTGGTTCCTAGGTGGAATCAGTTGGAGTTGGAGGCTAGATGAGTATTCAGGGCACTGATCTTAGACTCCAGGCCTTTGTAGGGCAAGTGTTTCTTATTTTTTCCTCATTAGGAAATAAAAACCTAAATGCCCTCCTCCTCCTGCCCCATGAGGAGGCTGACAGAGAGCTCCTGTGAAGAGAAGGAGGTGAGGCTGCAGATAGGGAGGGTGTCAAAAATGAGAAAAGAGGAGGAATGCTGCCAGAATTTCAACAAGTTCTGGAGGAACCGAAAGAGTGGCTGCAGCTTGCACACGCAGTGTTCACATGCACCCATTTTTCTCTTGTATTGGGAAGTGATGTGGATCTGGGAACCCTGTGAGTGTGCCCATGTCTACTGCTCCACGAAGAAGTCTCCAACATATGTCCCTAGCAAACCAAATTGCTTGTAGCTTGGAGTACAAGCCGGCCAACCAGGGCTCCTCACTAGTTGTGTGATAGTAAAAGGGACAGCTGCCTTGTGGTCTAGTTGCTGGGAAAGGGAGTGAGAGGAATATGAGCTTGTACAACTGTGTTGGGGGCACAGTGTGGAGGTACACTGGGCAGGCATCATGACGGCTTACAATAGCACTGCGTGGGAAGTGGCCAGGAGGCTCATGAGCCAGAGGAGCTCTTCAGGGTCTGTGCTGGGTTACTCTTGCATAGGAGTCACCCGAGGTGGACGATTGTGGGATTCAAAGCATCCCTCATCTTCTAGAGTAAGCTGTGGGAGGTACAGTCACTGCTCACGTGGTGTGCTGGGCAAGCAGCACGGGATCCATTCAGTCCCACCAAACACAGTCCCACCAACCCACAGACCATCACTGTTAGGGACTCACTGAGGGAAATGAAAATGGTGGCAGAAGCTCTCAGCAGCCTGCACTGCTGGGGTGGCTGTAGCCTTCGGCCTGTCCTCGGGAGAGTCTTGGCCACAGGCCCAGTGGCAGCCTTCTCAGATGTTATGGAGAGGGCCTCTCTTCCTGCAAGAGAAGCATGCACGGGGCTGTGATTTGTATTTGTCGCTTTTGCCCCTGAAATCCACCCCTTGTGGATGTGCCCAGGGAGGTAGATAGCAGGTCTGGACACAAAGGTCAGCCAAAAGTAGAAGGAGAGCAGGGGAGGAAGTGGTATCCCATGATGAGCACCCCTCTGATGGTATGTGGAGGCTTCTTTGGTTGCCCCCTGCAAAGACCACAAAAAGTGCTAAATGATTGTTTCAATTAAAGTATTAAAAGTGTTTTTGTTTGAATATGAGGAACTAGTCATGCTAATTATTGATACTGTTGTTGTACAGATTTGATAATGTAGATATTTAACATCAATACGTTATAGTGTAATGTTTTGATATTATTTAAATGAAATTATTAGTGAGTCAAACAGTAATTTTGACAAATTGCATGCTATGGAAAGTTTTCCATTTCCTATTCCAATTGAAGATTTAAAAAAAAAAATTATCGAGTATGAGAATTTCTAAATGAATTTTCTGAAAAATTGGTTTCTTTAAAACAATATTCAAGTCGTAAGATACAGCAATCAAACAGAGTATATTAGTGGTTCTCTTATTGGGAGCAACCTGTTTGTTGGCCAGAGACTGCCAGGTCAGCAAATGTGGCTGCAGTCAGACTAGCTTTTGTAATTGGGCAGAGAACATGGTATAAGGTCTGCTGCTTTCCCACCATGGAGGAAATGATCTAGCACCAGCATAGAGACAATGGTAATGCTCTTAGAAGCTTAGAGATGGAAGAATGAACCACAAGAGAACATGAAACAGGTTTTTTTCCAGGCTAGAAAAGCCTTTGCCCCCGAGTATTTTTAACCCACATATTTCAGAACATGTCAGACAATTGATTAGCAATCTGTTGCTGAAGTGATGTATTTATCTGATGTGTGGTTTCACTTAGCAGCTACAACACGTACAGCAAAGAGTTGAAAAAAATGAACTGGAACTCTATGCAACATCTTTTATTCAAAACAGATGTATTATTTGGTATATGTTTAACATTCTCCACATAATCCCAACTTGATCCTTAACCATCATGCATTAGAATGTTGCTTTTAAAGAAGATGAAAATGGGCTGCTAAAATGCTGCCCATATAATCTGAATTATTTTCAGCCCTGTTGTTAAAGCTTAGAGATAAAATTCTCTTTTGAACTAAGGTTGAAGGCATTGTGTTTGATATATTGGTATAATTCCTGCAATATAAATACTCATAAATTAAGTTAGTGGTACGGTATGATTTCCTGTAATCTGTTTCCAGAATCAATATTTTATTGAATGAATTTCTTATTTTAACTTCTCACTTACTGACCCAGTGGCACAGCTGTAATGTGTGCTTGCTCACTCACTCTCCTTTTTTTTTTTTTTTTTAAATCAGACTTGACTACGCAGCAGTGTAGACAGGGCATGTTTTTGGAAGCATTGCACTTAATATTGTGTGGAGAGAGATTGAAAATAGCACTATCATGCCCTAATGTAGACACTCCCATCTAAACATCCTGTAGTAATTTAGAAAATGACTATGTAATATTATCCTCATTTTATGGGCAGGAAAACTGAAGCCATGATTATTTCCTTCTTAAAGGATGCTTAACTTTAAGCACCTAATATTACATTTACTTTTCTAAATGTGGATTTTATTTTTAAAAATCCTTTATACATAGCAATTATCATTTAGTTCATTACTCAAAATTTGTTGCAAGCTTCTGCCAGTGAGTGTGTAACCTCATGCACACCAACAGATTGTTTATTCTGACCAGGTAAAATTTTCACACCTATTGCACCCTGCTGGGAATATGTTAATGGCTAAAAGCAGCAGTAGGTGAAGATGCTCTACACTAGACTTAGTGGCTGGGGTGGTCCATTGACATGTGATAGTTCAGCCTTCTCCTCTTTTTTTTTGCCCTTGTGACTGCATGAACAAGCCAAACTTCAAGTAGTATGATTGCCACATGCTGCTCTGGTTTTAGCCTCTTTGGTTTGCATTACAGCAGCATAAACTATTTATTATTACTATTAGTAGTAGTAGGATTAAACCTTTTGCTGCATATTCTCCCCAGCGGGCAGTACTTGATCTATTTCTAATGAAGTGACAAAGACAGATAGACATTTGGAATTGTTGCCTTGGTTGACTTTTGACAAAATGATGACTGCAGCAAAGCATATTTGTGTGCTTTCTTCCCCTTATGTTACCTGTACAAAATTATACAATTCCTGCATAACTCTCTACAAGTCAATTGTCCCCTGTATTTAGAAGTTACCTAGTGCAAACAGTCTTCTAGACTAGAGAGACTAGTAGTGAGACGCACTTCCCCCTGCTTGGTAAAACCCAATAAGAGTGAGACCAGTTGTCTGCTTAAGAATATAGAAAGGCAGAAACAATGACATGCATTTGGGGAACATTTTAGAGGACAGACATCATGGTTGATTAAAATAAAATACAACAAAAAATGAAAACCCTACAATGAACACTTGAAAAAAGCAACCAAAAATACAGTGGTGTTGGTCCTGATGGTCTTACACTTACTGGTTTTCTGCATCTCTTGTGAAAGAAACCTTGCTCTGAAAGCAGAATTGCAGCTTTGAGCACTTAACCCTTCTTGATTATAGTGGAAAGTTGGGTATATGAAATCTAACATCTGAAAAAAGACAGCAAAGAAGTTCCCAAAATTATCTCTTTTTTAAAAAATAATCTTACATAATTTTTCCGTCTAGAAAAGCCTGTGATTTTTGTAAGCACTTAGGACTGGAAATACTGACATACTTATTTAATAATAATAATAATAATAATAATAATAATAATAATAATAATAATAAATAAAATAAAATAAATACTTATTTAATAAATACTTATTTAGCATATTTATACCAAATCATGGTACCTTATTCAACAACATCAGCTTTGTAGTAATGCATAGCTCCTGTGCTGTATCCTTGTCAGGAACACAAAAATTACTAGTAATATCTCCATCAGTCCACACATACATTCAGGTACTTCATGCTCCCTGGAGCTTTGGGTTGCTACAGCACAACCCATTGCTAAATCTTTAAGCTGCAGAGCCAATGATTTTATCATCTCCCCCTCTTCAAACAGTTCATTGCTCCCTTTTTTCCTTTGCCCTTGCTTATTCTGTGCCTGTGCTTTATAGGCTATACCACATTTAAACACACAGTGATCCCACTGTGGGTTTTGAGGGTGGAGAGGGGAATGCAGGGGAAGTACTAACAGAAAAATTGCTCTTTCGGTGGTGGCCAGGACAACTGTATTAGTTGAAACCACTTTTTTTTTTTTTTTTTTTTTTTAAATCAGCATTTAAAAATTATTTTCTGATGTGGTAAAAACTATTATATAGATGAAGTTCAAGAAGATGGAGGATATGTGAAAGCATATTTTTATAAAGGGAAAACTGGATTGTTTTATAGTTAGGGATTCTGTACTTAAAATGCCTCTCTAGATGAAATTTCCAATTTCTTTCTTTGTTCTCAGACATTTTATTCTAGATGGGCAAACAGCGAATGAGCAAGAAGGTTTAAGTAGTTGCCTTCATAGATGCAGTCCGAATAGTTTTACTCACTCGTCTTGATCTGTAGGTTTATATGTGGATGATGCCACCATAAGACTGAGACATCACAGATATACTGCCAATTCATTTGTAGTCCTGTTACTGAGAAATCACCTAAAGCTAGGAAATACTGACTTTATATGAGAATTATATGAACCTGGCATCTGGTCTCATTTTCCTCTACTGAATTGCCCAGCACACTGCTCTTGATGTCTCCAAAGAATTCAAACTCCTTGAAGGCTGGTGTCATTTACCAATGGAGTTTAAAATGGAATTTACAAGATCTGATGTTTCCCAGGGCAGCAGTGTAGTGCTGTAGCATGAAGGAAACAGACCTCCTGAAGATGCCACTGCAGGAAGAGCAAGGAAAGGGCCAGTCCTGGAAAATATGTTGGCACAACAAAAAGTGCAGTAGTCTGGAGAAACAATGAATTGCAGCAGAATAATATTATATCAGCTCTGTATGCTTTTAATAAATAGTTGGAAAGTCTTCCACAAGGAGTTTCTCTTCAGTTTTATCTCATTCAGGGATAGACGTTGTTAATTTGGCCCCACAAAGAGCTGAACTTCCTGAACAGGTATGTGTTAAAAGTTTTGTTACATTGGCATAGGAAGTTATTTCTTTTGTAAAACATTTCAGATTTATGTTCTCACTTGAAACAGAATTAAAGGCGTAGGGCCTGATCCAGAGCCCTCTGAAGTCCCTGATATTTGCATGCTGACGCCTATGAGCTTTAGAGCACACTCTTTTCTTGTGCTCCTTTTTAAATTAATTGCTGTTTATACAACAGTTTTAAAAATTGAGAGAACTCAAAGCACACAAAGAATTTGCAAAGCCTATAAAAGGGTGACGGTGCAGTACAGCGGTTCAGGATAGAAAGGGAAGGATACTGCATCCAACAAAATCAGCCTCTGACTTCCCTGCCACTTGCTAACTAAGCATAAAGACCACTTTTCCAGCTCTCCGTTGACTGGATGCAACTGACAGCTTACTGCCTGGGTTCATGCTTCTCCTGGTAAACCACTATGCATCTAGTCTCAAATCTACAGAATAAAGGAACTAGATAATCAATGACACTCTCATCTGTCCATATTTAAACATTTATAGGATAGATGTTGACAGATGATCTCACCATCTAAACTCCCTTTGTAGTTGATGGAAGGACAAAGACTTTTTTGTCTCGTATTTTTCTGTATGCATTTGCAAATAAGCAAATGTATATACATATATACAAACTGAAAAACTCAGAAAGGTTATTTTAAATGGTATCATGACAAAACTTCATGACTAGAATTAGATGCTCTTACCCAGGCTTGGTTTTTTGCCTACACTTTGCCAATGCAAAGTAAAGTCAGTGTGCTTTGAGCAGCCAGAAGTATGAAACTATTTGAACTCCAGCAAAAATATGTACAGCAGAAATAAATACAAATAAAATTCAGGGTAGGTGACATCTTTCTGTGGCATTTATAACCGATATTCTGTTTACAAGTAGCCATTACATTAAGGGTGTGGGAACATCTACAGAGAACTGAGCTGAAACTTTGTTTTGGCCACATTAATAAGGTGTTCAGCATCCTGCTCCTGTTCTGGGCTTTTGCGTTACAGGACCGAAAGCTATACCATCATTAACCCAGAAGGAGATTCTTTTCTGTCTTGTGCCCAGTTGATCAACTTTCCCATTGCACTTCATCCTGCAATCTCCCTGGAGACTGCAATCTGGGAGTCACAGATCCCAGAGAGTGCTTAGTTTCCTGAGAATAGATGCAACCACTGCTTTGTACAAAACCATTTATTTTAGTACAAGATCAGTATCTTGACCAGCCCCAAAAACTTTTCTAACAAGGCTAAAACCAAGAGAAGTCTCAGTCCTCCCTCAACACATGTGATTTTGTCCATCATGAAGGTTGCAAAAACAGCTGTCCTGACACATCTGGAATCACAAGGAGACATTAAAAACCTGGAAGACAGATACTTTCCAGTCTGAGGTTTCTGTCATGGAAGCAGGCAAAATAATGCCAATCTGACTGATCTGTTGCAAAAAAAACCGGATGGAAAATGTCTTTGTAGTCAGTTGCTGTTTCCTAGTTGTTCACAAACTGATGGAGCCCTCTCATGTTTCATTAATGTAATCAGTGAGTTGTCATTGTAAGCTGAAGAGGCAGGCAGATAGATTCGGAGTTCTTGAAGGCAGACAGAAGCAAGTGTTATGTACTTAGGAGATCTGTGTTTGACTGATAACAGCCTAGTCCAAGTTGTAGGCCTACAGCATATCTACGCTGGAGTGAAGAGCTGTAAGGTTTTTATTGTGATCCTGATTGCTTTGGTAGGGTGAGCCAGCAAAGTAAATAGTGAGAAGAAAACCAAGCACAATGAACCAGCCCGTTCTCGTGGGATGCAGTGCCTCTGTGGGCATAGCTGGGTTCTGCTGCCGCCCGTGATGGTGCTCTCCTGGGCAGGGGTGGCTTGAGGATCTCTGCACCCCACAATTTCACTGCATGGCTCCTGGCAGCACACCAAGTTATGACTGAAAGCTAGTAATTCTCTCCTCTTCCTCATGTCTTGATACAGAAAAGACTTCACCAGTCCTGTCAAAAGAGACGTTTCATTGGTGTAATTAAAAACTACTCATGTAATACAAAAGTCTTGTATTAGAGCGAACCAGCTGTTTTGTCCGCAGAAAACTGACCATGTTTTCGTTTAAGACATATCCTCTTGCTGATGTTTTCATACTTGTGCTACATTTACATAAAGTTTACTGACAAAATATGTCTTTCCTCTTGCATGTTTATGTGTTTCATGGTTCAGCACATCTGTGGAACTGTTTAGCTATCAACAAAACTAATGCAATACAAAACCTCTGATCTCATTATGGCTTTCTCTCACCAGCTTGGATGTTATTCCTAAAGGTAGGTTTCAGCTCCAAGCTGTTCCCTGCTCTCCTGCCTCCCGACGAGGGAGGAGCACTCATCTGCTGAAAATACTTGGGATGTCAGTGTACGACTGTGTGTCCCGGTCAGCTGCAGCAACTGGTGAATGTGTCAACACGAATGCACCTAGAGGTGGGCAACCTGCTAAGCCCTGCGTTAGACACATCCACTTGGAGTTGTATCTTAGCAGGGACTCAGAATCCCCCTTTCTAGAGCTTGCAGGGCACTGTGTGGGGATGGATGGCTAATTCGCATTGATCCTTAATAGGAGTTGGGTGTCTCTTGTGCCTCTGAAAAATCACCCTGATCTGACTGGGCAGAGTCACTTTTCTCTCTCTTAGCAACCAGTTCTTTCATCATATTATTTCATGCTTTCTAGCACAGTGGGTACGTCGGTGAGGGTAGCATGGTCATATATGAGAGAGGGATTTAATTCCTTGAATGGACCTGGGTGTCATCAGTTTAGTGGCACTGTTCAGATAAGGGAAGAAATGCTACATGACTCATGCTTGTGATAAAACTGTATCATCACAGCAGCTGCTGCACAAGCTTACTTTGAAAACTATCTGTGGAGTAGCTTTCACCTTCATAAATGCACACAGGAAAAGTGGTTCAGTTGTATTAGCATGAGTCTTCAAAAAAAAAAAGTTATATATTATGCCACTGATTCTTAGTTTATAAACTTTCACAGGTGAAAGAGGCACACATTGATCAGGACAGAGTCACATCTGAACCAGCTGAATTGGGAAAAAACCTTCTAGTGGCTCTGTATATAATAGCTGATTAAACATGCCCAAGAGCATCCTGGGCTCTGGGGCCAGAGTGCCTGGAACAACCCACATTTACGTTAGTAAACTTGTGGTCCTTAAAACAGGGTGTTTGCATGCCAATTGCCTATTGGGAGCAGTCTCTGGGATGTTTCAGCTGCCAAATTGTGGCTAGAAATTTTTTGGAAGAGTTTTAGTTGGCCCAGGCCAAGCAGTGCCAGTGAACGTGCTAATGGCGCAGTCAGTTCTGTCCCAAGGCACACGAACAGCTCAGGCGCTCAATTTATTAGTTATTATTTATGTAGCTACCGATTTCCACGGTTCCTTGGTTCTTAAGCATGCCGAGGCCATGGTCTTATTTATAGGCTTTAGTCATTGCTTCACTGCTGGTGGCCCCCTCGAGAGCCCCGAGGTGTATTTTACTTATAAATCATTGCATATTTAAAATTCAGTGATGGTAAAAGTACAGCTTTGTGAGAAGGTATGAAGTTCTTGATAGTAAGCACACTGAATTGCCTTTCTTTTTGAAAAGAGCAGAGAAAAGAGTACCAAACAGGTAAATCACATCTGAGCGATCTCCTTGACTTCCATGATAAAACCACTGGATTTGTGGAGGAGGGGAGAGCAATGGATGTTACTTTAGCGAGGCCTTTCAGCATTGTCGTCCACAATGCTGTAGTATCTAAGTTAAGACTTTACGGTCTGCATGGGTGGACAAATAGATGCATTAAAAAAGGATGGTCAGGCTTAGAGGGTAGTGATTAATGGGTTGTACTCTAGCACGAGGTCAGTGACAAGGGGAGCACCACGGGGGTCTCTCCTGGGACCAATCCTGTCCAGCAATGACCTGGAGGAGGTGATGGATTGCATGTTTTTGAAGTTTGCAGATGACACCAAATTGGAGGGACCACTCTTCAGGGCAGAAATATCTTCCAGAATGACCTAGACAGGCTAGAGGAGTGGGTCAACAGGAACCCTACAAAATTCTACAGGAATAAATGCACAGTGCTGTCCTCGGGAGGGAAGAATCCTCCTGCAGTGATACAGGTTGGGGGAGCAGCTCTGCAGGAACGACCCTGGTGGTCATGGCAGACATCACATTGAGCATGACCCAGCCCCGTGCCTTGGCATTGGTGATGGCTAACAGCATCCTTGGCTGTATTGACCAGACCACAGTCAGTAGGTTGAGGGAAGCTACTGTCCTCCTTTACCCAGCATTTGTTAGATTGCACTTACATGGTTTTACCAACCCCTCCTGATACAAGAAAGGCACCAATAAGAGGAAGTGAGTTCAGTGGAGGACCACCAGGATGGTCTGGGGCTAGAGCACTTCTCTGATGAGGAGAGGCTGAGGGAACTGGACCTGTTGAGCCTGGAGAAGAGATAGCTTCAGGGGGAACTGAGGGCCTTCTACTACCCACAAGGAAGTTATCAAGAAGATGGAGCCAGGCTGTTCACAGGGGTGCATGGTAGGAGGATGACAGACAAAGGATGTAAGTTGAAACAAGAGAGGATCATGTTGGATATTGAAAAAAATATTTTTTTTCACCAAAAGGCTAGTCAAGCAATGGAAAAGGCTGGGCAGAGAGGCTGTGCAGCCTCCATGCTCAGAGGCTTTCAAGACCCAGTTGAGTTAAGCCCTGAGCAACCTGGTCTGACCTCAGAGTTGTCTCTGCATTGAGCAGGAGGTTGGACTGAGGTCCCTTCTAACCTGAATTATTCTGTGAAACAGGGTGAGATCCTCTGTGCCTCTGAGGCTCCCCCTGAAAGGTGATTGCATGCTTGGCTCATGACAATATCAGTGAGGTGATGGCTTTTTTACAGCATCATCCCTTCACAATGGCTGTAAATGGATAGGGAATATGTGCAGATTTAAAATGTTAAAACCACAAGTGTAATAAGTACGTCAGTTTAATGTCAGTGAGTTAATGCTGAGAAGGTAAAACAGAACATCAGATGATCTTTTTTTTTTTCCCCAAAGCCCAACTAACTTCACAGACAGAGGATGTCATAGAAGCAGTTTATGAATAACCTATTTCAACAACAAGATTTGTGGCTTGCGTATCAGTGTGGTAACACTACTGCAGCTACTCTTTCAACAGTTCAGCTTAAGTGTATGCATTTCACCCAGTGATTAAAATACATACTGTGAGTAGTGTGGTAATTCTACATGCAAAATTTCCTGGGTGGGCGGCAAATCCCTAATTATAGGTTTTGGCAAGTCATTAAAGTTTCTTAACCTTTTTGCATAATTGTTGTTCTTACTCTCCTTTCTACCTTACAGTGTCTCAACACAGATTATTTTTTAGAAAGCTAAGAACCAGGTGGTGTTTCTGGGGAAAAAGAACAACTAAAAATATTTCTATACTGTATTAATTCAGTGGCAGTGTCTTGTACCATATTACATGAGATAATTGATCTAATGTAACTTGACATTTTACAAGAACACGAAGCATCAGCTCAAAACTGTCATAAGATGAAAGCGCTTATGCCAGACCTAGAAAGCAGTGCAGAGCGATGTGACATGCCAATTAGATGTGTCCATTTGTGTTACTTGCAGTCAGTGGAAGACAGCATTTTCATCCTTCCTTCTGGATAAACCGTCCATACTAGTTATGAATGAGAGACTGAAACTGTGAATTGCTCAGCCTGTTTGACAAGAACAGCAAGGGCCAAATTCTTCCACTTGCCTGGCATGAAGCATTACTTTTGAACTTAGCAGGAGCTTCTGGGCTACTCGGTGTAATTAGGGTGTTACAATCAGGCTAGTATCTCCTGAAAATATTTGCCATTGCTATTCCCATTTCAAGACTGTAGTAGTGATGAAAGGCAGCAATGATCCTCTGGACTGGCCACCTAGTTATTAAGAAGTAGCCTAAATGTGAAAGATAAACCCTGGTAACAAGTTTCAACCACTAACAGCACAGGCTGAATTTGAAAGCTGAGCCTAAAATTAAAATATCATCCATCTTGTAAGCCATCCAGCTGTCTTTTCTTTCCTAGTTATTTAAACACAGTTTTGTACAGGCCATTGTTTTTTGGGTTTTCCCATTCAATATGGACAGACTTGCCTCCTTTTCCCAGTGCTTGCCCCCCCCCCCCCCAGTTTCCTGGAGGAATGCGGTCTGATCCAGCTGTGCTGGATCCCTGGAGGTGGTAGGGCTGAGGGGGATGAATTCTGCAGCCTTTGATCACAGATCTCCTCTCCTACAAAATTCATCTGTGACAGGTTGCTGAGGACTCTTGCTACTGTGCTGCTTTGGTTTTGGTGCGGCCACGTGTTCAAGTATAAATTGATAGGCCACTTGGGCCTAATCTATAATTTGATTTTCCTGCTTTTTGGGGGTACTGGGAAATTTAAATCTACTTACTTAAGCCATACTATAGATGGATGCAACATAGAGTTAAGCTGACTAATGTGATAGCTGACTGGCCACATCTTGTTAGTAAAGGAAAAAAAAAAAGTATTAATATTTGATGTATCTCTTGTGGCCCTTCCACCTTGTTTCTATTAGACATTATATTTCTTGTATCTATTAGCTTACATCCAGGGGAAAAAAAAAAAAAGAAAAAGATAAAAAAAAAGATTTATCTTTATTGATACCAATCTAACTTAATCATAGGAAAGTTAGAGTGCTAAATTAGGCATACATTTGGGATTTCTGTATCAAAAAACCCTAAAATACTCATAATCCTTCTCCACTTCACATAGGGTTGCCCTTTCAAAAACAGATGTAACTGATGCAGCCATCTGATCCTTGTTTCCTTTCGAAACACTTATCTGTATAATTATGCCATGTCACATAGCTTTAATTCTCCCTTAAGTGAAGTCAGTAGAAAAATTTCCATTGCTTTTAACAGAGAAGGAACAGCTAGTACCCGTGCCAGTTAAAGTACGTAGAATTTTTTCAGCTGGTTTTAGTGGAGGCTGGAATAGGCCCCGGTTCTCCATCTGAAATTCTGACCCATTTAGTTTGATCTTTTACCAAAGATGTTTTCCTGCAGCTGATATCCAGTTTACATTGGTTAAGATGTGCCAAATCTTGATTGCTGATTACACCGAATAACCTTCTCAGTCATGAGAAGGCAAAGGAAATGCTGGTTTCTGGCTTTTCAGTCCTTCCTCTCATTATTAAATTAAATATCTTTCTGATAAAAGAAGGCCTGACCCAAAGGCTGCTGAAATCAGTGGAAAGGCATCCACTGAAAAGGGTTTTAAACAAGGCCTACCATTTTGAAGGCACTTAACTCACATACAGCCATTCTTTCGTGTCGGATATTTGCAGCTGGGGCTAATAACAGTCTTTAATATTCTTTCTGATAAATCTCTTGTAATATGTTTAAGATGCCAATGTTAACTTACATTTCAAGCATTAAACATGTTTATCTCTACTGGGAGTTATCAACTATAAACATATAAAAATGCTGTGACTATTTAACCCCTGCACACTTAGATCATTCTTCTGTAGGATCAAAATCTGGAGAGAATTATTTCCTTTTTTAGCCTCCTTTGATTGAAAGAAGTTTACATTGGACATTGAGAATGGTCTTTATCAGGTTGTCTGATAGATACTGTCATTCTGGTTCTTTATGTCTCCTCCTCCCATCTCTATATATTGTATTATCTGCAAAAATTGCATATCAATGGAGAGGAGTTTTGTACATATTCTAGTCATCAACATATTATACATTGATAATTTTGCTTACAAGTAAATTTCTGAATAAAGTTTTACATTTTCCAGCGTGACTTCCTATCCTCCTCTTGCATATCCATTTCTGACACAAGCAAAATCCCACTGATGACTGAGGGACAGGTGTGTATGCTTGCAGTTGTGCCTTGCTTGGTACTCTCCATACGTAGAGAAGAGGAAGTAGGTATGTCACTAGAATCTCTTCCTCCTCCTCCTCCTCTCTGTAATCTGTCACATTTTGCAAAACTGTCGTCAGCTGCAAAATCAGCATCAGTTCTCTGTCCAAAACTTGCTGAAGTTTTGAACTGATGGAAGGGTTTAATTTGGGCCCTCTCCAAAGCAGAAACACATTTTGAAAGTTGAACTTAAAGTCTCTTTCTAAAAGCTGCATTAGTATTAGCAAACACTCTTTACTGTCGCTGTGGGATACAGCACTTTAAATCAGCTATTTCACGATGGAATTTTCCTCCCCTTCCTCAAAGGCTGTGAACTGTTCAATCTAAGTCAAGCAGAGCATTGGCAATACTTGCAGCCCCCTTTGGCAGGCGAACAGCAAATGACTCTCGGCTGGGATTCTGTCCCAAAACAACTATCCCTATTGGAAACCTTAGCTAAAACAAGGAGCACCACATCTGTAATCTATACATTTCTCCTGCAGACCTCCTAAAATAAGGACAGATAAATATAGAAACATGTCAGGCAAGCATGTGGGGATGAAACTTTTATTTGAAGTGGGGAGAACAGACAGATGGTCATGCCACTGGGTTTGAGGTAAATCCCAGCCCTGCTCTCAACTTGCTGTGCAAACCTTGGTGGCATTTGCACCCAGCTGGCTTTTCCAAGTTACCTTGGGAGGGTTACCAGAGTAGAGAAGGTATGACACTAGTGCTGGGGTGAGGAAAGACATGTCTGTCTCAGAAGGTGCTGCCTATATCAGTGCATTACCACATCCCACTCTTGAGGAGCTCACAACTCTAAGGCAAGGAGTTTAGGCATTGGAGGTTAGTTTTCTGGAGACCAGAGTCGTGCTTCTGCCACATCTCTTGTTTTTGATTGTAGGAAAGTTGCTTCTCCATTTGGTACTTGTTTCTCTCTCCTCCTTTCCCTGGCTAGTTAGGGGGTGCAGGGATGCACATGCAACATGCTGCAAGAAGTCTCCACCTCAGTAGTCTCATAAGATCTCTAACATTAATTTGCAGAAAATTATCTGCTTGGGCAAGCCTGGGCAGCATGTGCTACTCACAATGATACACGTGCTCAGGCAGTGCTCTTGGATGCAACTTGATTAGTGATAGAGAATGAAATACAGGAAAGCAGACAAGAGGAATACTCGCTTGAAAAGCAAAGCAGCCCAGCCCCTATTCAGGCATACATGCATTGATGTTATAGAGTTAATAAAAGGTAAGAACCCTATTGGTCTTTTCAACTTTAAATGTCCTCAACTCCAGCATCAATCCCCAGGCAACTTGACTGCAATACCAATGTCAGTATCAGAAAGTAGCAGGAAACACAGACAGCCCCTTTGTATGTGAAGTTTGGGATATTGTCATAGCCTGGGTTGTGGCTTCTACGATAGGAAAACCACTCTAAGGGGCTCCCAAAGAACCCGGTGATGCTGGATTATGCACAAGTTGTCCACTTCATCTAGACAAGTCATAGAAAAAATGGCAATAATCTTGTCCACTTCATCTAGACAAGTCATAGAAAAAATGGCAATAATCTTGGCTTTCGAGTGAAAATGAGAAGTAATGCCTTTTGTGGGATGATTGCAGGTGTAATTCATTGTAAACCCTTTGAAACTCTAGAGGGAAGGCACCGCAAAAGTACAACGCATTACCATCTAAAAAATTGGGAGCTGAACAGATAAAACATCTGAGACAACAGAACTTCTGTGTATGAAGTATTGCACTGGAATCGACTAGACTGAGACTTGGCACTTGCAGAGATAATCACTGGAGCTGAGGCAGGGTTAAATGTTGCATTAATACACATGATAGGTCACCATCCTTTAGTCTTTCCTTCTGGGAGGAAGTAAATACATGTGTCAGTTTAATCTAGCACATTAACCTTCCTCTTAATCCTACAATTTACTTACTAAGGGATTTGTATAATCTACCCAATAAATAAGGACAGTAATTATTCCTGCTACAGAGGGCTGTGAGAAATATTTGCAATGAAGCTTGAAGCTGGATTTAAAAACTGTTTTGGTTTTGTTAGAAACACAAAACTCTGGCCAGGTTTCCTGGAAAATTCCACGGGGCCCAATGCAGGTGGAAGCTCATTTTCTGTATATGTATGTGTGTGCTTAGCCAAAGTGTAGCTCCAGGGTTGCACGTGGTCCCGAATACTGGAGAGGAAGAAGCTCTAGGAATATATATGCAGCAGCACACTGTGAACAGCCTTGTGCTTCATGTAGGTCCAGCCACTGCATGATCCCACAAGAAGTCTCATGGTGGAGAAAAGCAACATAGCCCCATCCATCTCTTATCTGCTAACAGGCAATATTGCCTTCTCCACAAATCCCTGGATGCCCGTCTGTTGTATCAAAGCTGTTTCTTTAACTTCCCTTTCAGGAGAGGAATTCAAATGTGGCTTGAACGATCAGAAATCTCATAAAGACAATTAGCAGGACTACAAAGGAGTGTCCTACAGGACTTCAGTGATTGCCTTGAACAGAAAGCCCTTTTCCTCTCACAGCAGTGAGTGAACCCGTTCTTTCCCTGAAGACAAAAATGCTTTTCAGAGTTTCCCAGGGCATATGGAAACTAACACGGTGTCATCTGAGGGCTTGGTATGTCAAGAGCAGCCTTTGCATTCCCCTGAACTCCTCTTTTCCTGGACTATATAGGAAGGGCAAACTCTTCACTCTTTCCTGAACACTGGATAGCACAGGTGTTGACCAGCACCTACCCCATTGCAAACACAGTCAACATCAGCAATTGAAAAAAGCCCTATCTACTGGAGATTTTTTGCTATTTCTCATTGATAAAGGTGTGTTTGTAGCTATGAGAGATAGAGATGTCAGGTTTTATACATGTGATCATCATAGTCACTTTTTGTTGATCTGATTTTGTTGATACAGATTCCCTCAACGCACACTCACACACAAAGCTTGATTTAGGAAGCTTGGGGTGAAGGGATATTTGGACACTTCCCATTATTAATGTTGCTCCAAGCGTCTACACTGAATACACGTACATGGAGGACTCCTGGCTGCCCACATTCATATCCATCTGTTCAGATGGCAGGATGCCCACGCAGAAACTAGTTGGACTTTTGTCCCAGGATATAGGTATTCTGCAGTAGGGGGGTCACTTAGGCCACACTTTAAACAATATTAACACCATCTCTTCAGCAGGACAGCTTTCCTCATGGGAAATTAATTGAGCTTCCAGCAGCGTCTGTCAGCTGTTTGCACCAAGCTTGTTTGCTTGACTAAGCAGCCACAATGATACTCAGTGCTCCATTTCCTATCAGGTCTGAAGGTGAGGGACTTGGCTGTATTTAAGATGATTGCATAGGAATCAGGCTTTTGAGTGCTCAGTTCCTATACCTATGTGTGCACCAGATGATAAGGGAAGTTAGCTTTGAGCTGGGCTTTGCAGAGACTGGAAACCGAGCCTAGGGCAATTGGTTGGAATTAAATGGGAGAAATCTCACTAGAGAAGGGAATTGAAATGGTTTAAAGTTATAAATTCATTTACAGTAAGGAAATTGTTGCAGCTGTTTTCGAAACTCTGCAGAAGAGGAATCTTCTCAGGGACTGTGTTGGTATATAGGGGGCCTGTCCTGTAATGTCCTGTACCATGGCAACACAGCATCTCACACGTGGGATCTCCTAAACCTCCTCAGTTAACAATGCTTTTAACTACTTCTGTAGGTAACACGGTAGACTTACATACACAGTCTTTTACATCTAGAAACAGAGGCATCAACTTTTTTAATAATAACATCTCAAAGTATATGCTATTTTAATTATTATTGAAAGACTTAGGTAGCTTCTTCAGCATTTACAGTACCTTCCAGACACTTTGTAATTACAGTTTCATACCATAAAAAAACCCCAAAACACACAAAACCAAACCCTGGTGTACTTTACAGAGCATAGAAGAGAGATAGCTGTCTCCAGATGTGTGGAAAGCTGCCTGTGATACTGCTCTAACACACCCATTGCTCATCTTTCTTTTGAAGCAAACCCAAATTTGGTAGTTACATCAGCTAATCCATTTAGAAGCCATTTTATGAATGTTATCAACAGTTATTTTCACCTTTAAGTGGGCCAAGCAGAGGGCTGGGACCTATATCTCCCAAACAAACAAAGAACCCTGAAGAACACAAGAACGTTCTTGCTTCCACCTTATCTCCTCCCATAGCCATGTCAGAGCACCTGCTTTGGCTGTGTCCCAACCCTAAGGGCATTAATAGGTCTTAACTGCCCTAAACAGCCACACCTGGGCCCTCCACTCCTCTAAACTCCATCTATCACTCCAGGAGCCCCATTTAAGCTCAGCTTGGGGGCTTTAGTCTTCTTCTAAGTTACTTCATAGGCGTGCACATGCTCTGTTCTGGTTCTTGCTGCCCCAATTTCCTTACTGTCTTCCTGGATGGACCCTAAAGCTGCATTGACGGTAGCTCTGTGTCTTGCCCTGTCTCCGGTTTTTTTTCCTGGCTGAAAAATTTGTTACAGGTAGCCCTGTTTCTAGGCCCATTTTCTGCTGTTCCTGACTGTGCTTTCTGGATGGAGCCCAAGCCAGGTCATCATCTCACCTGGTCTGGGATCATCAGTAGATCTGGGCATTGCCACTGTCCTAGTCTTGCTCACACCCTGATGAATAAGGACATTGCATGGCCTGCAGTGAGGTCACCCTCAGCAGTTGGCTTGTTACCCTGGAAATCCTGCTGTGGCTGCACTAACACCTAAGTTTTTCATGAGTTGTGCCTCTAAGGAGAGCAGTCCCTGGTTTGGGGGTGTTCTGTATTTTGGGGAGAGGTTTTTTTTTCTTGCAGGGGAGAGAGAAGAGCATTTCTTGTTAATTGTGTCAATAGACAATCACAGCTTGTGGAAAGGCACAGCAAAAAAGGGGCATCATTCAGCATCTTCTCTGATTTATGGATTGTTTCTGAATGAACTCTTTAACAATAGTATTTGTTCCCATAATACCCATTAAATGCAAATGGCTGATTTATTTCCCTGATATTCCCATCAGGATGCAGTTCCAAACTGTGCATGGCAGGGGGATTACTGCACTTGCTGGGTGGTTGAAGTCACTTGCACTTTAGCCTCTTGCTGCCACCTGAGGCACATGATAATCACCAAACAATGCACCGCCTGTCATCTTGTATTGCTTAGCTGTGTGTCCTACTTAAATACAGCCTTGTCAAAAGTCCCTTTGAATTATTAGCAGAAAGGCCACCCAGGAGACAAAGATCCTGCAAGCAAGGAGTACAGAGCAAGGTATTAATAGGGCATAACAGTGCTATCAACGCACTGAACAGTTCATGTGCAATATATGTGATAGTGTAGCAGGTAAAAGCTTGTAAGGACTATGCATAATGTTAGTTCTAGCCAAGCAAAGGGGTGAGTGGGTGAGGGGAGCTATTTTGTCTTTCCCTGGCCAGACTCTGTAGAACTGGAGCTGCAAATTCATCATTCTGCTGGCTTGCTGTTACAGACACTTGAAGAAAAGGTGAAAATAACTGCGTTTAATCATCTTCAACTTATTTCTTAGTTACAGTTCAGGTGGGAGGACCATCAGCAATTGTTCGCTTGAAGTTCTGAATGGGTAGTGAAAGAACGACCAGATGTCACTTAAATACAGCTGCAGATTTATGGTGGGAGAAAGGAGAGTGTCAGAAGTACCCCGTGCAGTGTGTGATTGCCCCGTCAGGGCTGTGTCTGCCTAGACAGCTGAGCTACAGGAAGGTTGCTGTGGCTGTATGAAGGCATCTATAAAGGATCACGGAGATATATGTGTTGGTAAGAATGTTCTTGTAGGTTGTCTCTATTGATGTGGTGGTATTAAGTCCAAAAAGCAGGAACTGAAAAGATGCAAGAGGATGTGATGCAGGAGAGGCTGTTTCACAGGTGAAGTAATTGCAAAATAATGGAACTATGAAACCAGATACAAAGACTACTAAAACCCAACCTAACATAAAGGAAAAGAGTCAGCTATTATTGCAATTCTCTGAGGCTTTTGACATAAAGGAAATGCAAGTGACAAGATCCCTAATGTTCTGGGCCAGGAAGACTGCAAACAAATTGTAATTAATACTTAGTAATGGACAGTTATTGTGGACAACCTCTTGAGTTAGTTAATGCAATTGCAGATTTCTGCACCTTTACAAGCATGTTACAAAGGCAGTGATAACTATGCTCATCAATTTGGTGACAGATGAGCAAGATAAAATCAGTTGTGAAATGTTAGTTTGGTGATATAAACCAGAGGTTTCAATGCAGTCGTTTTAGACTTTGTCACTACTGATGAAGAGAAAGTATTTTTTGCTGATGTTCATTGTGGTGATTACAGACCTTTTTTAACCTGTTGCTTTTGATGGCCACAATGCAGAAACAGTAATCATGTGTATAATCTTTCATTAAAGCTTAAGTGAGGCCAGTGTGCTGCGAATGATCATGAACAAGTTAGCTTGGTTCCCTTTGTGCAGAGCACCAAGGTAGGGCTGTTGACGGGTGATGTGTTACATTAGACATTAATGAGGCTGAGACTGTGGCTTGTCCACGAATGAATGTGAAGGAGGGTGAACGTCGTTGTTGTTTGTATTTGGGATGGGAGTATCACTCTCTTTGCACTTTCCTCAGTCCACATTACTTCCTCTTTTTGTTAAAGAAATACATCTTGCACCACCTGTAAAAAAAGGAACAGGAAAACTGGGTAGGTGTAATTAGAATGAAATGATTGGTGATACTTGACAATAATAACTAAATGTACACCTGCTTCTGTAAGCAGAGCTTTGCTTACTGATAGTTCTTTTTTTTTTGGTGCTGAATTTCTTCAGGGGACATCATTACTTTTAAGAGGGACTCCTGAGAAGTGTAATTTTGTGCTTAAAGGGAGAAAAGATAAACTTGTTCTCCCATATATGCCTCTATCTGGACCAACTGAGACCCTGGATCAGTAGGTGTTTTGGTCAATATCAGGTAACAATTCATTGGCTATAATTATGTGAAAGTACAGACTCTGAGATGCTGGGAGATACTGGAGTAGCTCCTTTATTCAAGTGCTCTTGCTTCTGTCAACATGATACCTATTTTGAGTGCAAATGGAAACTAACAGGCTGAGTTGAGTATGTTCTTCTATTATTTTTTTAATACTTAAGCTGCCTACTGTATACTACCAAACTTGTAGGTAAGCTAAGGGGGAGCAGAAATATGTGTTTAATGCTTAAAAAAGTGGATCCTTAATACCCAGCTACTAAAGTGTTTCAGTTAGTGGTATCATGCTAGTACCTAAGGTGGAATCCTTATTTGAGGACTTAAGGTACTATCGCACTGGGAGGTGGGAGACTTATTGGGTTTGACATACACAGACCACTAAAAAGCCAGTATAGAAAGATTTCTTTTGATGTTTTAGATGTTTTGAATTGAAAGATACAAGACAGAGTATGGACTAATTTTGTGAGTATGTGATCAAAAACCCTAAAGACTTTACTTGAATGATGTGACAGTGTACTTAAGACATTTTTAAACCATGCACTTATATGTATTTTCTGGTGTTCATTTTGAAAGCAAGCTAGTGTATTTGGAAGGGGAACAAACAGCATCTATTATTATTTCCTTTTTATAGTCTTTAGGATTTTTCTTTCAGTTTTCATTCTCTCAACTTGGTCAATGTGACGTGAAAAATTAACCAACCTGGAATCTGGTAACAGTGCAACATAGCTGGTTTCCTAAATTCTCTGTCAATTTGATAACATCATAGTTAATTGACAAGAGATTGTTGCTCAGGCCTAGGGAAGACCTTACTAGTACTTTTTTATAATCAGGATAGACTCACAGCGTACAGCTCTACTGTTGTGGTTTGTCTGTCAGTTGAGATGCCAAACTTGCCGAAGGCAACTAATTTTTTGTGTTAAACAAAGAAGCTTTTGAGGCACATCTGTAAGTCTGAGACCTCACTTGCCTGACCAAATAAACAATGTCATATGTGCACTTTGCCCCCCTGACAAAGGAGGGGAATATCCCATTGCTGTGTTACAACCTATTTAGCTCCTTCCTGTGGGATGTAAGACTACACAACTTTTCCTCTTTTGAAGGTCTCTTGTACCATGCACTGAGGTGGACTCTTTCCCACTTGCTCCATGCAGTAACATCAGAAATCTCTTCTTGACAGATCTCCAGCACCTACATTTTTGATCACTATACTTTCATAGTTACTGTGGATTTAATTTATTTCATTGAAACTAAAACTTTTGGACTGTCTTCAAGTTGCATACTGTAAAAAAAAGCCTTTTAAAGGAGTGCCTTTTGTTCTGTTTTTGCACAGGACATTGCAGAATAGGATCCTGGTTCAGGATTTAGGATAGTGTTGCTATTTTATTTCAATATAAATACCTAAGCCTCTCAGGAGAGGAAGGGGGTAAAGGCAAGATAATTGTGCTTACAGTACTTTGAGACATGCAACTTGTTTAGTTTAAATCCCATAGTCTGAAACCAGAGATTTTTATGCAGAGGCATGGCTAAATTGCAGTATGAAAAATGTGTAACAGTAGAGCTTTATGTGGAAAGGCAGCATTTCAATTTAAATTGAGGAAAATCCTTTCCATTGGGGTTAAATTTCTGAGTGCATATATTCTACCTCTCCCCTTCACCTTTACTGCAGTTTTTAAATATTTCTAGATAAAACCCCTTTTCACATTGTAGTGTGTAGTTTAGATAAGAATGCAGGCTTACCTCTGCGGTTCTTCTCCATGCACTCTCTTCCTGATTACAGAAAATAAAGAAAAAATAAGTACTTGCTGTCTATAAAAAGAAAAAAAATTCCCAGGTTAGAGGCTGAATTGGTGAAGAAGGTGATTAGAAGTCATCTGAACAAGTCTGGTTCACTGTAAATGAAAATCTGGCTAACTGTCTTAATCTCTTCGGAAAATATTTTTGATTCAGAGATAACATCACTGAATTTCTTATATAGTAAACCCCATGACCGCCTCCTCATGAAAGCTGTTTGAAGTAGTCTTTCATTTAGGGCTATATGCTTAGTGTCTGATTTTTCTTGCCTTATTAGTCTCCTTACTTTCACTGCTAGTATGTAGCTATTGACAATTCTGAATCCACATACATCCGGGAGCTTTGTTAAAGCTTTAATATATGAAAAGTGACACACTGAAGTATAAAGTATGACAGCTGTCTTTGTAAAGAAGTTGCAAAGTACCTTATTACAGCAGAATGCATTTCACCTGAAAAGCCTCCTGCAATGTGGTTACCCACATAACTGCTTAAATTCTCTGTGGTTGTAGCTCTTTCAGTTTGTGATCTCTGACATGCAAAGGGAGGTGTGGTTGCTGTAGGAAGGCAGCTACCACTTCAGGTCTTTTTAAGATATGTTTTAATACTCAGGTGGTAGATTTTGGTTTTTGACTTCATTCATAAAGAAATTTAAATTCTTTCAGGACTTGAGAGGCCCAGGTCAACTTTGAAGGCCAGTGCAATATACCATAGAAGGCGTGGCATAGAAGGAAACATAGATCTCCATTCCCCAACAAGCTTTAATGAATAATGATGCAAGAAATTGCCTTCAAAAACTTTCCAGAATGGAAGTGCCATGGTAAAAGATGACTGTAAATAGTAAGTGGGGTTGTTTGGGTTTTTTCTTTTTTTTCTTTTTTCACAGATACAGGCTAGCAGTTCAGTGTGCAGAGTTTTTTTTCTCACCTCAGAAAAGGTAGAGCAGCTAGAACATTGTACAGTAGGCTGTTACCTCCGAAGTAAAGCAATAATGCTGTGAAGGCTCATCTCTTCAGTTTCTGTGGGCAGCACCTGCACTTAGAGTGGTTTAGCCTTGGTGTAAATCCATAGGATTTGATGTTTAAGTAGTATTAGATGGCCAGCATATCTAAACTGCTCAGTAGTAGTCACAATTAATTAATTTGGATCAAAGCAAATTACTTTCTTAGGATATGGAGACAGAATGTCTTAACTAAGCTAAATCTGCTGAACTGGGCATGTCAGGTGGCAGCCTTACTGTGTATGAGAAGGAAAGCTAAGGTCAGTCTTTCTTATTTTTATCCAGTAGCACAGTTCGTTTGGTAGCATAGCATCAGCCTGCGAAGCATCACAGAATAAAGGCTTGCTGGATGTGCTCTCGTTCAGCTGGAAGATTTTGAGCTCAGGGCATAAACAGTTGGGTAGTTACTGGGTGATCTAATTGTAATGGTCCCTTATGACTGGTATCTCTGTTCACCCTGGTTTCTTCAGCTTTGTCTGACAGCAAGCCACAGTACAAAGTGAATCTGAGTCAGATGTGCGCACCTGATCACATTTATATCAAATTCCTCAGGGAGCAGAACATGGAGGTTATGCTGCCTTTTGCTTTTGAGCTAGCTTCGTGCCAGCTGCAGGACAGAAGATACCCAACCCAGTGTGATGTTAGAGTAGCATGAAGACGTAAGTGATCTGGCAACTAATGCTGAGTTGATATGCCAATGTTTTGGGAACAAATTTAAACTGTCAAAGCATGTATAGCACAAAAATGCATTATGTCATGCAGGCTGTAGAATTTTTTTATCTGACAAAAGGACCCCTAAAGCTGGAATTATTTTATTGTCAGATCCTGGTCTGAGGGCTGTGTGTAGATAAATGGACCATGCCTTGATTGCCTAGTTACTGCCTGGAAAAGTCCTGTGAATTCTCATTTACCAGGCTTGTCCTGGTCACCAGTGTTCATGTACCAGAACAAATTCATTGTATAGAGAGCCAAAATTGTAACTTATTCCTGAGCTATTTACTTGCATTTCAGGAAACACAAGTTCTACTGTACTTGAGTGTTGGTGGCTCACAACTGAGCTTCACACTGGACTAGGTACAGATATCTGAGCACAAATCCATATATCCGCCTCTTCTGGCGGATTCTGCTGGCAAAAGTGGAAAATCACCTTTCCTCTTCAAAGAAAGTGGCTTCACAGGGAATTTAGACTCAGTTTGTTTTTTCTCTAGGATCTTTTCAGTTTTGCTAGTGAAGATCCTCATAGACTATATTAGGTAGTAATTCCCTTCTCAACATTTGGCCAGAAGCTATTGTAATAATTTGTATGATGTTATGTAAGACTTATCACAGTAACTTTTTTTCATTGTTTTCAGGAGGGAGGTTGGTTTCCAATTGATAAAGTATGAACTCAAAAGTTTGCAAATCAAAATTCATCCTGTGTTGGGCTATTGTATAAGTCTTTTCCCATAATTCCAAACACAAATACATTGGATTGCCATATCAACTATGTAAACTGTGGACCAAAGACCCAAAGAGCAAAATAAAGCAAAATCCCCCACCTTCCTCTCCAGTATGATAGCCAAAGCATCATTTGGTGAAAATGACAGAAAGTTCTTAATCATCCTGGCACTGGAAAGTGTTTTAATAGAAAACAAAGATTAAAAAAAAAAAAAAATTCTCCCTTGCCACCTACTGGGTTTCCAGTACTGCATACGCAGCACACATAAGCAGTCCTCAAGGGAACAGGAAGGTTTTTTTATGGACAAGAATTCAGATTTTCAAGGACTTGGACCCACGTGTTTTTCAGATGTGCTCAGCAATTCATGCAACACTCCAAATTCTGTTTTTTTTAAATATAATTTGAAACTTAATTTGGTGTCAGTGGCTACAGAGATATTAGAATTTTTTTCAGATTTTTCAGAAAAAGAGTGTCTAATTTTCTGGTAAGAAACTTTCTGAATCTGAGTCCTTTCAACTCCAGAGTTACATATATATATACACACACACATATTTATATAACTCTTCCTCATCTGAATATTCTAAAATAAAAAGGAAAAAAAGAACATTTCTACAAACAAGTGATGACTGAGCTTTAAAAAAATAAAAAATAGAAGTTAGCACCACCAATTAATAATATTTTGGGATTATTCCCTGAATACATTTATATACTAATAAATTTATTTAGTTTTTCTTTCAAGCTTTGTCCTCTTTTTTTGCTTATTGTTGGAGAAGAGCCACTAAAAGTTAAAGAAGTATGCCATGTAGTAAAAATAACTCTGAACAGAACCTCTATGACTTCTTTTGTGCCAAAAAGTCCATTACTGCTCTGGAGCTGTTGGTGAAATAACTCTTTATGTTGCACTACTCTTGTGCAGCTACTAAAATTCTTGTTCATTTTAAGAGCTTAACACCTGCTCCACCTTCTGTGAGGTTCCAAGATGGTTTGCCAGACACATGTGCTCAAGCGTAGGCAAGGATCTACTGAACTGACTGGAGAGCCATGTGTTGGCTCTGTAACAATAGTAGCCAGATCAATGTGAAGTTCAAAGGCATCATGAAATATGTCTTTTTCTGTCTTTCTCCCCTATATAAATTTCTTGTCAAACAACCTAAGGTTTGTGGCAACTTTGGCTTTGTTTGTACAGCTGGATGGATCACCACATGAAAGAGGGTTTCTCTTTTTGGAGGTGGGAAGGACTGAAGGAGGTTCAAAGATAATTAAGATCAATATTTTTGAACTTAGGTATCTAAATTTTGGCTACCATGTTTTACATCTGATTTGGCAAATACCCACTGAATTTATCAAAACATGTCATTATTCAGTATATTTGAAAAAAATGCCTATGCTTTGATTTTGATATTTTGCTATAAAAGCCTTGCTCTATATGCTAGCCCTCTTCTATGACCTGTCAGCATTGAAAATATAGGCTCTAGCTGCTTGATTGGTCTAGGATTGAAACAAGTTCTCAGTCTCCCCAAAATCAGTGCTGTATTAATGCTTTTTTGAACATGGGAATATACACACACATGTTGGGTAAGACAGTTCTAGGAATTAACGTAGGGAACAAGTTGCTTAACTTCTGCAAGCATCTTAATGTCTCTGCCCTGATCTGTGGCTGGCGTGTCAATCGCTTAGAAAGACAATTTGCTATATGTCAGGTGCACTGCTGACATCTGTAGCAAGCATCCACGTCCTACCTCCTTTACTGTGTTGGTAAATGCAGGGTGGAGAGAAATCCCAGCCTTGCCTTCTGCTGGACATTGTAATAGCCCCTCTGCAAATTTCTTGTGATGCAGAGAAGAGGTGGGCAAGATGAGCACGAGCCATGTAGCCAGTCTTTGCTCATTGCCCTGCCACCACCACCAGGAATTGCAGTCTGATGTTGGTTCCAGGACTTGAACAATGTGATGTTGGAGGATAATCATAGAATGGTTTGGGTTTGAAGGGACCTTAAAGATCATCTAGTTCCAACCCCCCCTGCCATAGGCAGGGACACCCTCCACTAGATCAAGTTGCCCACAGCCCCATCCAACCTGGCCTTGAACACTTCCAGGGAGGGGGCCTCCACAACCTCTCTGGGCAACCTGGTCCAGTGCCTCACCACCCTCACTGTAAAGAATTCCTTCCTAACATCTAATCTAAATATACCCTCTTTTAGTTTAAACCCATTACCCCTCGTCCTACCACTACACTCCCTGCTGAACAGTCCCTCTTCTCCTGTAGGCCCCTTCAGGTACTGGTAAGCCACAATTAGGTCTCCCTGGAGCCTTCTCTTCTCCAGGCTGAACAACCCCAACTCTCTCAGCCTGTCCTCATAGGAGAGGTGCTCCAGCCCTCTGATCATCTTTGTGGCCCTCCTCTGGACTCTCCAACAGCTCAATGTCTGTCTTGTACTGGGGACCCCAAAGCTGGACACAGTACTCCAGGTGGGGTCTAACCAGAGCAGAGGGGCAGAATCACCTCCCTTGACCTGCTGGTCACACCTCTTTTGATGCAGCCCAGGACATGGTTGGCTTTCTGGGCTGCAAGTGCACACCGCAGGCTCATGTTGAGCTTCTCATCAATCAGTACGCCCAAGTCCTTCTCTCTTGTCATGCTAAGAGACATTCCTTATCTCTTTTAGAGGAAGCTGCTAATGCTGAGGAGGACCTGTCCATCCCAGCAGTCAGGCAAGTCCTACTCCTGGAGTGACAGGAGGCTCCTTGACTGAGCAATCATGTGAGTCCAAAGGCCTTGCTTCAGCTGAGGATGTACAGAACATCTGGCAAGCATAGACCCATAAAGATACACCCATGAAGGTATTAAGGAGACTCAAAGGCTTAATAGACAGAAGGAGTAAATACGAAGTATGGATTACAATGGGAAATCAGATTATGGACACATTGCAGAGATGGGGTAGGTAGAGAATTTGACAGTAGAAATTAACGATAAGTGTCCTGTTTTTGATCTCATATGTATCAGATATGATATGATCTCATATGTGAACAACTGTGAGGGGGTGTCTTGATAGATGTCAATAGGAGAACATTGCTGTGAGGAGGTGCCTTGACAAACATCAATAGCAGAATATTGCTGTCACTGGCTGCATTCAATCTCCTGTCCAGATCTACATGAAACAATATGGCAGTGGAACTATTTGCAGCCGAGAACAGGATGCACACAGGGAGGTGATGTGCCATGGATGCAGCTCTGTGACAGCGGATGTGGATAGCTTGGGGTGTACGGCATTGACATTTGAATTCACATTTTGCTTGACAACTGTCAACCAGCTTCATAAGTTGTCTTGACATTGATTTCTTGAAGGAAAAAAAAAGGGAATACAGAGGAGTGTAAGGTAGAGGAACTTAACTGGCTAAAATACAGAATAAGCTAATGAGTCATACCAGTGATTTAAATGATGTGCCAGCACTTCTGGAAAAAGTACAGAAGGACTGAAATAGTCATTGGAAAAGCTGAGGTTGAAAAATACCCAGTAGTATAAACAGGCTGCCCCTGTGAATCTGAAGACTTGCAACCTTTCAAACCTGGTAGCTCAAGGTGGATGATGAACTCAGACTTGGATTACTTGATTTAAAAATAAGAATCCCTGATAAATGTAAGGGGGAAAAAACTGCTATTAAGAAAAAGGTCAGGATTATTATTATTATTATTATTATTACTATTATTATTTAAGCAGACATTGGTAGAAGGGGATGCACGAAAAGGTTCTGTTAAGCATTTCTTCTGATTGGTGTTTCTTGAAATAAAGTGTAGGTGGCAATCAGGTAATGCAACTTAAGGGCTGGTGGCATAATGACTTCTTTGGGATACTGTGAAGTGTCAGTGCATTGAGCTTAAAGATTGGGATCTCCAGTTTGTTAATAGAATAAATGAATCCATATCTATACAATGCTACTGCATTCAGAGTCCTCTGAAGAAATCTTAAACAAGGAGAAGTAGGTGCTCACACTGTTCAGGCATGTTCTTACTCTGCTCAGAGAAGAAAACTTCTCTGCTGCTGCTGAGGGTGAAAAGGGACACCCCAAATAATGCACATGAATTACTTCATGGTGAAGTATTTCTTACAAGGCGGTAAAATAGAAGTGACTCTCCATTCCAATCTTGTAAAATGAATGCTGTCCTGGCCAAATGAGAGAAGACTTTTGGGGTTATGCTGTCATGAAGTGGGATATGAGCAGTTTGAGAACTGTTCAGAGTTCACTGGGTATTTGAATAGTTATGGAAATGTTCTAGTAGAATTATGGAGTCTTTTTTTTTTCTGTTGCAAATGGAGTATTTCTATGCTGACACTCATTTCAGAACAGTCCCATCTTAAAGATTCTTGGTGAAATGGACAGTTAAAAGCTTTTATTCATGCTACAGAATTAATAATTGCTGTACTTCACCATGTGTGCTGTAATTCTTTTAATAGCTTCATTCCATTATCAACTATTTATTAAAAAGATTTTACCACAGATATAGGCTTTATGGAGATTACTGTGCACTATACTTAATTACCAGATGTTCAGTATGTTTACAGTATATCTGGTATTCAAGTAAACTTCTCTGTGTGAAAACCATCTAAAATGAACAATTAAAGTACCACTGTAAAGCTTTGTATTATAATAACTTGAAATGGAAATTCCAGCTGGACAGTGTTATGAAACTAAACCTATACAGAATTTCAGCCTTACTCCAAAACAACATTATTAAACTCCAGTGAAAATGTGTTTTTCTGTCTGAATTTACCTTGTACATTCAATCCATCAGATAAACAATCACCCATGTGCTTTTCATATTCTTTTAGTTAGTTTATTGCTCTCTTCCATCAAAACTATATAAGCTCAAATGTATGCCTAAATTTATAACCAAACTTCAGAGTTTTATGGTTAGGGGGGGTTAAAATCGAGAGGTGCCAAAGCCAAGGGCAAGTGTATTACATTGTCTCAGTTCTGTTATGTAGCCTCCCTAAAATTCTGTTTTCCATGCAATTTTTTATTACTCATTAACTTGGATCTCTTCTTAAATTTACCCCTTTTAGGAACGTGTGACTAACAAAGATCTCCAAGCTTAAGGCCAGTTGTAAGCTCACCTCACCACCTTGAAAGTAGAGAGATATTTTGCTTTTCATGTCTCAAGGAGTTGGCTGATGCAGAATCTTTCTTTTTTTCTCATTTTGAGTCTAGCTTTATTCCTATTTTATATCACTTTGTACTGAGCTGACATTGCTTTTCATTTAAATGATCCTTCTCCTTCTCTATTGTTGATCTCAAGCAATTGTAGTCTTGTGGACTCCCTATTGAGTTTTATTTAATCCTAGGATAAGCAAGTCAAGCTGTTTTCCAGTCTACTTTCTATTCTTCTGCTAACATGTTTTTCTGGTTTTTATCTTCATATGACCAGAACAGCACACAGATATTCTGCATAAAGTCTCATGAGTGTTCTAATAAATTTCATAATTCTTTTTCAGGGAAACATTAATGAATCCCAATATATCTTTCCATAGCTGCCTCATATCAACAATTCATAGTCAACTTGTGGTCAATTAAAATAACCAGATGACTCGGTTCTCCTCTTTTCTACCTTAAGAGCCCCTAGTTTCCATCTGAGATACTTGTCCCTACACTTTCTATAGCTGACATAGTACTCTGTATTTCACCCCCTTTCTCTGCCCCACGTTTCTGTCTGTGCTTGCTGCTGGCAGTAGCAGATCCATCCCATTCATAGAATCATAGAATGGTTTGGATAGGAAGGCACCTTAAAGATCATCCAGTTCCAACCCCCTCTGCCACACACCCCCCCTCCACTAGACCAGGTTGCCCAAAGCCCCATCCAGCCTGGCCTTCAATACGTCCAGGGAGGGGGCAGCCACAGCTTCTCTGGGCAGTTTAATTGAAACATTTTACACATTTTTTCCAGTCTGAACCGCAAGTGGTTCACTTTTAATGTTGCCCCTACTCACTTCTTTCAAGCCCAACACATATGAGTAGCAAACAGTGCTAACATCTTTTTACCTTCATTTCTGTTTTCTGTGAACTTCTGCTCTCCGTGACACCCACGAAGTTTTACTGTTGACTTTAGAGAACTGAACCAGGACCTAGGCTAGCAGTGCCCCATGGCTAATGCCCATACAGCAATCCCTTCAGCCCCAGATGTGATTATTCCTTCAAGAGCTGCATGATAAGGACATGAGCAAAAGTTGGGGCAGTGCCTTGCATGATTTTCCTGTAGGCTTCTCATTCACATAATAGGTTTCTTCCCTTGTCACAACTTTATTAAAAAGGATTTCACCATAGATACAGCATCTAAAGGGATTGTCACATAGTAAATGTAATTACATATTTCTCAGCATGTTGCCACTATTTGGCAGTGAAACATAATAGACTTGATCCTTGTTGTGAGTATCTTCCAGTGTGACTGCTACAAGTCTCAAAAGTATCAAATTACCTGAAATAAAAAAAATTAAAAAGAAATCAATGTATAGAGGCACAGCTAAATTCTTACTAGCTTGTGTTTCGGACATTTTAGCTTAAGGTCTTATATTTGCCTTGCAATGAATGTGGAAGCAGTGTAACACACTTTGGAAGAATTACTTGTCTGTATCCCAGTAGGATAATGTTTGGTTGCATATGATTTATGCTGGAATAATTATTTTAGTAGTGCAGCAATAAAGATGACCAAGAATACTATGTATCCCCACTTAAGCTATTCTCTCCATTGCTTGCCTCTAGTTAGCTCTTGAGAAACGTTGCTACTTTTGGTCTTTTGAAGTAGCATAATCCAAAATGTTCACTACTCTTTGTTATCATGAAAATAGCTGAAGTCACAGGATTGTTCCTCTAAACTTTGAGACACAATTTAAAGCACGCTTCAAGAAATCAAAGCCAAGTCGCAGTGTTGTGGCTACTAGCATTTGTACGAGCACTGTTGGCAGGACTCAGGTGCTTATCCCAACAGAACAAAAAGGCAATTTGTACTCCTGAAAGGTCAGAGAGTTGTAACACTTTTTGTTATTATTTTTCATATTAAGATTGGCAATGCCGATTATGACACTGAAAAAATTAATTACTTTTTTAATTAAAAAGTAGAAGCATTCTGATGCTTAGACATTTTGGAGGAAGTTTGAAAAATCCAAGACAAAGGCTCAAAAAACCCAGAAAAAATATGAAATGATTTTACAGTGGCTTTTTGTTTGTTTTCTGGAAAATCTCTGTCATTCAGGCTACTATGAGCATCGCTCATGTCCAGGATTGGCAAGACTCTGTTGTTTCTAACAGGATGCAGGTGAGCTGCTGTTGAGAAATGAGGTAGCATGCTGCTTGTGACAGGGGGGCCAGGCAGGGTGGTATGGACATGGAGTTATTAGGATACTGGCAGGAGCAGTAAGGGGAAGTAGTGTTTTGAGAAGTTAGCCAGGATGTTATAAGAAATTTGGAAATGCAAGTGGAAGGGAGAGATGTATACTCACGTACATGCTGGAGGATGTGAAGAGGAAGAAGCAGGCTGAAGGACATGACGAGGCACAAAAGGAAAATGTGAAGCGTAGGAAACTGAAGAGAGGAAAACATGAAGGGGGGCTGTCAGGGGATGACTGACTGAGGGGAGAGCATGAGAGAGAACCCAACTGGGCAGCTACCCGTCTAGACCAGCTGGGGCAGGGGACAGCAAACCTGGCAATACCAATTCTCTGTCCTGCAAGGGTGAAGTCCAGAAGATATGTATTCACCCAAGTTACAGCAACCAGCTGTGTGAAGTAATATGTATCACAGAAATTATCATCTTAGAGTTTGTCTTGTAAAGCCTCTTTGCAGCGCTCTCAGTTGCACGCTGAGTTAAGCATGGTACATGCTTTGCATGGGGTGGAAGAATGTAAGATTTTCAAAGCAAGAATGGCTGTAATTAGTTCATTTGGAAAAAAGACCCCTCTGGGAGGCAACTTCCTCCCTGCCTCACTAAGAAATAGCGTGAGATCTGCTCATTGCTGCATAAACTGGGAGTGATATGGTGACTCATGCTGTACGTGACACCCAAGGCCAAGCTGCATGTGGCATAAATGACAGCAGAACAGGCCCTGTAGTGTTTTAGGCTTCACAAGCTGGGAGAGTCTGACAGCTTTCTCTAAGGCTAATTCAGTGGTTTCCTTCCAAACTGTCAAGTATACCTTTGTATCTACAACTCTTCATTTCCAAGGCTTACGATGGGGTATTTTAGGTGTCTGTAGGAGGCTGCATGGAATAGAAATTCTTTTGCATCAGTGGTTCCTTGTGGCTAGTTTATTCCTACCTTTCTCTCTTCTTTTGTCTTTAGTGTGCTCTGGTTACCACTCTTAAGACCCGAGGCTTCAGCTGTAGTAATGTAGCCTCTACCTGGAATCACAAAGCTTTTGATTTAGTAGTCAGCACGTGTTTAACTAAATTGGATGTACTAAACGTGTTCATCTTAACATTTCATAGTTCATTGTCCTTAAGCCCTCACTCTAAACTAGAGTGCCTCGAAACAAGGTTACCCACTTCCCTACTGCTCCATTTCAGAGTCTCTTTTCCGTATGGCATCAGGACAAACCAACCTGAGAGATGTTTATCTCTCTTCATTTGCCATTTTTCACTGCTCCCAAGTGCGCAGGAGCAATGAGAGCAAAAGGCAGTAAGCACTGCTGTAGATGAAAAGGCAGGATACCAGCCTTATAGCCTTTTCCCATTTGCTTTCCTCAAAGGAAATGTTATTTTACCATTGCTTTTTCACTCATTCAAGAACAATAAGCAAACAACAATATGGGCCACTGGGTTTTATTGGCTGATGGTTTGGTGGTTTGGTTTGTGGGGTTGGTTTGTTTGGTTTTCTTTTTTGTTTTGCGGGGGGGGGAGAACTTTTGTAGTCTTCCTGTATTTCAAACCACTGGCTCTCCAGGATAGTGTATTTAGGAATCTTGTATTCAAATCATACCTCTTTAATGCAACCTCTACTTGCCTGCTAGTCAGGGTGACAGAGGTATTTCTGCTCTGTGTTCAGTGTAATGGGGTCTCAACCTTGCAAAGGCTCTACTCAGCTTGCGAATCAGATGTTTTGTGCAAAGTTTCCCTGGAAACATCTACAGTTGAAGATCTGCCTTATACTTGCACACTACAAAGAAACACTGAAAAAAGTAATGTCTTGCTCTTATTTGCTACTATTTGTTTACATTTCCTGTGGAACACCCCACTGAAGCATTTACAAGCATGTCTAGAGAAGACAGGCATGAAACCCTGATTTCATTGAAATCAATGCAAAAACTCCCTTTGACTTCTGCAGTTAGGATCTTGCATTAAAAATGTGGTAACAATTAGAAACAACTACGTCCTCTTTACCACCTTACAATTCTTAACATTACATCTCAAACCAATGTCTAATGCAATTGAATCTGATGCTAACGTGAATTGAACTATTTTATTGAATTATATTAGACTTTAAAAGCCTTCCAGGGCCAATTCTTTTCTTGGATTTAGATATTGAACAAACTATTTACATCCCCCCCCCCCCCCCCCCCTCACCCCCCCCCCCCCCCCCCCCCGTAGCCTGGAAAGAAGAAAGCTCCCAGTTATCTTGATATGCTTGCATATTGAATAACTCAGTTATTTACACAAAGAAGTTTCTCCAAAAGGAAATAGCACGAGCTCTGGAGCTACTTTTCCACCCTGTGTTCTGATAAATCTTCCAACTATTCAGTAACTTTAAGGTGTCATTCCTATAGGAATATAAAATACACATAGTCTAAGAAAGCATAGCAAAATAAATCTGATTAATTCAGTGACACTGGATTTCTTGAAATATTTTCAATTTTGCTTTATAGAGTAAGATGAAAGAAAATTATGCTACTAGGTGCTCCCTAAACAGAATTGTTCATGAACATAGTTTAAATGCCTCAAATCCACACACACATTTAACACATCAGTCAAATGTCAAAACAGCTTAATTGCTTTTTTCACAGCTTTGATCATACTTGTGTTTTATTGGACTGTTCACATTTTCTGTTATAATCACTTGTTATCTTTCCATACAGTTCTAACAAGTACCATCTTCATCAAGATTTTTGTCATTCAACTTCCCTATTTCATTTTTAATCTGCTAAATGAGCATTTCCTTCCTTTAGAAAAACAAATAAATCAAAAGGGTCAACTTGCTTTTGTGTCCTGAAACAAAGCTCTTTTTTGTTTTATTACTGCCCTGTCATTTATTATCCACAGCATGTTTGATATTTGTGATAAAGATTTTTACATGGAATAAATTACATGCGCATCCTGATGAATAAAGCCCCTGTTATCGTGCAGTTAATAATGCTGGTTGCAAACTATGTTAATGTCTTACAAATATTTTCAGTAATAACACATCATGCTTTACTTATATTTCCTAGGGGGCTAGAAAGAACGCTGTCCTTTAACAACTCAGCAGTTTATAAAGGGGCATGATTGGTGTTATCCAAAGAGATTTTAAACTTAAATCCTCCTGCTCTCAATTAAAAGGTATGACATAATTCTTTGTTCAGCTTGCCCCCTATTTACAGTATTTACAGGAAACATAGCACATTGTTTAAAGCAAACACTATAATTATGTATGCTTCATCAAGTCAGAGCACAATAATGTATGTGCAGTGTTCAAGACACAATTTGTTCTTTAGATGCATTACAACCTATTTGGCATGGTTTTTTCCCAGTGCATACATTAATGGCCAATAACGACCCTGATCCAGGAAAGCTTTTAAGCACGCACCTCGCTTTAAGCAGGTGATCGGATCCCTGAAACTTGCTGCTCTTTGCTGGTTGGTGCTTTAAACAAACACTTCACTGTTCGCTGCCCCAAACCTTCTCTTTCCTGACCTGATCTTCCTTGTTTGTAAGGGTCAGGTCCAGCAGAACACTCCTGTGTTGGAACCTCAGACCTCTGTATCAGGGAGCTGTGGTCGATGCACTCCAGAAACCTCCCGAATTGCTTGTGTCATGTGGTGTTTCCTTTCAGCAGATACTGGGGAGGTTCAAGCCTCTCAAAAGGATCAGGGCATGTGAATGTGAGGCTCCTGCTTCCTGTAGTCTGAAAATGGCTGCTTCTTGACCAGGCAGACCACAGCAAACACCTGCCACCACATCTATTTGTCTGCCCTCTAATCGCGACCCCTAAGCTCTCAGCTCGCTCACTATCTGTCCAGGCAGAGCTCTAGGCATTCCTGCTGCTTTCTCACACGCTGAGCAACTCCCCTTCCTCATCTTCCCAGCCTGGACTTCCGAAAGAGCCTGCATCCAGCCATTGCCACGCTCCTACCCCACCACATCTTTGTGACCCCAGTGAGACTGTAGCCCTGCAATGGCACACAGACCTCCAATTCCTCCTGTACATTCCCCAATGCCACATATGTTAGTTCACAGGCAGTAGCTATAGACTATCAATAGAGCTCGCTCTTAGCGTGGTTGGAGATATGTATACGTGTAAATAGATGTATTTGTACATGTAAAAAGATCTATTGGTTGATTTATCAGGCGAAGTGATTTTTCTGTTAGGTTCCTGTATCAGCTGTCTTACTGCTAGTTGAAAATGGCACTTGATAGGATCTAGAGCCCAAACTACAAATTTAAACTAGATTAGAGCGTCATTCAAGAATAACCAGTTAATGGCAGGGGTCCAATGTAGGAGGTAGATCACTTAAAATTAGTCCAAGATACAATACTTCAGTAAAGGTAATACCACAAATTACATTTTCACTGCTTTCTTTGTATATTCTAGTAAAGCAAAGAAAATTGTCTATTAAAAAAAGGATCCCCAGCAAGTACTGGTGTCATGTTCTTACTCATATGAATATACTTTGATTTCTGTTTCTTACAAATACCATGTATCCAAATCTGAAAACTTTTTTCAGGCCTGAGGTTATGTTCTCAGGATGTTGGACTCGAGGATCCTTATGGGTCCCTTCCAACTTGAGATATTCTATGATATATCCCTCAGTGTTTTGTGTGTACTGTATAGAGTCTGTTTATCTGTTCAGTGCTTTACAATTTTTTAAATTCTTATGGGCCCAATAATTTTTACCTTCCTTATTTACTCTTTCTTCCTAATTGAGTGGAGAATGGAGGTATAACACCCTGACCCCTTTTATTATGCAGTAGAAGCAATAGTTGCATTGCATGACAGTCATGACCTGCTGTCTGCCCCTTGCTATAGCCAACAAGGATCAGGGCGTAGGTGCTTACTTGACTCTTCCTACTAATTTTCTTTAGGGTTTTTTTTTTCCTATTATTTCCTCAAAGAAAATTTGAGGAAATTTTGGAATTTATGGAATTATGGAAGCAGAAAGCAAAAGAGGACAACCAAATTCAGAAAAGCTCAAAGTGCTCTTCTCCTAGATGCATCTTTGCTTCATCAGACAATTTTACCTTTAAATTTAAACTGCTCAAGTAGCCAGGGCAGGAATTCAGGTGGTTAGATAGAAGGTTTTTAAGCTTGGTGTGATCTCAGGCTCATGGTAAGTAGTTTTAAACATGACACTTTAATATGATCAAATCCTACAGGTGGGTGTTTATAGAAGCACTGAAAACAGTCTTCTGATTTTAATAAAACTAAGTGCCCATTTCAACATCCAGCTGTGGGATATAAACATGCACGTAAGGCCTTGCACTTAAAAACTGTCTGCATGACGAGTGAGGGTAGTCCACTGTTCACTGTGGGGTTTTTTTTTCTCTATAAGATCCCAGCAGAAAGGAAAGTTAACTTCATGGAATATTTTTCTTTTACGTTTGCTTGTTTTCATAATGGCAGGATGCCTCGATTTCCCCCAAGTATTAGAAATCTACAACTTTGATTCTTTCAACTCCTGGGTCTATAGGAAATAGGAAGGGTATTCTCTTTCACATCCTCTTTATTAGTATTCTGCCTCTGGAAGTTGTGCATGTGTTTACACAGTACTAACCTAGGATACTTGAAGTCTAAAAGTCTGAATTACAGCAAATACAACTTCTATCCTGAAAAACACCATTATAAACTAAATGTTTCTTAGGGCAATGACTGATTTTTATTTTTTATCCTCTGTGAAAACACCTACAGCATTGTGTAATTGAAAGAGTTAGAGAAGTGGAAGAGTGAAGAACAGCTAGAGAGCATTTACTTGAAAGTTGTGTGAGGTATTTGGCATTTCACAAACTGGGACCTACACTTTACTTTTGGCCTTGTTGCCACACTGTCTGAAATAAACAGCCCAGCTAAAACAAATGTGGGGGTTTTGTCTGTCTGGTTTGGTTTGGTTTTTTTAGAATTGAAGTGCATATAGCGGTATCCTCCTCAGGATGATATACGTGATACTATAAGGAGGTGACTGAGGCAAGCTTTATGAATTGAAATAGTCTCTTTCATTAAATCCTAATTAATGTAGTTGGGAAAAAACCCCACCAGATACACTTTCAGACTTTTCCAGGTCTGAGGATGTATAAAAGCCCATATACCTTAAGTACATAAAATCATAAAATCTCTTACATTGGAAAAGAAGTTACTGTGCTCTGTTTAAAAAAAAAAAAAAAAAAAAAAGTGTTCATAAGCTCAGTTCTACTCTTTGTAACTGTACTGCAGCCGTCCTTGAAGTTCAAGTACTCAGATGGCTGCAGTCAGCTTATGTTGCGTCCCGCTGCGGTCTGTGGCACTCGGATGCACTAAACAGGGTCCCTGCGCAAGAGACACTCCGCTCCTCCGCTCAGTGGGATGAGGTACGGAGTAAGATGCTGGAAATAGAGGTGTGGAGTAGGATCCTGAAAGTAGAGGCCACTACATAAGGAACCACTTTAAAAATGTACACTTGAGGTTTGCTACTGCAGTAGGGTGGATATTTTGGAAGACTGTCTTTATATTGTTCAATTTTCTTTGACCTATAGGCTTGGAAGTGGAGGCCTGTGCATCCAGGTCTATATGGGAAAGCAGTACCAAAGCAGTTACCATTGCAGTATTGTTTTTTTCACAGTATGGCTAACTATCTGCTGTAATTCATCCTGCAAGGTCACACAACCTCTTTAGAGATGACTCCAAGCCCCCATTTTGGAAAAAAAACCCAACCCTTTCTCTTTCTGCTTTGGCAGCCACATGGAGGCAGCAGTGGAAATTGCATCTGACAGATGTAAATACTAAGCCATATAAGTAGGTGTTAGGAGCTGCGTGCCTTTAGGTATAGCCTTCCCTATGGTCCTGGCAGCTCCTCTGAAGTGAAGGCAGTGGCAACAGAATTATTCAGTGGATGATGATGATGTCAGTGGAACTAATCTATTTTAGTCTATTTAATTCTTATTTTTAGCTGTCACACAGCAAAATCCTCCAGTATCAAAAACATAGGTAAAGGCAGACCAACAACTAATTAAACTTTACCTGCTTTTAAATATTTTCTTTAAATAAGTAATTTAAATTGCTTTTTAGCATCAGCAATTAAAGAAAGTTGATACATAGATCATATAAAATATCAGGATGCAGAAGCAAGAAGTCAGAGCCCAGAGTAAATCTGGGTTCACAACAGCCTTTGTTCCAAGTACTGAACAGACACGCTACAAAAACCCCATAAAATCAACTATTTCTTGAGGATATCTGCAATACCTAAGCACAAAGGGAAAGAGCTAAAAATGGACTTGTAGTTTTAATTTTGCCCTCCTTAGCTTTTTCCTGTTGCAGCCATATAATTTATTTAAGTTTAGATTTTTAAAAAATTAAACATAGTTAAAAATGACTGAAGTGATTTATAGCATTGGTCCAGATGATTTGTTGGTTGTTTTTTGTTTATCCACCTGTTTTCTGACTCCTTGAATAATTTCTCTTTCCTTTATTTAAAAAAAAAAAGCCAAAAAAAAAAAAAAAAAAAAAAGCCTGCTGTTACTGAAACAAATAGGTACTGTAGAGCACTTGAGTCCCGGTCTTTGTTTTGCTGCCTGCATTAGGTGGGTTTAGGGGCCAGATGCACTGAACTTTGCAACAGACAGTCCTGGGACCATCTGTGCAGAGTTGGGGGGTGTCAAAGAAAGGCTGTTTGTGTAAGTCGTGGGAAACGTAGTGGCCTGCCTGCCAGTGTGCTACATGAATTGAACTAATTGAAGATTATACTCTAGAGCTTGCCGTAGCTGAGTGAGAGGATAATCCTTCATCAGCTGCAGTCGCAGCCAGTAATTGGAGCTTATTACAGGGAGGAGTTCCCCTGCAGTGCTGCAGAAACTGAGAGCCTTTAGTGTTTAATTACTATCTTTCAACAGAGATGGGAGGAAGGAAAAAAAAAAAAAAAAAAGCCAGGGTAAGAAAGTCCGGGAATAAGGGGAGGGGCAGCAAGTGTAATGCAATTTCTGATAGCTGAGGCTAGACATTTAACAAGTGAGAGCGCCTTTTGTGTGAGAGAACAACATTCTGGAATGTATAATGAACCTCTGTTGTTTGTAATTAACCCCCACATCACCACAAAGTCTTTGTTTGGGATATTGTCTTAAACGGATTGTTTTCCACACCTCCAGTGCAGTGGAAAAGACTATAAAGGTCTGACGACGTGCCACATTCATGACAACCTCACTCTTGAAAAGGTGTTTCGTTTTTTGGGGTGGGGTTTTTTTGCTAGGCTTGTTTGTTTTGTTTTTTAGTTTATTGCGGCCCTGACTGGAGGTGACACTCCCATTTGTCTCAAGCTCCATATTCATATTGGAAACTGATGAAGAAGAATGTAAGGCCATACTCATATACATTTGTGTAAAGTCAGTTGAATGATCCCGGACTTCTAGAAGTGAAAATGTTGTTTATTTAGGTAAACTGAGATGCTACTAGGGTTTTATTATTGGTTTTTAGATTTTCCTGATATAAAATTCTTCTTTAGGTTAAAAATTGGTTTGATGTGATATACCTGAAGTCCTCATATATGCAATTTCTTTCCTTCCAGACACAGTTTTCCCTTACCCCAACTCCTTCAATATTGGTATTAAATAAATGAGTCTCATTCAGGGAACTAACATTAGCCACTTTGTTCCATAATCATCTGGATTATAGTTTGTGTAATGGTTCCCAAATGTTAATGATACTGAAAAACAAGTTAAAGATGTGAGGCAATTTAAAGCTGTTTCACCAATTTACGGGTTGGGGACCTAATGGGCAGATCTATCCATCTCACAGGCTTGTGTGTGTTGATGTGTCCCATTGCCTGTTGCTGTACTTTGAGAAAATAGATTTGCTGGGTAATATAAATAAAACTGGCTGACATAATTTCTGAAATACTCTAGCTCCAGGAATGACACTGTCTCTGGCAGTATTTACAAAGCAGATTATATAAGCACCGTTATATGAATTAACTGGTTGGTCATGCTATTCACAGCACTTATAGAGCAGAATGAATTAATAATGTACAACAGATACCTGTCAGGGATTTACAGCATAGCTGATCTTAAATAATTAACACAGATTCTTAATGGCCACTTTGATGATGGTTTATAGGATATTTTTGAGATCCTACCCTTCTCTTCTTCCTCCAGCAACATGGACACCTGAGTCCATGCCCACAATGCTGATCTTCCAGGTGCTGTTGGAGAGCCCATACTGCACCACAGATAAGGCACAAAGTCATCATGATCATGGCCCAGAAATGTAAATCCTCACCAAAGAAGGGTGACTCTGGTCCTTCTAGGTCAGCCTCCACCAAGCCTAAGTGCTGTCTGCCCAAACAGATAGCAGAAAATGACATTTGCCAGCAGCTTCAGGCAACTTGCCCTGTAAGGAGGGCAAGCGGGAGCCAGGCAGGCATGTAGGAGGACTGACCTTTGGTCGACATGTGAGGCATGGCAGCAGTACAGTGGGAAGTGGAACTTGCAAAGAAGGCATTGCTGAGAAGGAGCAAGGGCCATGTTATCCATGGTCTGAGCTGGTTCTAATATAGTTACAGACCTGATTACCTGGTGCCTGATGCCTTTCTGAGGGTCATGTAGAGCTATTCTGTCTTGCCCCTCCCCTGCAAGCCACAGAAGAAAGGCAAGGTGGGGCAGACCAACAGGTTGAGGCAGAGAAGTGGGTTAGAGTCCAGACAACACTGCATATAAATAAAGATCATTCCTTTTCAATTTTTTTCAACCATATTTCTCTGCATGTTGACCACCTAAAGGCAGCTCCCTTGGCAGTCTGACAGAAAGCAAAGGGGGGCACATCCCAGTGGACACAGCGGTGTACTGCACTGTACTGCTACAATTTATTTGCTATAGCATTCTTGGAACAGGGGCAATACTGTAATTTATTTTAACACCAGCACAAGATTTTATAATTAGTTCCATTTGACTTTTGCTTGTGCAAATTGCACAAATGAAAGTTTGTTTCTTTAACATAATTCTGCTAGAAAAAAAATACAATAGTCTAGCATTGTTGTGATGTTACAGAAGCTATAAAGCATGCCTGCTGCTAGAAAAGTATTGCAAACCTCATTATATATGTTTGTCTGTCAACAAATGACTCCCTTTCCACATGTATATAGAATAGGGTAGAGAAGAAGGCATGTCGTTGATTCTCTAATATGTCACAAGCAGATAAATTCAGAATTAAATACAACTATTAAGTAAAGACACTATCCCTGGAAAAATACGTACATATTTCCAGAGATTACTTCTGCAAACATGTATTGTGAATATATTTAACCTCACATTCTTTTTCTTTATTGTGGATTTTCTTTTATTTAGACACACAGCCAAGTACTCAATTCTGTGCCTAAGACCTATGGACTTCATTAGAATGTAAGTAGGCATTCAAATTCATTAGATCTCTAGACTATTCATTAATTATTTTCCTTGTGGCATCAGATAACTAGCAAATAGCTGGGAAAAGTCACCATGCCATGAAAAAAACTCCACCTTTATTTTATAAATAGCTGTGGGGAAGTATGAAAGCTGTCAAAATAATGAAACAGATCAAGAATTCACAATACAAAATTTTGTATCAGAAGTAGAAACACAACCAGTGACCTTTTTGAAAAGAAAGAAGCTCTTTATTTGTCTCTTGTTACTGAACACAGGCAACAATAATGGCCTAAATGAGACCTACTGAGTGCAAACAGAAAACAAATGCATAGTGGGTTTCTACCAACAGCCACTCTCTGAAGTTTAATTGGAAATTGTTAAATGCAGAGAGTTACCAATTTATTTTTTAAAAAATAGCGTTCGCAGACTCTTACTAGTTTCAACCTTGGCACCGGTTGAGTAGCTCTTACTGTGAAACAACTAATTTGGCATCAACACTGACTGAGTAAATATCAGGCCATAACCTTTTTTATTAACTACAAATATTCAAACACATCAGTATTTGGTATTCAAATACATTACCTGATATATCTGGGAGATGCTATTCCTTTGGTACAATGAGGTGGAAGGAAAATAAAAGATTCCAGTCTACCTGGATCTGTTCATTTCCACTATCTCCTCCCCAAAGCTGTAGGACAAACACTGTAATAGATGCAATTGCTAACTGTCCGAAAGACCAATAGCCCTAGGCTCTGTAGTAGTAATAACCATATAGAAAGAAAGGTAATCAGAAATGTGACTTAAAATTGATGCCATGAGGACCACAAAAAAAAAAAAATTAATATTTCCTGAGTGGCCTGGATTAATCTAGCCTTGGCAAAGCAAGCATGCAGCTAAACCATAACATGGCAAAATTGGCCAGAAAAATTTAACTAAAAGGACTCTGAGCCATGCTGAAACCAAACAGGCTGGCATAAAGTTAAGCAGCAACCTTCCTGGGTTTGGTAGGAGAGTTGGCTGAGTAGCTGACGGCTCAGATAATTTCTCATTACAGATAATCATTTTGCCAGTCCATCCTCCATCCTTTTCTGCATGCCAGCCAAGAGAATCTTGAAATACATATAGATATATGTCTTTGTGTACATGTGATATTTACATATACTTCATATATACTTCAATATAACTTCAATTCTGGAAACAATTTAATCTGATTATAGCAATAATTGTGGCTGCCCCCTCCCTGGAAGTGTTCAAGGCCAGGTTGGATGGGGCTTTGGGCAACCTGGTCTAGTGGAGGGTGTCCCTGCCCATGGCAGGGGGGTTGGAGCTACATGATCTTTGAGGTCCCTTCCAACCCAAACCATTCTATGATTCTATGAATAATAAAGGATGGAAAAATGAGTCTATTCTCACACCTAAAAAGCATAAATGGTACTTCAAAAGTATCTACAGATAGCTTGTAAAGGTGCTTATTTTATCTATTTAGAGAGAATTAGCCTTTATGCAAATCACCTTTCTTCAAATGTATTCATCTTGTTTAACATAGTATTTTCTTTGCAATTTTTAAGTATCTAAATGTTTTTGTTCAAAATCCAGGAAACTTGTAATAAGTAGGTATTTTATAGCTTGCAATGCTTTCTTAGATTTCAATAGCTTTTAGGAATTAGAATTTACTAGATGAAAAGAAGAAATATTCTAGTTATGAATTATAAGTATAATAGAGAGTAGTAATGATTCTTCTCTTGCCTCAGGTATGCCTGAGACTGGTCTTGTTCGAGCAATAGTGACTTGTTAGATATATGGCAATTTCTCTACTAAGCTGATTTACACTCAGGCAACAACAAACATTAAATGAAGGGCATAATTAAGACTGACTGATACAGGATGAAGCTACAGGCATGGAAGTTGCATGTTTGTCCCAGCCCTTAAACTTACATGATAGAGGACAGAAATGTCATCTCTTTAAACACTATATTTTTAATCATGATTTCTAGTTTTTATGGTTGTAGAGAAAAAAGTTCAACCAAATATTGACTTGTTTCTGAACATACAGACAGTAATCAAAAAAGCATGTAAGATTTTTTTAATAAATTAATTATTTTTAAGTCATCATATTTTGAAGATTGACTGACACTTTCAAGTAAATATAGTTGGTAACTGAGAAAACTCTGAGGCCATGTGAAGCCACTTCAGTAAGTCTAAAACGTATGTACTACAATAATGTCTCATCCAGCACGTTAAATGTTTAGTTACTGGCCTCCTTGTCTTCCTCCCTCATTGCAAGCCTTCAGTGTGGCTCCAGAACAAGATTCCTTTCTCTGGACACTCTTTTGTTCACTTGTCTGTGTACCTCACAACTCTCTAGCTGAGAGTGGCCTTAAACGGGGCTAACATTGCAAGGGTTTCTTTCATCTTTTTTTAATTTATTTTTATTGTAAGGCCATAAAATTGTCTACACCTTCTTTCAGTGCCACAGAAGCTCTGGTACCTGCTGTTTCTTTCACATATAGTCTGTTTGTTCCCATGCACTATGTCACACCAAACATCTGAACCAGGCTTTACAACATCCAGCTATGAGCTGTTGCTGCTGAAGGTGATTCCATAGCAAACAAAAATAAACACAAAACCCCCTCAAACCTGGTTTAGTGGTTCATAAAGAAGCATAACTGCTCTTCAGTAATGTCCTCTGATTCATTTCAAAGCTGCAAAAAATGCAGTTTAACCTTTCACACTTCTGAGAGGTTATTCCATCCTGCAAATTTAGGGGCTTGGTATATAGAGCCCTTCTATATCAAGGAGCCAGTAGGATTCCAACCCATGAGTAGTGATCAAAATTTACTACCTATTGCTAAGGATCTCTTACGGGTCATAAACTACTTTTCTGCAAGAAGTCAGAAAACATATGAACATATCATTGCCACTAATGAAATGTTGTGTGTGGGGGGGAAATCTTTGCTATCTGTAAGACTTAGAAGCAGCAGTGGATAGGATCAGTATGCCCACATTTATTAAGTGGCTTTAAAAGCTCCCACTCTCCTGAAATAATTATTAAAATTGCAAGAAGGTTATTGCTTTAATAAAAATGTATATTTTTCTCAGTTATATTACTATGACATATTATTTTAAATTAATCTGGCTAATTTAATTCTATAAATTTTCCTGGAACATTCTCTTAATCCTCACATTCCCTTTGGCTTACTGACTGCACAGTCAGAGGTTTCTGTTTATAGTGACTGCCCTGTTAAATGATATTAAACTGAATTTTGGCCCGATGGTATTTAACCAGGAAGGGTCAGTAAAGTACTTTTACTAGCATCAACTACCATCAGAAAATAAGGTAGCCGTTAAAAAAATTAATAATTAGGCTAGATCGAAAAAGTTTTAAATAAGGGTATGTCCTGGTTTCAGCTGAGAGGATTGATTTTCTTCATAGTAGCTAGTGTGGGGATATGTTTTGGATTTGTGCTGGAGACAGCATTGATAATATAGAGATGTTTTTGTTCTATGGATCTATTGTTGAGCAGTGTTTACACGGGCCAAGGCCTTTTCTGCTTCTTGCACTGCCCTGCCAGCGGGATGGCTGGGGGTGCACAAGAAGTTGGGAGGAGACACAGACAGGACAGGTGACCCAAACTGACCAAAGGGATATTCCATACTATATGACGTCATGCTCAGTTTATAAGGAGCTTGGGGGAAGGGGGGGGGGGGGGGGGCGGTGGCGTTCGGAGCAATGGCGTTTGTCTTCCCAAGTAACCGTTACACGTGACAGAGCCCTGCTTTCCTGGAGATGGCTGAACACCTGCCTGCCCATGGGAAGTGGGGAATGAATTCCTTGCTTTGCTTTGCTTGTGTGCGCGGGTTTTGCTTTACCTATTAAACTGTCTTTATCTCAACCCACGAGTTTTCTCACTTTAACTCTTCTGATTCTCTTTCCCATCCCGATGGGGGGGAGTGAATGAGCGGCTGCGTGGTGCTCAGCTGCCAGCTGGGGTAAAACCACGACAGTGTATTTTAACAATAGCATACTGGGGAGTAGGATGGAGATGGACACAGATAGTTTGATTATAAATGCCTGGTTTACATGGTAGTTACAACTCTCTACTATGTCAGGCGTAGGAACTTTATCTTAGCCTTTTGACACACAGCTCACTACCGTACCTGGAGCAGTCATTTTGAAAGCGATCACTAAGTGCTTGCTGCATTTTTCTTAGAAAGTGCTACAATTTCTTGTGTTTTCCCAACAAGATAATTAAATATTATTTATAAATAGATTTCAACCATAAAACTGACACATCTTTTTAATCTTCCTGGTAGACTTCCTGGGTCAGAGGACATGTCATAGTTAGGCATTGGCTTGGGAAGTAAGAGACTGGCAGGCACCTCAGTGCTTGATTGCAGGTTTTTTGCTTGACCTTAAGTAAATAGCTCTAGTGAGTACCATAGAAGGCTTGGGGCAGGATTCGGGTAATGTTTCAGGTAACCAGTATTTAGGACTGAGCTCTTAGTTCAAATTCACCCAAATGGCAGAGAGAGATTAATTCAGAGCAGGCTGAGCTCACTGACCACTGAAGATTTGGTTGAGCATGGATGCAGACTTTGGCTGCAAACTTTGGCCCAGAGATACAAAGGAAAATTATGCTGAACTTCAGAGGCTTACAGTTTTGACCTCACTGATTGTTTTGACTGGATAAAAGAATCAAGCATTTGGGATTATAGCACTTAACTCTTTAAAGATTGGTTAAGAATTTATGGCTTATTAACCAATTAAAATTTCTTTAAGCTCTTACAGTGTCCTTGTGTGGCTGGACTACTCTAAACTCCTACGGAGACTTAAGCATTTATAGTGTCTTAGCATAGTTAAGATTTCTTCCCTCATTAAAAAGACTTAACCATGCTAGGGTTCCTTAAATATTTAACAAAGCTTATATGTACTGTAGTAGTTCCTGATTTCCTTCTTAATTTCTAAACAAGGAAAATCAATGCAAAGAATCGTGCAAAATGAATTTGAGAGATCAAGCTCTTGAGAAATTCAGGAAGTGAAGTTAGCCTCAAAGTTAGCTCAGGCATAACGACTCCATATAACATTTTGTTTGTGGAACAGAAACTTTCATCAAGTGGTTTCGGGTATGCCATAAGAGGTAACTCTTCTGTGTTGATAAATCACCATTGCGTTGAATGTCTTAATTTTTTGGAAATTCCTGACCACAGAGCCTCTCATTTTTTAACTTAGATTTCCACTGTTTTGCTTTTTTTGAGTTTATACATGTACCTAAATTACTAAAATGTTCATTAGTTTATGAACACATTAATCCTACAGAGTTCAGCATATGCTAACTTTTACATGGGTCAATAAAGCTTTTGGATGAAAGAGACCTGAGGTAGGCCAGACTGCTCAATGGCACCGAGTCCTTTCTCCTCTAGTTCAGGGCATTTTTTTAAATTAATAATAAAAGCTTATTTCAAATTGTCCATATGCAAAACCAAAGACTATGCAATACTTAAAGTGTGTAGATCTTTCATGCACTTACGAGAGGAGAGAAACAAGAAAAGAATAAAATTACTCACCTCCAGGAGAGCAGGATTTGTAATTCCTATATATGATTTGATTTCTCTTCAAATGTCCTCTGGTTTCAACGCAGATTGCAGCTGGTAGCATGTTTACAAACCAAACAAAGGTCCTCATCCTACAACTGTTCTTTTGTGAATGAAGCCCTCTTAAGAGTTTCTAGGTCAGTACAGGTAAGAATGGAGCAAAATAAGATCTAAAAGGAAGTGGACTTGGAGGGGAAAGTAGAAAAGTATGTGATGAAGTCTCTTGCCCTTACCATCCTAAATGAAACACCTTGATTCTTAAACTAAAACCACATTAAGGATTTAATAAGCATAGAGATCATATTGATATTTGGTAGCATAATGTAGATATATGATGAGAGTGTTAGTAATATGTGTTACTAGGGGGATGGTTTTGTGGTACAGGTGCTATAATTTAATGTTGAATTGGTGTCCATTCAGAGGTCCCAGATTGTCCATCTATAACTTCAAGAATGTATGCAGAGACTACATTTTTCTGAACTCTAAAAAAAATTTCTTCTCAGGTTGATGTTTCATAAAAATGTTTGGTTGTTCATTTTGAGCTAGTTGAGCAAGGACGAAAACCACTTTGAAATATTGTCACCTAGTTTATGCTTGACTTTTCTTCAAAGCATCAAAACTGACATGACTGAGAATTGTATTTGTTCAATTAAAAATTCTGATTCTACTTCTAATGGATAAAACTGAAATGCAGTTGCCAGTATGAGTCACTGGTGGTTCTTAGAGATTAAAAGATCTGTCTGTCCCACAATGCAAAGTAACATTAGGATGATTTTCAAAGATGCTCCGATATATATAAACATTATCACAGTTGCCACAGACTAAAAAGCCTGCACTCTTTCCTCTTTATGCAAGATAGCCTTTGCAGAAGGGAGGACAAATTGTTATTTCTGAAGCAGCATTGTGTGGAAGATGATGTAGTAAAATGGATTTTTTCCTCTCTTCAATTTATTATTTTGGGTTTTTTTGTGATACACGATGTTACTTTGAGACTACAATTTGTAATGTGTTTTCACCCACATGGTCCAAAAGTTTCATATAAATACAAATACACATACCCATATACAGCTGCCTAGCAATGTGGGATGACAGTCATAGGTAACAAAGGGTATCCCTCCTTTACAACAGTGTCACCCTTTCATGGTCCTCTTAAACTGCTTGGTCTGCCGAACAGCTTTCTTGTCTTTCCTAGGAATTATCTGAGGCTAAAAGCATTCACAAATGTCAGATGCTGAATTCAAGGTTTCTGAGCTTCAAGTGTTCATAGCTTTATTATTACACTTTATATGCCTAAGCTGCAATTCTCAATTACTTTAGCTCCAGCTGTGACAGCTCTGCATTTCCTCAGATCACATTCTTGAATCTCCAGTCAGAAAAGGAGCACCACATGATTGGATGTCTAGCTGTGGAAAAGATTATTACTTTATTTCCACCATATAGGACCTCTACAGAAGAAGCAGATGTAGTTCTGTATCCTCTAATTTCCATCACTTGTACAGCACTTCTCCACAGCAAGTAAACTCTGTGGCTCTGCCCTGAACTTGAAGCCTACAAACTACCCCTCTCCATTCACAATTTTCTGTTATCACAATGTACCAGACATCTTCAGTTTCTGAATACTTGTGGGTGATGCTAAAGCATGCAGGGATTTATCCCAGCTGTCCCAGTGCCATCCAAAGTTGAATGTGAATAAGCACCGATATGTGGTACACTGTCTGTCTTTAATGGCTCAGCAGGATGCTCATTTTTATCTATTTGTGGTAGAATGAAACAGCTGTGAATCTATCAGAGGAGCATTTTGTCCTTACACCACAAGTGTTCATGATGGGCAGTCTCTCAGAGCAGCGCTGTGAAGCTTTGAATCTGGAGAAAACACAAACATGTGGCTGATGTGATTCATGCTATAATTGTATCTCTCTCTAAATGTATGTGGCATTTCTGTAGGATGCATACAAGGAGAAAGCATAATGGGTTTATATAATATTTCAGAACCAGCAGTGGTTCCAAAATTTCCACATGCAAAAATAAGTTTTCATGAACTTGTGCAGAAACTCACCCCAAACCTCTTGAACCACATCATTTATTGTAATACTGGAGCTGGTACAGAAATGAGCCATGATTGCTACTTAGAAGTTGGTTCTGCAAGTAGTTCATTTGTTGCTTGCAAGTTAGAGGTTGGGCTGATGGCAGCTAGATATTTACGACACACTGACAATACAAGCCTCTCATTTGCATCAGGTGCCTTTGTAAAATAACAGAGTAATGCTCCGGACTCAGCTGGAGTGATTGTGTCAGCATGTTGCCCCTGTGAAGAAACCAGAGGTTCTTAACCACAAAAGGTACTAAAAAGCATAATGACTGTTCCAAGGGCTTCATGGAACACAGGGGCAAAATCAGCTAAGACGACCAAAATAGGAAGCAATTGCAAGTTATACAATTCAAAAAACAAGTTCAGGTAAGCTGGAATTTTGTTCATTCTCTATGACCAGCCCTTGTAAGAACTTTGGTGCCCCTCATAATGCTGGGCATTTGTTAAGAATTACACTTTTTTCTTTCCCTGTGAAAATCAACCCAGTATGAGCTACTTATAAGCCTTTGAAAAATTGTGGCCTATGCAGATTTACTACAACATGGGATTGGAAAGAACTGCCTAATGGACTGAGTTCAGTCCCATGCAATCATAACAAATGTGCAGTAGATGTCCAGTTTTCCCAGCAGTCTGGTCCTTAGATCACCTTGAAATTTTATTCAATGACTATAATTAGCAATTCCTTGCCATCCCTTCCTCTAGCTTCTGCTGCTTTCTTCCTGTACCAAGCTGGTATAGTGGCTTTAATCTCATGCTTCATGTTTTCAGTGTGTTGTAATCGAGCATTATAATAGAGTGTTTTGGGGCCAAGGGCTTGCAGGAGCACATGCCAAGATTGTCTGTGGAGCTCTCGGACCTGGACATCTACTGTACATTTGTTATGATTGCATGGGACTGAACTCAGTCCATTAGGCAGTTCTTTCCAATCCCATGTTGTAGTAAATCTGCATAGGCCACAATTTTTCAAAGGCTTATAAGTAGCTCATACTGGGTTGATTTTCACAGGGAAAGAAAAAAGTGTAATTCTTAACAAAATGAGTACTTCTTGCCAATTTCAGGGCAGTGCATGACAGCAAGTGAGCTTTGCAGAGATAACATCTCTGATTTTTTCTTTTTTTTTTTTTTTTTTTTCCCCACAAGTGAAACAGAATGTTTTTCCCCTACCCTCATTCTTGGAAATAGTTGTATTTTTTTTAGCTGAAATTTTCCAACACATCTCAGCTTGAGGCACAGACATTGCATGGAAAATTTCAGCCTAAGCATTTAATGTTTGGCAAAGTTACAAGCAACTGGGACTTAAAATGGGAAGAATCTGGCAATCTAGGATGTGCTAACAGTCTTCTTTCTAATGAACATGCTTGTACAAAGGCTATTAATATACTCGAAAACTAGTCTGAAAGTCAGAATAGACCAAAAACAATGTTGGTGTCCTGTCTGAACTTTCTAGTCTTTATGGAAAAGTACTTTGAAAAACCTCTGGAAAGCAAAGATGTATGATTAAAACAGATATAAATCTAACTATAATTTTCTGGTAGGCTTAATAGTTGAAATATTGTCTTCAGCTTCAGTGGTGATATGACCAAAATGCAGTGTAGCGCTAGAAAAGCTACAGAAAAGGAAATTGAGAATGATCCCCAGAGATAAAGGAATGTGTAAGATGGAGTAAAGTAATTTACATAAAAATTGTTAGATATTTAATTGAATTATATTGGGTCTTACACTTTATAGATAATGTCAGTTTGAGTTACGACTGTAGGTTATTATAGACTAGTGTATTATTAAAAACAAATATATTATTGAAACAATAGTTTCGACAATGTGCTTACCTGGTAAAGTCATCTTTTTAAAGCACTCATGCTTTCTAGTGCAGTGAAATATGAGACCACTAAATAAAACCTGTTAAATTTGTGGTTTCCATCATTCTTATTATAGATCGGTCCCACAGGTGCCTAGAATATGTTTCCAGCTGATTCACTCTTGTGCAGCAGGCCAAGTCACGTTACAATTTGGTGGGTATTGTTGATTGATGCTATGGAACTATAGTACAGTCAGTCCTTTCCTTCCTCCTCCCTCCCCTTGTTGTTCAGCCATTAAATAATACTGCCAGGTTAAAAATACCATGTTTTTAAAGCTTCTTGCATGTGTGTCAGCAGCACTGCTCTGACACGTTAAAATGGAAGAATGCTAAATAAACTAATACAAATCCTTGTATTTATGTTGTTTCTGTTTGTGGAGCTGATTAATTAGAACACTGAAAGTACAGTATTTGCCACACCACAGTACAGATTTGGTTTACCAAATAAAAAATACTACCTTATAACATGACATTTTACTGTATTACATCAAACCAATTACACAATGCTCTATTCTGGGTTGACCTAACTCCCCTGATGATTAGTTTAAGTGATGGTGTAGAAGAAAAAATTAACTGCTGTTTTAATATGTATAACTATGTTATTTGTTGAAAAGTTAAGCAATGTTTTGCTTTTTAATCTAGCTGCAGTTTTTGACATTCCATTCTCTTAAGTAGTGATTTTATCATTTTCCTATTCATGTGTGATATCCGGAAGAGTTGAAAGTTGTACCTGAACCGGACCTGTAAGATAACTAAATTAACGCAGAAATTGCAACATTCATGTATGCTGTACAATTATTAGCCAGTGGTCACTATATTACCGTCCTCTTGCACTAAAATTAAACCAGCAATGTCTGTGCCTACATTTTTAATCATACTCATGCTCAGTTTTAATCTTCTGACTCCCTTTGATTCCACATCAGCACTGACAAAAATCATACAGAGCTTTACTAATACAGCACAGCAGTTTGAAAACCTGATGCTTTTGGCGTATTCTTAATCTCAGCACTCCCAAACAGTGACCTTCGTATGGGTCACAATATTCTAGTCCCTTCTTGTGACATACTGTATGTTGAAGTGGACCTAGTTATAATCAGTTTAGCAGTGTGCTGACTGTTGCGAATCATGCCAAATGCATAACAGTTAATGACTGTAGCAGCCACAGAACACTGATGCTTCTGATTTTTGTGGAAATTTAGGTTTTGGTAACTTTTTTGTTAATGTTTCCATGTACTTGTTTGTAATTGTAGGTGGTTTTTAAACAAAAGCTTTTCAGTTCTGATTTTGTCTCCAAGAATCTTGATAGATTCTGAGCTCTATTGGGGTATTTTGCTGTGTGGCTTATCTACGTAGCCAACTCGACAGGAGGATTAAAAAGGCTGAGCACAGGATTTATTTTAAACCTACCAAGATCTCAGATGGAGATTTTGCCGTTATTTGCATTAGTAGGTTTCAAAGTGATGCAACCCTTTGAAAGCAGTGCTGGAGAAGTCTAGATAGTCAGGCTGAACTGTGCAGTCAGATATACTCAGGTGGACCTCCATAGCCTGCTGAAGTCCCTTGATATCTGGGGTTTTTCAGAGGTGTAGAAATCCACCTGCTTGGCTCAGCTGGCCAATGGCCCTAAGAGAACAGCAAAATATACGCTTGTACACATGTAGGCAGAAACTAATGAAAGTTAGGAAATGGTGTATACAGACTGCTTTCTGTTCTGCTTCATTATTTTGGGGATTAAGAACATTAAGAACTGATCCATTCCAAAAATGCATAGATAAAGATTCTCTTACTCCCGAAATAGGCAGCAACTCAGGGAGAAAAAAAAAAAAGGCAGAAACCAGGAGTTTTCTAGGCCATTTTGCATAGTGTTGGGTGACATCAGGTCAAGTGCAAAACAAATGTAGAACTTGCCCTGGTTGCCACTTCAGAAATTAGCGGTATTTCACTTGCTCAGTCTCCTTGGAAACACTGGCAGGTACATGGGGAATTAGGGGCTCCCTGGACCCCCTTGGAAAAACCAAGACTGAGAACGACCTCATAACGTGGTGTTTAAGGCACTGAGGGAGAGGTCAGTGTTCTAGCTGGTGGTCAGAGAACAGCTTCTGGTTTATTTTAAAAGAGCCTATGGTAAAATAGTCTGCTATCTGCAGGACTGGGTTAAAAGGTGAAAGCCTCTTTCTCTCTTGGCCTTTTTTTTTTTTTTTTAAAATGTGATCTACCACACTTTCTTGTTTAAAGAAAACATCGATGCCCATACTTAGGAAACAGTCTGAGGCTTTTCTGTTGCAAATTGTAAGGTGTCTAAGTCCTCAGTACATACGCCTTTCCAGTTAGTATTTCTAACGTTAGCTAGTTTAACTAGTTCTATTCAGTCTGAACCTGATTATTAGTCCCATTCCAAGTCAGCCTGAATTGTGCACAGCACTTAGTTGCCCAACTACAGTCAAGAGACTCTTGTGTAGCCAGGTGTCAAAAAAGTAAAAACGAGTGGCATGTAATCCAGAATTGCAATACGTTATTCTTTTGTTGCCGGCTGCTAATTCCAGTGTGAGGTACTGAAGTTTGTTTTCACACATTTGCTTTCAATCAACAAAACTACGTGTATGTGATGAGAAGTTCATCCTGTGTGATGCATTGACATTATCTATTTAACTTTAGATCTGTTGTTGGGTTTTGCAATTTTTTTATAAAATTTGAAGGAAAAAGGATTAATGAAAAATGATAACCTGATACATTCACCTATGTAATTCTCCTTGCCTAAATTATTGCTTTTCAATAGCAAGTTTTCTTTAAGTATGGCAACGGGGTTTTGGCATGACACAATGCATAATTCTTATGTTTCTCCTTGTAAAATTCCACTATGTTCATCATTTCCAGCCGATCCTCCAAAGAAATTTTGTTCTTGGCTCCCATTTCCTAACTACAATGAAGCCAGTGCCAATAGCTTGTGATTATCTAGTTTGGTACAATAGTTATGGTCTGGTTTCCAACCTTGGGAAATAACTGAAACAATATTGATTTGCTTAAAGGTACCATAGTCAAGATTCTAGTAGCTTTATAAGTTTTGGGCTTTACATTTTGGTTTTTTTTTTTTTTTCCTAGTTCATCTGCCATGTATGTAACTTTATTAAAAATACGGAAAAGGACAATATGCTGTTTTCAGATCTTTTTTACACCAGATTTCAGAATGGAAAATTTGGAGCTGTTAGCATCATAAACTATTTCAAATAATCTTTTAAGAAACTGTTAACTGCTGTTAACTTCTGTTTCCTGAGATGGTGGCTTAGCCAGATATACCAGGTAAATGGTCATTTCCACAGTTAGATAAAAGCATAAGATAATTTAATTTCTATACAATGCAGAGTCCCTTGACTAGATTTGATCTGGAAGTGGCCTATAGCAAGTGAAGGAAAATGGGGTGGAAGTTACTAAAGGAGGGTAGTAACTAAAGGAGGGATGCCTGCTGTGTCTGCGTGGCATAACTCCTATGAGGCTTGCTCTGACTTCTGGTCGGGAGGAGGGGTTGATGATACAGAATGGCAGTATGGCTCTTTTTAAGGCAGCCTCAACAGCTCTTCAGGCTTGAGCTCCACATCTTAATCTCTGAGCTGCCGAAGGATGGCTCAGCCCTTAAGGACTTGCAGAAATGAAAACAGCTTAACACCGGAGAGAATCACTGCTACCGAAAATTCACATCCATTTGAGCTATCATATCAGCTATTGGTGCAACCATGAGCACTCCAGCATTGGTTATGAAGTTACGCTTTACTCAAAACATTCTCTCCTAACTAGAGGTGGCATTTTCTTCCTTACTATAGATTAAAAACGTCATGTGCGTTAGATCTAACTTTGAGATATAAAAATGCAAGCCACTAATGTGTATCATTCAACTAAAGCTATACTGAACCTATGCTTCCATTTGAAAAAAAATCACAAACTCAAAAAATCCTTTATGTGGGTTATAAATATGGAAAAGGTCAGGCCTAAAAAAACTTTAGATGGTAGTGAGCAAATGATAAATATAACTGAAATTTGATTTTAACAAATATAATTTTCTCTTTGCTGTAATACATGGATAAACATATAGAACAGGTACAAAAAAAAGGAGCAAGTAGGGTGGTATGTGTGCTCATAACTTAATATATTACTATGAAATTCCAACTACACACTTCATCTATAAATAAATAATGATTCAGCTAAACCAAGATTAAAGACTCTACACAATTCTTGCTAAAAGAGATTGTATTTCACTATTTGAATGCTGTTAGCAGAATTTTGTTGTTTACTATATTAATTTCTTCAAACAAATGATTAATGTCACATTTCTACAATCATGAAAAGACTTCCAGGGGCTTTATCTACGTACTGCTTTCAACAGGCAAAAAAGGTAGAGACAAATTTCGTTTGAATAAATGAATGAAGACACTTTTACAAATGAACATGATTTTTAAAATATTAGGCCTTTCTGTACCACATGGTAGAGCAAAACACTGCTAATATCCAGGTTTAAAAAAGGCAGTGTGGAAAACATATTGATTTGACATCTCTAATGCTTTCAAGATTCTTGTTTGGTAAGATAAGAGAGTCCTAGAATATAACAACGAGTATCTTAGGTTTTCAGATTGGTGTACAACTGGTGACTAACTCTTATCTTTTGTCTATACACATCACATGCACACAAGTATTTAATCAGCAAAAATTAAGTACTAGTATCTTTAATACAAAACATTGCCAATTTATTTATAAAGTCTGTAAGATTTTAATTATATCTATGCTTTAGAAATGTTTCAGTGTATCAGGATTTCCCAGTCGGAAGTGAAAGCTTCCTTTATACAGTTCTTTCCATGTGTGGACACCTAAATCCACTTGAATGATTTTGCCTTGTGAATTAACTTTTCCCTGCACAATGAAAGGTTTTAGTCCTAGCACTTGACCACTCCGAATTAGATATTGAGAAGTTGCATAAATTATATATTTAATAAATGAAATAGGAAATTAAAAAATCTGATTGAAAACAAGACACTGAAGCTTGATTAGAGGAGGCAAGAGCTACATTTCACCCAGACCATCATCGTTTGGAAGACTGCAGGGTATTTTAAGGATGCCATACCAGTAAGCTACAACTGTGCCCCAATTTATGAACTACAATATCCACACGCTTTTAAATTTTTTTCTTCACTTTATGTTAACTAACTGGTTTCAGGTAAGTTCTCTTAGAAGTTTAGTATGTATTAAAAATCATTGTAAAAATATCTATTACTGTCTTAAGCCTTTTTTCTTTTATTCTTAGGTTCTAAAATTGATTTTTTTGAAAGTATTTTTTTTTTAAATTATTACTATATGGGTTTCATTCCAAGTACAAAGACCCTGACCTAAGTTTTTGCAAATTTAGTAAGAAACTCTATCGACATCTGCATTGGGTTGAAAATGAAAGGACAATCACCTCACCTCTTTGGGACTGGATGTAAAAGGTGAATGAAATACACAGGAAAATACCATCACTTGACATCTTCATGGAGCTTTGAATAAAGTAATTTGATTAATCCTTTAATGCATTCAAAATTAAAGTATCAAATATTTTCTTCTTTTTTCTTCTCTTTAATTCTGTCTTTCTAAGTTAGATCAGAGCAAGTGGTGCATTTTCCTTTTGCAGAAAAGCTCTCTTCCTTTCCGCTAACAGCAGACTGGCCCTTTCAGGGGTGTTTTTCTGAGTTGCGTTAGGCTTCCTGACCAAAAAGCCTCCATTCTGCTACCCTAGGGTGTGCTTGTCCCAAAGGGGCTGTATTTTGGAGGTGACATACTTAGTCATATAGAAACACAGATCAAGGCTGTTGGGGAATTGTACTCAATTACTCAGCAGCCCGAAGTCAGGGCCATGTCTTGTTTAACTGGTCTAGAAATAAAGGCACTGCATAAATGTAAGAATATTGGTATTTTTCAGATGAGTTTTTATTTCTTTAATAGGAAAGACATTAAAGAGCCTTTCATAGTCTCTTTGGCGCGCAGCAAAATAAGAAAACCCCCAAACTATCCTTTAAGTGGGGAGGAAATCACAAAAATGAGAACTCTGTTGCGGTGACCGACTTGGTGAATGCCCCCCAGTTACCCCGCTGAAAACCGTGCCGCTCGCTGCCACTGCCTCAGAGCCGCCCGCCCTCCGCTCACAGGCGGCTGCGGATGCCGTGAGGGGAACCCCGCTCCTCGCGGGGAACGCGGCTTCCACGAGCGGAAAGCTTGTTCTTGTAAGTTTCTTGTAACGACGCTCGGGATTACGCTAAACGGCTGTATTAACTTCCCTCAGATTTAATTTCGGTTTCCCCGGCTCGAGTCCCCCCCCGCCCCCGCCTCGCCTCCACTCCCCTTCCCTCCCGCTGCCGGGCCGGCCGTTTCCCTCACGCCGCCGCCGCGCCAGCCCAACGGCCGCTCTCCCGCCGCCGACCGCCCGCAGCAGGTGCACGGCGGCGCCTCTCGTTGCCACCCTGCCCGGGGCTGGGCCGACGGGCAGAAGCGTCCGCCCTCCCCCGCCCGGGTGGCTGCTGTGACTGACGGCGAGCCAAAGGTGAGGGAGCCGCGGACAGGATCAGCCCCCGGGCTACTGGGGGGGGGGCAGGTGCCCCTGCGGAGGTGAGCGCGCTCCTCCAGCCCGATCCCGTTAGGAGGGTGTGGGGGGAACGGGACGCGGTGATCCGTCCGCTTGTGCGGTGGCGCGCTCCGCCAAAACGTTCGCCGTTCTGAAGTGTGGGAAGCAGGGCGGTGAGGCTGGCTGCGCAAATAATTAGTAAGGAGTATGAGGGAAACCTTTTTTTCTTTTTTTTTTTTTGGGGGGGGGGGGGGCGGTGAGGGGGACGCGAGTGAGGCTGCGAGTGCTCGCTCGGGGCCCTGACAGACCGGCGGGGGTAGCCCCCGGGCCCGGGTGTCGGGGATGGCGGCGTTTCTCTGCCCGCAGCGGCAGGTGGGGGGGAGGCTGGGGCAGGGACGGGGGTGACGGCAGCTCCCCACCCGCCCCGGTGCTGGCGGAACGCCGCGGAGGGGGGCGGGGGGCGGGGGCAGGGGTCGAACAAGCTTGGCTGAGGTGTGGAAGGTCCATCGTGTCCTGCTGGAGCAGCCTGTGGAGGTGACTTGTTAGCGGGCACAGGGTTAGAAGGACCTCAGAGAACCCTGCCTAAACCCAACGCCGCAAATAAAAACATACCCCATCCTCCCAGCAACCCCCGAAAAAAATAACGGTATAAGAGGAAGGTGCCTTTTCCCTGTGGAGGGGGAGTGGGGCTGAAGCTCAGTCTGGGCTGTGCAGGAGGCCTGTTGAAGGGAAGGGGCAGGTGGGAGCGGGCAGAAGGTCGGGCAGCAGCCAGCAGACTGTGGCACAGTCCTCCTGGCTGGGGAGGGGGATTGTACCCTCAGGTGTCCCCTCTGCATGGGCAGGAGAAGGCTTGGGGCAGGGTCTTTGCTGGTGGAAGCAGAAAGGATGTTAGAAGAGGGCTGCATGATGGTGAGAGGATGCAAAGGAGCTGTTGTGATAGGAGTGCATGTAGGAGTGCAGGCTGACCCAGCCAGGTGATGAAACAGATGTGTATGGCATCCTTTGGTGGGGAAATTAGGGAGTGACAAGGTCGATAGCCAGTAGTCATTTTTCTCTTCTGGATGGCCTGGTTACCTGCTCTGGATAAGTTAAGGTTGTCATATACTAGTTGATCAAAAGAAGGACTTTATTTCTGAGCCTTAATGTGTTCAGATGGGGTGGAGAGGGCAAAGGGAGAGGAAGTAATTGTCAATGACATTTAACTTTCACTTTTTTCTTAATCTCTCCCTCTTCAGGCAGGCCTTTGAATTAATAAATCTGAACAGATTTGTTAACTCCCAAGTAGCTGCCAGCAGTGTAGGAGTAATTATTTTTTTATTCATTCATTCTATTTTTTTCTTCTATATTTTGTTTCTTTTTTTAATGGGACTTCACTTTGTGTTTTGAAGGCTGGTTTTGATCTGTTTCTCCTTCTTGCAGAATAGGTTCAATAATCAAAAATATTCATTCAGTTCCGTGGGGCTCAGTAATGATGTCTGTCTATTGGTAACACCTGTTACTGAACTAGCCTGTGTGTGGACACTGTATGGTTTCTATCCCTCTCTGTTTGATCAGTCTTTATTCATTTAGTCATATTTAAGGAAGAAATGAATGTAAAGTAGTGCTACTTACTAGTTTGTAAAACTTTATGAACTTCCCGATATGTGATCCCTTACATGGTGTAGAATGCTGGTGAACCTATGTTCATATGCGTTACAGTAGTAGTGGTGATGTATATGTTATGTATGTAGAACTAGAAAAAAATTTGCTTTAATGCTAAATTTTTAATGACCTTAAATGTGACTTGGAAGTGATCTCAAACTGCTTTGCAGATGTTTTCTAAATCTCCTGATAAAACATTCCTAGTTAACTAGAATTTTAATTTGCCTGTTGTCTCTGACTTGATCACAGATAAACATGTTATTGTCTATAATGCCTTTAATTTGAGTTGACTGGCCCCTGTGACCTGTAAGTTACAGCTGCTTCAACAAAGTACACATTAGCTGTCCTTTCACAAAACGCTGGACACAAGACAGTTTAAAGGCTTACACTCTACCTGCTTGGAGGTAATGTAATGAAACCTTGCCTCCATGTAGGATTTTATGACAAAACGACTGTTAAAAAACACAACTACGTGTCAGTGAAGGTAAAGGATGGTGCTTGGGGCTGAGAGACCTGCAATGGTTAAGGGCATGTAGGTGTGGAATGCCTCCCTGTCCCATGATGGCTGCTTGCGAGAAATGTGGGGTTACAGCCTCCACTACATCAACATCCACTCCGCAGTAGTTCTGTTTATGCAATTATCCACTGGAAAGTACAATAATCAAGAGATATGTCATAATGTAAAAAGAATAACAAAGAGAATATTTTAATTGTGAAATGAACTAGTTTAAATTTTAAAATAAATTAGGAGAAAGCTTAGATTATAAGACTTTTTTTTTTTTAGTTTTATTTCTGGCACAGATGCACATTCCTAGCTGAATACAATTATAAAGCACATAGAAACTGGAAGATGTGGTGTTGTATGTGTTTTGAAATCTATAGGTTTTCCAAAAGCAATAGGTGAAGTTGTAAAATTAAATGACCTGAAAATAAGTAGTGGTTTTTAAAAATAAAACCACTCTGCTGTTACTCATTTGACTAGACTTTCAGAATTTTCATACTGAGACTGTGCATGGGTGATGCTTTCTTTTAAATGCTCTGTTTTGCAGTATATAAATAATGTAAAATTCAGAGAAGAACTGGAAATTGTCAGACTAACACCGTGTTTCTCTGTTCATAAAAAATAGAAGTCCGAAACCATAGGATAATGCTATACACCTTTGCCCACTACATGACTGAGATCCCCTAGAAAATGTCTCTTTTTCAGTTAAAAGAATGCATGAGAAGGATGGGGTTGGGAGAAAATTGCTTGCAGAACAGTTGGGGAGAAAAAAAAAAAAGTTCTCATTTGATGTTCTAAAGCTAATTAATATATACCTTTTGTGAAGGGTTTTTTTCCATCTTGTATGTTGTGTAGTGTATTTGAGGCTTATGAGAGGGTATAATTCAAATCATATTCTGCATCAGAAATAATTTTTTTTTTTTTAATAAATGTCAGTCTCAAGGAAGATAGATAACTTCATGGTAAGTGTTCTGGTGGGCAGAAGGGAGGAAGAATCTACGCTTACATAGAGTGATACCATGATAAATTTGTAGCATAAAAATAGGACATATAGCATTGCCGGACAGTGTAAAACTGCCCATTCCCCCCAGAAGTGGCCTACTGTTGCATATACTTTTATTATGTTAAGGTAGGGATATTATCATTTACAAATGGGAAGGATTACCCCTTACATAACTGCACCATCTGAAAATTTACCACTTTACGTGGTAAAGCAGGCAGCAGCCAGCACAGAATGTTTTTCCATTTCAGTAAGCTAAGCCAAATTTTAGTGTGGATGGAGAGCACATTTTTAGCAGCATAATGGTATTTCTAATCCTGTGACCTGTGTGCCTGTATGGAAATCTTCCAGGAACGCCCAATGTACCTACTGTGCGGTTATATTTTACCACCTTTGTGATTTGGATGGTTTCTTGGAAACAGTGATGGCTTGAAGAGAGAGACATAATGTTTTTCTAGATCAGATGCTCAGGTAAAACAAAGTAAAGCAGTATGACATTGAAGTATTCTGTAATTAATGTTTGAATATATATAAGATTTCTGGCATTGTATGCCTCATATCTAGATAGAAAAGTTTTTCTTAAACCCTGAAAAATAGCATGGGCCTAGTTTCAGGCATATTTAATTGTATTAATCAACACAGATTTTCTTCACTGATGAAGTAGTGAGTAGGGTAGACAAGTGTTTCCCAAACTTGCAAACATGAATGCTGTTTGGGCTCCTCTGCTTTTATGCAGTCCCCAAGGAAAAATTTACTACTGGACTACTTTAATTGCTGGGAGCAGCTAAGTTCCTTAGGGTGTTGGGGGGAAAAAGGCATGAAAATCAGCTGTAATTATCAGCTGCAGGTGTAAATACTCTTTATGTTGCCTGGGAGGAACTGAGCTGCTGCTGGCAGTTTAAGGGAGCTAGTGTAGTGTCCTGGGTAGTGTAGTGTCCTAGCTAGTGTAAATATGTGCAGTTGATAATTATAGCTGCTTCTGACTCCCCTGGAGGAAATGAGCTGCTTCCAGCTGTAAATCAGGGTAATTTGGTTTTATTGTTTTTCTTGTTATTTTTTAGCTTAATTTTTTAATTAAATTTTCCTCTACCTATTTATGACTCCCACCTTTTGAATCTTTCTGTTACTTCATTGAGAGATGCAGTTCAGGTATGAGAAACACGGGTCTAGGTCATTACTTCTGTTCAAAAAAAAAAAAAAAAAAGTAACTTGTGGTCAGATGGCAGTATTACCAGAACTTCCAATGTGGCTCGTTACATTATTCTACCAAATAATAGTTTGTCTTGCATAAAACAACTGATTCACAAGTCCATTTTTTTTTGCCTAGTAGTAAAAGACTGTACATGGATGAGTGCATGACTACTAGCATGAATTATTTCTATTGTTAGGAGAAGATCTGTACAGCTGAACAAGATTGGAGGATGTGTGATTCCTATTGTAAATAATTCTTAATGTCTGCTAATACTTCCTGATACTTCCAGTAAAATAAACCTCAATTTTTTTATCCAAGATACATTAAAGTGATGAGGGAAGAAGGAATGCTAAAAGTTCTAACTTTTAAATTAAATTTCAAAATGCAAACAATTGACCTTGCTCTCATGGTTGTTTCTCTTGTTATTTCTTAATATCATTTGCTGATATGTTAACATAGTACGCAGAAGCTTAGGAGAAAAAAATTCAATACTGACTATTGGTTGGCTTGTAAATAAAAAGAATTTACGTAGCTATCGTGTATTCATGACCACAGCAAACCAGCAGTCTAACTGCTGAAATGCCACCTGTATTTGCTGGTAGCTCTCCATTATGCTGCCTATGACAAAAACACAGGTTCTGAGTAGATTAATACAATGGAATATGCATTAAAAATCCAGCTACTGCCTTGCTAGTCTCTTATTAGTCACATACATCCTCTTGTTTAGTTCCTAAAGAAAACGTCCGTATCTGCATTAAGAATGGAACTGAGTATTTTCTAATGATTGAGGAAAAAATCAGACAGGCAACTCTTGATTTTCCTGCTGGAATTTGTCTCTATCTTCCTTTAGAATGTAGCCAACTGGCAGTTTCTGTAGTGGGACAAATGTAAAGTGGAAGCTTCGTTCACCAGGCTTCTTTTAAAATCTAAGGAGTTTCCACTAAACATTTTCAATAGTGGAGGAAAGGAAGGGTGTCCCAGTAGAGTTTCTCTTAGTGATGTAAGGTATGGTCAAGCATGCTCTTGACTACAGCTGTTTGGCATTAAATGGTGACCAACTTAACTCACTGTCAGTTAGTTGCTTTGTTTTGTTCCATTTTGTTTTGTTTTTAACTTTGCCAAAGGCTACCACCCATCGGTTCTGCTAGAATCACTCTATGTGTAGCTGCCTCAGCCTGGTTGAGCCAAAATTGTCTTGGCTAGCTTAAATGTTTTTAGTAAGAGTTTTTTTAAAAAAATACCTGTAGTTAGTTTGCTGAGTCTTACCGCTATCAAGACTCAGACAGTGTCCTCCTTTTGCAATACTTTGATAGTGAATGGTATTTTAATGTATGTTCTTAAGCCTGAATCCTGTCATTTTTTCTGAGACCAAGGTGTGTTAATGTATTGCTGCTTTGCTTGTGCAACAACAAAATTATCCTTAAAGCTGATTTTAAATATAGATAGAAATGTACTGACTTTTTTCATGAGCTAGTTCAGCAAGCTTTGACTGCACATGTTGCTTATCTGAAGCCTGTATGTAAAAATAGTGCCATATTATTATTAGCAAAGCCACTGTATGACAGAAACAAGCAACAAATACTGCTGGATTTCCAGACAGTATGCTAGAAAAAGTTCTTCTTACATTCCAGCAATGAGTTATGAAAAATTCTTTTAAATGTTTCAGAATTGTCACCCTGATGAGTTTAAAATAGTTGCTTTCATTGTGTATCGTGTCTCAGTTAACCAGTGATTGCCCCATCCTTCTCACTGGAGGTCAGTGTTGATAATTTCAGTGTTTTGACTCCTCTCTTTTTCTCTGTGTACCCTTAAAATAAACTAAAAAAAATCCTTTCGGTAGGAGTGTCATGCCTAGCGATGAATGATTGCTTAACAATATATACTGACAAAGTTCCGCTGTAATCCAGCACCCAGTTGTCTTATTTATATAACATTTCTCACTTTCAAGATGTGTGACAGCTAATGGTGGTTATAAAAACACTGGATTCGAATAATGTGTCAAGAGTGAAGGCTGTCCTCTGCTTAGGGAACTTGGACAGACACTGAGTTATCTTATGCTGCCAGTGATACTGAGGAAAAAGCATACAAAGGGAGATAAAGTGAGTACGTGTACTCCATTCATAGGCTTCTTTTTCACTTTGCAACAACAAAAGTGTTGAAGTATTGAAATGGTTTAGAGAAGCTGAGGGTGCGTTGGCTTCTTGGGAATACGTTGTGTATACAGAAATACAGCTTCTATATTTTTGCTGTCATTCTCTTTCAGAAGTGTTAAAATAACTTTAAGATGCTGAAACAGCAGATAGCACTGTTATTTATTTTGCTGGTGTGTAAGGGAAGTGAGAGCTGTTATTTCCTTTAGCCGGTCTCTATCCACAGGTCATTAGAATAATTAATGATATAGCTATGCAAAAATTCCTGGGATGTGACAGAACCTCTTTCAGGTGCATGTCCTGGGCACCAAATGCTGTGCGAAAACTTGTACTACAGCTGTATGGTATAATGTCTGTGTGAAAACTTGTTTGTGCACTTTCATATCACAATGAAGCTTGAAATACAAAAGCAGCAAAATGTGAGATGCTTTGAGCGGCACCTAATAAATATGGCATGCACTTTCATCACGAGCTCTATAGAATGCAATTCTAACAGTGGCCTATACATTTTGTAAATGTCTTCTATGGCATGTTTTTCAGTGTTTGGGAAAATGAGAGAGAAGGTTATTTTTCTCTTTAGCTAAAAACGTGCTGAAATCCTATACTTTCATTCCAGACACATGATTCTTATAAGCTGGATTTAATGGCTTTGCCTTTCAAGCTATGTGTATTGGTCATCCCTGCATCCACCCCTTTCCCTAGGAAATCTTTGTATATTAGTCCTATTTTTTTTTTGCTTCTGTAGGAGTTATGTTTGCAATGTATTGTACTTGTCTTAAAATAAATGAAAGGAAAATAATATGGCTGTTTTTCCAACTTGAATGGCATCTTCTGTTATAAAACTGAATGTGTCACTCTCTCATTTGACCTATGCCTTGTTCAAATTTAAATTCATCTTGTTGGCCTAAGACCAATGCTTTTCATAACTTGTTGTAGGTTGAGAAGACAGAAAAAGGAATAGTGTTGGTTGTTTTTTACTAGAACATTTGATGGTTTTATGAGATTATGAAATATGACATTGTTACTTACAGTTGCTACCTGGTCTTCTAATTCTCCAGTTTCTGCACAGTTCTAGTTGCACATATGTTGTATGACCCAGAAGTGATGTATTAAGGAATCCTCCAGTATGCAGGATGGCGCTCAATTCTATTAGTAGGTATATAAATCCCATGGTTAAGTAAATGCTATGAAAAGCAAAAATGTTGATGTGCGTGAGTAAAAAAAAAAGGCTGAAGCAATTAAGCACGGAAAGAATTGTATGGATTGGTGTTGAAGGAGAACTGAGAGTGAGGTAACCAGACTGTCTGATACAACTGAAGAACTGAATTCTGTAAGTTCTCTGTGCCTGCACTCATTGCTCATGCTGTCTGAGAGAGATGGTGTGGAGTAGTAGAGCCTTGGTTTGTATGTTGTAAGGTGTAATCTCTATTCTCACTTCAGTTGTGGACTTACTGTGACGTTTTTGGCAATCTCTTTCTATTTTCAGTTTGGGCAAACCCTGTTTCTCTTTCACCTTTCTCTGTAGCACTTATTTACATTGTGATCTGTTCTGATGCCTTTTTTTATTTTGTATTACCACTCTTATTTATACCACTAATAAATTTCTCCTTGTAGTCAATCCAAACTTTGTGTGTAAGCACAGTAAGGAAAAGGGCACAGTAAAGAAAAGCATCGAGGAGTGGAAGAGAGGGAGAACATTATAAAAAAGGTGAAAACATGGGGATATAATGTAGGGTGTAGAATTTGAAGGAGGAGGATGGTTTGTAGACAGGAAGAACTGTGTTTCTTAAGAAGAACAGATGGCTACACGGCTGGAATGAAAGTCCTGAGATAATGGACAAACTAACAGTATTTATTGGATAGAGAGGACTACAATAGACATTCCATTATAAATGGTTTAGAAAGTGTGGAATATAATGAGCTGGCACCAGTTATTCTAAAACTCTGGATTGTGATGTCAGGCTTGAAACTACTTTGAGAGCCACCACTTTCTCATGTCTCATTACTTGCGAATCCCCCTTAGTAATCAGCTGCAAGTTTGTGAACCCACAGATCTACTTTACAGGATATAAAAGGCGGTTTTAAAAATTTTATGGCTATGGAACCTGTGTGGTTATCTATTTTTAATTATATATAACGCATGCAAAACTGAGTAGATGGTACTCGTTGGAGCTCTAGGTGCTAACTTCTGTAGCACAGCTAGGTATATCTGATTGTATGAGGAGTCCTTTTGAAATTAATCAGTGCTGTCTCATAGAACAAGATTAAAATCTTAAAAAAAAATCCAATTGAAGCGACTGCTTAAAATAGCACAAAACTTGACTAAATGTGAAAAACATCTTAAAAGTGCACATTACTGTAGCTAACTAGCAGAATTAATGCTCTAATCTGAATTTTGTGGCAGGCATGTTTCACAATTTCAGTTGCTGTTTTGCAGTTGTTACTGTGGAAAGACTTGCTGATTTGTAAGTTTGGGGAGGGGAGAAAGAAAAATATTTATACTACATGTATTTATTTTTCATATAAAAAGAAATTGTGTATAACAGATACAAAGTGCTTATGATGAATGTAGTTCTTAACTTAATCTTAGGAATCTGTTGATCAGTGTCTGGAAAGTATTCTCCAAGGGAGAAAATTAATCTAAATATCTCTGAAATTAATTAAATCCAGAATGTCTAGCATATAAGGGCTGCTTATTTCATTAAAAATGTAGAAAACCAGAAAATCATTACTCTAAAAACTCGTTAACTTTAACATGGACTGCTTCTTATTTAGCATTGAATCTTGCTGTATTAATGTAAAGTTTAAAAGAAAATGTGTGTATTAGATGCAGATTTTCTAGGCACTGATTTTTCTCAAGTTTAAAGCAATTTTCTTGGTTCTAAGTTACTTTATTAATTTTGCTGCATGGCAGTTTGTGGCAGCACTTCAGTTATTGGACACATCTTTTCAGGGATTTATCACTTTTTCCGTAAACACGTAGCTCTGGTTATAGATTGATACTGTGGTTTTTGTTTAGGAGCACTTGTTTCTTGCTGAAATAGTGAAAAGTAGGCTTTTAAAAATTGCACAGAAAAGTTTTGCAGGTTAAAAGACATTAATTTAAGATTTTATTCATTTTATAAGTGGAGAGATTAATATTAACATTTACTCTTCATTTTAAATATAATCTTTTTTTAATTGGCAAGAAATTAAACCTTACTGAGGTTCTGGTACACTTAAACGTCAGGGAATGAAATCATTGTCCAATTTCCATTACAGTCAGTTGGAGCAAGTTGTTGTAGAATTATGGAAAGCACAGCTGAGGAATCACCTGAACTGTCGTTTAAGTGTTACCCAGAGCCAGGATCAGGTTCAGTATTAAGTTTGTCGGTGTTTGTCTTGAAACATCCAGTGGTAAAACGTCTAAGGCCTTCACGGCAATCAATTCCAATGTTTAACTGTCTTTACAGTTAAAAATATTAAACCAGTGTACCAAGGAAAGCTATTTTTCTGCAGGTTTTTGTTGGTTCACAGAAGGACCATGCAGAGAGATGAAGCCAATTGTGAGGGGAAGAGAGTGGTCCTGTATTCAGAAACCACGGTGTTCTGAGCTCTCCTGGAGCTCCCTTTGAGCAGGAAGGCCAGTGATGGATGCTGCAAGTTCCACAAGTGCTAAGCGTAATTAGGTCTGAACAAGGACAGAATAGACTGTGATCTCATGTGATCAGTATTTTTCTGCAAATTCTATCTAATGGAAAACTAAAACTGGAAAAATGGGTTTATACCCATAAAAAGCTAAATCTAAGTGCTAAAATGTACCAATATTATGGAATTCTGAAGGGATTCCCTGCATGGAAATGCCCAAAAAAAGAGGTCTTACCAGAAAGGGGGTCCCACCAAAGAGAATTAAAACTTTAAAATGAAAACCTGAAAGCTTCAGGTTTTGGTTATACAAATAAGTTTACTTGCTCTAGAGTCCTGGTTTCGTAGCTGGATTATATCTAAGGAAAGCATCCAGAAGCAGATACTTTTCACAAAAAGAAAACCTGTTTCACTGCTGAGGAACAGCTTCCATGGAAAAATTTTAACTAGATCTATCTCAAACATAAGAAAATAGAAACTTGTTCATGTTTATTCCTGAGGCATACAGTGTTAGGCATTTGATCTTTCTGAAATCACCAATATACTTAACTGGAGTGCAGTGAGTATAATAGATTTCCTGTACAGAATCCAATATCTGTATGTTAACCTTGGATCTGTTGGATAACACAACGTGTATTTAATAATAAAGCCTGCCAATTCTATTCCCCCTCTGCTCTTCCCCTCTCGGCAGATTACCAGATTTATGTTTGATTTCTTGGATCTTTCTGTCAACTTCTTTTACAAAAGAATTTGCTCTAATTGAACTCACTGGAAAGAAGAAAAAGCTGAAGAATGAGTTTCATGCTCCTCTTTTGTCATTACCAGTTGTGGTATTCTTTGCTTAAGGCAGTAACCACTATGCACTATTGCATTACTTGTACTGAACATCAGATATTCCAGGGAGGGATGCAGTATTCCAGAGATGGTCCTAGCATGGATGACATGGAACATCAGGCTGTAGCAGGTTCTAGCTGCAGCAGTACCTTTCTCCTAGCTGCTTTTCTCAGTTAATTCCAGGTGTGGTGATAATAATACTGTCCAAAGAGAATGTGTTATACGCCCTTTTAGGTGAAGGGCGAAACATCTTGGTGAGAGATGGTGCGACAAATTATGGCACAAGCATCAGAGGCAGAACTAATGGCGTGCTCATCATTCAGTTTTGAAGCCTGTTGTAGGCTTCCACATGTAAATGAAATTTTACGTATAATTTCAAAAATTTTTCTTGTTCAAAAAAGTTTGCTGAGAAGAAGAATACATTTGCAGTAGACCTGCTGATGAGACTGGAAAAAGCAAGTGAGATTTCAGACGCACCAGCTTTTCTTCAGGTCTGAAATAGAAGTGATTGTGTGCCTGAAATGTTGTTTCCCTTCCCCAGTTATATCTTTTTGACTAAACAGTTGTTACTGATCTCTGCAAATTTGTCTGTCCTGTGTGCTTAGCCCTCAGTGCTTACACTGCACACATTGCAGCAATAGTGTTAACTGTGTATCTCCAGCTAGACTTGCCTGCATTGAAATTCTGCAGGAGGTTCCCCCCTCTTCCCCCTTCTTTGCCTTGCTGAATAGAAACCTTTTCTTGTAAACTTAAAAACAACAACAAAAAAACAGACAAAAGAGAGCTTTTGAGACCATCAGCAGGCCTGTACACTTTGCAGTCTTCCAGGAGGGGCATTGCCAGCTGTGAGTTGCTCCTTTGTGCTGTCTTTAAAGCAGGGTACACATGCTCTACTTTACAAGACTTCAGGTTCGGCAGCAAAAGGGTGATTTGTGTCACTGTCTTCCTTTCCAATACCCAAACTAGAGCTTGACTGTCTGTCTTTCCTATTATAAATAGGAATGGATGAACATGTTTTGCCTAATTTCGAATCCACTTAAAGTTCATGGGTTTGAAATTAAAAACAGAACTCAAATCTTGCGAGGTTTATGTTCTCTTAGGAGCTGGCCTTTTGCCAGTACATGTCTATTCATTTAACTTTTATCCCTGGAATCAAATACATATCAGTTTGCTATACTAGGTCATTTGTATTTCTTTATATTCTCTTCCTTACTTTTTTTACATCCGTTTCGTTGGCATGAATTTACAGTTATTAGAAAGTTCCTAGCATAGGTGTTTGATCTATCATGAGCATATCATGCTTTTCTTCATCTTGTTTTTCACTGTTTCCATGTTCACAATGTGTGCCTTCTGGCCTATTCCTCCATACATCCAAGTTAGCAATAAAAGGATGAAATCTGCTCTCTGTGAAAGCAGTATTTTACATGCTATATGCTTTGAATATGGAATGAGATAAAACATTGACAACCCATGCCCTGTAGTGAAGTTTTTATCCACTATGGTAGCTGTTCCAGACTGAGAGGTGAAGCAATCCCAGAAGCTGTACATAACACTGAGGAACAAGATCTTTTCTAGTGCAAACATGTGATTCTTTTTTTTTTTTTTTTCTCCTTAAGCCTTTCTTGCCTATTACGCAGTTCTCATCTGCGCTGACTTGCATTCTGCAGGTGCATGGAACCCCATGCAACCCTGATGCAGAAGATAATAGAAAGCCTGCAAATTGACCCCAAATAATCTGCAGCGTTGTATTTTATAGGGTCTATATAGGTTCACTTGCTGATTTTTTTTTTTACTTTTTCCTTTCAATATTCGTACCTATTAAAAAATTTAATAGGGAATTTTGTGTGTATGTACAAATAACACACATATATATTATTATTAGTTTTTATTGGCATATTGTAGTTATGTGTTAGCAGCATTTTTAAGAGGTATTGGTTTAATAAATTATGTCCATGCCTTGCTTTGGTGAGCAGAAAAGTGTTTATTTTTCAGTATTTTATACTGTGAGGTGATTATGGGAACCTGCTGTGATTGTAGCAGTTCACTTAAATATAATCTCTTTCATCAAACTTATCTGTGAATCAGATACAATTTTCTTAAGTTTATTTGTTTTTTACAGATATCTGATGAAAAGCCTATAAATAGTCCTTGGTCTGTCACTTCTAATAGTATGCGAAATAGAGATTATTTGAATTGCAGTGTGAATTTCATGATACATATATGTTCTCTGAGCCTGAGTGCAGGAGATGGGATTTTTAACATCAGTGCTTGTGATTATGAACTTTGAATATGTTTTCAGTGTATATTCTGTAACGTTTATTTAGCTATTGCAGTTTGAATAAATAAAGTTGCTATAACTCACTGGAATTTCTCAGAAAACATTGCCCAGCACATACATGTAAGTACACTTCTTAAATTGGCGTGTTAATTATAGATATATTTTAGTGATATTTTTCTAGATTTAAAAAAAGAACTATAATGCTGTTAACTTTTTATACTGTATCCTCACATTGGGTAAGGAGTTTATTGTTGATACCATTCTCTGTTTTTCTTAGGAATCATAATACACTATTTTACTTGAACCTGAGAAGCTAATGAAAGGCATTATTGTTTTTCTTTAAAAAAACAAACTACAAAGGGTGCTATTACTTTTACAGGGTTGACAATTTCAGCATTGTTTCATTTGAATAATTTTAAAAATAGATTTAAGCAAAACTTTGTCAATTCTGTATACGCTCGCTTAAGAGGTGTTTACTGCCACAAGCAGCAGCATCAAAGTTTGTGAAGAGCTGAAGTTTTAAACAACAGAATTGGTCAATATTCAACTGTTCAAAAATTTCCACTGGGATTTTCAGTGGCTGCGTTACAGATGAAAAATAAATGGTTGGAGATAATCTCATCAACTCATCTTGATTTTTCTCAAATGTCAATATTTTAAGACAAAGAAATGGTGGTGGGAGAAGCAGCTTAAAAAAAATTACGTTAACACTTCATTTTGGGATTGATAGTTTTCTGCTTAAGTTGTAACTGTTACTAATATCTCATTTTTTTCTGGTTTCTTTCCCACTGGGTGATGTATTGCATGAAGTCTGTAGTCACAAATTGCACCTTAAATTTTAGAGAAGGCTTAAATTGACTGTTAAGAGTTTTAGACATCTGTACCACCAAAAGGCAGATTCCTCCCCTGCCCCAAAATGTTTTAGAATTTCACTATGTTTCCTCTAAGGCCTTTGGATCAGAATTTGAATATAGTTACTGAGTTTAAATAGCAGATCTCTAATAAGAACTATTCTTTGCTACCCTGCCAGCTGTTCTGTACTGCAGTCTGTGCAACCAATTGTAGTCGGTAGATGTTATAAATCATGTTATTTGTCCTTTGCCAAGTTTGCCCCCTTCTCAAGAAAGAAGCTGCCAGTCTGAATCTTAAAAGACTCTCTGTGGAGAGCAGAAAACTTATGGTAGCCTGAAAAAGGGCTTCTTTTTCTCTTTTAGGGGTGAGTGAGGGGATCAGCGAACAAATGTATGAAGATAGGGAGAGTGTAGAGCTGCTGCTGAAGTTGGAAGCTTTCAGCAGCTGCTGTTTATTTTGAAGATGGCTCTTGGTTTGATGTGCAAGTATGAGAATGATGGATATGGAACTGGGATGAAGTTCATCTCTTTTAAAATTAAACAAGCAATTTCAATCACAAATTATGTGTAACCCTGGCTATAATCTACCCATTCACTTTACAAAATAAAGGAGGCAGCTGATTAAATTTAGCCAGCATGTTTTTTTGCCTGCTGTCTAGACAATTGGCTTGGTTCCCATTCGTCCGGTCTTAGCTTGCTTTTTTGGTTGTAGGCCCACTGGCCCACTTAACGATTCTGCTGTCATTTAAACAGTGTGTTCATGAGGTTGATAAAGAGTATGCAGGGATGGGCTTTTTTTTCTTTTAGGTCTTTAACAGAGAATGCGGTACTAGTAAATAAGCACACAGAGGGTTTCTGCTAACGCTGAATGCGTCCTGTTAGAGTGAGGATTTATCAGCTCTAGAATCAGCTTGCTTTCTGCTTTGGTGTGCCTAGAACTTAGATGAGCCCTTCCACCTTATATTCCTGCAGAAGTGGCATATGTATTCTTATATTGTCTCTTCCCAACTGTGGTTTGTACGTACATTAGAAGTCAGTGAAACAAAGAAAAAAATCAACCCTGGAACCAAACCCAAACCCCTGCTTCCCCTCCCAACACCAAACCCAAGCTACAAATAGAGACCGCTCTCTGAGCACCTGTCTCCAGGTTCTTTGGATGTGATTGTCCTTCGGATTTACATATTCTAAGGGTATAGATGTTTCTTATTAGAGTCTAGCAGTGTTCTCCCACTCTAAAATAGTGTATATTCCACAATCTTACTACTGTACTGGGTTTATAGTATCTTGAAGATTCAAGCTGTTTCTGTTGTATTGACTATTGTTATTACTTGTGTATGATTTCCAGGTTAGAGCTGAGGAGTAATATATTTAGCCATAGGGTAAATTGGAGTTTAATTTTGAGTAATGCTTGGGGTGTAAGCCAACAATTTAACAAAAAAAGCGCTTGAAAATTTTGAGTGTTCCTATATACGATCTTTTGTAAATGGGATTAGCCTTATGGGTGGAGACAGCTAAATACAAATTGAGATTTGCCTCAAAACAGTACATGTTTCTCAGTACAGCACCAAGCCTGAGCTGCATTCAGGCTTACTTGCACCCAGCCAACCTGGGAGCAGGCAGAACATGCGTGCGTTTGCTTGCAAAAAGCTGCTTGTACACATTTAACATCTCACAACTCTGGTGGCCACAGCAGTCAGTAATTGTGCTGCTTTGTGCATTTTCGTAACGTACCACTAGAACTCGGCTACAATTCATTAAGGGAAGTTACAGTCCAGCCAGGAAGCAGGACTTCCTTTGTACAATGGATACATGAAGGACTTGAAATTTAATTTTCGTGAGATACCATGATGATTAAGATGAAGCAGAGCTTTGTGTCCAGCCCATTCCTAATCAAAAGCATAATTTTTCCTCTTGAAACCTAGGCATCCTAGTAGATATCTTTTCCCCAGCTATATTGTCAGCTTCCATTGTGGTTTTTGGTTTTTTTTTTTTTTTTTTCCCCTTTTAGAAGTCCACATTAGTCCAAAATGCTGTATGATCTTTGCCCTTCTACCTTAATGGGGTTTTTTATGTTGGCACCAGCAAAATACATCTCTCATGCGAATACTCATGTATTGAGCATCCAAATAGACAATCTATCATTAATCTTTTTAAAATTACAAGGATTGTTAAATAATCTGTAGCAGCCAATTGTTTCATCCTTTCTGGGTTAACTTTCCTGATTGTCTGTGTAGTGTGTGAAGTTTTTTTTGTTTTGTTTTGATTGGTTGGCTTTTTATTTTGTTTTGCCTTGTTTTATTCACATGATCAGCACAAGGCTGGGCAGATGCCATCTGCTTTATATTTAAATTTACTGTACCTGCTACATTTTCTTTTCTGAACATGGCAACACGAAATGTCAATGTCGTGAAACTTTTCCCAGATTTTTTTTTTTTTTCCTTTTTAACCCCCCTTTGTTGTTTCTACTGGGCTCCTAATCCTGCTGGATGATCTGTATTTTCACTACTCAGACTAGTGTGCCTTTTTGCCCCACCTGTTTCAAAGTGAGTTCATACCGCAGTTCCTCTGAAATAAATCCTCAGTGAGTGGATGGTCTTTTCTGTGCTTTTCTTTACAGTTACACAGATTTCTAGTGTACTAGAAAATACTTTGTACCCTCCCAAAAAGTCTATCTTTTTTCTTCAGTTAGCATTTTAATTGTTTTTCGTGCAAATGTCGTAAGTATTCTTTATTTTTTTTTCTTCAGAAAGCACTTTGCACTTCTTACATAAAGGAGATAGCCTCTGTTTTGCCATTTTTTGGTTTCTGAGTTGGACACATGCTTCTGCAGAGGTAGTTCTTTGACTCTTGTTAATAAATAAAAAGCACTGTGTGGCTTCTGGATATTTTCTGCAAATTATATAGGTTCAATTTTATACGATGGAAAGGAAACACTGAATAGTTAGCTTCTAATTCCAAATAAGGATTAATGCAGTAAGGAAGACAATATCCTCTTTAAAATCTATTTTTGTCTTTCCCTCCACTTTTGCTATACAGCTTCCAGACCTTCCCCCAGACCCATCCTGCCTGGCTTCCTGTTGCAAATGTGAGGAAACATTTGCACGTATTCTCGCAGAGAAGCTTTACTTATTTATCGGTCGTTGCACATTGTTTTCATAGCATTATTTGCAGGTTAGACCCTTCTTAAAGGAGATAATTAAAAAAAATCAGGTTTGCTGCAACAAAATGAGAGTTTTAAATTAATTGGGACTTTTTTGGCTTAGATGCTAGCACAGGCTTACTGCCAGTGAGAATAATGCTTAAAACTGTGTGTCATGAGGGAGGAGGAAAAAAGGCTACTCTTGAACCAAATTTCATATTGTGTTGTGTGAGAGATTCCACATGTTGTTACTTCATACAAATGTTTTCTCCCAAGAAGCAGAACAAAGTCTGATATTCAAAAGAATATAACAATAAAACATATGGATTAAAAAAACCCCAACTGTCAGCTTAAATGAGCAATATTATTCTTTAGCTCGCCTCCAGTGGGTCTGAGATGTTCGTAGGCTGTTTTAAAATATGAGGAGTTCATTCTAGGACAAAGAGAGTTTTCTGTTTTTTACGTTTTCCTGTGTAAATCATTGAGGAGGGGGGAGAGAAAAAAGGGTAGAATTATGCTCTGGACGCTGATGCCTTTGCATTTTTGGCATTATGCCTTCTTACTGTTTTATTGTCTATTTTGGCTGAACTTGAAGTTCCAACCATGCTCCCTGCCAAAAAGAAAAAAAAAAAGTTAGGTCCTTTAAGGATACTGAAAAATGAAGCCAGTTTCTGAATCCGCCACGTCCTGTAAGCAAATAAAAATGAATCTCTATGGAGCTCAGACGTTACTTCCTGTTCTCCTTTGGATTCCAAGCAGGAATGGAGCAATTTTTCTCTGCATCCAAAAAAAAAAAGGAGGGGGGGCGGGTGGAAATAGAGAGCTTCAAAGCAACACAGGAGAAATCTTCGAGAGGCTTCTATGCAACTAACTTTTAAAATATGTGTAAAATGTTTTGCACCTTAAGTAATATATGTCTGTACTTGGAAAAATGTGCAGCAGCTCCCCCCTGCCTCCCTCCCCCTCCCCCCCCTACTTTGTAAGACAGTGGCCATATTAAAAATACACTTGATTTTTTGTTGTATATTTCCGTTTACTTACTAAGCCTGCAAATGTTTTGGCATTAACGGCATATACTAATTTCTTAAGGCATGTGAAAGTGATCAAGAAGATCCTACTTGAGGTTTCCTGAGGAGACCAAAATGAGAGGAGGAGGAGAGAGATGCTCTTTCCAGATAAGCTAAATAGGATTTTGGTATAGTAATCTGTATATTGTGATAACTGGTTCCATGCGTGAAGTAAAGATTTCAGTTTTTAGGTGCTGCTACTTTACTAACTTTTGAATGAATGAATAAAATATTCTGACATAAAAGATAAACTGCTAACACAAAGTAGACTTCTGGATTTTTGCCACTGTAAAATTAGGAGTAACTGTAACCCAAGCAGACTAGCCAAGCTTGAAATTCACTGTGGACAAATGTTCTTTGTGTATAATTCTAGAGGAAACTATTTTTGGTAGTGAATGAATATATGTAATCATTAACACATGACGGGGCTGCTGTAAAGGCATAAGGCTGAAGCATGAATGCTTCCAGCACCCAAGAGGTGCTTTTGCATTTTATTTAATAAACTGTCTGGAATGTGCTAATACTTCTACTTTTTTGTTTTCTTATTTCTTAAGTTTACATTAATAAAGCAACTTTAAAATAATTTTTAGGAGAAAAGACCATTTATTTTCCTTTAAAGAGGCAAAATGATGTATCTCAAAAAAAGTCAGTTACTATGTTGCAAGGAAATAGAGGAAAGAACACAAAGAATCTACTGAGATCCCTGAACATCCTTTTACAGGCAGCTTTCAGTGTGTATATTTACTTGTGCTTGTCTGGGAAAGGTAAATTATCTGAGAAGCACTTTGGATTTCTGGATAATAGTAGAAGTTGTTATTATGATTGTTTTTGCAGAGAGTTAAGTCTCAGAGATACCACGCTGCTTCTTGCCAATGTTTAAAGGCTTCATTTAATTTCTTATCTCAGTGTACAAAGGGACACAGAAGACCTATAAGCATCATAGACCTGATTACAGTTGTTTTCTGAAAGTAGCTTTTAGCACTACTATGTCTGTTACCTCACTGAGTTTCTGGCCAGAGTTTCCAGACAGGTTTTGAAGTGGTAGGAAAAAACAGGAATAACTGAATTGATGCCCAAAAGATTGTTAGATGGCATGGAAAGCAATCTACTGTATTGTACACAACTGAAGACTAGCCCCACTTTTTGGCCAGTGAAAGAATGTTGTAGGTAACCTAAGAGCTCTCCTTTTTCTGTTGCACAGACAATTGGGTAAAAGCTTTATTCTGTCCCTTTAATATGTCTTGTGGGCTATTTACTGTATTTACAATAGGATGGTAGGTAATGCGCAGTGGTGTGGATTAAACGTGTAAGCATGTGCTGTTTCTGTGGAGCAGCAGAAAGATTTAGGAGATTGTCACTCTCCACCTTTCATTCCCCTTCTCAGCTGGTCCTGAGTCAGGTTGTCAATAACCTGGGTGAGATCCTGAGTTCCATGGAAGTCAGCAGGAATTTCATCTTGCTGAAATGGATGATCTGCATACCTTGATTGATGGCCTAGGCCTGTGTTCCTTTATCTCTGACAGGGAATAAGGAAGTTAATAACTTTCTAATGGATATGGACTTTGTTTTTTTTTACTTTTTCTTTCTTTTTTTTCTTTTTAAGGCTGAACTCAGAAGGGTTATGCAAACAGTAACTAGTGGGAATAAGATTTACTTCTAGGTGGAGTATTAAATATGAGCTTTACATCTGGAAACATTTACTGGATCAGACCCTATCTGAGATTCAGAGTCAACCAAGGAGCACAATGGAAAACAAAGAAAATGGCACTAGTAACTCAGAATATATATTTTTTTTAGAAAACGAGTAGTTCTAACTTAATTCATGCAGGTTAATGTTTATTATTTTGTATAAAATGCATGCTTTTCCACGTTAGAGTTCCACATTTTCACGTGTAATGTTCATTTTAGCTGTTGCGTTGTCTGAGATTTGTCTTTAATCTTTAGAGCTATTTTGGCCAATGATTCTTGACTGCTTTCAGAAATGCATAAAATCAGAGTTTTAACATGTCCCATATTCCATCCACCATAGAATTTTTGTGCTAGTTCTCTTTCTTATTTTAAAACTCAAGCTTTCAGACTACAAATTGCAGTGCTGTTGTATTAGACTTCTGACTTAGTTTTGTAATTTCAGAGAAAAATGTCTTTGAAACAAATAGTCCCCCAAACTTCTATTTTAACCTGTTTTCCTAAGGAGGTGAGAATTACCCAATTGTGTGATGTCTGTCTGTCTTTCATGTCCCTGTTAATGACCTCTGAACCTATTACCAGTTTTAACTGAGAGGTGGCTATTTTGATACTGCATTTTTATGCAAGGCCTGCTCAATCTACTGTCTCAGTCCTCGTGCAGCCCTGAAGCATTGGAAATGCAAACCGCCCCGTTTGGTCTCCCATTCAGAACCAGTACAACTGTCAGCCACTCTGCGTGTGCAGCCTTACCAACTGATTCGCACAATATTACAGCTGTAACATAGGCCAGTGCTTGCCCAGCAGCTAGGCAAGACAAAATGAGTTGGTGGTGCTGGGAAGCATAGGGATCATTGGAAGGATTTGGGGAATATTGTATTGGGGGGAAGAGAAGTCATCTTGAGAAGTCCATCACTGATAAACTGAAATTGTTAGAGGACTATCCATACGCTTTAGTTAGGCAAGCTTTTAATAGAAGTTTGTGAAAAGGAAGCATCCAAATAAAGGAAAGAACATTGTTATCCTTATCATGGGTGAGCTCAGCCTTTACCAGACACAAAAAATAAAATCTTTCTCATAGACGTACTGTCTCTCCTGGAGATTCTTTGGTGTCTGTAAAGGGCTTTGTTCATGCTGCAGCCTTACTATGCCTCGGTCAAAAAAGTCCACCTGCAAACACGGGTAGAAATGGAGTGTCTTCAGCTCAGGTGCTAATATAGTTGTTTGTTTGTTTGTTTTATAGATCTGTAGCCTACGCGTTGCTAAACTAAATTTTCTGAGTGTATCTTTCAAAGATAAAATACTCGTAGCTAAAATATGTTTGTGCCAACTTCCGTTCCAGATCACATGCTTATGGCCAGGTTCCATCACCTGTGTTGTTAAGGGGACAAATTTTACTGGAATTTCTAGAACTCATCCCACTTGATAGTTACAGAATTTGTAAGGGTATTCTTGAGTAATGTTAAGTAAAAAAAAAAAAAAAAAAAAAGGCAAATTCTGCTTTCTTGAAAATATAGGATAGTCTTAACATTAAATAAAATTATTTTTGTTTTTATATGCTGCCACACATCATCCATCTGATTTTATAATTCTTTATATTAGAAAAACTAGCAATCAATAGCAATAAAAAAGTGATTTTAATGAAAACTCACTGACAGTGTTTGCCCTGACCCTATTTATAGATAAATTTGAATGCTTCTAAGGAGCATAGATTTGTCTCTTGAAGAACAAAGTACACCTGGCACATCAAAAGGATGGTACTGGGCCTAACCAACCATTTTCCTAGAGGCAGTACAGTCCTTCTCCAAAGAGGCTTTACATTGTCCTGCTTGCATGTCATTGAGGTGATTAAATGCCATTTTGCGGAGTGAGAGATCATGTAACTGTAGTGCTGTTGTGAGGTGTGGAGTCTGGAGAGAAGAAAAAAAAAATCAGTGAACTAAAGGGAAAGGAGAAAATGATAGAGGATCCAGGGACAGCCCTAAATCACTGCAGCAGATCCTGTGGAAAAAGATATTTTAGAAGTATCCGTTGGAAGAACTGTGTGCTTTGGCCCTACTGAGGATGGATGTTTGATGGCAAGCCGAGGGAAAGCAAAGCATGCTTTTGAATTCAGCATTCAGAAAGACTAATGATTTATGGCTTCAGCTATGTCCTACACCTTTCAACAAAAAGATCATATTTCATTATTGGTGTCACCAGTACAAACTCCCTGCTTTCAATTAAAGAGGTGTATTACTTAACCAAACCAGTCCAGCAGCAGCCAAACACCCTGCTCATTTGTGCTGCTGATTCCGACTCTGATCTGCAAAGATAAAATCTGTACTTAAAATCATCTAAATCTTTCATGAAATAAGTGTTTGATGCAATCCAAGAAACAAGTATTGCGTAAGATCGTTGGGCTTTGCTTAGATCTAACAGAACGAGTGATTGGAATTAAAGTCCTCACAGTTGCAGACATCTAAATACTCAGCTATTTCTGTTTTCCTCTCTTGGGTGTAAAGGGACTGTACTAGCATTGAAACAGCATTGGTACATGGAGAACCTATGCAGTGAATTTAACAAGCATATTTTTCTGTGTTTTAGGTATGAATGGAGACGTTGTGTTTCATATTCTTTTTATGCTGGATTCTGAACACTAAAATTATTTCTTTCTGTAACGTCTTGCATTTCAGATTTTATTTAAAACTTGTCTGATACAGTTTTCCTTCTCCTGCATACCTACTGAAACAACAGGCAGTGGTTCACTGGAATTTTCATTGTGATTAGACAGCAGATTCACCATGGTAGCTGTTCTACTGAGGCAGAAATTGAGGGAAGGAAATGTAATTTATTTACTTAGAGGCTACAGTCAATGGTAGAAGCTTCTTTGGAGAAGTACTTGAAAATACGAGATAAAGTGAACTGATAGAAGATGCAACAGCTTGCGATAGTTACAGGAAATTGCATCAATCACTCTGAAGGAATTTAAGTTCAGGTTCCTACTCCGGCAGCAATATGTATGAGATGGCTGCCATTGGCACAATGAAAGTTTGATTCTATCCTGACGTCTCGAGCATTCCTTTATTTTACAGAATTATTAACAAAATTGGTAAGGTAATTAATGCAATCTGTTAATAATGGATGATCTACCTTACATTCAATTCTAGTATTTCTTATTACATAGATGGTGACAAAGTGAAACAAGGGATCGATTTGTATAGGAGACCTGTAGCTGTAATACTGAAAGTTTTTTGTTGAAACAGTAAATGGATATGTTCATGTGTGAAGGATTTTTAATGGCTGGGATTTTGGGTTATTACAGCTTAAGATCTTCAATGAAATATTTGATGGTGCCTTTGGGAAGGGTGTCAGCTGTGATATTTAGTATTCTGTTTCTCTTGTACCCCAGTGGGAATATGATACTCTTATAAATCAGGTTAACTACATCAAGAGGTTTGGTATTAACTATGATGTCATAACATCTAAAAAGTGCTAAACTGGAACAAATCATGCACAAATCCTTATCACAAATCCTACTTAATCCTTTTTATATTGCTCGTTATAAACAGACATGTATCACCATATACACAGATTGTACATAATACATTATTATATATGTTCCCCTATAGAGAAAACTTAGCAGGGGATTCGGTGTGGCCTTTGCCACAGATATTTCTAATTACTAGTTGGTGAATATGACATGAAGAATCAGCCAACATTTGCTTAAGTAAAAACTGAGAATTTGCTTTGATGTTCATAACCATTTATATTAGTTTTCTGAATATATCTATAAAACCAGTATTGTGATTATGAAAAAACTGATGAACCGAAGGAATAATTTCACTAGTATTTGAGTTGGTCTGCATTTTGCGCAAAGGTTTTTGTCTGAAGAGTTTGGGATCACTATGAAGTCTTTACTCGTGTGTTAAATTGCTTTACTTTTTAATTGAAATTTGGCATAAAATCAGAGAATATAGTGTATCTGAGGTGACCAATCATCACAGACAGTATATAAGCATAATCAAGACTGATAGTTAGCAAAACTCAAACCCCAGAAACCCAAGATGAAACAGGAGAAAAAAGCTGTCACCTTTCCGTTTTACCAACCGTGATCTTTAGTCATTTTGGATTGATGGACCAAAATTGCCAACATATCCTTTGGGGATTTTGCTTTCCATTTCTGTACAAACCTAGCTATGAATCTCTTATCGGATCATCATTCTATTTATGGGACACCTTTCCTACTAGCAAGTGTCTAATGAGACAAGTGAGTTGTGAAAAAGAGAGTTCCTCATCTCTATCTGTGTATTACCAATATCCTGGAACCTTTCAGTCCATGTTTCTTCACTGCTTATCATGTAAGATTTCTTAGGGAAAAAATTACAAAATAGTTATGAAACTTCTTCGTGTTGTATGTTTTATTTAAGAAATAATAGGTACTAACTCCTGGTGTGTAATATATTCTTGCAAAACAGGAAAAACTCAGTGTCACACAAAATACGTGTTTTGGGGGCTTATTTGCAGCTTCTGTTTGGTTTTTTTTCCCCTCAGACTATGAACTGTACTCAAGTTTAAAACTAGGTGTAGTCCATGAAATACTGGGTTTATTTTTGTAGCAGCAATGCTGGAATCTGCTGGAAATGATTGTGTATCTTGTAAGTTTTTTTAATTTTAAAATGTTAATTTTTACTTTTGCAAAATTGGCCAAAATACTCAAGTTTATTATTTATATTAATATTGGTCATGTATGTTTAATATCCCAAACACAAACACTTCTATGTGTTGCACTCAAACTAAATGACTAATGTTATCTCATTTACTGTCTCCTGCATCCTTTGGTACTGTCCTGTGCTGTGCTTGGTAATATAATTGTATATGACAGGTGTCTCATTTTCAGGTGAGCCACGGAGAGGAAGGGTGTTCACATGACCACTCAAAAACACTAACGCTAGCCCAAAGAAGTTGCACTAGTGTTAGATCATCAATTTGATTTTCTTCATTCCATTTTATACACAGGCTTTGCGAAATTAGCAGTATTAACATTTGCTGCTAATTTTGAAATTGAAGTCCATTAAGAATTGATGAAACCAGTGATTTGTTTCATTCTTTAGTTAAAAGCAGAGTTGTTCTCTGCAACCCTGCCAATTTAAGATCAGAGAGTAGTATTTTGACAGATGCTCTTTTGTGTTTTATATGTCAGTAGCAGGTTTTCATGCCCGTCTTGTCCAAGAAAGCAGAAAATCAGCATGGAATTCCAGTGGCTAAATTGCTTTTTGTAGTTGCAGCCAAATGGTTTATTTGCTTCACATTTTGTTCAGTTGCAATCATGTCAATGTAAGTGCCGTCTTCCCCCATCCCCCAATATGTTATTTTAATGATGTTGAAAATCCGTCATTTCAAAATGCGTTTATTATTTAAATGATATGGCATGTTGTAGATTGATAGAAGCAGTTGATCATTTAATGTTACTCTGAAATAAAAAATTTAGGTGAGAATTGTCTCAGTTTTCCTAAAAATAATCTCTAAATCTTGCATATTGGGCAGCAAGCAGCATCAAGGCATATATATCATCCTAAGTCAAAATCTGATACAGGACCTCTGCTTACCTGATGTAATTTCCTGAATACCTTGCCTGCATCCTTTGCCATTTCTTTGCCATTTGTGTGTTATGAGATGCCTCTGCCTCTTTGCTTTGTGTGATCATTCTCTCTGTGCCTTTGTTTACTTTTTGCCTTGCTGTTTAATTGCTTGTTTCTTGTACTCTCTGACTTTCCTCCTTAGAAGATTTCTAGCAACTATATCTTGTATGTTGTTTTCTCTCAGCCTCAGACTGTAATCATTCTCTGTACTTCTCAATAATCTACTGCACAATGAAGATGGGGATTTTTTTCTGTTTGCGGGGGGTGTGTGTGTGTTTGGTTTTGGGTTTGGTTTTTTTTTTTTTCCAGTATAATAGAATCTTTGCCAGGGATCTGGCACCTCAGTTTGGCGCCTTTCCCTTTTCATTTCTTGAAGGCAATGTTCTTTTCTTTTTCCAGGAGTGCAGAAAGATACTCATTTCCTTTAACAGAGTCCTCATTTAAGAGAGTTGTAGGTAAAGGCAGGCTTTATGCTTGTTGTAGGCAAAGACAGATTTTGTTTGAAAATTAAAGAAATAACAGGCAAAATAAATGCATGTAATCATCACGTAGTGCTATATAAAACAGAGGACTGTTATCTCCACCTGTGTCTGGATCTGTATGGAATCCAAAGGACTTGTTCCAAAATTTACTCTTCCTCTCTTTGCTCCCTGCCCCCACCCTTTTGTTTCTTTTTTTTTTTTTTTTTTTTTTTTTTTTTTTTTTTTAAGAAATGGAGTTACTAAAACTCATTGAAAGACTTGGTAAATTGCATATTACATCCTGAATTTACCATGACCGAAGCAATAAGGGTGGTAAATGGAGGCAGATAGGCAAGAAAATTAGAAAAACTGTAATGGCTTTCAGATCCTGTTGAACTAGATCACTGAGAACATAAGTCTCTGTGAAGCCCTGCTGAAGAGGAGACGAGAAATTGCCTTCTCTCTTCAGGGAGTAATTTGTCCCATTGTGCTTTTTGAAATTAGAGCAGTATCACAAAAATGTGAGCCAGGCTTCTATCGTGGAAAGTATTTTCATTAAGGTAAGTTAAAATCTTTGTTAGCTGATGTCAGATTATACTGATGGGTACACTCTCTGCAATATATACATGGGCACTCAAAGCAAAGTTCTCTAAATACTTGTACACTGTGTGCATCTCATTGGCTATCTTTTTTTTTTTTTTAATTCAGCTAAGCATTTTTTTTTTTTAAAACATGTTTGAGCTAATAATTGTCAAGCTACATGTATAACAGTGATTGCTTTCACTGCCTTAAGTGCATCTGAAAAATAAAAAGATTCTTTGGGTTTATTATGTTATTAAATTACATGAAATTTGCTTCAGACTGTGCAGTCTTCTCCCCTTTTCGTAGCTGGTTGGTCTGTTCTTCATACTGCGGAGCAGAGAAGGTTCCGTGTTTGTAGTTCATGTCATCCCAACTCAGGGCCTTCTGTAACATAAGACTCCTGTATAGCTTGCGGATGAACTTGTAAACTGTCCATCCAAGTCACTGAAGCTGTAGGAACCACAAAGTATCTCTTGGTTGCACGAGATGGGGTGAGTGCCTAAGCTCTGGGGAGCTGGAGCTGTCAGTCACTTTGAGCCTGGGGGCCCCCTTGAGCATAAATTAAATGGTGATACTGAATTCTTCCTATTGTAGCTGCACGTATATAAGGCATGCATTGTTATACCTATTGAATATAATAGTGCTGCAGTTCATTTTGTTAGATGGTAGTGAGCTTATTGTCATCTATCAGTTAACTCACAATCTCTGAGCAAAGCTTGAGGGAACCATATCTAAGTTTTTGCGGGAAGTAGATTTTTACCTTAATGCAACAGCATTAAAACAAAGTAATGATGATAGGGAGTTCAGTATGCCTAAGTTTGTCACCGGTTTGAGGTTAAACTATGATCAAGTCATTTTACTTTGAACTTGTACATTTTCCATGACTAAAAATGAAGTCAAAGATGTACTGGATGTTGAGGATTTATGTACATATAGAGGAATGTGTGTGGTGTATTTATTTTGTGATGATTTCTAAGCCTCAGTTAAAAAACACACTACAAGCATGAAGCTTACTTAGTATTTGGAGAACAGTGATTCTTATCTAGACTTTAATACACTAGCTATTTTTAATAAAGGTATTTTCAAAGAGCTTATTTGTTCTCTTCCAGTTTGATATCTTGGGTCAAATTCAGGTCTAAAGTGGGCAGGTGCAGCACCACTGAATTGGGCCTCCCCCTTTTGAATAGCTGTCACTCTTTCATTTTGGAATGGAGTTACTTTTTTCTCCCTTTGTGTGTATGGAAGCGCTTAATGAGTAATATTATGTAAATAATAGTTGAAAAGCATAATGATGCTGTATTTTACTACTGTATAGGAAAGCCAGGAATATTATTTTGATCCCAAAGTGATTACATGTCCAAACATGCTGCAGGGAGTTAACAATTCTTCCTAAATGCATATAGACCATGCATAGCAAAAGAGCATCTTTCTAGGTAGTTGGAGGTTAGCTGAGCTCCTCTCTACCTTGGTCTTTCTCTGTTTTGATGTCATTGACTTCCCTGCTTAATGCAAATGGCAGGATTTGCCATTCTATTTGTTTCTCCTTCTAGGTTATTGCCCTCTGCTTGGTGGTTATGTTCTGGCCGTGTCTGTCTGGCCTTCTCCAATATGATCCTTCCATTATGTCTGTAAACTTAGAGTTCCCCTGCCAAAGAGGGCTGACAAAACGATGTCGATGTGTTTCAGATGTTTTCTGATACAAGATAAATCCAGAGTAATAGTAGAAATCTGTGCAAATTCTCATGAGAAATTGCTGCTGTAATTATTTTTGTAATTTGGGTTTGTTTAGACCATCCACTTAGACCTGGGTGAGTATTTCTTAGTGGTCTTTAAGACTCATAAAAAAAGGTTAAATGAAACAAGCACAAGCTGGTATCTGATTCTTTGCAATTAATATAAAATGAAAGCAAACTTGTGGGATAAGTCATTTTATGAAGGAAGAAAGATTTTTTTTTTTTTTCTGTAGATACTATGTTGTTTAATAACATAATTCTGAATTTTTAGATTAAGATCACGGAGTAAAGACTTGTCACAAAATTTGAATATAGAGACTTGCAGCAAAGAACATTGAAGAAACTTGATTTCCTTAACTGCAGCATCACTACATATGTATTTCTGGGACAGTTATTTAGATGTGTTAGACAGCCTGATGTTCTGGAGGGCTCCCTGTAGAAAGAAGGATTGATTGTTGGGATGTGGGGGAGGAAAGGGAAGAGAAGGTTGGAACATCTTTAATACTTAAAAAAAAAAAAAAAAAGACACTTATTTAGTTTTTGCATACTGAGAAACAATCCCATTACTTCTGCTGATTTTTGTAAAGTTATTTTTCTTGTCATTTCCATAACAGGCCTGTTAAATTTTTGGGGTCTCCTTCGCTTCTGTCTACAGTAGGTCCTGGAATTGATTCTGTGTTTCCAGCTGTTGCTGGGGAAAAACTTTGCTTCTCATTGAGGTATTTGTTGGCTTGTTGCAGCTGGTTGCTGTGTGGGTTTTGCGTTTTTTGGTTCGGGTTTTTGGTGGTTTTTTTTTTTTTTTCTTCCCCTCTTCGTATTTTTGTGCAGTTTTACAGCATGTCTGGCACCCAGATTTTGGATCCATACTTTCTTTTGTCCTCAACAGACAATATTTTTCCATGTGTGAAAGAACACTTCTGGTACTTACAATGCATGTATGTAATTGGCTGCAACCTTCTTGCATATATAACAAAGATTCCTGATTTCAAAGTTTGTCCTTAATCAAAGTCTGGCACAGCAGAATTTCTTGTTTCTCAGTGGTTATTAGACATGTTATGATCTTGCAGAATCACTGTCAGAATCTTACCTGGCAGTATCCCTGAAGACATTTTCCAAGCCTTCATTAGAAATTATTTTAGTAACCACAGAATCTGGAAGTGCATATGTCTGTGTATCATGTTTATACTTCCCTTTAATGTTACATTAAATGATGTTTGCCAGATGGCACTGTGAAAAGCATTGATCTGCAGTATTGATAGAACCTCAGTCCTTGACTCTGTTGCTGTGTGTTGTTCCCAACTATCCAAATTTACTAATGTATTTATTTCCTCTTTCTGTCCTCTTGAGTGAATAGCAAAAGTTGCCACGTGCAATCTTAAACCCAGGTCATCTATCATCTAGTTTTGCAGTCACATGGCCGAGAAATGTATGTCCATTTCAGAGCTCCTTTCACATCACCTTTATCAATGAAATGTACCGCAACTTCAGCAGATTTGGAGGGGAGGAAGACAGCATGAAAATAAACCTGTGTAAAGGCTTGACTTACTATGTTTATGTTAATGAACTTGATTGAACTGGATTGACCTCAAGGGTACAGATTTTATTGTGCCAATTTCACAGAGTGCTTTTTCTGGTGGGCTTCACGTGAGACTCACCACAGTTGTGTTTTTTGATATATTTCTATTTTTAGTCTTTGAATTACTCTGAATCTGTTTGTGGCCTTCATTCCACATTCAAAAAGAACCCTATATAAAAGTAAAAAACTTCATATGCGAGGGTAATATTTCTTTTCATTACAGTTAAAAATAACTGGCATAGTTAGCTACTCTAAGGCTCGTCTAAAATCAGTGTAAGTTTTCCTGTAACCTAATGCTTCTCTGCCTTGTGTTTTAAGCTGGAATTGGTTTTGTTTTGTTTTTATTTTTGAATAATTCAGTCAATGGAATTGTTCTTCTGTAAAATTTCCTTTGGTTTCACAAGTATGTATTTACTATATATCATCTTATTGTCATGAACTGCAATAGCTAACTTAAAATAACTGCATGTAGAGAAGTACTGGGAGAAAATACTACTGTTCATGTGCAGTCTTTTGTGGGGAAGAGTTGGGACTAAGGTTTGATCTAGAAATGCTTTGGTTTTGGTCAATATGTTAAGATATCCCTTAATACAGAGACAAGTTTTCAGGAATCCCAGGTCCCTGAGACCCAAGGAAAAGAAAGTATGAAGGAACAAAGATTCACTCTTGGTGGGGGAGGAGGATCAGGTTAGGCAACACTTGAACAAACAGAACATCTCTAAGTCCATGGGGCCTCGCAGATTGCACCCATGAGCGCTGTGGGATCTGGCTGATGTCATTGCAAGGCAACTTTTGATTATCTTTGAAAGGCTATGGTAATCAGTGTAGGTTGCTGAAGACTGTAATAAAACAAATGTAATCCCTGTCTTCATGAAAGGGAACTATGGGCTGGTTCATCTCAGGAGGTGAGAAGGTGTTAGAACAACTAATCATGGAAACCATTTCCAGAAGTGTGAAGGACAAGGAGGCTATTGAAAGTATTCATCATGGTTTTATGAAGGGGAAATCGTGCTTAACAAACCTGATAGCCTTCTATAATGAGGTGGCTAGTTTAATGGATGAGAGGGGAGCAATGGATGTGGTTTACCTTGACTTCAGTAAGGCTTTTGACACCATTTCTCATAATATCCTAACGGACAAGCAGAGGAAGTATGGGTTAGATAAGTGGACAGTGAAGCGGATGGAAAACCGACTGAATGGCTGGACCCAAAGAGTTGTGATGAGTAGCATGAAGACCAACTGGAGGCAAGTCACTAGTGGTGTATCCCAGGGATCAATACTGGGGCTAGTATCATTTAAACATCTTCATTAATGACCAAGATGGTAGGACAGAGTGCATCCTTGTCAAGTTCTCAGATGATACAAAACTGTGAGGAGTGGCTGATACACCAGATGGTTGTGCCACCATTCAGAGGTACCTGGACACGCTGGAGAAATGGGCAGAGAGAAACCTCAAGACTTTCAGCAAAGGGAAATAAAATCCTGTGCCTGGTAAGGAATGATCCCGTGCACCAGTATATGCTAGGTACTGACTGGCTGGAAGGCAGCTCTGTTAGAGAAGGACCTTGGGATCCTAGTGGACACCAAGCTGACCATAAACTAGGAACACACCCTCACAGTAAAAAAGGCCAAGATCAAGAGAAACTTGGGATGCATTAGGAAGAACGTGGCCAGCAGGTTGAGGGAGGGATCTTTCCTCTCTACTCAGACCTGGTGAGACCATATCTGGAGTGCTGGGTCCTGTCCTGGGCTCCCAAGTACAAGAAAGGCTTGGACATACTGGCATGAGTGCAACAAAGAGAGGCCATGAAGATGATTAAGGCACTGGAGTATCTTTCCTATAAAGAGAGGCTAAGAGAGCTGAGACTGTTCAGCCTGGAGAAGGTTTGGGGGGCAAGAGGGCTCTGATCTTATCAATGTGTATAAATACCTGACAGGAGGGGATGAGGATGAGAGCACCAGGCTCTTTTTGGTAGTGTCCACTGACAGTATAGGAGGCACTGAGCACAAAATAAAATGCATGAAATTCCATCTAAACACAAGAAAAAAATGTGTTCTTGTGAGAGTGGTCAAACATTAAAACAGGCTGCCCAGAGAGGTTGTGGAGAGTCGAAAGCTGACTTTAACATGGTCTTGGGTAGCCTGCTCTAGGTGATCCTGCTTGAGCAGGGTGGGGTGGAATAGGTGATCTCAAGAGATCCCTTCCAACGCAAAGATTCTGTGATACACCTTAACTAGAAAACACTCTTGAATTGGCCCTTGTTTTGGACTTCTGTTATAGCACATGCAAATACACAGTACGACATGACGTGTGCTTAACAGCATTGTTTAGCAATTTGGATTGTCTTTGCCTTCCCCTACCATGTCTGTTAGCATCATAATGCTTTTGGTCAGAATTTTTAAGTCAGCTTCTAATGCCCCTTGGTAATTGCACTGCTTTTCCAAGTATTTCTGACTGTGGTACTGACCAATTCCAAATTGTGAGTTTAGGAAGTACAGAAAAGTAGTATAAAATGTGATCTTGCCAGAGACATAATCTTGTGTTATTTCAGTGACTGAGGAGGAGTAAATCTTGTTCTTAGCAGGTAGCTGAGTAAATGAGTTCAAAATAAAGAGATTTATTTGAGAGCTTGACAAGGTATCTTTTTCCAAGGAAGATGGTGTCATCTTTAATGTGCAGAGAATATGTACACTTTCCTGTAGCAAAATAAATATCCTCAGAATATTGGGCTGATTTGTTTTCCTAAGTCAAAGCTGTAAAAGGGCACATTCAGTAACTTCCTTTTTGTTTTCCTGCATTCATGATAAGCTTAACATAGTCCCAAAATTGTGTTTTCTTAACTATAGGTGTGAAGGTAAAGAAAGAAGGTTAATTTTGGTTTGGTTTTTTCTTTTGGTTTTGGTTGGGTTTTTTTAATATCATAAAGAATAGTGTTTTCTGGTTTGGTTAATGAACTGCGTATCAGTTTTGTTCTGTTAGCATCCCAGGTCACTTTCATCTTAGAACTGTGCCAAGTAGGTTTAAGGAGGTGTTAAATAGGAATGGTAAATAATGCTTACATTTGGGTCAAAATTCATCATTGCAGGTATCTATCATTTCACTACCAATGCAACCTTGTTACTGGAATCCGTTGGGAACACATTCCCATCTAACCTAAATAAACCTTTTTCTTAGCAGCATTTTGTTAACAGATGTAGCCCAGAGACTGAACTTTGCAGCTTGTGTATCGGAATTGAGATGTTTCAGCTAAATTCAATAAACGTTAACAGCAGTTAACTAATTGCACAAAAAAATATATCCCCAAATTGTGAGGAAATAAAGTTACCATTTATGGTTCTGCTTTTTTGTCTTTTTCAACCTAGAGCGTCTTGGGGTTGTTGACATTTCAGAAGGGAAAGTGATACCATTTGACTTCAATTTTAGTTATTCAAATCCGCAGTTCTTCTAAATCTTGCTATAGATGGTTGCAAAAAAAGGCAATAGTGTATTTGAAAGCACAAATTGTTGTCAAATAGACTCTTTATTTTTTCAAAATAACCATATTTTTTCAAAACTATAGTGTTTGAATAAACATTAAACAAACAGGTTGAAAAAATTGAAAATTCATGTTAAAATTGCTCCAGGCGGATGTAAATTATATGTCCAGCACTTAAGCACTTACCCTGTTCTCATTGACCTTGACAGCAATTACAGAGGTCGTATTTCTCTATAGGGAACTGGAGTCTGAACAATTTATCTGCTATACTAGAAGCAAAGAGACTTTGCTTGTACATGCACACAACTAGGAGTCTTCCTTTTTAAAATAAAACTTTCTGTGACCATTGCAAATAAACCAAGTTTTTATTTACATTGAGTTCTTTCAAGTCTTATGAAAGAAAACGCCTAAGCCAGGATATAGCGTGGTGGTGGTGTGTTTAACTCCATGAACATGAATCTTGTTGAAGGCTGCCAGTTTTATGATAGAGATTACTGAGAAACACCCTCTGACTCCCCCTTTTTTTTTTAAGTTAGCATGTAGCAAGAAGAGTATTGTGTTGTGCATCCTGTGCACTGCTCTTCAGTGCGCAGAGGAAAGATAAGCATCTTCACAGCTAAGTAGTTCTACTGGAGAATGGACGGAGTATTCCTAGACCAATAGCAACGTGGAGTATTTAATGGCTGCTTTTAGGCAAGTATGGTTGTAGTTCAGGAAATGCTGCTCTAATGTGGGATCGTTAATGGTTAGATATGCAAAAGTAAATGTAGGACCAAGCTGGATTTATGTTTTTGTATTTTTGCTGTATATCCAATTCGTGTTGTTGAACATGGATTTTTTTTATATACAAATCGATTTAAAATAAACTGTTACTAATGCCTCAAACTCAGTAATTACACAGGCAGTGTAAATTGCATTTTATTAAGCTTAGGAACTATCTTTCAGTACTATGTTTTTGATTATATCGATTCTCTCTCTCTCTATTGCTCTTTCACTTTTCCCCATTTCACTTTTAACTGAAGTAACTTACTTTATTCTGTCCTTTTCATACCAAAAATATAATGTGAAGAAATGGTGACATGTTTTACAGAGGCCTCTTCCAACTCATTTTTGTGGAGGTACAGCGATGGATTGTTTTGACTGCCGAAGTAAGCATTTTCATTAGGTCAGGTGAAAACAAATAGAATTTGACTTTTCCTTCAACTGCTGTAATCAGAGCAACTCCACTGCCAAAGGGTAATATCTACCCAGTACAGTTTCCATAAAGCAAGTTGAACCAGTAGTGATTTTTTCAGTGTAGTGTGTCTAATTGTAGAAGGTGGAACTCAAAATGCATGAAGACGACTTCCTTCTCTTTCTATGGGGCCCTTTGTATAGTTTGTTTCTTGAGAAATGTCCGGACTTTTACTTCCAAATGGGTTGAAGGCTGTAGACACTTCTCTCACTGACTCTCAGGACATTTTTGAATATTCTATCAAAGAGATTTTAGCTAGTATTGAGCATCTTTCACTGGTCCTCTGCGCAGAGCACGATTTCTTGTAGACAATATTTTTTTTCCCCCAACAATTTCTTTGCAGTTTATTTTTAAATAAAATTATGAATAAGAGAAATGAGAATATTTTCTTTTGGCAGATTAAGTCTCTGTATCACCTGCAGTTCAGATTAAGAAGAGCCTAATGCATTCAGAAAATACCTTATTTATTTATTTATTTTAATTTGAGTTTTCCTCCTTCAAGATGGTAACCTGTAGGAAATATAGGCGATCAACAGTTAATTCCTACACATATGTAGTTCAGATCCTCTTTCTTTTCTGAGATTTGTCATGAAGATGCCAATTGTAGTGATTAGTTTCAGAGAGGTATCTGATGACAGCAAGGATTCGACTACCAACTCCATGAAAGTTTTTCATTCAATTTTATACAGTTTTTGTAGTGCTAGAACTCAGAATGAATTTCTGCAGATACCCTGGAGACATGTGGATCCTAGTTCCATTAGCATTCCTATGGTTTATTCATGATACATAGATGTCTTAGTTTGTCAGGGAGTATCAAATGGATATCAGAAGGGGGGTTTTGCCATTACAAAATAATTTTGGTTGGCAGGTTAAACCATAATAGCTAATAACTTCAGGTTTTTAATTTATTTTATGTTGACCTGCCTAGAAAATAATATTTATTTTCTTTAATTAAAAAGAAGTGAAAGGTAAGCTAGCACTTCCTAATTAACTTTATGCTGGAGAATGACTGCAAGGGACAATGAGAGATTCTTAGAGATTTTTTTGGGGGGACAGTAAAAATGTATTCCACAACTCATGTTCTGTATGGTATAGCATCCAAAAGAGATCAGTTAGTCTGCTGCATTTTAATGGTTTATACTGAAAAGAACTCATTATCCTGTAAATATTTCAGTAGTTTGTACAAAGTTAATGTAGGGCATGTATTTTTTATGACTTATTAATAGTATAAATGTTTACCGAGGGTTTCATTCAGATGTAGTATCATTTTAGTATAAACTGTTAAGCTCTTATTATATAAGATCAATATTTAAGAATTGGATTTAGATATTTAATTTTAGAAGATACATAGCTTTACCAAATACAAAAATATTCCTTCGGTATATATTTTTCACCTCTAAATTGAGGTACAAGTTCATTGTCCCTTGGAAGAAAAAGTAGCATCTTTATTTGGGCTCACAGTACTTCTCATAGGTTACAACTAAGTACTTTTTGACAACTCAAAACATTTTGGTTTAGAGCTTGAATTCAGTAAAATATCAAAACTTTGAGTGAACATAGATATCTTATATGTTCACTCTATCAATTGAATTTGAGTAGTCTTCCATTATTTTTAAATGTTGGTGGAGTATTATTTAAATTTCCAGAAGTATGAGGTCCAAGTTAAAAATAAACACTTGCCATTCCATTCAGAAGGAAGCTGTCTATAGCAAATTGGTTCTGTCGCTGTCATGAGCAGGTTGCTCAGTCCCTAAATGTTGTCTTTTGTTCTACTCCATTGACTGTGAACAACTCTAACTTCGATTCTGAAGATTTATTGCCACAGATAAATTTTGTGGCAATAGCCTTTTGATCTCCTAGATCAAGATTGAATTATAGTGCATACCAGACTGTTTAAATGTTGGAGTTTTCAGCTTTAGAGCTGTTTTTCTTTTTAAATAACTAGTGTCAACATATCTTTATTTTAAAATACCTTAAACTTTGTATAATTTGCTCTAGACTTGATATGATTTTTTGAACAACCAACCACTCATTAAATATTTACTCTGAATTGATAATATATAACAAGAAGTTATTTTTAGGTTAGGCATTCATAAGACTTCAAATGTTCATAGTTACAAACCCCCAAATTTATTATAGCTTTGCAAGCATATTTTCCTTGTTTTAGTTGTATGGGATTATTTTCACTTACATAACAGAAGGGTATATTGGCTAGAAGTTCTTTACCAAGTAGTATACAAAAATATGTGGCAATGTACAGTGCCAGGATGATAGATATTGTTTGGCAAAATGCTTATGACAGTATGTTTCAATCATATGCAGACTTAATTCTTCTTTTCAGATCTCACTGTTGAACTGGATAAGCCTAAAAGAGATCTGCATGTTTTTTACCCTTTCTGTCTTGGAACAAACCAGATGCTAAATAGCACACAAGAGCAAGGTGATTGATAGCATGACATGGAAGGCATCTTTGTTTTCAAACATTGCAAATGTGGATGCTGATGGAATTTTTTCTTTTTGCTTCTATTTCTCAGGCCTTCCATTAGGGCTGGTCAAGTGCCTGACTCGGACTGCCGTCTGGAACACAAGCTGTGCCCAGATTTCACCATGATGGCAGGTATGTGACGTGTCTTGCATACCTATGAGGGCCTGCTCTTAGTGCTCTACTGTTTTGGCTTTTTTTAGAGTAGATTCAACATGCCACCACAATTTCTGCCATAAAGGTAGTTTTCAGTACCAACTCAATCTGGCAGTCTTTCTGAGCAGACCTCTGCAACTTTACCCAGACGCTGTCACTGAAGTTGGATTGAATGGTCTTTCCTGTAGTTGCTGGGTTTACCTGGTTATATTCAGAACGTTTCTTGCTAAGACATTATAATTTGTCTTCATAAAGGTGTATTTAGTTACTTAAAAAGTTAGGACATAATCTAGATTTTAAGAGTAATCTATTACAATTTAATTCAACTGATACAAGAAATAGGGAGGAGAGAAAGGTGCCTCGAACACTTGTTTTATTTGTAGAGAAAAAGGCGTCTGTGCAAACTTGAGTAAAGCATAAGTACAAATTCGAGCTAGCTGAAGGAATGGTTTGACATTCATGCATGTTTACAGATTTTTTCACTACAAGATTTTCTTTTTTATTTTGAAATTCATGACTTGTTCTGCCATTTCCCCTAATTATACATCAGCTTTTGATGGAATGGCAATGAAGTATGAGGAGGATCTCTCTTTGTTTGGTGGGGTTTTTTATAATGCCTCATTTAACAGAAATATTTCTCATGCAGCTTAATATAAAATTTAGTGTAATATAAAAATTCTGTTTGTCTTGTGGCTTGGTTCATTTGCCTTGTAAAGAAGACATAAAACATCTTTTTCACAATCCACATTTTTCTCAGAACACTTTTAGTCATGTTCTTCCCTCAGTTGATTTTTTTTTTTCCCCCCCATGAATATCCCTTTCTAAAATTATGTGCCTGAACAACAAACCAAACAAAATTGATTATCATCTTAGAATATGTGCAGGTTTTTTTCAGGCCCTTATATACCTTTTTGTTCTACATTTTTATACTAGATTAAAAAGATAAAATGTTTTTAATGTTAAGCCAGAATAAATCATGTATAAATCAATTAATTAAATTTTACTCATCTTTGTTACAAAAAGTGGTCAGTGTTTCATACTCTGTATATATGATACAGCTCTGTAAAGAGCAATAAAAATGTATTTTCTGTATTTTTTTAATATAAGATTTTTTAAGAGAGGTTGAGTCTGGTGTTCAAAAAGAATCTAACCAACTCTGGTACCTCAGATTGGCTGTAGGTTTTCGCTGTGTCTTTGCAGTCATCTAGGGAAATTAGGATAGCGATAAGATGTCATAGTAACAGAAAACCTCAGATTTCTGTTGCGTGGTTTTAGCCATCTGAAAGTTTGTTGCCTCCCTCTGAAGTTGGGGGGAAATGATGTCCTGTGCCATCCTAAAGTAGGTGCCCTCAATAGGAAGAATGAGTTTGCCTTTGGAATGGCTGCCTACAGAAAGAGGCAGAATGCCTGGCTTGGAATAGGTGGAATAGAAACTCTCCTATAAAGGAGAGTTTACATGCCAAACTTTTTGACTGATCCCAGTAATGAGGTGAATCCCACTTTGACTGTGTTTAGGTTCAGGCTCTCAGTTATGCTTTCACTTTGTTGTTTTAATAAGATGTTAATCTCAATTAAATTGTTTGTATTTACATCATATAACCTGAAAACAATATTCTCTCCTATTTTTCCCTCTTTATTCTCATATTTTTCCTGGTTTATTCTTAGTCATTTTCCCCAGCTGAAAGAATAGCAGCAATACAAAATGCAGATTTACTTGTACTTGAAATCTACATACATATGCTTATAAGATAAAGTAAATGTTTGGGCATGTTTCACACATCAAGAGTACATAGTTTCCTTGGTGATGTAATTGATATTGGTTGTATATTCAGCTTAGTGGTATGTATTCAGCCTTGAAGTGTTGACATCTCTGCATTCAAAACTGTACTGCAAGCCTTAACTGATTTCAAAGTTCCATTCATACTATGGTTGGTGTTGCACTTATGCTATTAATTGCTGACTGGTATGAAGGGTTTCTTGAAGTGGCTAGATGCTCATATACTGATTCTGCTGTCAAGAACACGTTCTTCTTGCCTCAAGAAAAGACAAAACCTGTTTCCGGAATTAGGATGAGTGCCATCTTGATGCTTAAGTGATATCATGGATAATAAAGTTGATAGTGTACGGTTCCTATTACTTGAACTGAGTAAATCAGGGAGCATTGTGACCCCCTGAGTTCATGTTTTTTGTGCTGTTTGGGATTGTAGCTCAGTAACCAGGATATTGACAAGGGTTTAAAATACACCACACATCTGTTTGCAATTGCCTAATTTTGATGGTGGATTTCCTGAAGAGTTATGGTAATATAAAGAATTGTGAGAGGATTAAAAGATTGTTGAAATTTCCAGCTAGCTTTCTCTTACTGTGCTTTCTTTTGGATTCATGCAATCACTTGCATTAAGGTCAGCTGTTTTTTAAAGTACTTACAGGAACAGATTTTTTGAATTACAAGACTCTTTTGTGATGACTCTAAATGTCAATAACGCACTTGTTTAGCATTAAATGATCAACATATACAAAGATTCCCAGGCTAGCTATCTGGCTAGAACACAGAAATGGATTAGCTTTTGTGACTGCAGAACAAATAATGTAACACCACCACACAATTAATTACACATTTCAGCACTATAAATTTGAAGAGATGTAGCTAATAGATTGCAGAACTGCTTGTTGACTTAATGAACATATCAGGAGTGGTGAAACCTAGGGACCAGTGAACTGATAAATTTAAGATTATCTGCTTTTTTTTCAATCTCTCATCATTTACTCAGCAACTCACACATTACTGGTCTGCTGCTGCTGTTAGTAGGTTCTGTCTTTCTAGTGCAGGTGGTGTATTTTGGTTGGTTGCTCTTGTTTTACAAGACACGAGAAAGACTGGGAAATGCTCCTGATGGCCTTTTTCTCTGCGTGTTGATTAAACCTGATTGTAAGTTACTAGGATAGTTGCTACGATGTTGATCCTGTCGCTTGTTGAGGGATTCTCACATACTGGTAAGCTGAAAGAACTTGGAGAATTCTTTTACAGCCAATGAGAAAATATTATTAAAAAATTAATAGTAGAGGGAATAAAAAGTTCATGTAAGTAGGAAAGCTGTAAACCTAGCCTAATTTTCCTTTGCTGTGCTTTTTTGGATATCTTTTCCAGTGTTTTTTGCCAGTGTGTTCCCTTGCTTCCTCCCCCTCCCCCTGTCCTCACTCTTGTATAACCTTCTCCTTCCTGAGGAGGTTTGTATTTTCTTTCAGCACATTCATAATCATTTCCTTGTCTCATTCCTGTCTCCTTGCTTACATTCCTTCGCTGCTCCTGAGACCTTTAAACTCATTCTCTTATCAAAATTAGCTCCCTATGTTTTTCCTTGTTTCAAATGAACTCCAAGCTATTTGTTCTGTCCCTCAGCCTGAAACCCACAGCTATCTACTCATTGATGGCCAATGATAGTAAGAGTTTGGGACCAGGGGGAAGGGTCAGTTTCTTGGGCTAGTCAAGGGAATTAGCAAAGTTCAAAAACTGTGAGGAGAATGAACGTGAGAGGCAACTCGTTTGTTGTTCTTTGTTTGCTCAGGTGGTAAGGACTTCATATTGTGACATCTTTCTATCTCACCTGTGAAAAAGGTATCACGGGCTGTATTCTTGAGGGGCTAGGTAAATGAATATAAAAGAATTCAGCAATTAACAAAACCACTGTATCCTATCTTGAGACATAAGTGAATATAATAAAAGAATATTCGTATTTAAATGATAGAGATCAGTGACGGCTCTCTCAAAACATGTACTGTATAAACTGCTGGAGATACTTGACCATAAAAAAAGAGCAACATGTGTGATAACATCTTTCCAGCTGTGGTGCTGCAAAATATATCAGAAAGTAAGCCTCGTACCAGACTACCTCCTGGAAAAGCAGGAGTTGATTTTAAGCTAAAAATCTAAAGGACTATTTTGTGTAACGGCAGAAGATTCATTAAAATCTGCTGTAGCATAAATTTAACATGAATGAAATGGTAGACTCAGGTTAAATCATGTATAGTGTGATGCATATTCCTGTCACAAAAAAATGTTCCTGCATTAATATTGATGGCAAAACCAAAGGTTGTGTTCATGATTCCAGCAAGCGAATTACCTATCTTGCCTTATAATCGCTAAAACTTCCTAAAGGTCCTGGCTCAACGTAAGCATAAATGAGGTAACTGACATCTTTCTCAAAGAGCACTACGAACCACCAGTGTCAGCTTCCTTCACCCTTTAGTGCAATCTTTTGGATGACCAGGATTTTTAAAACCAAGAATTCTTATTTTTGGGTGCGAGAGTATGACATCATACATGCTATTTTGAAAACCTTGTCCCTGATGCTCAGGAAGATCCAGATAATTGCACTTTTTGCCACCTGTATTTGGCTTTAACCTTTGATAAAATACTGTCTGTGATTGCCACCAGACAGGGTGCATCTTTCTAACATTTCCTGTCACTGTAAAGGTAATGTCTTACTGGAGGCTATTAATGATGTTTTATGTCCAGTTTTACCTGCTCTTTAACATCATTCCGCACTAACTGAATTACTTCCATTAGCATCTTTGAGAGTTTGGTTAAAGGTTTTTTGTTCAGAGTAATCCATTCAGTATATACTGTAGTCTTCATGTAGCCCTTACATGTTTGTTAGAAGTAAATTTCTTTCTGAGGCTTTAGAAAGACACTTCCAAGAGCTGCATTTCAATCAACCTGGGGAAGTAAGGAGAAGAAAAGTTCAGTAGGGCTTCATACAGCATTACAGGTTCAAGAGGACTGAGGAGAAAAGTCTGACCATTTCGAAGAAGGCTTATCACAGGGAGAATAGACTGACTGCTTCTTGTGCTTCATTTTCCTTGTAACTTCCTCTCTAAAAGAAGAAATTATACCTAGACCCTCTGAACTGAATGACTCTTGTGAGTCCATTAGGATGAATTTCACAGTGAATAAAGAAATGAGACAGTCTTGGCATTTTCAAAAGAAAAAAATCACGCTGTCGGTACCTCAGAGTGAATACTGATAATATTGCTGGCTCACATCTAGAGTCTTAAAGAACACTACTTTGTCCATTAGCATTCATAACTCTGCTATTTCATGCTCTGCTGAGTTTTTCCTCTTCCGTAAAACACTCCTGTCATGTGAAAGAAAGGTGGACTCTGGAAGACTCATGAGGAGGAACCACAGTGCTAATCTGCAGCAAAGGTCTGGTAGTTGGTTTTTTGTTGCTGCTTTTGTTTGGGTGGTGTTTGGGGTTGGTTTTTTTTTTTGGTGTGGTTTTTTTGTTTTGTTTTGTTTGGTTTTAGTAGGTTTCCAGTAGAGTGCTGGACCCAGGTTGATGCCACCACAGTAGAAGCTACAGCTTTTCTCCTGTGGCTAACCATCTGTTTCAGATGTAAATTTAAGGAATGCTAAGGGTGCGTAGTGTTGTAGTCACTTGGTATCTATGTTTAATTGCAGAGAAGAGTTGCCTGAAAGCCATTTGCATATGTCTTATTCTCAGTGGAGACGATGTGACTATTTTATACCCCAAAGTGGAATTTCAGTTTTCTTAGTTCATCAGATCCGTTATACTGTCTCTTTGACTGACTTGAGTTACTTGCAGTTCTTTTTGGCAATTTGTGCTTTATGGTTTATTGTGTTTGAAGAAGGCACTTTTAACACAAAGTATCTTGTAGTAAGGCAGCAGCAGTGGAAGAAGGGAATTGAATAGCATCGACTTTGTGTAAATAATATTACTCACTAATGACTTTTTTTTCTATTAGTAAATAAAACACAGTTTTGGAGCGTGAGGTTGTTTTTGTTAGTGTTCATCTCCATTTGTACATTCTTCAGTATTTGCATGATTTGACTGTTCAGGTCAGAGCTGCTTTTATAGGGTGGCTGGAAAAGAAACCAAAACTACCTCTTTTGGCACTGGCTTTTAACTCTTGAAGAAGTGGCATGTATTTTGCCATGCTTTTCCTTCCTGCCTGCTTTTCCAGACAGACTGTGACTGAATTAAACCACTATAGCTGTAGAAAAAACATTCTAATGACTAAGTTGATGCACGGTATTCCTAAATAACTACAGAGCAGCTTCAAATCTGCCACGTGCCCCAAAGAAAAAGAAGTTTAGCATGGAGCCTGCAACGTCTGCCATCCTGTCTGCCTCTCTGGTAACAATTTCCTGTCTGTGCTCGCCCAGTTGCTGTCTACCACCAGCTGTCATATCTGAGAGTCAGTCTCACGGGTTTGTACGTTGGGTTTTATGTTCATCTCAGCCACCAGAGAGCCAGAATGGGAAATGAGAAGAACTTGGAGCTTGTTCGTAATCGTGAAGCTTCTTGTCTGTCTCTGGAATTACGGAGTTAGAAAGCCAAATCTCCATTTTGGTGGCTCATTTCTCATCTTTAATATAAGAGCTGTAGAAAGCTCGGATCAGAAGGCCATTACTAATTTATTTTTTTTCCATCCCTCATTGTGGGACAATCCAGACTGGCAGAATTACACTTGTTTTCATAGTTAGCTGTAATTATCTTAAATGAACATTTTGCGTAGGCAAAGCCCAAGAATAATCAATTGCTCTCTCAGAAATTGAAACACCGAGAGTGGGATATCAGGTGCTTACACATGAGCATCTGATGACCTTTTTTGATGGCCTTGGGTATGTGAGACATCTGCAGAGGGCTGGCAGATATGAAGCATACTTACAGGACATCTGGCAGGGCATACTGGGTTTTTAAAAATGGCAATAGACACTCATATTTCAGCACCTGAATCGTGCTTTTCTTGTCACTCTGTCAGATTCACATTCTCCTTTCTGACACTTCTAAAAGTTAACCCACAAATCATTGCAAACATTTGTAGTACTGCCAGCAAGGCCCCTTTTAGCCCAGGGTGTGCTTGAGTTCTCTGTATCAGTAACACCCCCAGCCTCACAGCCTAACACAGACCCTGTGTAAGTTTGGTAGCCAGATGTCCTGGTCAAGCCTTCAGCGCACTTGCCATCCTTTTTACGTAACACCATTACTGTCTCTTCCTATTGTATGTGACCACTTTTTATAAAATGGATGGCAATTATAGTGGGAGCTGGACCTAACCTGGGGCTCCCAGCCTTCTCCGCTGATCTAGCAGGTCTCGTATGCTAACAAAGATGGCAGCTGGCACAGGGTGTCTGTGTCTTAGGGCTGGCCCACAGGTGAGCCCTCTGTCCCGTTGCTGTACAGTTGGGCCTTATCATCCCCTCCCCGGAGCAGCACCTAGGGACTGGCTGCCATTTTCCTTTGAGAAAGTATAGAGGAAAATTTGTGTCAGCCAGAGCTTTGAAGCGCATCTTCCTGCATCTTTCTTTTAAAATGTACTCACAGAAAAGTCAAAGCAGCTTAGAAACTCTATCCTGAGCGCAGTATTATTTAGAGACAAACTATAACAGTAAGGTTTTGGGGGTTTTTGATATAAAACCACAAAACCACTGAGGTCTCCTGGTTGAGATTGGATAAAAATAAATGCTTTGAAAATAAATCTCCACTTTGCTCAGTGTGTCACTGAAAGACAAATCTTTTGCTTCAGTCTTGTTCCCCATCCAGCAACTTTCAGTGGCTTTTTGGGTTGCAATGATTTTGACACTGACCATGCTGGGTCCTCAGAGAAAAGTCAGACTTTCTCTCACATCTGAGGCCTGTTTCACCTGCATTCTGGAACCCTTCAGGAGTTGAACAGCCTGTGCAACTCTCAGAAAAGGAGAGATTCCTGCATCTTCCACCTTTCCCCAGAGGTATCCGTGTGACTCAAATTGCAGTACCTAGTGCAAAACAAACAGGCCTTTTAATCTCTGCCAGCTGCATCCCCTCCAGCAAAATCTAATATTCAATAATGAACAATATATTATGAACAAATGAAGCAGATACCTCTACCATCATCAGCTGATTTTAGGAACTAAGGTGGTTGGTTTGTTTTTTAGTTTATAGTAAGTGGGTAACGCTTGCCATCAAATACAGTGTGTTTTAATTCCTACCAGAAGTCAAAGGCTTACTGAGTGTAAGACATCTCTGCTATTCCTAAAAAATCCATGAGCAAAAAGATTCTCCTCCATATGCTGCTCCCCAAAAGCACTATTCCAAGGCCTCTGCAGTCATTTGATATCCGCCCAAGACTCTTTATGAAAACTCTGTCTTGGCCCATCTTGAATTAAGTTTAGGTGGCTGCATACAGAAACTTAATGACAGAAAAGCAAATAGAAGAGAAAGTTCTCCAACTCTAACAGTCCAAAAAAGTCCCCATCACTTCCTCTGCACTGTGGGGGTTGCGGTAGAAGTGTTTCGCCAGAGTATTGTTAACAAAGCTGGGCATTGACAGCCTGCCCACTGTTCTACTGCTTGAAAGTGTATATTCAGGCTGGTTTCTGGAGATTCTGTGGGAGGGAAAAGTGCTGTATGACAGACATACATGGCCTATTCAGTGCAAGAGAAGATAAGGGGAGTCAGAGAAATCATTTAACATCAAACTTTGCTGTTATTATGTCTGCTGCACAATTTGTGATGTTGTAAATCATGAAACAGAAAGAAAAAAGATGACAACTCTATGAGAGATTGCATAGACTAGGTCTGGCCTTTGTTTTATTCTTTGGAGGCTATTGTCTGCCTCATCCTCGTTGCTCCTGTTAAAGATTTTTTTTTTTTTTTTTTTTTTCCCCCGCAGTGGTAGTACTGTCAGTTAAATAACTAATCTACCAGTAAATCAGGATGCTCTGTATTTGAGTGCTCTGCTGTCTTAAAACCAGGAAGACTTCTCTCTGTATGTCACTTAACTTGATCTTACAAAGAAGATCGCTGGTATTGCTGGAGTGGCTCCAGTAACAGGGAGTAGCACCATCTTTGTACAGATTGACTTTGGTCAGGACTGTTCCTTTTTCAAAAAACAGAGATGCCAACCATGCTGAGCTCTGCTGATTTGCAGGTGGTGGGAGAAGGGGCATACCGAGAAGATAATTAGCACAGCTGGATTTTGTACCTGCTAGAAACAAAAATATAGTCAGATACATACATGTAAAGCTGGCTCACACATGCAGCAGCACGTGGAGCTGCTTTTTTCTTGTTGTAAGCTCAGGTATAGGGGGCACGCAAGCAGATTTAGGTTGTGTGGCAGTAATGAATTCAGTTGTTCAGCCGGCAGTTTTGAGGCAAGAAGGCCAAGGTAGTTGTTTCCCTAAGAAAAAGGAGATTGTGTGTATGCGTGTCCATACACGCGAGAGAGAGAGGGTGCATGTGCAGTAACTACATACTTTGGTAAGCCCTCTCCTAACAGGAGCAATAAGGCATGTTCTAGTTCCACTTGTCACATTTGCCATACTTTTTTCCCTAGTATCTTACGGGATTTCTCTGTTATGTATGATATTTTCCTCTTATAGCATAAGTGGTCCAATAAATAAGAGGATTGGATATATGCCTGTACTGTGTTGTTCTTGAAGACTTTCACAGGTTGCTGAGATGAGGCTTGAAGGACATGATGATATGGGTTGTGTCTGATGAGAACTGTAGGAGTGGACATAGGTAACTCCAGATAAAAGCGTTCCTGGCTTTGAGGTCACCTCGAAGGTCCTGGGCAATTAGGCTAATCCTATAACATCTCCTAAAGCCCAGTCCAAGAATTGACACTGATGGCACTGCAGGGGGTAGCTACTAATCTATTTGTAAGGCTGAACTAGCATGTAAGTCACAGAGGGAAGAGCTGGGTAAATTAGAGGCAGTTGGTTCAGTGTCCTCAGGCTGCAGAGCTCAGAAAAAGTAAGGAGTCAATGGATCTTATGGTGAGAAGTAATGACGATTTCCCCAGGACAACAATAGCTTCACGTCTTCTCTTAGAGGAGAATCTCTTTTACCAGGGCTTATGAACAGTAGCCATTGAGCTTAACTTTTGCATAATATAATACTTTTTAAAAGCTAAACATGTGCCCTACACACCTATAATGCTTAAAAGGAAGAAAAAACTAAGTATATCCCTACAACATTGTGTTTGCTTATCCAAAGCTGCACATTAAAAATGGTATTACAGTATGACAATAGAAACTTGTAACTGCTTTTCTCCATGAAAGTATTGTTTTCTTTTTCTTACCAGCATTATTTTGATTGATTAGATTGGGATTGTGAATTTCAAAAAATATAGATACCCACCTTTTTTTAAATGGCTGTTGAAATTGATTGACCAGCAACTGGTCAATCTAAATTTAAAATAAATTTAAAAATCCTTACTCATTATGAATAGATATGGTTAAATACTTACATTCAGTATTAAATTCAGTATTAGCTTTTATTTGATACTAAAAAATAGCATCTCATTTTCTTGCGTATTTCAATGACTGATCTATCGTTAATGAAATACAGCATGGTTCTGCATACATACCTCCACAGAGATAAGATTTTGAAGTATAGTGGCAGCAGCTAGAGGTCTTCTGAACTGTGAGGTTATCTTGCAGAAGAGAAAATGGTGACATCTCTGGCAAGTATGCGGCACCACAGAGAACTGCAAACCGAAGCCAGTTCATTTCCTGTCACATCACCTGATATAGCAGAATTATAGTTAGTTAATACTTCTGTCACAAAAGAGGCACAATAGTAATTTAGTCTAAGTGATACTAGTTTGATTACACTGGACAGTTAAATTTTATAGAAGCTGTGAAGCAAACCAAGGTGGGAAACATTTGCTATCCATTTTTTATTTTCAAAGTGACATAAATACATATCTGATACAATTTGTGAACTGTGCAATAAAAATAAAAGAATGAATGCCAGGCTTCTAATGTTTCATTTTGATTTGGAAAGTTTGAAATATTAATGTTTCTAGGTTCATTTAAAGTACATATTTGTGATTTCTATCCATGATGCCAAGCCCTCCATTGAGTATTTTTCAAACGTTTCTAACCTATTTAATGCTAAATTGTACTTGAGTTGTGACAGAAAATTTCCTGGCTGTGTAAACACACTATTTGTTGTGTGAAATCTGATACAGTTAACTTTTTTTTTTTTACTTCAGATAAAGATACAATATATGAAGATTAAATAACTAAGCATTAAAGCTGGGAGTAAAATAAATGTAGAGATTTACTTGTATTAGAATGGAGCATCATGAACTAGAATTTCAGAATGAAAGGAGAAACTGTAATGTGACAGAAGTAGTATGTGTTTAATAAATCTAAGGCCATGCAACTAAACTAACTAAATTAGGGTATTTAATATCCTGTCTTGGCATAACTCCAATGCCTGTTATGTATTTTGGTGCAAATTGTTCATGTATATTCATTTTAAGTCTCTTCACCATCTTTTGGAATATTGTCCTTCTCTTCTTCCATTTAACTGAAGTTACATGTAAACACTAAACACGGAACTCAGAAAGACAGCTGGAATGATATTCCTGGTGATATAATAGACAGTACAGCTATCAAACACTGATGCCCAAGGCTAGAATTTGCAACTAAATCTGCTAATTAGGTTAAGAGCTAAAATACCAGTAGGCGCCTATCTGCATCTTTAGGCACCTAAGTACCTTTAAAATATAGCCCCTCAGTCTCTCTTTCATTGGTAGAATGGCAATTACAATAATTCCTCACTTTGCAATTATACTATGAAGATAAAGATCATGAGGTGCCTAAACACAACTGTAAAAAGGGACCAGCAAACAAGAAGATCCTTCCTAAGTCTCAATCTCTTTTATTCTTGGTTAAGCCAGCCTGTCTTGCTGACATTATGGTGTTTGTACTAATAACTCCGTTATTGGTAAAGGATCGCTTTATCTTTTTTAAAGTGTAATCCATACAGCAAGAAGTGTTGAGGTTCAGAGAAGGCTTATGGAAGGAGTACACTGTGTTTTGCATTGCATAAACAGTCAATATTTCTTACTTATAAGCCATCATTTTTACACGAGGTGGAAAAGTTGTGAATCTAATAATTGCTTTTAAAACAGCTGTTGATAGAAGTGGGTTTGTACTGCGCTGTTTGTCTAAGCATGATTTTGATTTTCATTGGGATTTTGTTGTGCTCTTACTAATTCCATGATCCCAACTATTGCTAGCATTGTAGTTTTTCCTTGCTGTCACGTTACTTTTTCACTGTCAAGAGATACAGGTTACGTATGTTTAATGACTGTTTGCATGGGGGAAGTAGTAAGGATTATCTGCTTTACATTTGAATCTCCTGGAATGGTAGGATCTTTTCAACAGCAACTCCCGAGCTTGTATGAAAGAAATATGGTTTAAAACTAAACTAAATGGTAACTTCACATAAGTGCAGTAATAAGCAAAAAATGAAAGTAATCTAAAAAGATGTCCTGAAGGATTTATAAATGTTTCCTCGTCTGAGGCTTATATGGGAGCATTGTCTTTTATAAAAGAAATATACTTAGACTGCAAATTTTTATAATGACTGTATAAAATTAATGGTTTGTTTTAAGGAGAAATTAAATCAAATTCTCCTTTTTACACTGTTACAGATCTAGAATGATAAATCTAGAAGTACTGTTTTGAAGACAGTATTTCCCTCAGATTAATTCCAGCATAATTAATCTGTATCTGGAAACAAAATGTGGACTTTTCACTATAGGAAAGAATTTTTTTCCACCTCTAGTCATGAGGCCTTTTCTCAAAGAAGTTATTTTGATGATGCTACACTACGTTTCCTACACTTAATCAAACAATTTGAAGGTATTCATTAGGTAACTGGCCATTTTATATACAGAAGGAGCCAGTGCAGATTCAGATTTTATGGAAGAACTAGTAATTATTTTAATTACAGCAGATACATTATAAGTTACAACCTTTTTAGTTTTGCAAAGTCCAAATGAAACTCTTAAACAGAAAAAGAATGCTATGTGAAAAAGTCACTAGAATTACTATTGTCTCCAAGTACACCCAGACAGAAAATTATTTCCCAAAGGTTTGCAGATTTGAAGACTATTTGCTTTTGACATCTTCAGTTTACATGATGAACATGAAAAGTAGGATGGATTCCTGCATGACAGACTCTACCTTTGAAATACGAGACGACAAATCATTTCATTAAACCAATTAGTTGGTACAGCCTGGGAAATAAATTTAAAAGTGTATGTAAAAAAAGACTACAATCTAGAAGTTATCCAAGTAGGTTCCTAACTGGAGAGCTTCGATAGAGGGGGAGGTAGGCAAGGCAGAACTTGAAGGACAGCAGTGAGAATATTCCCAAACACTGAAACAAGAGGCCACAATAGAGAGTTGAGGCTGAGATGGAAAAAAGAAAAGTAACCATTTTTTTCATAAGGATTTTGAAGAAACGTTCTAATGTTGTTCTGTACACCATTTGATTCATCTAATATATGATACTCTGGTGTAGTAGTTATTTTGTCAGAAGAGCTACCTAGAAATAGAAAATAAATATTCATTTTGGAAACATAAAAATTAATTGGAAGTGCAGAGAAGCTCCTAAGCGAAGATATATAGGAATGAAAAAGATTAGTTATACGAGGGAGGACATAAATAAGGACAGACATAATAAGAAATATAGAAGTGAATTAGTGGCGTACAGAAGGTGAACTGGGAGGTTTTTCCCCCTGTCTTCAGTATAAGAATTCAACAACTTTCGCAACACAATAAAATGTTACAAAGAAAATATGGGTTTTTTCCTTTTAAACATAGTCTTCAGTTAAACTGAATATATTTTTTGAATTTAGGTGTGCAGAAAATATTGCTGAAACACAGAATGAAGTTATGAGAATGTTGGTGGCTGGTGGTTCACTGATGTGCAATGCCATGCCTCTGTTTTCTTCTGGTGAGGATGTCTCATAGCGCTTAAACATATAGTTACTTAAGAAAACAAAGGAAACTACAAGGATGTATGCAGTATAAAAGCTCTCTACTACAGGTCTAAATCAGATTTAAAATCTCAATGAAGAAAATCTACTGGTGGTAATAGATTGTACCCTGTTTGGATATTGCTTTTTGCTCTAAAACATGGAGCGACCAGCGTTGGAGATGGTATCGGAAGAGTGAGGCAGCGGTACCCTTCTGTGCCACAGCGCTGAGGCCTGTGCGGGTTTCCTAGTTAGAACTGCCAAGTGTCAGGTTGCGGCCAGGTCAGGGGGGATCTGGCTCTGTACCGTGCCTCAGCAGCCTGCCGTGCCCCGTGGATAATGGAGAGCAGCGGCTCACATCTGCCGCTCTGTTTGCAGCCCCGTACCTTGCAGAAAGAGCAGCTGCAGCTGAACGGAAGCCAGTTCCTACAGGGTGGGGTGAGCCTTTTGAATACATTTGTCTAATCATGCAGTCCATTTACTTGGGCTGTGAGCTTCTTCCCAGGATTGGATTCTGAGAGAAGTTTTGCCCTTTTGTTTTCACGTTCAGTGTTTCGCAGCCAATTCAGCTTTGGCTACTTCAAGGCCTCTAAAAAAATCACTTGAGTCTAACAATGGCCCTGGCAGAAACCTCTCACAGTCCACTTTTTCCCTTCTGGTTTATGCGGTGTGAGACTGACCTATTACACCCCAGCTCTAAGTCTGTATTCGAGTTGTTTTTTTCTTGTCACTGAACAGAGAGGGAAACAGGGCTTAACACAAAAATTTCAAGAAAGATATATAAGAATCAAGATCAGAGTCAGCCTTCATGTAAATGATTACAACTCCATCAGTTTGAGTGAGTGCCTCTCCCAGGTTTATCCCCTTTGCTATGATGTTAGGCGCATTTGCTATAATGTCTGTCTTCGTCCCCAGAGAGGATTTTCCCATGCATATACGTGTGTGTGTGTACGTAAATAAAATTAGGGTTGATATCTTAAATATCAAGTGAAAGCGTATATCCACCAGTTCAAAATGTAACTACTTACAGCAGCGATTAAAGATCTGTGTTTATAAAGAGCATTACCTGACTGTAACAAAATTGTTTGGGAGATATCTAGTGGGTGACAGATCAGTGCAGGGTTGATACGCTATTTTGAGATATGTGTTTGTCACTATGTGTGTATCCTTAAAGACAATAAAGGAATTTACTTTGCAGGTAAAAGAAAAAAGAAAAGAAAAAATGAAAAAGATTGTAGCTCGCAGAGAATTCAGAGTAGGAAGAATTTTAAATGTCAGCAGTGGTCGTGTTTGGAGATTTAAGAAGCAATCCATTAAATAATGTCCATTGAGTTAGAGAACAGCAGTATCTGGTAAAGAACATCCAGCCTGAACAGAGAGGGAAACAGGGCTTAACACAAAAATTTCAAGAAAGATAGAGCTTTCACTGCCCTGCTTTTCAAAGCATGCTTCTTAACACTATGGCAAAACTTTAGAATATTGTTTAAAAAGTATTTTTCCATTCTCTGTTTGCAGAGTATAGCATCATAGAAAGTAGGATTGAAAGAGACCCCCAGATGTTATGTTGGCCACTCCTTTGTCCAGAGAGAGGATAAACTGTACTTGCTTCATTCCCAACGGATGTCTGTCTAACCTGTTTGTAAAAACTTCTAATGAGTGAGATCCCACAATCTCCCTGGAAAATCCATGGCAGTGCTTCACTCTATTCATCCTTAATTTTATTTTATTTTTTTTCCTCTGGAGTAGCCTAAATCTCCCTACATCATTCATTTTATGTGATGATCTGGAACCAGTGCTATTTGCTTTTCGAAAACTGTATGAGCAACTTGGCTGCTAGATAATTGTTCAGTTACTTTGGCAGTCTCATACTTCAATCCTGCAATAGGAAATTCTTGCCAGTTCTTTGTGATTTTCATGTCTGTCTCATGATACTTGGTGTTTTTCCTGAAGCTACAGTTACTGAGTCACAGATCTTCACTTTTATTTCAGAAGGAAAAAAAATTCAACACCCCCCCACCGCCCCGAAAATGCTTGCAAAGGCTTTAAAATAATAAAATACGAAGTAATTGGCAACCAGTGTTTTCAAGTTTGCTTTATAAATTTGTAGCATTTTTAAATGCTTGGGCTGCTCATTATTAGAAGTTTTGATCCCACACTTATGTGAAGGTCTGCTAACTTGCCTGGGTTCTGTGCAAGCACAGAAATCATCCCAGAGAAGTGAATCCTAAACCTTGGTAATTTATAACTGCAAAAATATCTGCTAGCATAAATTTGAATACTACACTGTCCTGTAGAGCCTAAGATTAATGGTTAATAAACTGTATTTTATGAAGCCATGGGAAATGCTGTTTGCAATCATAGCATCATAACAATATCAAATCATGATAAGGAGTGTTGTGTTTACTTTAGAAGAATTGAAGGTTGAAGTGGTTCAGAAAGTTTGGTAAATAGGGAACTGTACTCCTACAAAACAGAAAACACTGAGATAAAGTGTTCAAATGTGACAGATCATTCAGATCTTTCAAACTCATTTTCAGGAGGAATGTAGAAGGCATTTTCCTACTTTGTCACTTTTACACACTTTTAAATATGAGTGTTACTTCATTTTCAGACATTTCTCACATAAATGTTACTTTTAATGACAAATAAAATAACCTCATATACATGTAAGTAATACTAACTTATAAGGATCTGTGACTTACAAGTAATGTTTAGGATTTTATAGATCTGCATTAAACTGGAATTACTTGTTTCAGAATAGTTTTGCAAAGTTCTTCAGAAAATAATATTAAAGAAGGGGTCAAGGAGAGAGAAATTCCAACTGTCCCTCAGTTTGTGTATTATGAACATATACCAGATGTCTCTTTTATAGGATAGATTATGAGTGGTGGCCGAATGAATTTTAGTACAAAACTGGAACTTTTCAAGTTAGTGAAATATTAAATGCTCTATGTATTTTCTTTGTGTAGATTGTTATGATCCTTAAAATAGGTTGGTTTGTTTTGTTTTGTTTTTTTTTTTTTTGCTTCCCCTGCCCCAAACCAAACTACATCTGATGTTTGTTGGCTTTTTGCAAACGATGGCTGGACTTAGTGGCTTTGCCCATTTCATTGTGATTAAGCTTGTTTAAGATTTTCTGGTTTTAGTATCTGTTTTACAACATATTCATTACTGTGTATTTTATTAAGGTTCAAGTGGTTTGTATTTTTATGGTTGCATCTGGTCTGTATAAACCCTGCTCCAGTTTAAAAATCTACTTGTCTCAGTACTGGACATGAGGGAATTTTGAAGTACAGTGGGATGTGTGTCAATCCTGTGTTGGTACCTGGAAAACTTTCTCCTGGATTAGCTCGTAATAATCTTACTACCTAAAGTATGGAAAAGGATGTGTGTCCATGTGTTTGTTCATGCTTGCATGTATATGTTTTATATTTCCACATTTAAATATTTTGCAATGTTTGTCTTGAAAACAAGAATAGTTACTCTTGAAAGATGATTCAGAATGCTGTCAGGGTAAATTATATAATCCAAATATGCTATTGGATTAATATATATATTTTTTAGTAAGTGTTTAAGAAGAAATCCTATCTATATCAAAGTCAAGGACTTCTGAGGTTAGTTTTCCATGAAGATGATATGATGTTTTCCTCTCAATAATTATAAGTTACTGATTTGCTTTGGTGTTCAACTGGCTGCATGTTGTATAAGCTTCTCCTTTTTTTTTTTTCCCCCTGTTTAAACATAAATCAAACTGGGGAAAAAAAAAAGAAGGGATGCTCTCTTATTTTATCCCACAGGTTATTTAATTTCTAACAAGTAAAATAGGAGAACTACAAATGTAAATTAAATACTGTATCAAATAACTAGTCTCTGAGACTGTAAATGCACTGAAAAGAATGTTTGCCAAGTCCTTCTTGTTCTTATGATATCCCTTTTCATGGGTTTGTTCTAGAGCCCTGAGAATCTGATGGCAGTCCTTACCTTAACCAAGACCTGACTTTCTTTAGACGTATCTGTTCTGTAAAGCGTTTGCTGAAGTACTGAAATACTTTTAGCGCACTCAAGATTTGGAGGTGGTCTGTATCAGCAAAGTCTCTATCAGCCTCACAACTCAAAAAAGGCCCTTTTCTGAAGAGCCTCCTGACTTTTTAGTGGAATATTGTTTCCAGTGTTGAGGCAGCAGAAACACTTCCATGCAGTCGTGCTGGTGCAGTTCAGCATGTCCTAGGGAACGGAAAGAACTGATGGAACAGCTGAGTTGGAAGAGGTCACCGAACTGGTGTTTTGTTTTGGATATAGGGCTGTGCATATCCCTCAGCTGTGTTAAGATCAACCTGCTTTTGGATCAGTTCAGTTCTTTTGTATAAGAGGGTAAGACTTTGGTAACAAAAGCTTTTGTGGATTTTAGCTGGACAAAATTATAGCTTAACTACCTGATGCCTTGTGATGGACCGTGCAGTATGAGAGAACTCAGTTTCTCATGTGCTTAGCCAAATTAGTGAGACTAAGAAAGGGCTAGTTTGATGCCTTGAAACTGCAAGATTATTTTTACAGTACAAAGCATGGCAGTTCAGTTATATGCACCTGTAGTTTGAAAGGAACAGGTTTGCTGTTTGTTGCTGCAGGACAGACCTGACAAAGAAAAAGCAAAGCGAAGGCTAAATAAACATATGCAGGCTCCTTGAAAAGCTCTGTCAGTCCAATCCTTGGGACAGATCTGCACATGTTGAACTTTAGCTAGTGGTCATTGAAAAGAATGTCTTGCATCTATAGAAAAATGCGCTATGTACCTCTGCAGGCAAGGGGACGAAAGCAAAGGTTGCCTGCATAAAGCTTGAAGATATTTTTATAATTTGTTTTGTTTTGTGGTTGTCCCTGGAACTTAGGGAAAACCAATCGCACCGTCCCCTATCGCTAGTGAGCTACACACAACTGTAATCCAGGGACTAGACAGTGTAACTTTTCAGTTTAAGATCACTTAATTTTTCTTCTTAGAAAGTGCTTCTGTTAGTTTTAGAACACAAGTACTATTTCAAAGGGTTGGCCTGCATAAAGCCATTTTCCATTTTTTGCATTCATTAAGCCTTACCTATTGTGTAAGCATGATATTTTGTAATTTAGTAGATTGTAATGAAATACTTTAGTTTCTTAAAGTAAAATGATAATTACAAAGTAGTTAGCATAAAAATATTGCATGTTACACAACTTACTAAGCTTACTTTTTTAAATTATGTTATGTTGCATTTTATTTATTACGCTGTTAGGTTACAGGATAGCGTTTTACAGCTCTTGTGAATTTTATCAGAAAATGCACAAAAACCTCAAGAAGTGGTTGTATATAAATTTCAAGATACAGTATTGTACTTTGAAAAGAATGAATAAGAGATTCAGAAAGTTTTACTAGCATTCAAAAATGTTTTTAAAGTCTCAATCTGGAAAAAATTGTAATTTATCAAAAGATACAAATATTAAATGCTGTCTTGTTACGGACAGCATTTTAGAGGCACAATTTTTCCGAGCTAAGAAAAACCATGTTGATCTCTAAATACAGGCCGTTGATGCTGAAAATTTTTGACTTGGAAGTGTAACAGTACCTGATTGGTTGGCCAAGAAACGTGGAAAATAAGGTTCATATTGTAACGGTGGTAAGTGATAGAACAGGAGACTCTCAAATGTAGAATAAATTTGCCGCCAGCAGATGGCAGCAAAATGGAAAAAAAAAAAGGCCCATAAATATGAGATAGTGGACAAAAGAACTCAGATTTCTAACAGCTTAGTTTCACTAGCTGATTTTGACTATGCAAGGTAAGTTAAGGTTTAATTGGAAAGGGGAAATGTCCAAGGCATGCTGACTTTTGATATATAACCTTGGACTGCAAAGAATTCTACTGTACTTCTGTAAACACTGATTTCTGGTAGAAGTTTTAAGAAAAGATTATATCTGAATATATTTACATTACTATTTGTCTATAAAACTTCTAATGTTTCACTGGTCATATAATGTGAAGAATTACTAGTTCTGATGTCCTGTTGAAAAAATGCATTATAGCAAAGTGGAGAAGTCTTAATTTTAATTGAGGCTGTCAACTTACGTCCAGTTCAGAAAAGAAATAAAGCCTTTAAGCTGGTTCTCTCTGCACCTATCTTAGTTAACATATGATCACCCAGTGTGAGAAATTGCAAATAACTTACATGCTGTGAATACGTTTGGTATTTCTTTTTCTTTGGTGATGTGCGGGGGGGTGGGTGTGTGGTGTGTGTTCCCAGAAGAGGAACAAGGGGGAGTGAATGAGGTTTAATTTTCATCTTTATCTTAAAATCTGCTTTAGTACCATCTGCACTTTAGGGAGAATATGCAGCACTGTCATTGTTCTGCATGCTTTATGGTGTTCTCTACTACGAACTTTTATTCTTATTAAAGAAGACACAGGATTGAAACCATAAGTATGTGCCTTTTCATGGTGTTTGTGCATACAGTTATTTATACTATATTTGTGGTTTATAGTGTTGCCAGGCATGCCATCCAGAGTTACTTTTAAAAAATGGTTTGTAAACAGGATTTGAGGCATAAACAAAAAATTACCAGGGACCCACCAAAGATGAAGAAGGTAAGGGAGAATGTTATTACTTCTATTTTCTTTCTGAATTTTCTCCTTTTTTGAATTTGACATGGGTTTTTTTAGAAACAAGATGTATGCATTTAAAATTAGAAGAACTCTGTCAAAGGTAAACTGAAGACCTGGGAATAGTTTCAAACCTCACATTCTGCAGTGTATAGCCTTCTACTAGTTAGCTGGTGATTTTTCTGTATTGTTTTGTGCAAAGAAAACAGAGTAGGGAAGTTATCTCTACCTGTGTATCTATGTATATCTATAGATCTGTGCAAGTTATTCATGGATATCTTGATTAATATGGCACAAGCTTATGCCCTGTTTTTTGCTTACCGAGAGTTCAGTTTTATGAGGTTTTAGAAGCTTAGTAAGATGTATTTGTGCGGTAAATAACTTGAGACAGATACCAAAACCCCTGTTTTACTTAACACATGCTCATCTTTTCCATGTGTTATATTAATACTTGCATTGATTGTGCCACTGTTGTTCTAGAGATTTTAATTTTCTTTTTGACAGGTCAAATCATATAGAACGTATTTTTTCACAACTTCATTCAGTTCTAAAGGCATACAACGAAGTTGCTTGATTTTAATTGACCCCAGAGTCATTTTAAACAAGTTGTTATCCTGTGCTTCAGACAGATTCTATTGTTTAAAGCACTTTTAAAAGGGAATATAATTTGGTAATTAAAAACATTACTTGCAGTTGGGTGGCTGTGTCATTGATGTGGTGAAACAGTAAGGGCCTACCCTTACCATAGTACAGAAAGCAAGGCACAGGGCATATCGCACTGCAATTTACTAGCCACGGTGTAGATGAGCAGCACAAATCTGTGTTTCTTGCAGTTTTTGCAGTGCTAATTTGAAAAACTGTCTATTAGTTTATTATCCATATGGAACTGGCGCTCTTTGAATCTAGAAGCGAGGAAACAAGTAGTGGAAATTGAGAAATTCCATTGACCCAGTTAAATATAATTACAAGGTTAGAACTGGGGCCAGGATATTTGAGTTCTGCATGTAACGTTTCACTGCTCAGCCTCTTTTGAATGGCATTACCTCATCTTGCATCCATTCAGGAAAAGAGTTGCAAATCCCACAAGAACAGATCTAAGTTATCCAAGGTCATTGTATGAACAGAATGTGGACAATTCTTTTCACGTTTTCAGTTACAAGGGGATGCTTAAAAATACATGTGATGCAGCATTTTATCTATTAATCTTAGTTTGGTTGGCACAAAAGATATTTGTCAGACTTGATTCTTTTGCATTGTCTTTCCCATGCGTTTCATGTGTCAGGTGCAAGAAAGTCTGATTGGAGTGTTAGGAGGAAGGAAAGTATAAATATGCTAAGGTGCTTTGTAAAATAATGGCTTTATGTGAGCAAATGACATCAATTGGAACAAATTACATACTGCTTCCAATGATGTAATCCAGAAAGTTTGAATTGCTTTTAATGCTTTCAGTCTGAATAAATTCCTTTTCTTTTGAGTTCTTCCCGGTAATCAGCTTTTACATTGCAAGCAGCAGGCTTGATCTTTGTTTATTGCTTCATTTTGAAAATTTTGTGATAGAAAAGGCAGGTAGAAAACAACTCCCACGTTGTATAGAATTATTAGTAATTCAGAAATATTTGAAGGTTTAGATTTTTTTTAAAACATTGATAAGTGAGCGTGGAGCAGTATTCTTTTTTAATGTGCATGGCTTTATAATGCCTGCAAATAGTGACAGAGATAATAGGCTAAGTATACAACTGAAAAATTCAAGCCGGGAGTTTTTTTTAAAAAAAATCCATATTCATTCTTCTGTAGATAGACATAATATCAATGTAATGAAATGAGGCAGTGAAATAACATATTGTGTAAAAATACAAATGAATGTACAGATTTTTAGTATATGTAACAGGTGACAATGTGATTAGAAATACAAAACATGGAATTTTAAAGTGCTTGCTAAAAATTAAATGGAAGCTTTGATCTTTCTTGGGTATTTTTTAGGCTTTGAAATAATACTCATTGCTATTAACAAAATTTCATAGTTGTGAGATCAGCATTTAGAAGAATGTTTGTTTCATCCAAGACTTTTCTGAAAATTATGTTACATTCTGTCATTTTATTTTATAAGTTTATCCCTGTAAAAAATGCAGCTACAGCCCCAGGCATTGTATCAGTTTCTGGCTGTGTCTTTTGAACTGCGTTTGTCCAGCAAGGGCTTTGAATGTAAAAGTGTTAATTAACATTTATAATTTCTTGGCATACACAATAGATTAGTATTACTGAATTGCATCCAAGTATTTAGATTGAAATTAAAAATAAAATCTCATATAAAGACTGTTGTTAACATTCCAAGGGCTTTTCTCCTACCTCCAGAGGATCAGGTAATTTACACGTACCCGTCGTGAGTAGTGTCTCACCTCAGAAGGCATGCCATTGACTCCACTAGAATATTTTGTGAAGATAATATGTGATTACATATGAGTGAAGGCAGCAGGATACAGCTGACAAAGTATTTACTGCTTCAGAGATAGTATGTATTTTTGGGGGGTTTTGAGTTTGAAAGGAGAATCTGTCACAAGTCTTGTGTTATTTAATCTTAATCAGTATGGGTTTTCATTATTTTTTTTTTAAATTGAACCCTGTCATTTTTAAAGGCTCAATCAACTATTTTATTATTGATTTTTTTGTGTGTGTGTGTAATAGTCACTGATAGCTTTTTCCTAAAACTTGCTAATGTTTTTACAAGTGTAACTGCTTGCTGAAATTTGAAGGGGTTGTGGAAAGTTTTAACTATACTTCTCATATCACATATACATCTATTGAAAGTGCTCAATAGCTTCATCTTTCCTTGAGTGAGTTTAAGTTACAATTTCATTTTTATCAAAATAGAATAAGAAATAAAGTTGCTTATTTCTTTGTATTTATCTTGAAGGCAATCAATACTAAAAATACATAAGCAACACAAAAAATGCCTATAATTCTGCAGGTGTTATGAAGTATATTTCTTAAATTACTCAAGTAGATAATACTTTTCAGAATACTTTCTATTGGTATGGCTTATGAAGAAATTTATCTCAAACTGTTTTTTTCCAGGCAGTAGAAAAGCCTTCCCATTTTCATTTTTTTAATATTTAGACAACTAGACTAATGGAAAAAGATAAGACTGACAGATTAAACATTGGCCATTTAGATTTTCAGTACAATACATTTTGTGGTACAAGAGAGAAAGCAATTTGCTGGAAGGCACAATATAGGAAAACTGTTACATTCCTATCAGAAAAAAAGAGTCTCCCCATATACTCTAAAGGATTAAGCTGAGTTTGAAAAGAGAGAGCATTATCTTTAAAAGAAAATCAATCTAAGAGATGAATCTTGAAATTGGATCCCTGCTGGCAGATTTTTCTTCCTGAATGGATACTTTTGCAGGATCCTAATTTCTCAGTGTTACTGTGGCACTCAGGTGCTTAAGCTGTAGGTGTCCCAAGGAGGGCAGACACTGAAAAGGTACCGCTTGATGTGCTGGCAGAGCTGGAGTTTTGCAGAGTTGTCGTTCTGTCAGTGAATGCATGCACACATACACATAAAATCAGGCTGATAAAAGATGTATTTCACCTTCTCATTTTCTGTCAATTACAATTCAACACCTTAACATTTACTCTAAGATTTCAACTTTGTGAGTTTCAAAGAGCTGCCACTATAGAAAGGGGTGGGAAGAAAGGGAAAAAACAATACTAAAATGTTTTATCCTCCCTCAGTGGAATATGGAATTTCCTGCATTGTTCTCTGTGGGTCCAGGGTCCGGGATAGGCAAAACTCGCATGTGGTTCGGTAACACATTTTGGGTAAATATTTCTGTCAGAGTTTTAAAACCTCATTTTTTTTTCTTCTGTTTCATTGCTAGAAACAAATAGGAGCTTTGTACCACTGAAAAAAAAAAAAAATTGTTCAGTTCCCTTTGGTTTCAAATCCCACTATATTGTATTTTTAAGTTATGAGTTTTTCAGCATAGAACATCACAGTGTGTCTCTTTTTATAACTTGTTTTACATGCTATTAATTTTATTGTTTCTTCCTCTCTGATCTGTGCTTGATCAAATCAATTGCCCGAATTGCTCTGCTGTTGTCAGCAGAAACATTGGCATCTGGTGTAATACATGTGGCTTGACGGACAAAATTGTAAATCCAAGTGAACTATAGGGCTTGCTGCTTTAAACATTGTAAGAATGGGCCCCCTTAAAAAGTGAATTATGCCATTTTAACTGCTTGTGTTTGGCTGTTAGGTCTGTAAACCAACCTTTCTCTGATTGGTAATAGAAGTGTGTGTGGGGAAACCAATTTTGCTGTGTCAGTAACATGCTCCTGTTAGTGTGCTGTTCCAGGTGGTAGGTGTTATAATTACCATCTTACCTGCTGCACTGAGTTGAACATGTATCTGTCAAATAGAAAGTCTACAAGGACTGATTGTTTCTGTTCTCCCTCTAGGGAGCTGTAGGGCCTAAGTACATGAAGGAAATTGGTTATAGTTATTTGGTAGCTTCTTGCTCTTGCTGCCTAAATCTCAGTGATGTAGGCAATTGCTAATTACTGTTAAAAAAAAAAAAAAAAAGAGCTTTTAAAACTATATGGGTAAGACAATTTTCCTAAAAGAAGCTGAGAATCCTTGAATTGAATTCAGACTGTGTTGCTAGTCTGAGCTTTATGTGCGTGGAGCAAAACAAGACCACATAAGCAAATTCTGAAGACTTTTCAGGTTATTTCTGCCCCTCATTACTCCCCAGTGTTTTCCTCTTTCCTCAAGTCATATTGATCTCCTATCTGCCTTTTCCTTTTATTTTGTTTCAGACTGGCTCACATACTTTGACAATATTTTCCAAAGCTAGTAGCCATTTATCATGTGCATGAATTTTCATTTGTATGTGGTATTTGGTATTCAGTGTTACCTAATTCTTAAGCAGGATTCTTCTCCTCTCTATCAGTCTCCTAAGAGGTGCTACAGAAGGGTGCCTTATTCCGAAGTAATACAGTCACACACAAATACAATTGGCACTTTTGTACAACCAAGAAACCCTTACTTCCTGTGAGGTGTCAAATTAGTTTGTCACATAAAGTGACCATGTAGCTTTAGAGCAATGAAATCAAGCTTTTATCACATGTAGATGGTTGGTTGGTTTTATATCCTTGCATAGAAGCAAATTTAGGCATATTTTTCTTTGACTCTGGCAGGTTTGTCCTCTTCCTAAACCTCTAGTTAGCTGTTCTTATTTGTTAAATTTGTTTATTTCTGGTCCTTTTCAATTTCCACATCTGGCAGGCAGTGAGGCCTGGTCAGCAAAGCAGATGACCCGGTTCTGTTCCTGGCATTGTTGCTACTTTGCTGGGGAAACATCAAGTCACTTCTCTTTTCTATGCTTCCTTTTCCCCTTCCTTGTAGTGGAGGTGATGATAACGACTTCCTATGCTAAGTCTATGAATGAATTATCTGTATATAAAGGTTTCTTTATTAAAGAATTTGTCATCTTTGAAAATGAAATACTTCAATACACAAGAAGTCAAACCACAGAAAAACACTACTCTTTGTAAAACTTTGTTGTTCAAGGCCATGCATCTGGTCACCTGGAAGCTTGCTTGATTTGCCTACCATGTAAGACTGCCTACCAAATATGATTTTGGGTGATGGACCCCTGTTTCAGACACAGAAATTTTTTGCCCGGAGCTTTTCGGTCTACAGATGTTTACACTGCACTTCTGCCTCAGTGTCTCTAGTCTGGATGTAATCAGTGATCTCATTCGCACTTGAAGTCTCCAGAGAAGGGATAAACTGTACATTGTGTCCTCATCCATCTGTGTCCTCAATGATGTAATCAAATTATTGGTTAAGTGCAGTCTAGTTCCACTGGTTGACTTGCATGGCATCGATATCAGTGCTAAATACACTTCATTGCAACTGCTGCATTGGCATACCCCTATGGAAATGTTTTGCAAAGTATTCTGCATTTTGTCAAGGGACCTGTGGATTGCACTTATGTCAGCTGTCAAGCTTATAGGCATAGCCTCTGTGTTTTCCTTTTCTTTCTGGAGATTATGGTTCTGTTTCCTGAGCCACATAGTCTCTCTGAGTGTTACTGGCAATAGGGGTTTTGATGTGCTGGAGTGTAGCTCTTTAGTCATCAGTGTCTTGAATAACTAGTAACTTCAATAACTAGTGACTTGATTAACTAGTAAATGCAAAGTTTCTTAAAGGCAAATCAGTTTCCCAAAACTGTTGTTCTCAGTGGCTGAATAGTCAGCATCGGTGTCAGTCACCAGGCTTAATCAGTTTTGGACACAGAACTCCACAATATAAACAGCACACCTGCTGCTTCATAGTCTAGTCATTTGAAGACAATTTTTCATAACCGTTCACTTGTCGCATGTGGGAAAATTATACGCTATAGAAGGTCTGTAATAGTGCAACATAGTACAACATACTGTTTCTACAGAGTTAAGGAATGGGAGGTAATTTGAACGGAGAATTGCCAAGAATGCACCTGTGCCCTCTTTGCCCTGTTCAGGGTTTACCTTAAGCTCATAGGTATTTCAAGGTAAAGTATCTGTTCTTGTTGTAAGACAGCTAATAGATAACAGTCATACTGTCTTCTGTTCTCCCCTATTCAGACAATGATTTATGACCTGGAACTTGCTGTTCTGGAGACACTGTTAAACTTGAGAGTAGATGTATTATGTAGTCCCTGCAGGCAGCATGGCCAGGAAGGAAGGCATGGGATAAGCATCTGTCCCTTTTCTCTTAACTTTCTTTGCTCACCCTCAGAAATTATCATTGCAGCCTAGTGCAAAGCAAATGGGAAAGACTGAAACAGTTCGAGTATACTGGAAAACGATGGACTACAGTTATAGACTATAAGTGAAACACATTATTTGGTGAGTTTGTATTTCAATGAAATGTTAATGTAAACAGACACTGAAAGGAAGCATTAAGGGAGATCAGCATTCCGTTGCTCTTTAGATCTTGGTAGACCTCAAAAAGGTGGATATGGGCCATGGGCTGTCAGAATTTACAGGCAAAAGCATGAATGCTAACTTCATGCTTACATTGCTTAAATGGCTTATGCCTGTGGAGATGACTCCTAAACATCAATCTGAAATCTTGCCAAAATCTGGGAGGTGTCTCAATGCAATATTCAGTCAGCCCTTTCATGCTTTAATAGCAACATTGCAAAATCTACTGCGCTTTCTCATGGATACATCAAGGTTGCAAAGATCAGCCAGGTGTGGGACACTACAAAATTGTGTTACGTTCTGTACTTTTATAAAGCAGGCACAGTAAAATTCTTAGTTGTGTTAGCTCTTTCAAAGTAGCAGTAAAGACCTTTATCCTAGTGTCTTACCATACTGTCAGGACCTTGTTGTAATCATATATAGGGAAACAGTTTTCAGTTCTCTTGATCAATTCATGTTAGCATATAAGATCTACAGTGTTCTAATGAAAAAAGGTAGTACAAAGCTGGCAAGCTATCATCTCTGGTCAAAGGAAACAAGTAATAGAGAGAAAGTTTCCATGCAAATAATGCAATAAATTACCTACTTTACAGATGTATTGAGAGCAAGTTACTGACATTGATACCTCCCACTCCCTCTTTAGAGAAAATTGTTTTTTCAACACCTACAGAGGAAAAAAAAATAATTAATTTATAACTACCTCTAAAAATATTAAACAGTTGGGGTTTGTGTGTTGGCGGGAGAGGGGATGGATGTAGGTTGTTTCGGGGGGAAGCTGGTGGAAGTTTGCCTTCACCAAGACAAAGGTAACCACTGCCTTTTACTTATGGAAGAAGAACAGAAATTAGAGTTGTATCAGACATTGAGTGAAAGGACTACCAAGGGCAAGAATAGTCATTTTCCCATGATAGAGTATACCTTCTGATTTATGGCACGGTCCTGGTGTAGAAAGACGTGATGATATGTCAAGATTTTATCAACAGTGGTTTGAAATAACCTGTATGACTACCTATGATTTTATCACTTGTGGGTAATATGGAAAGCCTGTTCTCATGCCAGAAAAACTTGCGTGGCACCACACAATGTCTTTTCTTCCTAATGCCTCATTTCTAGAGAAGTAGTATTTAATGATGTACTGTGACTCAGCTGGCTGACCTGAGATGATGAGTCTGATGATAATGTTCTGTTTTCCTCCAAATATGGCAATCTGTGAAAATCTGATTAAGCCTAAAGTTCCTAACTTATCCCCAGGAAAACATCTTCCTTAGGAAATAGAAAAGATTTGTTAGAGCTTTTTTTTCCCTTCTTCTTTTCCTCATCTTCTATGTGTACAGGCACATGAGCACATCAGAAGTGTAACTGAGGAAAGGAAGGAATTGTTCTGTGAGTATATATCCACATGGACATGCTGGTTAGCATGTTTTCAAATTCTAGTGTAGAAGAGGCATGTTGTCATTTAAATATGTATAGTTGGTGAAGATGAAATTAAGTTAGGAGGCTAGGTAGAACGTAGGATACATCTTACCTAGCTTGAGGCACTGAAGATAGAACTCCCTTGTATCATCAATGTAGAGGAGTAAGCACTACCAGGAGGTTACTCAGCTATAAGAAACATATGTCTCTTGACGGTAGGGAATTATACTTCCCATTGGGAAGTATGCTTTTAGTTCAGAGGCCTTTTTTAGGTGGGATGATTGTGGGGTCTAAGATTTATTCTCTGCCAGTTAACACTTCTTGGAAGTGAACTGTCTTGTTCAGGCTGGATTCTAATGCACTGGTTAACACATTATTAAAAAGCATCCTTTTTTCTAGTGTAGATGTGTTATTAAAAATGCACCAGTTTATTTCTGCAGGCTCTCACCCTCTCATATTAAGATACCAACTGAACACAGGAAAGAAACTAACAGAAGTTTGTAATATGTCCTCATGGAAACATGAATTTTTTGCCTGTTTTAATTTTGTGCTGATCCACAGAGACAGTATATGATAGTTTAACAGACAAAATATCAGCAATTTTAGGACTATCTTTGCTTTTAAATAAAGTGAGCTAATCCAATGTCTGTCAGACAGTAAACTACTTTCTGCTCTATTAGTATGGATTAAATACAAACTAATGCCATTAAATTAATCGGAGTGGAGCAGAGGAGAAAAATTAACTGTGTCATATTCCATTTTCTTCTCAGTCTTCCTGACTTGCATAAATTTTAGTATCTTCTGAACATCTAAATGTGTGACTGTCTACTCTGTACTACAAAATCCTGCTAGGATATAATTCATCAGCTGTAAGTTTGAAAATTTGTGATGCAATTTTTGGTTTGGTGATTTTTTTCCTAATATCTAGCAGGTTTACAGTATGTTTGAGCTACACTTCTGACTTGTGCAAACTTATAATCCAGGAAGCAAATCAGTCTTTTCTAAAAGGCTTTTATAACTTAGCAACGTTGAGCAGAAGTAGAGTATTTAATAGAAGAAGTATTATTGATTTTCTTCTTTAAATTGTACATTGGCTAAAAATCATTGGCACAGGGATTACAGCAGTACAGTCTAGGGCTGAGAATACATTTTCAAAACTATCAAGTGGCTATGTGACTTTGCACAGTGTTCCTATGCTTATTTCACACTTGTGGCAAGGATATTGTAAGGATATCGAACATGCAATGTTAATAAAGAGTGACTTACAGTACCTTTTTGTCTTTGCTCAGAAGATTCTTAGAATACTTTTGAAACCTCTTGTCAGTGTCTTTAGAAAGCTATAGTATATCACTTATATATACAATGAGATTGAAGTGCACAATTCCTTTCACCTGCCACTGAAATACAATGAATCGACAGTGATGTGCAGCAGCTGTTTAAAATCACACAGCCAGTCTGTGCAAACTGCACTCTCTGGGACAGAAAGCGAGGAGTGCAATATCCAACTGAAATTGCAGGGGAAGGGTTGGGGGATTTTACACTGGTACTTGGCCACAGCACCACAGTGACTCATATACACAAAGAGGATTGGAGTGCTCCACATTATCAAACATACGAGTTTTCTAGATAGAAAAGCTATTGCCTAATACCACCTTTTGGGGCCACTCCAAGAATGAAAACAGTTGATCCAGTGTTATATCCTTAATAGTCTGTAGCCATGACAGCTGCAGCACCTTGTGATTACCTGAGGCCAAGTGCTGCATTTTAAGAAGTAACTTCCCCTGAAGTGATTTGCTTAACAGTTTTCTAATGTGCTGGCATATTTTCTTGGCAAAATCTGCATTAAAAGAGAATTAAAATTGAGAATAGATATCGATGACTCCAGGCCTCAAAACATTACAGAGCTATTTTAAGTACCCCAATGAGCAGGTTTTACAAAACTGAGAGATTTTAGAATTGCAGTGAAACTCTTAAGAAATCAGAACAAAATGAGAGAGAGGTAAAAGTCTGTGAAATGGCCTCCTCTATCTCATATTGTTCTGTACATGTTGTTCTGAACACTGCACATAAGGTTCATGGTAGGCATGCTTCAGAGCCTTTATCCTCCCACTTTTCTTGACATTATCTCTCAATGTTCTTTTCTCTGTAGCATGGATTATTGTTCCAACTGTTGGCCATATCCTCTTCTCTTTTATTCTTCTTCAGTACTAGGCAATCGTATGTCTGAAGAATTGGTTTTCTTGTTAAAGAGCTTGGAATCAGAGTTGTTTGGCTTGATGATTATAATTTTTGCTTATTTTTTTCCTCTTAACTGGAATTTTTTCAAGAAGCTTTTTGTCTGCTGCATTTTTTTTCACACAAAGTGCCTCTTCCAGGAGGTTTTCCATTGTCCTGCATGGCAACAATGTTGGAGTTTGCCTTTGCTTAGGATGAAGTTCTTGAAATAATCAATCCTTGACTTTTTTCATACAAACATTGACTGGAAAATGTTGGTTGTGTAGGTTGACTTGTTGTGAGGTGGAGAGGGACACAGGGAGGGACAAGTGATTGTGTTTGTTTCTGGTCAACTCGCACCCCATTTCTGTTGTGGCTAAGGAACCATGGGTTTTAGAAAAATAATTTAATTGAGGGTAATGTATTGATATCCTGGAAGTCCATAGAAGTAACAGACATTTCAATAGCTGACAGTTTTAAAGGGAAGTCTCTAGGGAACAACAGTTCAGCTGAATGAGAAAAAAGGCAGTTATTTTTAAAGAATAGTATCAAAACCCACAAAGCCTACACATACAATTTGAGTAAAGCTTGTATATAAGATTTCAATGAGTTTTAACTTCACAATAAGTTTAATGAGCTTTCTTTGTTTTGCCAAGGGTCTTAGGAATAAAAGTGTTGGATTTCTTCAAGGACCAATTTTACATTTACTTTAGGTTGTAGACAAATGAATTTACTTCTGAGAGGGAAAAAATAAATGGCCTGGGGACATGTGTATTACTTTCCCATTCTAAGAGGGAAATTTAATTTAGCCACAGTTGGTATTTTAAAATTCCTGAAATGTTTAAAAAAAAAAAAAAAAAAAAAAAAGAAAAGAAACCAACAAAACAAACAAACCCAAAACCAAACCAACTGAGGTGCATCAGGGAAAGAAAAAAAAAACCAAACCACCCCTTTACAAGGAAGTAAAATATCTAGAAACATTATCAGCCATATCTGATCAGCTTGACTCCTCCTACCTTCTGCTCTGCCTGGACATTTAAGTACACAACACATACCTTTATTCCTGAGAGATGCTTATTTATCCTGTTTTTTTTTAAAAAAAAAAATCCAATAATGCGAATTCCACAACCTTATTAGGTACCTGGTTTAATGCATATCTTTATGCTTAGCAAGCTTTCATAAGACCTAATCAATCAAACCTGCCCTTTCTGTAAATTAGTCCCATTAACCCCATGGGGTAGAACCCCGCCATGTCCTGCTGTGTGAACATGGCAAAGTTGGACAACTGCCATCTTAATACTCATCTTCAAATGTATATGCAGTTGTGATAATGTTTCCTCAATCTTTTCTTCTTAGACTAAAGATGCCCAGTTCACTGAACTTCACTTTGTAAGTCCTGTTTTGTCAAGCCCTTATCATGCTTTTCATCTTTTGGATTCTCTCATTTGTCTAAATCTGTCTGTCACTGTGTGCGTTACCAGGCACAGCATTTCAGTTGAACTTTGCCAGCTTGGTTGAAGGAACCATCCCACTTTGATAAGGACAAAGTCAACTCAAGTTAACTTTGTGCTTTAAGAAACAGAACAGCAGCGCTCAATATGGTTAGTTAATTGCATCCACGTTCTATGTGATGAATAGCATTTCCCATGTACAGAGCAAAATTAGTAGACAAATGCCCTTCTTCCTCCCAGTGTGGGGGTGGGGGAGAACGTATAAAGATGTTATATCTATAAAAACAGATGTGCTAGTTCTTTAAATGGTGCAAGCTAAACAAGGAACAATTAAGGTTAACTCGCTGCTATTTGAGTTCTTAAAACCACATATGAGAACAATGTCTTCGACAGAAGGAACTGATTTAAGTTCAATTGTTACTTGTTAAACTTGCCTGACTTAATGGAAACTAATTTGGTTGGTTGTTCTTTAAGGTGGTAGGTTTAAATAGATATCATATCTTTTCTGTGCCATCTTGTTTGTGTTTTCAGTGCAGTTCTTTTAAAATACAGATTTTTATCTGTATAAATACTGAAACATTCTACTGGAATTGTGAGCAATCAAATCCTCTGAAAACTAGGCACCATATGTAACTGCCTTTTCTAGAAGAATCTCATCCAGTTGCAAGTCTTAATCCTAAGTTTTCGTCTTGTAAGTTACAGGTTTTTAGTATCAAAGCTGGTTCTAGAAAGTGAACTCTTTGTGAATGTAGTGTACTTACAAATGTTAAAACTAGAGTTTCTGGAGGTTTTTTTCCATTGGGGCAAAAATGACTGACAAGTATGACAAGCAATCTGTAAATTTATATTGATCTGTAAATCTTGTTCTTGAGACATCCCCTCTGATTTTAAAGTAGTTAATGAGATCTGGATGTCTTGGTGAAAATGCTTTTAATGTAAGTTACTGTCCATTAAAATTCATATGCCTCAGATTAATTACATTGATCAGAGTTAGATGAGAAATGGGATATAAGTACTCCTCTAACTAACCTTACTGGGTTTTGGCACTTAATTCAGCAAAGAGTGAAAATTCTTTTTGTTGCTACGTTACGCAGAGCTCTTCTGGTGATGTGAATGGCTCTTTCCATTGCATGCCCCTGCCAATCTAAGCAGCAAGAGAGATGTGGATGTAGAAGTTTGTTCTACACAGAAGGGTGGTTTGTTGTGTTTAGGGTTTTTTTTTTCTTCCTATGAGAAATCCATCCCTTATCTATGCACAGATATGAAAATGACTAGTTATATAAACAAAGCTACTTGTTTACTTAAATGCTTGCAAAATGCCTTATCTATGCAGCTCATGTACATATGTTGTACAATTTTATAGAAGTGGTACATATTCCAAATTTCATTTTGCAAAGGCAAAAATGAGATGTGGAATTGAAATAACTGAAGGAAGGTCATTCAGCAAGACAGCAGCATATAGGAAAAGAACCAGTTATCCTATCCAATGTTTTGTTCACCTTTAACTTATGTTACAGGGGATTTAGTCTTGAAATGAATTTCCTAATGGTACCATAACTGATACACGTAAAGTATTTATCTTTTCATTTTCTTCAAGATTGGAGCCTTATCTAGCAAAAGGCTTTCCCTCATTTGAAGCAAAATACTATTTCACTATATGAATTAGACATTTCTCCCCTCTCTTTAGAATAAGAAGAGGTCTAAATACACAGTACGTGCTTCCCCCCCCCCCCCCCCCCCAGTTCAACTTCTAGCTTCATTCATGGAATTCAGATAATACGTATTTTTATTATAGTACAGTAATATGGTAAAAATGGAAAATATACATGGGGGAAATCCACCACTAGAGAGAGCTTACTAAGTGTTCTGAAAAATGTGGGAAATGTTTATAAATAAAAATACAGTTTAAAGTTGGAACTGTGAATATATGTGCTAGTTGGGTAGTAATAATTAATACATTTAGACAAGCAGCTTTGGACATACACAATTCTGCAGAAATAATAAAAAAAAAAAGACACAAGCTGCTAAAAAAACCTATGTTAATATTTTTATTTCTGTATTTGGCTCCTGGATTGTAAGGACCCTTAGATACCTGAGTTCTCAATTCATTTCCCAGGGAAAATTCTCATCTGTTTTACACTGACTTTATATTATACAATAAAGGCCAAAATAAACATTGATAATACAGGTGTATACTTGTGTAGCCAGCATCTAGATTGATGTGATGAATATGTAGTTCTCTATTTTCATTAGAAATACCTGTATATTATGTTTATTGTTGTTTGTTTAAAAGATGAGCTTGAAAACCTATACCAGGTAAAAATAATTTTTAAAAATGCAGTACTTCCCTCATATCTGCTGACAGCTTTGAAACATAAATTCTGAGAGTCATGAACTTAAAAATGCGTCAAAATGGAGTTTAAAACCATGGGGCATGTATTAAAAGCAGAGTGTCTTAGCCCATCTAGCCATGCTCTGAGGGACAAAGCAACCCAAAGATCTCTCTCTTCCTTTTCAAGGGTGGGGAAAAAGCAAGGAAAGCAGGGAATTTCTGGCCTCAACCTTGAAGAGGTACAAGAGGGTATTGTATCTGCTAGGTGGAAGGAGAAAGAAAAACGTGTGTCCCTGTTGTTCCAAGTGGGTTTGTAGAGCTGTAGAAATTCATTAGACCAAGTGCACAATGTGCCGAAGATTTGAGACTCCTTAATCATTTGTGTCCTGTCTGGAATTAGGTCCCTGAAAGCGAGATTTGTGTGGCTTTGCTGTTCCAAGGTGGTGGTGCTGTGCAGTGTTTCATGTGGCACTAGAGTGCAGAGGAGACTTCTGTCCAAAACACACTTGAAGTTTTGGCATTCGGATTGTCTGAATATCTGTGTATAAGAAGGAATTTCTGAAAAATTTCTGCAGGAAGAGAAAAGAAAGTAGGATCTATCCGTAAAGAGCTTGTTGGCCAACATATTCCCTCAGTTATTCAGCCAGCCTGAAGTCTTTCTGAAGAATTGGTCAGAATGAGGACTTTCACCTGGGTCTCCTACTTCCTAGGAAGTCTCCAAATCATCATACTGTGAAAATGCAGGCCAGTGAGCATGTGATTAAGTATACATACTATAACATAAATAGAAAAGAATATCAAGCAGAACACAGAACATTTTGAAGCCACATCTCCCACAGTGCAGATTAGTGCCCTAATGACTGAGCTATTTTCTGGTCTTGGGACCAGAATTTCTAGCTAGAAATTCTACCTGGTACATGAAAATCCTTTAGAGAGACCTGGTATTTCCAAATGAAATAATATCACCAGAAAATTCCCAGTCTTGTAGATTTCTGAATTACATGGATGCACATACCTTGAGACCCTTCATAATAAAGTAAATCGTATGCATTATAAGATACTATAATCTATTAGGTCTAATCTTTAAAGTCCTTGTTTGTGCTGAGTTCTCTTTAACTCACTTCACTTTTACCTTAGAAATCACAAAACTTAATGAGAGCGCAGACTTCAAGGTAAGGTCCGTTATGTAGTCTGATCATACTTTTATATGAAATACTTTGCACATACTAGGACTCGGTTATTTCATTTACTACAGTTCCACATTTTCTTTGGATTTAGTCAGGGAAATGGTGACAAAAAATCTGGAACACTTTGAGTTCCTTGACAAGTCTGCTAGTTTGTGCACTGAGAGAAAGAACAGGGGAAAAGTCTTATTTACTTCAGTGGGTTCCATCACTTGCCTTTTGTGGTCAGGAACAGAGGATAGAAAGGCCTTTTCCATGCAGGAGATTCTGCTGAAAGATTCTGTAGTGAGTTTAGCAATAGTTTGTTGATCAGTTCAAATAATGCATCACATCAAAAATTTGAAGGGAATTCCCCTACCTGCATGTTTTCTTGTATTCAGGAATCATGGGTTCCTGATTAAGAAATAGTCACTGTCCTTCTCACTCCCTCTCACTTTCTTTCTCTTCCTCTCCCCTCCTCCCTCCAAAACTTTTCTGATTTTTCCCATCATGTAGTTTGAAGTAACTTCTGTTGTAAAAGTGGGACAATTTTATGTGAAAACTTTTACTGTCAAACTATAATAATGCATGTTGTGCAAGACATCTCCTTTGAAGGGAGGAAGCATTTAGTAAAATCACTGATGAGATCTTTGATAAAGAAAATGCACTAGCAACAAAGTATTCAATAAGGTCACTTATCTCTTAATCCTAATTGTATAATTGAAATCAGGGTTATGTTGTCAATGATGTGTCTTTCAGACTCTGAGTATGCATGAACCTTGAAAGACTGGTTAAAATTAAGGTGGGTTGGACTTCATTCAAGATGCAAAAAAAAAAAGGGTATTTTTCATCTCTGCTTTCCTGTATATTGATGTAGTGCTACACTGTCAACGTGTGTTCTGTGAGCTCAAAAGGTTTTCTTTGGAAGTAATTTCTCAATATGAGGAAAAGGCAATTAATAATACTACTTTGTGTTTAATTCATGTAAAATGACATCAGTCTTTCAGAGGCAGGGAAGATACTAGTTTAAAAACTTGATATGATAAAGATTGGACCATCAACTTTAGATTTATGGAATGCTTTAGGAAGAGGTTTGAAATGAACCATGAGTCATTAGGTTAGCTTGCAGGTGAAACGAGCTTCAACTTGTTTCACCCTCTTCCCTCATTTTCTTAACGGGAATTGAAGATGTCAGTGACTCACATTTGTCAGACTAAGCGAGGGATTGATGTATTTATTGTACAATATTGCTGTAGTACCTGGAGGTCACAATCACATGTTCAGTCTCCTACATATATAATCGTGTTGGCTATTGTGAACTGTTACCAGAAATAATTTGGAATACACTAAAAAGGATTAAGTAGAAGTGATCTAGCAAGTCCTTTGAATTGAATGAGATAATTTTCTACTTCATGTTCTAGATTTGTTCTTGGAAGAGTTTTGGTGTTTCTAATATATATATTGGAGAGAAAGAATCTGTATGTAAGGACTTTGTCATGCCAGTAGAGTAAGGCAAAAGTTGTCCAAGGAATACAGGGAAGGGAATTGCAAAGTCACTGTTATTCTTTTGTGAGACTACCAAAATGGCTTGGCCTTTTAGGTGCTGTGAAAATGAGAAACTTAGTTTTATCTATTTATGGCAGTGGGTCTGCAAGGAACACAATAGGTGTGAATGGACAGATTTCTTGGATAGTTTGAGTATGCAGGATTTGTGTAAACTCACATGACATTTTGCACAGTTTTGTGTGGAGCCAGGCTTAAACATTTCATTTAATATGTATGAGGTCACCTAACTTCTTGGCTAACTGAACTCAGCTAGAACAGGAAGAACAATATTGACTTGAAGTCAGACTCTGAATGGATCGTTCCCATTAATGCTGGAGTACTCTAGCTGTTGAGCTGAAGTTAAAAAATGCAGGGCAAGCTGAAAGAAACTGGTAGCAAGTCAGTGGCAACTCTCCACAGGTAGTGCAGTTTTCAGTAAAAAAGAAATCGTGTGTGATTTGTGTTTTAAAACAGTTGGCTCTGTGCTCCACGGATACACATGTCCAGTAGTACTTAGGATATCTCACAGAAAATAGAGGTAAAGTATCTCCCCCTAGAACGCTTTGTTTCTAATCAATGTGGTTCCCACTTGAGGATAGCAACAAAGGTAAGAGCAGTGGATCAGAGTCAGGAGTCCAGACCTGAATGTCAGGTCAGACTTGCTACATAATAGACATGGACTCAAACTGGAAGTGTCTCAGATACCTAAGAACAAAACAAACAAAAAAAATATCAAACAAAACCTAAAAAACACCCAAACCTTTTGATTGTAAGAAATTAACTAGGGAAGGAAAAGATCAGAGAATGTACATACGTGCAGCATCATATATTGTTAATAACAGCTACTACTAGAAGTTCAGGTTGCAGAGAATCACATAAAGGCTAAGAACTGTTAGTATGTTGCTGTTGTAAGAATATTTAGTTTCACAAAAACTTGATTCTTCAGTCAGATACTAATCTCTTTGTATCTAACATGTTTCCTTGTATGAACACATACTGCCACTCTCAGTGCTGAAATATAAAAGATGGTTTTGAAGGTGGATGTCAGTCAGACAGCATTAAAATCACTGATGATGCTGAAGCCTGTTATGTGAAATGTGGACTGATTACTGGAGTAATGGTAACAGGAGAGTGGAAATAAGGAAGAAGGAAGACATTTGGTGAATGGTCATATGTGTTCATGGATTCACTTGGTAAAACAGATTCCCTTTTTAAGGTAAACTTCTGGTTTTCATGAATGATATTTCTGGATTTCCAGCTAGCTTTGATTTTGTAACTGCAATCTTACTGTTTATAACTAAAAACTGTAAGACAAAAATGAGCGTTAGGCTGCTGGTTGACGCGCTATGCCACAACTGTTTCTCACGGATTCATTAGGTGCATGTTTCCTTTCCTTGTCCTTTGCATGTGACCAGAGTGTTCCACCTGGTGCCAGATGCACTTCTTTGATGAAACATATGCATTTTCTTTCTTTTCATCCCAGTAGCTGCTGATATCCCTTTAAAACTGCTTGTTGCCAGCCTGAGAGAGAGGGGGATAGTACTTACCTAATCTTTCAGGGTAAGAGCCAAAGCTGAAATACCTACCAATCAACCAGTCACCTCAAACTCTCTTCTTCCTTCCTCCTGCTCAAGAAGACAAGCAGAAAAAGAAAATGGAAATGAAAAATAGGAAATTGGAAATAGCCTTCAGTAGCTTGCAATGACTGGTTTTACTCTTAGAACTACATGTGGGTGAAGAACAGAAGCTATATTCTTTAGCTGCTACTGGCTTTGGCAGATGGGAATGGTCAAAGAGAAGAAGGACAAAGAATTAGGGGAATTAAGACTGGAGAAGTGCACAACAGTAGTGTGTAAAATGGTCCTCCATGTAGCTTGTCACATTCATATCTTGAAAATCCTGGTGCACTTTCTCCTGGTAAGAAAGAGGCATTATAAGTCAGTATTATCTGATTAAACATTCGTCAAAGGTTTTGTCAGAACTAATTTACTTATGTGCTCCCCCCAAAAATAACAGGTATTTCCAAGTCTTCTGTAATTGAAGTCCTTAAAAATACTCCACACATAATTATTTTCATTATATATAAAAAAAAGTATAACAAATAAATACTTCGCTCGAGTCATTTTATGTCAGCTTATCTCATGTGAAAACAAAAGCTGTTATTACTGTGAGGTCATTGTGAAAGAGAGGTTATGAGTGCAGTACACTACACATCAGCATCACATGGTATATCTAATGCTACTTGGTAGACAGAAGGCCTCTTTATATGACAAGCAAAGGATGGGAGAAAACGAAGGCATTCAGTGATTCTCATGGCAAAATAGATCACCAGACCACTAAATAGCTAAACTGCCTAACTCCTGAACAATTACAGTAATTCAGAAAGTTTGTGAGTTTTTGGATTTGCTTTGTAGAAAGCAGAAGTCAGGAGAGGACAAACGGATTTGTTTGCCTGACTCAACAGGAAGAAGTTGAGCATCTGCCCAAGAATTTTTGTTCATGTTCCTGAAAATAGTTTGGGATTTTTCTTTGCTGATAACTAATACCAAAATGATCTGCTTACAAATCTGTAAATAATAAGTATAACAGCATAGGAAGATAAATAGCAATTGAGCTATGTGTGCCTTAATCCATTGCCTATTATTTTAGATTTTTTTATTTGGGTTTAAAATTTAATTTTAATGGACTTGTCCCTTGTACTGTTACAGAGGGACTAAGGGATAGCAGGAAGCTGAACAGTATTTGAATGGGTACCAACAGTGAGGAAAAATTTTCAAAGCATTTAGGCTCTTAAATCTTTATTTTAGCTTACTTCATGCGACAGCTTTTCAGAATATTGATCCTGGTTTTCAAGAGTGCAGAAGTCCTGGATCTTGATTAAATATGTATTTGTATGTACAAGGATAGTAAAATCCACAAAGCAATAAAGCATTTCTGCACAAAGATGAATTTTTTTGCCCTTTTTGAATATTGAACTTGAGAAGTCAGATAAGCTTTGTAAGTAAATTATTGGCTTCTGTTCCTTTTGCACCTTGTTTTTTCTTTCAGAGGCACTGCTGGAGTGAGACAAATGCTTAAAGGTACTGGCTAGGTAGTCACATATTTCAGTTTACTTACAGACCAGCAGCATTTCTTTTGAAATGTCGTTGCTTTATTATACTATACTTCATTCCATGAGCATTTTTCCTTCCCAAAAACCGGACAAGGTTTCAAGCTACTTTCTTCCATTTCCATTCTTCAGGGGGGGCTTGTGTGAGGATCAAATCCTTTGTACTAGAAATAATAAAATGGTCTGCTAGTGTTAGCTATTCATTGTTGTGGTCTTCATTTTCAAACAGCTTTTAATTTGTTGATTCATTATCACTTTATAGTATGGCTTTTGTTTCAGTAACTGTTGCACTGACATAACTGAACTGGCATGGTCAAGCTTCAGGTAGTGTTGAAGGGATGCTGCTTTTTCAATTTCAGACTAACTTTTTTCAGTTTGGTCTAAATATGATTCTACGTTCTTGTTCGCAAAAAGGTATTTGCCAGAACTGCTATACCAGTATTATTATATGACAATACAAAACAAATAGTTTAATGCTCTGTGTGTTCACTCTTAGATTAATGGGGACTTTTTTTTTAGTACATCTTCACTTACTTGATATAATCTAAACATAATAAACATAATTTTAACTAAAACAAGGCTATCCAGACAGACATTTGCAGGAATTGTACTAACATTGTTCAAAACGCACCTTAAACGGTAGAAGTGGGATCATGGACAAGCCTGCTCACTTTCATCCTAGTCCCCATGAAGGGAGAGGCAAATCATCCACTAACTTTGACAGGAGCTGGATTGATTTTACATTATATTTACTGAGACTAAGCCTGCGTCCCATCTTGGTTACATTTCTCTTACTTAAATTTAACATTGAGGTATGTGGCTTTAAAAAGCCATCATAGCTAATTATTTCAAGCTCTCTGATTTTTCTGTATGCTAACACTGATTTTCTCTGAATTTACTAAGTTTGGATTGTAACGTAATGGTGAAGAATAGACATTCACAAAGAACGGGACACACTGTCACCTAGATTTGAAAGTCAGAGCTCATGTCTGTGTTACATTCTATCTGTTTTCCTGTGCTTGTATTTACTGTATTTACAACTTTGAACTGCAATGAAGACTTTCTTTCATATTAAAGAAATTAGTTCATCCTTAGGAGAACCACTTGCATCTTCTATCACTTTCCTTAACAAGGAAATTAGATAGAGCTTGTGAAAATTACAAAAGTGCTTACATCATATAATGTAATTGAATAATTTTATGACAGCCCATCATCAAATAGTTTCATTATAGGTCAAATGATAGTCATCTGTGGCCACCAAAAAGACAAAGAAGGGAAGCGGGTAAGGAGAACTATCAGCATTCTTTAAAGTGTTTAGCTAAGTGAAGAGGCAAACGCGAAAAGAGAAGGTTTAATTTTTATTGTTACATTGGCTTGAATGTAGTCTTTATGTACATTCTTTTGATTTATGCTTTTTGTATCTCACATAATGGTGCTTTTATAAATCAGTACCAACAAATGAAAGGAATTAGTTGTTTACATAGGAGGGGAAATAGTAAGAAGTCAACGTATCTGTTAGAGACACCAGCTATTGGATGAAAAGGAAAGGCTGGCACAGTTTGCAGGACCAGGTAGTATGGCTACAAGTTTTCATTTTAGAATTCACTACTACTAATTTTCTGACTTGTTTTTAATAGCTTTTTTGGGGGTCAGAATAACAATTTTTTTATTCAGGAGTTTACATCCTGTTTCTCCCACACCAGCATCTGGATTGCAAAAATCCTCACAAAAATTGGTATGACTCGGTCCATTTCTTGGCAGCCTAACAGCAACTGAGCAGATACGGAGATTATATAAACCTATATAAACAACTTTGCAGTATTAAGCAATGAGTTTCATACTTCTGGATGGGTTAAGCGATGCTTCCCACAGGTCAGGTTTATAGATGTAAAGCAAAATACATTATTAGAATGGCAGATCTAGTATTACTCAACTAGCATGGATACTTTCCATAGGCAAAATTTCTCTGTATTCAGAAGACAGCAATAAACCACTCTCTAGCTGCTGAAGACTGTAGTAACCTGTGGTTACACGTACTGTGTGTTATACCCAAAGCTGCATTGCTTTGATCCCTGGTTGTGGCAGCTGAATACTACTGCCAGACAAATTGTAAACCACAACTTTCCCCCCCCAGTCTATTGTTGATTTATTTTGTTTGTTTGTTTCCTGGGTAAAACTTCCAATTAGGTTATTCCTTGGCTTTTGAATTTCCCATTCTAAAATCAATACAGATATGTAGCATTTTACTTTAAACTTAGTCTTATGGGCAACTTCTGTACTTCTTGGTAGACTTAGAAATCTGAAGTAAGATTCAGCAGTGCAGTAATTCAGTTGTTATTACAGTGCAGGCCCTTCACAGTTTGTCTCAGTAATTATTTTTTCTTTTAGTAAAGCATCAACTCAAGAGTTGAGACTTACTCCTTTTTCTGTGAGACTCCAGTAAGGAGTTGTTCTGCAGAAAGGCAGTAACTACAGGGCTATTTCTCTACCATGCATGAGAGTACTAATTGTTTCCAAAGTGTGTTAATAGTTGAAAGAATGACTAAACATGGCATCCTGGGAATTTTGTGTTTAATTCATTCCTTTCCCTGTGTCTATCTTTGTTTCTTTCTCTCAATGATTTACAGATTCACTTTCTTACAGGTCAGAGAAGGGTTCAATTTGAAAACCACTGTGTGCTTTCAGTGCTGCATTCACTAACAGTAAGATTCCCCAGTTGGAATTTAGCTGACTGCTTGTGGCCAATGCACACAGCAGAATACAGTTCAAGTACTTTCACAGTCTTACTGTTGAGACTGTGGTAACCAATGAAACTTCAGGATTTTTCTTTTTTTTTTTTTAGTTATAAAACAAACGGCTGTGACACAGAAATGCTTTAGGATCCTAAGTTCTGAATACAAAGATGGCAGTTTTTATATACTCAGTCATCACATCTGAACAGATGTAAGTAGATACTTTATAGGAAAATAGGAGGCTCTTTTTTACTGCTCAGCTAACTAGATTATCTGTGAGGCTTTTCTTGGAGATTATAGAAGTCATCAAGCACCCATTCAAAGAACCTTTTAAATATAGATAGGAGGACATAAGTTTACAATGTTAGGTGGCATTGAGCTGTCTCAGTTTTTAGGAGGTTGCACAGATGACTTCTCCAAATTTCTGGTTTTGCTTCAATAACCTGCCTTACCTTCTTTCCATCTTCATGGCTCTGAAGAGAGATGGTATTTGCCCTGTGCAAGGCACTTGTACATCCCCTATAAGCCTTTCATTTTCTGAACAAGAAAAACAAGCTCTGTTTTCACCTGAGAAAACCTGTGGGCTAACATGTGCATCTCAGAATATATAACTTGGCCAAGAACAGGGTAGCAGCTCTACCCAAGAAGTCATTTTCTCTTGAAACTAGGTTTACAGACACATATCGTCCCTTGAATTGCCTTGAGATTCCCTAAAGAAATACTTCTTTTTCCACTTCCCCTCTGAGACTTCATGGACCCTGTGACCTCCAGCAGAGCTTAGTACAGATGACTGTATAAAGACAATTTTCTGAGGTGCCTGTTAGTATTCTGCTGACACTGAGCTTGCACACTGCTGGTTCTCCAACAGCAGCTTCCTCTCCTGTGCTGAGGAGCCAGGCACCAACATCCAAATGCATCTGGAAAACAACGCTTACATCTATCCTAGCAAACTAAATGGGGCCAAGATGTGGGTGGCTCAGACACTGGATATTCATCCTATGTTTTTACATTTTAAGTGTGCTCCCTGGCACAATTTTAGTCCGTGCAATCTCTCTCCTAAACAATGCTTGAGAATATTTATCCTTCCGAAGTTCAATCTGTGGGCTTTAAAACCATCTGGCCTGTATGTAGGAGCTCACTAGAGCTCTTCTGCTCACTGTTTTACAGAGTTCAGATCTGAAGGGCAACCTCATTTTCCTCATCCAGCTGCCCCTGTTGGCAGCGTTCCGAGTCTACTTTTCTCTGAATTGTAAAGCCAGTGGAAGGTGGTGTTGGGAAAGGGCTGTTCCTCCCACCTGGTATGTCATGCCAGTCTAACTGCTGTCTAATTTACTAATTGCAAAGCTTACATTTAAGAAAAAAATCAATACTTTATATTTAAGTAGTTTGCATATAGTGGTACTTCTCATCTTTTAAACAATAAAAGAAAGGGGAGGGTTGCTGCCTATTTGCTTTTCATTCACCTTTGCTTGCCCAGTATGAATTACCGGTTTTAACTGTGTTACTTGTGTTGTTGTTGACTTTCTTTTGAGATCTTGGAAAGAATTTGGGGTAAATTAAAATTGTCTGATATATGCTGCATTGTCCTCAAGAACTAGCCCTCAAGAACCAACTGTATGCCATAGTGTTATTTCTGAGTTTAGAAAAACTCTGCATGTTTGATACATGCTTGGCATGTCTCCCAGTAGAGAGAGTTCAAGCAGCAAGTGGCAGTCACACCTATCTCTAGTAAAGTGTCCAGTAGCAGATGTGTTACCTGACAAAATTGGGGACTTTGCTGTCCCCTGCCTCTTTTATTTTTAAAGTATTATAAAGTTTATAGGGAAGAAAATGAATGCTTTTTTTTTTTCATCTTGTGGGACTGTTGCTTTACTAATTGTGGTGATTTTGCTCATTGTCTCTATAAGCAAAGTATTTATGCTTGCTCAGATCAGTTACAGTGCATTGACTTAGCCTGTAAAATAAGAACAGGAACAGTAAGCTCTTGTACTTCCCTTCTTGTAGCTGAGTTAACTTCAACACTCAGGGTGAATTTATTAAATTAGCATTTTTTTACATTTCTTGCAGTTTTGTTATTTCAGCCCATATCAGAACAGCATGGCTGCATGTATGGTTAGGTGATTTGGGTAATGCTTTTATAAGGAGGTCATAACAAGGAAAAGCATCCTAAGTTGTCCAGCTAAGGACTAGAATTAGTCACTGAACCTTACACTGCTTTTGTACTACATTTATACAGGCTTCTGTTGGGTCAAACTGATTCCTTAGGCATGATTTTAGTCTTAGGTCTTTGGGGAAAAGCAAAAGTTTGCAGGAGTGTTAATTATATCTGTATTTCCGGACCATCTGTTGTGCTGGTGGTATTTGTCTGTCTTAAAATTTAGATATTTGTTCTTTGTAAAAGGCTTGTAAGTTTTCCTGTATGTTTTTCTTTAGTTTACATTTAGTCTAGGTCAGTTTAGGAAACTAAATCACTTTCTGTATTTGTAGAAACTTTGGAAGAAATGAGCATTTTTGGTGAGGCAGCATACAGTTTCTGTATGACTGCATTCACAACTTAGCAGCGCTAAAGCTCCAGTTTGTGCTTTCCAGTGCTACAACTGGATTTAAAAGGTATTAATGCAGATGGCAGCACAACAAATTGTAACAGGTACTTTCCAGACGTCCTAGTCTTTATCCTCCTCTTCCTTTTTCTTATATGCTACACTGGGAATAGTAAAAACAAACATGGAAAGACTTGTCCACAGGTTGGATTTCAGGAATCCCCTCAATGTTAAAGATGTTAAAATCAGGTTAAATCTGATAAAGGACATCAGGGGGCCAACGAAGTTCAGCAGTATAAATGCAACTCAGACAAATAAAGGTCTTGCAAGTCAGACATCCTCATAGGTAGGTAGATGTGTGAAATACAGCTTCCTGCAGCTCTTGCAGTGTTAGTTTCTCATCTCTGGGAACTGGTTTCAAACTCCTGTACAACTGGAATATATGCTATTAAAGAACCAAAACATAGTATTCCAGCCAGTGTGTGGAATGGTTGTAAAAGCTCTCCTAGACACGCAAGTGAAATTAACATTCAGATGATTACGGCCCAGGTCTTAGTTGAGAAAAGTGTGAGAACTTGTGACTAATTGCTACTAATGAAGTACTTTAAGAAGAAAACCCATAGTGATATTTTGAAAGCAAAGGTGTTAATTTTTCAGTATTCACATATATAGCATCTTTGGTTTAGATAGCACAAGATGGGCATATTGTGATTGAGCCAGTAACTGAATGGGGGAGTTCTACATATATCAGCCTGGTTTTCATTATGTTGATGAGCATTTGACCATTACTTTTAACCATATCAATGGTGCTGTATCACATAAGCATAGTGATGGGGCACCTTGTTGTATGTGAAACTCCTTGGTATTTCTGTAGTTTGATAGCATGTGGATAAGCAAAGCCATAAAAGCAAGACTATTGCTACTGCAGTAATTGTCATCTAACTTCTTTCTGCTTTTTATTGTAGTCAGACTTGAATGGTTTCTGTGACATAAACTGTCCAATGCCAAAGCAAAAGTTACATTCCAATTTAGACGTCAGCAGCGTAAATCGTGAGTCCAGAAATCCCACACTCACGCCTACTTGTAACACAAATGACATTAAGAAAAAATATAGATACTCATGGAGCTGGTGTGGCTGTATGAGCATGTCTCACATGCACGTGCACTAACTTTTGAAATTTAGCATTTGTTACTTCAGATCTCTTTTAAAAGTTTTCCTTTGATCTTAGTTGGACATTTGTTGGTGGTTTTCAATAGTCAGTGCAGATGTTTGAGTCAAACAAATTTGTAACAGGGAGTTCGTGGTAAATGTTTCTTCAGTAATGTTAAAACTGCTTGTTCATATTTTCAAGACCCATCAAACCAGAGTGTATCAAATTGTCTGTTTGAGCTCTGCTATATGTACGTGAAGATGTCTAGAGACAGAAGACCTCTGTGACTGCTTTCCCACAGAGGCTATAGGTGATTCTTTCTGTATATATGTGCAAAATTTCTGAAGGTTTAAATTCTTGGCTAACACTGGTAATGACTGCAGTGCCAATTCAGACAGAGTGCTGGAAAAGTGGAAAAACAATGATACCCTGGGGTTGTAGAAAGATGAGATCACTCATGGATACGTTGAACGCTAATATTATGTGACTGCCGATGACCACACCTTCCCAGGGGCAGAATCACTCAGCTTTCAGTGGCTAAAGGGAAAAGTTTCTGGATACAACCTCTGAATTTGCAAGAATAATTTGTCCAGAGACAGGTTCATTCTTGTTTGACAGATTTTTTTCAGTGCTCAGCTTGAAGAGCAAGAGAATCTAGGAGGTTCAGTATTTAGAAAAACAAAAGAATAAAAGTACATAAAAATAATGGAAAAAAAACCCCCAACCTCAAACCATAAAACTACGGAAGAATGAAACCAAATCAAAACTTAAAAGGCTTGAGAAAAAGATGCTCCTCTTATCCCTTCCTTGTGCATTACAAGATACTTGCCTGTACAGCATTTTTCTCCTCCTCCAAAACTGTAAGTTTCTGTACTGCTGTGTGACCTAGAGGCTATTTGGGATTTGCTTTTCTTGAATAATTGCAGATGATGTTGTACAGAAGTGGAGACTTTGGAAATTCTGTGGAACACTTCCCCAGTGATCGGTGGTAAAACATCTAAGCAAAAGGTGTCAGCTTGTGTGAGGGCTCTGAAATCTCTTTTCTGTCATTTGCACGTGTACTTTCTTCCTTGAGGATCTTTACTGTGCACAGAGAGCTACGCAATTGTTCAGTTTTAGTCTTCCCAGACAGCATTTTCCTCTTTTGTTTCCAGCACTAACTGTTGTAACTAATAGCCCAGGACTTTGCATGGCTTAAAAGGCGAACAGAATTGTTAGTCTACAGTTTTCGTTTCTGGATGACTTCTTAAGTAGTCTCTCTTTTCTCTTAGATACAATACTATTGATTTGGTTAAAAATGATGGTAAAATGCTAATAGATTAGAGTGGATGACTACTTATCAGTTTGGGCAAAGATTATACAATATTTGCTTTTATTTATTTTTAAAAGTATATTTCTTTCTAGATAAACTTTAATGGTCTTGTAGAGAGGCAAATATCAATGTGTTTGTTAGAGTTGCATGTAGAAATGCCAATAAGAAAATACCTTACATATGAATATAGCAACAGGAACATTTGTAGAAAAGGAAATACATAGTTTTGTTTTCCATTTTACATGGATATAATAATAAAACACAAGCAGAAATTCCAAGGTAGTTTTAAAAATTTAGACTTTGATTAAAGAGATGCCCTTTATTTTACCCTATGGTGAATTTATTTAGTGGCTTGAACTCAAGACTAAATGTACATTGGGCCAGAGGATTGCATAGAAAGGACTGAAATCTGATTTGAGGGAGGGAAAGGAAAAAACCCAAGTTTTTGCTGCTGTGTGCAAAGGGACTGCAATGCAGGAGGTGAGACACTATATCATGATTTCCTAAAAAGCAACTTGATAAAAGACAAGCATGTATTTTTAGCTTGTAAGACTCAAATGTAAAACTGGAAATACACAGAAAAGCCTAGAAAAGAAGCGAAATTACTGAGATCCATTATATGCAGGAAGAAGGAATCAAATGTGGGACTGAAATGGCAGTTTGGTGGCATCACTGGAAGAGAAGAACATTGACACAGGTGAACTCACCACATTGAGTCATTTTTTACCATGTAGAGGTTCCATGAGCATCCAAGATGATACCGTGGAGAGGCATTAAGTAATACAGAACTGAATGAAGACTGTAGGGGCAAGGTATGGAAAGCTACAGTTTGTGAACCAGTAATGTGAAGATTAACAGAAATTGTGGCAGTAGATAGGAATTCCGAGGTAGAAAGGAAGGAGGAATACTGAAGGAGGAATAAAGAAGGAAGAATGAAGCTAAGGGTATTGTTCAATGACACCATTATCAGAAGAGAGAGTTTGATGCAGAAATACAGGGAGAACAATCTTTTTTGACACTCAAATGAAAAATCTCTCAGATACCAAACAAGCAATTTTTAAATTATAGGAACAGAGTTTTATTGGCTTTATTTAAAGCCAAACTGCAATAGCAGTTAAATAAAACAGTGTAGGATATCTTTAATGTAGATACTAGTTCATCAAATTACCCTTTCAGCTAAAGTGCAGAGACTCTTTGTTCCAACTAGTTTAGTTTTTAAAGTCATTTCTGAAGCATAAGCAGAAAAAGTTTCTCCCAAATGAATACATTCCTGCTTTTTACCAGTACTTTAATATTTATTTAAAGAACTATAGGCAGTACTTTTCTTACATTAAATACAATTTATTGACTGGCTTGAAGAAAAAGTACAACTTGGTCCCATGAAAAGCGTTATTTGCCAGTTTCTGTCTCATTAAATACTCTGGCTACTTTCATGGTAGCTTTTAGCTGCTGAAGTTTTGAAAGATAACATGAAACATTACAGGAAGCAAGAGTTTGCCTTTTTTTTCTTTTTTCCCCCCTCTTCCCCTCAGAAGTGGAGTTTATGCTTCTATTGCTCTGTTAAAGCAGTATTCGTATGGGGAGGAAATTTGTGATTTAACCAACACAGTCTATCCAACTCCTTGTCTGCATGCAGTCTGTGGGATTTGAATAATTACTCAGTTGAATATCATATTTAAGGACAAGACAAAAATGAGTTGTGATTTTGCAATACCTCATTAAGCAGACTATGTTTTCAAAAAGAAAATGTCTTTCATTTATTACATGATTCTTATTTTTTGTGGCCAGCATATATTTAGTGCAGGAAACTAAAAGGTAATCTTATGGTTCATGTTTGTCAAAGAGTTTTAGGACTCATTCATATTCTGTACATTCTGCAATCCCAAAACTGTTTCCTATTTCACTTTCTCCAGTAAGTCCTTGAATGATAGAATTAAATGCCTACATATGTAGAGGCGACCTAAGGTAAGGAATGAGGACAAGAACTGCGAGAAGAATTTCCTCTTGGGGAGTTTCTTATTCACTGGGCAGCAGTCTCATGTTTTCGTAGTAATCTTTTTATGCTCTCCTTCATGAATCTCACTTCTCTTTTGGAATAGTAGGGTGACTTCAATAACCTTGCTAGTATCCTGGTATCCTCCTGGTTAAAGTTGCTCTCCTGGTAGGTACAATGTAGCCCAGTTCAAGCTGAGGAGAGTACAGAACCTGCTTTCCCACTTTGTGTGCACATAGTTATGTGCTAACATATTATCTAAAGGTGTGTGGCACCACAGATCTTGTTTATTAGTGGTAACGAGTGAGGCTGTTGTGCTTCATGCTGAACTCAATATGCGCAGGGGACACTGCTGCATGAACTGGCCACCTCATACATTCCTACTTTAAACATAAGAGCCAAGATAATCTCCTCAGCTGAAGTGACAGTGATTCTGGGAAGAATAAAAAATCCAGAAATATAAATAACTAAATGAGCAGAAAAGATGCTTATGGGACTGTTGATATTAAGATGAAAGCATAGTTTTTTGAAATTCTACTCCTAGGCTTGAATCTCTAAATAATACCAAAAAGGAACTTCACATCCCGAGTGCTCTTTGTGGGATCAATTTTGGTTATTTATAAAGATGTGAGGAAAACATCATAATAAAGGTATGATAATAAAGGGTGAAATAAAAATTCTTCAGTTCTACTCTCACATTCTTGTAGGTATACATGATTCTGTAATACTTACAGAAAATCAGAATTAATTTCTGAGACAGAAAATTGCTTCCAATATGGGATAGTATTGAAAATACATACTGTAATTGAGGTTTTAGATCTAATATTTATGGCTGGAGTTTCTTACATTGACTTTCTCACAATGTTTGAATAAATATGGCAATGTAGAATAAAAACACTCACCTCTGAAAAGACAAAGGTAAAGCTCTTCTTCACTTCTTACTCCTCGAAACAGTCCCCCGTGTCCAGAATTCTGGTGTAGAGTTAAAAGGTACTGTTAATTTCAGCTGAAAGCATACTTTGCTGAAATACATAGTCCCTTCCTCCTAGATAATTGCATCCTGGCAGAACAGAACACTGTACCTTTTGGAAATATGCAAGCTGCTAGATATGTACTGCAAAAATTTGCTAGTGAAAAGTTGCTGCAAAGGGCACTGAAGAGCTTCCCTGTCCACCTGGGACAAATCTGTGTGGTTCGTACTTCTAGTTCTAAGAGATGTAGAAGACCGCTGGCAGGGTAAGACAGATGTTTAAGTATCTATTTATGTGGCATATATGGTATGTTGGAAACCAGCAATGGAAATTTTAAGGTAAACTGAGAGCTATGATATTTCCAACTATTCTGTACTTTAAAATGTCACAATTGTAAATATATGTATTAGAATGTTCTGCAGTTTCGTATTCAGACTTATGCTGTATGTCATTAGCTGATACACGTTTACACTCAGAGCAGGCCTGAATTCTGATCAGTGAGAAGTTAGTTGACCTGCAGTCAATCTCTTTTTCTCTCAAATTCAAAATTTTACAATTAAGTTTTCAAAAATATCCAATAAATTCTCTGCAGTGGCCATTTCCAGGTGAGAGGCATTAAGTGAAGCCACTGTTAGAGCTGTCTCCAAAGGGGAGAGTATTTTTAATAATCAATTTATCCATTTGAGCCTTGTGTCTAGAAGTTCTCAGGCAGTTTAGGATGAAGTTACAGTATTGTATGACAGTGCTATGGCTGACTCTCCATGTCTCGTTTGAATTCCCCATGGACAAAAAAGACTTTTACCAGACCTGCACTCTCTGCAACATTTAAGTAAGTGTTTCTAGATATATGCAGGCAGTTACCAGAATTTTCAAACAAATTTACCTCCTGTTTGTTTAATCCTTTGTGTAATTTTAATATGGAACCTGTGTCCACATCTTTTGTGCTAAAGGAGAAACTATGACAGTCATTGTTATGTCAGAAAAACTGTATTAATTCACTTCAGGATACGATATAGTTGCAAGAACAGAAGACAGGCTATGAGGTGTTAGAGTAAGATTTTTAAGCAGCACTGGTAATTAATAAAGACATGAAGCAAATTACTGCCTGTGAAAAACACGGAAGAGTGTAGCATCTGGAACTGTGAGAATGCTGCCTACATTCAGTTGAAGTAAATGTGGCCTGGATGGTCCTCTTTTTACTGTAGATGACTACCAAGAATAGACCTTCTAATGCAGAGTGACCATGAAGTTTACTTTAGGTTGTAAGCATCTTACAGTTAAATGTGGTATCTTAAGGCTATACATAAATGTGATTTGTCAACCTCATTAACCTCTTGTGTGAGGCTAAAGCCAATTCTTAATCCAAAATCACTGCCAATCTGAAACCAGAATCCATTCAATAGTCTCATACTGTTTTCTGAAGAAAACCCGTGGTCTTGTCAGGACAAGCAGGGGCTTCTGCAGTGTCCTACAAGTTAAACAGTATCTTGGCTTTCCCAAAATGTGAAGGAAATTCCATGTCACTATGGGTAAAAGCTTTGAAAACTCACTTAAGCATGTTTCCTTCTCAGTGGTCCTGTTATGAATCTGGTCAGTAAGCATGCAGAGTCACTGAAATGAAGTTGATGATGTTTCACAGGGAAAGGGCATAATTTCGGTTGTAAGTAGCATAGCTTCATTTAACTGAAGAATTCTGCTGCATGCCAGTGAGTTAGAAACAAAGATCATTACATCAGAAGGAGAAATTATGGTCCTGAGAGACTGACAATGTATTTCTTATTCTTACATTACATAATCGTAGTTACTTACTGGATACAGGTTTGATGCTGTTGTAGCTGCCTGTAGTATTGTTTCCAGTCTTCTTTCTGTTCTTCCTACACACTGCTTTTCTGCATTGCTCTCCTATTGCTAATCCTTCCTTCCTTCCAGCTCTTTGTGCTACTGGAATTCAGTTTATATTGTGCCTTTCACTTACCTGTTTTGCAGACTTATCTCTACTTTTGACTTGAGAAAGGAGTAAAAATACCAGTTACTCAAAACCAATGCTGCAAGTAGCAAATGTGTCTGCAAACAGAGGTTTATTTTTTAAGAGATGTTTGACTTCAGAAAAGAAATATTTTATGTAATAAGCTTTAGGCCATACCACCAGCTTTTAAAATTGAGAGCTGTGTGATATGCAACTAACTTTAGTGTGATAGATTGCTTTGGAAAATGGTCTTTTATGGTCTGTTTTAGATCTTCTCCCTTATTCTCAGCAAAGGTTGGGAGATGTTACTGCAGGTTTCTGTGAAATTTTCATCAGAAAGGCTATCCATGGAGATACTTTAGCAATTTAGGATGTCAGAAACTTCCTCCATATTGGAATGGATGGCTTTTTTTGAGTATATAGGAAACTAACAAAAATACTGGTTGTTGAAGTGGTATTATTTCATGAAAATAGAAGGGCTCTTGTTAAGCTGGTTATGTTCCTGTGTCATTTGAACTGTACTTTAAAAAACACACTAAATCCTACCATTCTTTATCTATCAGTTGCTTTTGTTTCCTGTTTTCCTTTCCCATTTCAAAGTTACTCAAACATTAAATAAACGTTTTAAAAGCTTACGAACTGAAATACTTGATGTCAATTTTGAAATAAAACTTTTTACTGGGGTCTGTTAACAGTCAAACTTCTGAAAGGCATTCTTGTCAAATTGCAGTATTAAACATTTTGCTTAAAGTTATAGACAGAAAAATACAACCTCATGTAGTTTTTTCCAGATCTTCCTATGGCAAATTTCTGTGAAGTTAATGTAAACATACCTACTTTACACAGTAGAGGAGGGCTTTTGATAATACAGTATGTTTAAATAGTACATATTTTTCTAAATATAACTTTGTCTGAAGTTGAGTTCTGAGTGATATAAGTGGAATTTAATAACACTTTCTGGTTTTAAAAAAAGCTTCTGGAAATACTGCTATATCTCTTTCAGATTCTCTATTAACTCTTTCAATCACTTCATTAAAAACTCCTTTATGTTATATATCATCGGGGACTATTTTTTTAAAAAAAAAAATTTAAAATGGAACTTCAAGACAATTCACTCTCAGATATGTTTTCCTTCAAGTCAGTAGGGCAGACACCATGGTGAATATCTCAAAAAGTAGTGCTTCTAATTTCCCCAGTATTTAAGGGTGCAAAATTTGGGATTTTCACAATTGTGATACAGTTATGAGAATGAATTATCTTAATTATTTGTTTATCAATGAAACATTGATTTTATAAACTGAAAAAAAGGCAACCCAAACACTATTGATAGCATCAGACATTTGGAAAAACGCTGTGTGTTTTGTAAGGTCAATTTTCTTTTGCTTTATATTACATTTCTCATAGTACGGTCAGTTTATCACCTTTGGCAGCAATTTTTATCCTAGTCAGATGTGGTATAGGGTCCTATAGAGGTTTTATGCTTCTGCCTAAGATTTCCATTATGTTTATGCTGCTTCTAGACATTTTACTGTACATCTAAGGATGGTTTTCAATTACCATCTTTATGCCGTGACATCCAGGTGCTGAGAATTTATTTCTGTTCATGTGGAAGAAGTGGGCTTGGAAAATGTTTATCAGGTGGTCTGTATTATAAATGTATATAACACCTACCAGCAGAAACAAGAATGTATTCTCAAGAGCATGCAGGTATGAGACCTGCTAAAAGAAGGTTGAATGTGTTATTTTTCATCCCAGGCAATATCCCTCTGTGGAAAAGGGCTGTAGAAATTCATTTGGATTAAATAAGTGTATGGGTTTTTACAGAAATTATTCTAAAAGCCTATACATTTCATTACTGTGCTTTTTATTTTTAAGAGACTTAATTGATCATCTGTAATTCTGTAGCAGGACCACCACATTTAACTGTTGGTTGTTAACATCATATTAAATGCCATGGAATATTTTCATAAGAGTTGCAGTATGTATTGTAGTATGTAGTATATACATGTTAGATTCAGTTATTAATATTTATTATTTTGGAAGCAATAAGAAATTATTTATTTGTCTTAGTTTTTTCAGTTAGATTTCGTAGTATTTTTAAAATACCTCAGCTAATCAGAATTGACCAGCAGTCTAAAATGTGCATGAGTGAATACTGAATTTTGACAACTCTTTAAGAAGAAAATGGAAGATGAAAAATGACTGGTTTATCTTTCTATATACATCTATAAATACATGCATACGTGCATATTATACATATGTACGTATGCACAGACACTCTTTGTGACTGAGGTTGAATGTTGTAGCAAATGCTGTGCAGCAAAGCTCTATATGGTGCAGAGGAACAGGCTTTGTTCACAGTGTGCACAGGAGTGATAATATTTCTTGAAGCAACCTCTATGCTGCTAGTTTCAGTGACAAAGCCTGTAGGCTGGTATCTTCTGCATACATACAGTGTACAGATAGCACTTTGGGGCACTGAGTAAGTAATAAACATAAATACATCATTTGGAGGGAGATGAAGGTGACTGGAAAAAATCAGCATGGATTTACCAAGGTTATACTGATTGCCTTCTATGATAAAACAGCTGGATGAGGCTGTGGACGAGGGAGAGCAGTAGATGTCATTTATCTTAACTTCAGCGAGACTTCTTGGACGCTGCCTCCAAATATTCTTGTGTCCAATTTAGAATGTTATGATCTGGATGGGTTCACAAGTAAATGCATAAAAACTGGTTGGATGATTAGGCTTAGAGGGTAGTGATTAATGGGTTGTACTCTAGCAGGAGGTCAGTGACAAGGGGAGCACCACATGAGTTTCTTCTGGGACACGTCCTGTATAACACTTTGAACAATGACCTGGAGGAGGTGATGGATTGCATGTTTTTGAAGTTTGCAGATGACACCAAATTGGAGGGACCACTCTTCAGGGCAGAAATATCATCCAGAATGACCTAGACAGGCTAGAGGAGTGGGTCAACAGGAACCCTACAAAATTCTACAGGAATAAATGCACAGTGCTGTCCTCGGGAGGGAAGAATCCTCCTGCAGTGATACAGGTTGGGGGAGCAGCTCTGCAGGAACGACCCTGGTGGTCATGGCAGACATCACATTGAGCATGACCCAGCCTTGTGCCCTGCCATTGATGACAACTAATGGCATCTTTGGCTGTATTGACTGGACCACAGTCAGTAGGTTGAGAGAAGAGATTATCCCCCTGACATACTATTCTTTAGACCTCATCTAATAAACTCCATCCACTTTAGGGCCTTTCAGTATGAGAAAGGCATTGATAAACTGTAGAGAGTTCATTGAAGGGCCACCACGACGGTCAGGGGAAGCTACAGCTTTTGTCCTAGAACGGGAGGAACTGGGTCAGTTAACCCCAGACAAGAAGAAGCTTTGGGAGGCAGGGGGATCTAATAACAGCCTTCCAGTATCCACTAGGAGGTTATTGAGATGATGGAGTCCCAGCAGTGAATGATGAGAGGATACAGAGGCAACAAACATAAATTGAAATGAGAGATTCAGACTGGATATAAGGAAAAACTTTTTCACCATGAAAAACTTTTTCACCTCCTGAGGTCCCTTCCAAACTCAATTATTCTTTGATTCTGTAATAACTGGTTGAAATATGCACAGCTGTACACAGCTGGAGAGGAATTCTGCTTTATCATTTTTTCTCTATGCTGGGGAGATGTTGCTTCTGAAGCCTTCTGAGTTGTTGCTTAATATATAAGCTTACAAAGAATGCCTTAACAAAGAGATTAAATATGGTAAGAGTTAAAACTGGGGGCCTAGTTCTACACCGCATTGCAAGTTCAGTACAAATCCACGCCTCTGCCACAAGCTTCGGCAACTTTCTCATGAGGGAGAAAAATTGAACGCATCTTACCATGAGGCCAAAGAGCATCTTTCCTTCCTGTAAAGCTGCAGGGGCTGTGACCCAGTCTGTCCTCAGCTACTCCATGTGTCTTCAGGACACTGTAAAATACCTGACATTGGACTGAAGAGATAGACCTTTTGAACTAGAGTCTGAAATTCACATGCATGAAGGGCAGCTGACACGGTAAATAGCCCCATCACTGGGTATATGCTGCCATGTTGTGACACGATCTTATGGAGCTGGGTCAAAGAGCGTGTCAGCTTTTAAGCCATTCCCTGTCTCTGTTTTGATACCCGAATTGCTCTCCTGATTTGTGTATTTCGACTTGTGCTTCTTTTTCAAAATATGCCTCTCTTAATAATGTCAAATACTTCTAAATTTAGATATATATGAAATTCTAAATATATATATATATGAATATATAGATGGCTAAAATAATTCAGCCAAAAGTGCCCTTTTACCCATATAGAATGGAAAATGACAGCATGTTTGGCATATGAAATTACTGTGATAATTCTAAAATTTAGTAATCGCTAATTTTTTTCTAGTTCAGATGTAGTTTCCTTAATTTTAGGTGTATTTTTTCTGTATCTGTTTAAAATGAAAGGTACATAGCTCTTCTGGGGTTCAGCTTCCATCTTTTTATTTGTTCAAGTGCATTGTTAAGTGGCTTTCTGTAACTAAAAGTTGTCAGTATGTTATTTAATTCACAGCTGATCTTTTTTATAAGAAAAATACCACCTCATATGTTTCTGGTTTGATAGGCCATTTTGGAAGGCCTCTATCACCTGATCCAAGGCTCACTGAAACCTCTGGAATTTATTATTTTCATTGACTTCAGTGAACACAAGCTCAGCAATCCAGAATGAAGCACCTTCAATTTTTCTTCTATGGGAAGAAACACAAAATATTTTTTGGACATAAATCAGGATAGTCTTCATTTTTTGTATCCAAGAAAATGAAAGTAGCAGAAAGCAACCTGCTCAGGTTAATCAGGCCAGTGTTACTTAATCCTTAGCAGGCTTACGCTAGAGGACACAAGTGGAACCGTGTCCAGATTCATCACGAACTCTGTAGGTGGTTGTCTGAGAAAGCATCTGATCGACTCTTTGGTAACACCAAGAGACTGTTAAGCCCTATTTAGCATTTCTCCATGTGTTTGTGGTGTGGTCAGAAAAAGCAGTGATTCCACCACAGTATCTATGTCATCTTTTCATCTGTGTGAGTCAACCATTTAGAAGAGAATGGAAAGTGTGTAGAAATTTGTGGCAGTAAAAAAGGAGTTCTTTATTTTTTCCATATGTACAGAACTAGAGTACCTAAACATATGGGTATAGGGTCATGAGAGAATATGTGATATATGGTAACTTCCTAGGTAGTAGACATGAAGCTGTTAATATTAGGATTTGACCAATAGTTTTTTTTTTCATTGCTTTTACTGAATTTACAGTAATGCTTACGTTATGCCAATTGCTTGTAGTTTGGTTTCAATATGATTTCCTTTGCTTAAGAGCTTTTCTGAACAAATCTGTACAGTAGCACACGTATGAAGTTGTAAAGAAGGAGCAATTTTCACCTTTTTATTGAATCTCTCTTTCTGTGTTGAACAGCAACAGTCATTTTCTATCATAGAATTACTGGTTCTATACATAGGATTACGGTTCTAGGTGACAGTGTTCAGCTAATTGAGAACAGAATATTACATGTTCTTGCCTATTATTTATTTAATTCTTTGAGCCAGGAATATTGAGGGTGAATTTCCAACTAATTTCTTAACTAATTATATTAAAAGTTTGCCTTTTACAGTAGAAAGAGTGGTATTTGTAAAATTTCTTCTAATGCCATTTCTATGAGCTAGAACAGCAGAAATGCATCAAATCATACCTGAGGGTGCATTTTGAGGGAGTTACAGTTAGGTAAGGGCTAACACTGGTCTTCAGGAGACTGTTATGACTGGAGCACTGGAGTTTAAGGCAGTAAGAGGAAATAATTCCATTCCCAGCTTTGTCACAGACCTCTGTGTGCATAACGATGAAATTACTTATCTGTAGATCCTTTTCCTAATCTGTAAAACATGTATGAAGCCCTTTGTAAGGCTTCATATAAGTATTCTGGTGCAGATTTAAAGCCTGTTCTGGAATCTGCCTGGAGAAAGCCTGGGAACTGCCATAGACTGGTCAGGAGTTCTGGAGCTTGGAGCACTCTCTGTCAACACTCCCCAGTGTGGTTTATGTGGTCCCATACCTACCCATACCAGTAGGCTGCATCTACTTCTGCTAGAAAGGCACAGAGTATTATTTGCTTCGGTAAATAATTCCCCCAAAGGAACACTTTGCATCTCAGATTAGGAAGTGACAGTCTCTCCTGGCTGCACATGGTAAGGTGAAACCAGTTGTGGCACAAGATATTTATGGATATCTTGTGATTTGATTTCAGGTCAGTACCTACTTCTAAAAAGAAAACCCTGTTTGTGTTTAAAAAGTGACTGGATGGTATTTTGGTTTGCAACCAGTGTGTGATATGTCCTTTCTAGTAATTTGAAGTAGAAATGAAAGTAGCATGATCATTTAACACAATAAAAAAAAATAAATTGCATTCGTGTTGGAAGTGTTTTCAATACTTCAAGACAATGACAACAAATATATCCATCCCTGTTGAAATGGATTAGGATGGTGAGATTTCTACAGGAAAAAGTCAAAACACCTACCTCAGCAGAGAGTGCTCAGGATGTCTAGGAAAGCGAATGATAGAAAGTGTGAGGAAAAAGGAACTGGAAAGGAATTCTTCATTCTCACCTTCCCTTACTCTCCCAGCAGTCCAGCTCTGCAAATCTGCAACAGGGAAAGCTGAGGTCTGTGGAAGAATGTCCAACTTCCGCAGGCATTCAACCAGCTTCTTACAATTTTACCTTTTCACCTGGCCGGCAGATCTCCCCAGGAAAGCCTGGCAGCACAGCTTCCATGTAACAAGGGGTGCAAGAGAAAACTGTTCTGGGTCCGCATCAGTCCCTGAAAAATAGTCACTTGCTTTAAATGTGGGATCACGCTTATGCAAGGATTTAGAACCAAATGTTAACATCTTATATTAATGTAAGGTAGCACATTGCCAAGAAGAATTCTTAAAATGGCCAAGATATTTTTGACTGCCTGTGTGACTCGGCTTGTGAGCATTTCTATGCAGAAGATCGAACTGAAGAATCTCTAAAATGGATGGGTTACCCTAGTGCAAAACTTCAAATACTTCATGTGACTAATTGCACTGGAGAGATTTAAGGGGGACTGTTACCACCTATAGATTGTATTTCCACCATTCTGTATGAAAAATGTTTTGGTGAAATCAGGACAAAAGAAGAAAATGCAAAAATTCTGAGTTTTCAAAATAAGAATTTAGTAGTTCGCCTTTTGAATTTTTTATTAGTAAAAGCACACAGAAATCTGATTTGCAAGATCCACAAATCAGTTTTACCTTCTGCTGGCAAGGCTAGCTATGTAACTTTGAAAATTGGTCCAAGAATCCCATTCTGTGTATCCTTACACAGCAATGCCCAGTACTTAATCTGAGATTACAAATAACGTGTACTGAGGCTGGCTCAAAGACTGTTGCAGAAATGGAGTACCTCAGAAGCCTGTAAGGCTCACACTGAAGTCAGCAGGAGCTCTGTATCTTTGATCTTTTTTACTTTACTGGCAATGCTTTCTTTAGTTTTCTGAATTTAGGAATTTATGCTTTTAATCCTGTCCACTTATAGTTTAGGGGCAGGTTGTGTTGTAGTTGCAAAACTAAACAGATGAAGTCATGAAGCTGAATTTTTAGAGAAGTAGAGCTTTTGCAGTTTGATTCCGTTTCTTGCAAGAAAAATGTGCTTGTTATGAGTCTGAGGTGAAGTTTAAAAAGTATGTTGCAACACGTACCTTTTGCAAAAAGCTGTTTGGCAGAAGGAGAGGGCAAGTGCACTTCTTCCTTTGGGAAGCAAAATGGGAAAAGAATCTTATTAGTAGGTCCTTTCCATTAGACCTACTTACTGTAAAACAGGAGCCTAGCTCAAATTTTAAATTTGGATCAGATTCGTCTATATTTTATCCTTTTTAAGCATTTGTAATGACTTATTTTGTGCTCCAATTTGCGTCTGCTTTCAGATAGCAAAGGATAAACTTATTATCCGGAGTCTGGAGGTCCATTTGAAAAAGGAATGTCCTTACCAGTCTAATTACTGGTGTAGTATGGGGGACTAATTCACCTTCCTTTATTGTTTAGTCCCAATACTAATAATGCCTTTGTCATTGAACAGCTGAAGAATTCACCGTTACTCAAGCAGTATGGGCTCCACTGACGGTTATAGTCGTGTCTCATACCACATTACTTTACCTTAACTGTCAAGTTGCTGTCTTAGGGGTTCCAGGGAGTTCCAGGGTGAAATGGGAGTACAGGGTGAAATGGGAGCTCCAGTAAACTATCTTACCCATGCCCCCCGGGTTAGCTGGCTCTTTCAGTGCTTATGTTGGGACTGTTTGGTTATAAAAGCTTCCCATTAGAAAATTTTGTCTTTTTGCCTGAAAAAGTGAAGTTCTTTTTAAGATTCATTGAAGCCTATATATGGATTGCTAAGGAAAGTATTTCACCTATTGTTACATAAAACTGTGTTCCAGTTTGTGTAACATCTGAGTACTGTGTACCAAGTGTCTCTGATATTAATTAAGCTATATTACACTCTCATGAGATACATTTTTAATACAAAGAAATTAATACAATGAAGGCTATTAAATATGGTAAAAACTCCACTATGTATGCTAATGTTATAGAAGACTCAGAAACATTTTATTTTTAAGGAGTCTAACCTTATGTAATTGTACTTCTGTGAAAAAAGACTTTAATCTTGCTCTCATCTGTTTTAAATGGCCATCCTTTGTCAGTATACTAGTTAATACATTTAATGCCAATTTTTGTAATGTCTGACTTTATCACTCATAGCATTAAAGATTATATCACAGTCTTGAAGAAAAGTGTGGGGATTTTATGTTTCAAAGTAAAATACTTTTGGTAAATAGGAACACTGTGGTCTGAAGAGTTTTTTGCCAATATGAATATAAAATGTTGTTTCCTTTGTTTTTCAAACTGGAAAAAAAAAAGTCTCTACTAAGTATCTGAGGTTTTTCCTTGTCCCAGTAGTAAACTTACTGTTTCATTTTAGGGACTTGACATTCTCCAACTGTTTTCTGTCTGAGAGTTTTCTGAAGCCTTTCAAGATTTTTAAGAGGTATTTTTACACTATCTTGCTTTCCAGAAAGTCGTAATTTCCATCTTTAAACATTGGCAGCTATACCTGCCCCCTCCTTGTCACCCTCCTGATACACCTTTTAATATTCCAATATGTGGTAAATTTGTCGGAGAGGAGACTAGGGGGCCTGTTCTGTGGCATTTGAAATGCTGACAAGTCTGTCGACACTGGATGTGCGATTGTCCCTTGGAGCTTACATCCAAGTTTGTTGTACTGAGCAGAGAATAGAATGTGGGAGAAGTTATTCTGAGTGTGTGTGCATGTGATTGCAGTTTCCAAGGAGACCACCTTCTTTGTCTGAACATGTCCAAAATGATTGCCTAATTGATCTCATCATGTGGGACACTTTGTCTGTCTTTCTGTCTGCTTCTCTTGTGCGTTCTTTCCTCCACATTGTTAATCAAAAAGTAAAAAATTAAAAGTTATGTTCTCAAAAAGAGCCAAACAAAGCCATTAGCCTGCCTGAACAAGAAGTCTGGACTACCCTTTAGTCAAAACAAATTGCTAGTGTGTCACCAGTATGGACGCGAAACGTGTTGTTGCTAGTATTTCTTCCCAATCTGTGCTATAACTCGTGCATAGATGATGCTAAGCGCTTCTTTGAAAGAGACAGCTGTTAATGCCACTACTGCATTTCCACTAATTATAAAATGAAAGGACCGGCTCTCTTTTCCTTCTCAAAGCTCAATAGTCTAGTTTCACTGATTAAAAAAACCAACAACAAAAAATCCCCCAAAACACAAAAAGCTCAGGGAAGGAGAAGATGTCAGTTAGCGACAGTGCTGAAAAGCATGCTGATGTGCTTTTTTTGTTGCTTGTGGTTTTGTTGGTACTGATGATTTGCTAATGAAAGCCAAAGCACTTTCAAATTTAGTCCCTCGACACTGGAGCTGGAAATGAGGAGCCCAAGTTTAAAAACATTCTTGCTAAAGGGAGGAGAAGATTGCAGAAGGCAGTAAGAATAAGGTGCTGAGGCAAAACTGGAGGTCACAGAATACTGCTATTCATATCATTCAGGAGCACGGGAGATTTTAGGCCAATCCTCCCTTTCACACTAAAGAAAGACTCCTATTAACTTCAGGAGAAATTTAACCTGAACTACGGAAACAGAACGTTACTGAGACAGAAACTGAAATTGCATCACAATTCAGTATGTAAAAAAGCATATTAAAAACGTATTATTGAATAAATTTAGTAACTACTGAAAGAAATATTTTTAAAAATCCTCTTTTTTTTTTTTTTTTTTAGTCATTTTCCCTGCAAATGTAGTCCTTAAAAAAGATGAACATCAGTTGCATAGCATGGGTTTGTTTGTTTATTTGTAATAAGTGTCTGTAATCTGTGTAAAACTGGGGATAGGGCATAGTCTGTGTCAGTTTATCTACAATGTGTCACACTGGGGGTAAATACCAGCTGGTACATGAAAAAGGTCCAGGCAAATGTAAGCCAACAGAAGTAAGCATGGACAGCTTGAGGAGCAGAGTCTGAGAAAATAAGTGGAGTTTGCAGCAGCCACAGCTCTCAACTTTCCTGGTGGCATTTGTTGGATAGAATATGATTAATCTGTCTCTTCAAGACAAGATCTCAATGATTGTTAGAAGCCAGTCCCTCTCTGCCTTTATTACTATAAACTAGAAAGAAGAGAATAGTATCACAGGCCTTTGATCTTGCCAACTCTTACTCCTGCCTCGCTTTACTCATATGAGCAGTGCTGTTGAGCTGCTGGGTACAATTAAACATGTATGAGCATCATTAGACTCTTTGCAATTATACATGACCTTAGCATATGAGGATTTCAAAGTAGTAATTTGCAGGGTTTACAAGCCTTTTTGACAGAGTGTATTTTCTCTGTTTCTCATAAAGATGAAAATTTAGCGAATAAGCAGCTTGAGGAGAACTTAAACTACTAAGTAGTCCAGGGCCAAGCGTATATAATTTTATGGACTGAGACCATTACGTGGGACAGAGCAGGATGCCGTAAATCGAGGTGAAACAACAGTCATGGTTAGCACCTGGCTTAATTTAGGATGGCCTGTTTACAGAATGTTGTGTCAATAGGAAGAGACACTACTGTGGCTATGAGTCCTAAATGTCTGTCACAAACTCTGTGCTCCTCCCTCTACAACTCTGGGGAGAATCCTGCGCTGTATTTAATAAAAGCATGATAAATGGTACATTTGAAGAAGTAAGTCTCTTTCCCCCTTTCTGTGTCTCCCCTCAAGTTCTTGCCAAAGCGTGAGGCCACTTCATATCTCCTCTGTTCTGCAAGAGTGATAATAAGAAGAACTAGTAGGACTCATGGCCTTTTCATTTGAGTGTCTTATGTTTTAGCCAACAGGGAAATCAAATTTGTGGCTACGCTTTTTTTGTGTGCGTGGTTGGTTGGTTGTTTTAATTATTCCTGTTAGAACCTACTTGGGTTCCATGCAAACATGGCACTGTTGAACATAGTTCATCTTAGAAAGGCTGAGCTGTGAGGCAGCACTTTACAAAGTTTTCCAGAGACCCTGTTTCCTCTGGGAATCTGACAGCATGCAGCACAGCGGCACTAAGGAGACTGCTTGCAGGGGAGCAGAGATGCTGCTCCCTCCTGAGAGTGAAGCTGAGAAGTAGCTCTCACATCCAGTGCACACACCTGCACCTACCCGATCTGAATGAACAAGCCTCTCAAGTGACGTCTGCCTGTATTTGGAATATTGCATGTTTGGAGTGCTGCACAAACCGAACTGCTTTTACTTGACATTATGGTAATTAAATAAACATTTAAAATAGACTTTTCTGACTTGCTTGACACCTCTCTGAGCAAAAGGCTGAGAACTGACAACCGGCTTTTAGAGTACATTTGAAGAGATCTGGTTTCTCCATTTAACCTGTAAGACACTCAACTGTTTTTGAAACATGAAGGTCATGTGTCAGCATGTTATACAGACCACTAAGTCAGAAATCACAGCATTGCATTGGCACGACTGCGCTGTCACTTGTGCACGAAAATACTGAGCTCTGCAAACGTACCTGCCTGACTTCTGCCCTTAATGTTTAGTAGCTGCCGCAATAGACAGGTTTAAGCTTTTCTTCTCTCCTGTACCCTCACCTCCCAATCGTTATCCTCTCTTTTCTTAGCTCCTCCTGCAGCAAACTACCAAAAGATGTTGGACAAGGTCAAGCTCTCAAAGGGTGCTTCTGACTCACAGAAAATACATTTATTCAACCGGAGTCCCAAATTAAAAATCTTTAGTTAATCTACCTCCTGGTGTTTCTATGCTTTCCATCTTTTAGATTCTTCAGTACCATATTCTGTGCCAAACCTAGGCAGACCCAGTCTGGCAAAGCCTTTCTTGTGTGAGTGGTTATTAAACGGAAGTTAATGAGAATAATAATGTCAGAAAGAGCTTTCAGCCTAAGGCAAATTATTTTTTATCACTATTTTTTAAGTATATTCTATAGGACTTTGACAGACAAAATCCATTATAGAAATCTATTTAAACTAAAGAAAAGATTACCAGGGCTCCTCTTTTTTAAACTTATACGTAGCTAATACACATATTTTGTATTTTGCACATACCTAACCTTTTTGGAACATGATTTCCGTTGTGATGATAATCAAAAAGAGTATACATATTTTTTTCAGTATTAGGAAATATTTTTGAATTTGATTAAGGCAGGATAACAGTTTACCACAGTATCAGGCAGGTCAGGAAATCAAAGCATTGACTTTTTATATGGTCTGATGTCTTCCAGAAGTAAAGCAAGCTGTGCGCAAGCACATAACAAACACAAGACAGGAAAGCACAAACGGGATTGTCATTCTTCCTCGTACACTGGAAATAAAAAAGTTTTTGAAAAGGTAGATTTGAATTAGTAACTCATGCATTTTTTGTGTGTTTTAACATTTGATTTCCCCTTTCTGTGTATATAATTTTTTCTGTAACTGATTTCATAGGTCTTTTCTGGCATTTTCCTTTTTTCCACAACAGTGACGGCTATTCAGTTTAAATATGTGGTCCTAAGGGTATGTGGAGCTGAGAGAACATAGCAAATACGTTAGTCATTTTACTTAATTTGAGAATTTTGTCATCTTTTTCTCTCTCACCCACTATCTTATGTAGAACATTGCTATTTTCTTACATTTGAATGTCAAAGGACGGCATTTTCTGACTCGGCCAATATCACGTATGTGCATTCAGACTTTTTTGGCCCCTCTTAAAGCCGTTTTCCACTGTCCTGAGAGTGTAAGTGCTAGGGGCAGGATGTTTTGATCAACCACACTACCCTGACACAGACAAGAATCAGTACAATTAAGGCAGCTTTTTCTCACTCTCTGTTCTTAGCATGTAAGCTTTTCCAATCTCAGAATGGAGTCAAAGGGTACAACTTGTGCAAAATCAGAGCTGTGTGAACTTCGTAACAATAGAAGAATTTGGTTAGCCTCACAAAGTATTAGGAGCCAGACGTGTTTTCTGAGACCCACTTGGAATATTAGCACTGTATGATCTTTTGCTCATCTAACATAAAACAGCTATCCCTGACAGTGTTGATGATAATTAATTTAATTGTATCACCTATGGCATCACTTGTTAGATTGCCTTTGAAAATCAGGTGTGAGAGTAATTCTACTTTGTAGACATTTAGGAAGTTAAAATGAAAATTTAATTCTCAGGGTATTCCTTCTCCATTTCCCTTATGTTTTTCTAATTTAACCATCTCTAAAGAAACACGGGAAACAAAAGCATTCATAATGTTATGTGTGTTCTGTTTTTGCTACTCCCATGATAATGCAGCCTAATGTTCAGAAGCAGAACTTTCCATCTCAGTCCAGTAGATTTCAGAGCTATTTCTGTATTATTCATACTGATAACTAGTCATTATTTTATTGTGCTAGGTAGTGTACAAACAGAAAAAAAGATGATCACTGCTTTAAAATTTCTACATCTTTTTTTCCCTCTGGTACTTGTCTAAGTTTTGTGATTGGTATGATGCTTATGGCAAATGCACATGGTATTCCCTGGTGATCACGATTTTGACTGAATCTTCCCCTTATGCGTAATTAGGTTTGTCTGACTAGCTCACTCAATCCTATGTGAAAGTAGATGGTATGGCATGGAGATGGTAGGAAGTAATTAAGAAATATAAGCTGGAGATGTCTGGCACCACTGCAACCGAGTCTGTCGTCAGCTGCTGCCAGCAGATCTTTGCAGGTTACCTATTTAAGGGCAGGTGTCCTTTGCTTTGTATCCCAGAGACTTGGTTCCAGATGTGTATCTTGCAAGCTTACTGCTTGTCATAACCATAATCCTGGGAGACCCTGCTCTCCTTCCAGTGAAAACCCTGGGCACACAAGTGGAGAGGGAGCTGCAGAGCGCATCAGCAGTGCTCCTCGGACGTGCATGATCAGGCAACTAAGGCTGTCCTGCAATATGGACACGGTGTATGAGACTGACCAACTGGAAGAGCTTTCATAATCTCTTCTAGTAACTTAAAGCTACTCTTAACGAGACGTGTGTGTGCACACACACATACAGATCTCTGCCAGGGAGCTATTTCATTCTTTCCCCCCCTTGCATATGTGGAACTTCTCCCCCAAATTATTTTGGCCCAATGCCCAGGAGTCCACGACAGTCAATGGCTCAGTGGCATGTTTAAGATCTGCATGAAACAAGTGTTTATGCTGTTGGGAAGGAGAAAGTCACAGTTTTTGGGACGCATGGTGCTTGTTACTAAGACTCTCTAGAGAAACAGTCTTAAAATCATGAGGTTTGTGCATTAAGAAAATCTATACTTTGAGTTATAGTTAGTGATTATTTCTAATATATTATTTCTATTTTCCCTTTCACCTCTGAGGGTTTTAGAGGCAGACAAGCCATATTGTAGGAAAACAGAGAGAAAAAAATAACAACACTTGTGATATTTTCATTGTATATGCAGAAGATATAATGATGTCGTGTGTGGTGTTAACGTTTTCTCAGCATTAATTTCTGATGATCTTTATTGCTCTTGGCTTTGCAGTTTAGGGGTCTTGTGGTTAGCAGGATGATAGAGATAAAGCTGCTATACCACAGAATTTCCATTCTGTGTAACTTCTGCAGTATATCTATAGTGTGTGGATAGAACTTACTGTATAAATTACATCTCTTCCATCTTTAAGCACAAAGAGCAATGAAAAAGATTTATTTATAAACTGGATTATAAATATGCACAACATTTTTCGTGAAGGCAGCTTTTTTACCCACTTAATTGGAAGTAAAAAGATAAAAATTAATAATTGAAATATGAATGACAGTCCCGTGCAGATGGTGATTGTTTTCCTAAATGCCTTAACTAAGAAGTCAATTGTATGTGGAGTTTTATACTAAGAAGGCAGGAATGAGAAAGCTTTTCTTGTGTCTGCATCTTGTAGCAGCTTTTCTTTGTGCCACACAGCAAAGGATGTTGGGCCATGGAATTCTTTTTAGAAATGCACTGGAAGCTATCCCAAAGTCTTAATGGACAGCAAAACACTCTGAAGTCTCTACCTTGAAATTATAATCATACGGCGGAAGGGCTGCATGAAGGTGGTCTATACGAACAGAACTGCCACTAGAGAAGTAACAATCTTGTCATTTTATTATATTTAGCATACTCTGCCTGCAGTGAAATAATTCTGTATTAAACTAGGAAGGCTATGAAACTAACTTTTCATTAAAGATAATATGAAACAATGTTTTGATGTCTTCATTTTAAAACTGGGAAGGAAAACCCAAGAGGTCTAAGTGAAGTAAAGGGAGACTCATGTAGTGACATTTACGAAGTGGCTGCTCAAGTCAAGTATCAGAATACAAATATTGTGATATAAACAATAGAGTACACATACTGTGCCAGGTGAACTTTGATACCTTTTGTTTTGTATATGAACTATTTTAAAAGAGGCAATTTCAGAGGAATAAATATGAAGAATTTGTGTTTTCTTATAAAACCACATCTTTCTTTTTCCAAGACATCATGAGTACTTGTCCTATCTAAATTTTCTCGTGCTTTCTTACTGTTGGCCTGAACAGAAATTCCATGTAAGTACTGAGTAACCCACCACACATCAAATGTTTTTGGCATCGATGGTGTGATTTACAAAATATTTTAAATATTAGAAGTGTTTCAGTTGTGAGATTTCTTCTCCAAGTCAAAACAAATTTCAGTAAGTTCCAATGACAGTCTCTTAAATACATTAATGCATGTTATTTAAATATAGTGCAGGTATTTGCTGTGGCTGCTTCAAAAATTGGAACAGAAGTCACAGATTAATACTGGTCCTTGAAATCTGCTTTATGACTTACAAAAAAAAATATTTTTTTGTATGAGAGTAATAAAGACAAAGAAATGTGTGGCTAAGAAGGCTGATATATTTAATACAGTATTCCCCTTTGTGTCAGGCAAGGCAGAAGCCATCCTTGGGGGATCTTACAAAACTTATAAATAATTTGTGCCACCACAAATACAGTTTGTGTAGTTTCATGTCTTTCGATGTGATGTATCTGTATTCTTTAAATAAATCTGGGATGTATGCTCATCTCATAGTAATGGCTATAGTCTTGACTCTTTAGCTCACCAGGGGCTCAGTTCCTCAGTTTTTTTCTACTAGTGTGTTTAGTCCCACATGATTGGCCCTCATCTGCATTACAGTTTTCTGAAATTTGATGGGATTCGTATGCTAAAGCCAAAAAACCTAGAGCTAAGTATCTACAGTATTCAAAACCTGGAGCTGGAGCAAGATTTGCAGGATAGATCAACACCCAGAAGCTCAGTGCTTTTAAAAATGTGGCCACTCTGTTTTGTGTGTGTGAGAGCTGGGTGCTTCTGCAAAGCAGGCCTTGACTAAGAAAGATGATCTCCTTCAAAATATGTGACCCTAAAGGGCTTGGCAATATCTATTCCACTTATAGCGTAGAGCTCCAAATTCTTGAGTTGTCTGTTCTTGTGTTGGGAAACAGCCCCTCCTACCCAAGGGAGTGTGGCCTGACAAAAAGAGCATTGATATAATAAAAATAAAGTGCATTCCATGATCCAAAAGAGGGCAGATAGAAATATTTCTAGCATAAATTAATGCTGGTTTTTGCTGGAAGTAATTATGCTGTAGAAGGATGTTAGACATTCACCTTGCTTGTGTTGCTTTTTCTCACTGTTTTAGAACAAAGAATGGAGTTCATGAGTAGCATGAGATATAGATATATGGAATATAGGGCTATTATAATGCCTTCACACTGAACCTGTAATTCACGAACAGAATACAACGAAATCATCTTTGCCCTGTGACACACTTACTGTAATCTTCTTATATAAGGTAAAGTTAAGCATCCTTCTTTCTCTCAGATCAGTACCGTGAGCATTCCAACACAAAGGATACCACAATGCGTGAATGAAGGTAGAGTATTCTGGCAGTTTATTATAAACACTCCTACTATCACAATGAACAGAATTAATTTTTCGTTCTGTAGGCTTTCACTATTAAACTGTTGTTATCCAGGTATCTGCTATGCAGTCTAGTTAAGTGAGAGAGACTACATCTGGAAAACTCTTACCAGCATGCATGGACCTGATATCCATATGCAGTGATTTCACATGTATAAACAAAGAGTCTGGGCCAAAGCCCATTTTGATGTTCCTGAAGCACAACTTTGAATTGTCTCATATATCCATGTGTTTTTTATATTTGTGCTAGAAATGAAAACATGACAAAACATAAACGTGGTAGTATGAAATCAACGCACAAAAAGCAGAATGGATAGTTAAACTAAAATAATCAGGCCTCAGAAGGCAATAATGTGTTGCTATTACGTTACACAAAAAATAAGCAAAGAAAGGATGAATAAACTTTCTAGAGCAGAAAGTTGTTGAAGAGGATATGTTCACACCCATGTAGAATGATTTTTAAGACTACTGTAGTCTTTGAGAGTACTGGAGTATTTAACATAGAAGATCTCTGACCATTCCTGTAGTTCCCTGTTTAGCTAATGCCTTTTTTAAAATGGTCTTAGTACAGTAAAAAGCAATATTAATTTAAAAAGCTAGTAGAAGTAGTCAGCAGTTAAAACCATCCACAAGATTATCTACAGCAAGATCATACCATGGTTTTAGTTTCCTAAGTAAAGGAAATGTGTAGGTAGCCTCCTTTTTGGAATAAATAAAGAGTATGAATGTCTGCAGGTCTGAATGTAAAGCGATCAAGAAGATTGTCTGGAGCGTGAGCACGGGGCTAGCTTTTCCCAGTGATGGCAATAACTAAATAAATTAATTCTTGGAATAAATAAGGGCATAACTCCATGTATTTACTCTGGGATTGAACTGGAGACAGCATGTGAATTCCTTTTCTTTTCTCCCAATTCCATTGTTTCTAGTGTGGTCTGCCACAATCTCAGAGAAAGTAACTTAAATTTATTCTATATTATCATCTGTGAGTGAACAGCCTAAAAATGAAAATGCTTCTCTTAAATGTGAGATGAATTTACAGTATTTTGTGAATGGCCATCTCTGTCAGGGAAATGAGGCATATCAAATGCACGCTCCGTCCCCCCTCTCCCATCACGACATCTACAGTACACTGTGACAAACTGTAAGCTCACAAGGATGTGGAACAACCTAGGTGATTTACCGCAGCCTAAAGCAGGCGTGGGAAATGCTTCCCACTTCACAGGCATGCTACAAACCGCCTCAGTGCAGAACAATTGATGTAATTGTATTGCTTGGCTGTTCAATTCAGCATTTGGAGACTTCCTAACGATCCATTCCAAATGTTTTGGCCGGGCAACCCTTTTGTACAACTACGTATATAACCCCCTGTTGCTTCCCATGTTGTGGTATTACAGATAGTATTCTTGTTATGCTGGTTTAGACTGTATTTCTAAAAATAAGAGGGAGCAGTCTTTTACCTCAATCATGAACTTACTTGTGGGAATATTAGAGAAAGTGTCTGAGCACAAGAAAGCATCTTAGATTAACAGAATGAATAATCAGAAAGGCTCGTCTCCCTAGTCACACATATGTGAGTCTCATGCTAATTGTGCAAATCTCTTAACATTTACCCATAAGTTCCTAAAGCTCTGATCTATAATTCATGACAACAACCTGATTTACAGCCAAGACCAGAAATTAACAGGATGGATCCTACTTTTATCTAAGGCAACAGCAAAACTTGAACCGACTTCACTGTAGTAGGACAACACACTGTTCCTCAAGATCCATCCATATTTTCAGCATAAACCATTTTTCATGTCTTCTCTCCCAACATTGTCTGATTCAAGTAGTGAACTGTAGCAGTGGTGGCACCAGTGTAATAATAATAGGTAAATATATTTTGGTAAGTTATTTTAATAGGTTTGGGGCCTGTGTGAATCCTAGGTCTAGCATTTGCAACCCTACACTGCAGCCCTATTCCCAAAATAGACCTTTGGGTTGACTAACGGCAGATGCCTACATTACGTTTGAAGTGGAAGAAAACATAGTCAAGAGGAAGATCCTTTAGATCTTTTGTGATCTGATTGAAGTGGCATAGGGTTTCTGTGCTGCTGCCCATGCTGCTCTGTTGAATATAAGAAAATGAGCTATAAAATTGTTCTGGGGAGATGCAGTAATTAATTTTTCTGAAGAATTTTATTGTCCCCTTTGCCTTACAAAATAAGGAAAAACAGCCCAAGGGAAGCACTGTGTATAATACTATGAAGACTAAACATATTCATAGAAAAATATTAGCAAATGTAACTGGGGAAAGTGTTTCCTGGAAATTAACACACTAAACTAAAAATTGACCAATTTAATTTTTCTTCAGAGAAAATACTGACTGTGACACAGCAAAAGCCATAGAAGCTGCACCAAATGCAAACCAAAAAGTAGTCCAAACCAGACTTTTTACTGAAATGTGTTAGAACTATCAAAGGTTTAAATTTTGGTGATCTGATCAGGTCCGTTAACATTAATCCCCCCCCAGTTTTATTGTTTAAATTCATGGGAAGTTATTGTTTTTAAGTCAGCTGCACCTGATAAACATCTGGGGTTTTTTTATGTAGATCCATGTTTTTAAGTCTATAACCATGTGTGACTTGAGCTGACAGAACTTCACTGCCATTGCTTGCTCCAGAATGCCTGCACATTCCAAATCCTGTAGCAAAAGCCTTCTGTGGCACTCATCCTGAGAGAACAGCTTCTCTCATTATCCTTTTAAAATTAATCAGTCACTTCTTATACTTCTATCGGTTGTTTGTTTATAATATCCTGAGAAACATAGTGTCAATGAGAGTTGTCCCTTTTATGCAAAAAATTTACCAAATGTATACAATTTTATATGGCGAGGTGACCAGTCTCCAGGATGAATTCGTACAAACAGCCTACAGTTTTTAGATTGGGAAATGCAAACAAACCAATCTAGTGCTAACAACCCAATCCAAAGCATTCTCTCCAAATTCTAGGCAATTTCTGAGGCTGAGTTTGGACGAAATTCTCTCTACAGTCCTTGTTTATTTGTTTATTTTCTTCCTTACACCTTGTCTCAACAAGTCCGTCTGCACAGATTTAGCTGCAGAATTCAAATCCTATTTGTTGTAAGTAGAAATATCAGAATATTGCTTCCTGATTTCAGAGATGTATTATTTGAACTTTATATCCTGGAACAAAATACTGTGTTGAGAGGAAGATTTGCTCTTTCTGTCCCAGCGTGAGTTAACGCTCCTCTGTTCAAATAATGATGAGTTAAACTAAAACTGAACAGAGAAAATTTGCCAGCTTACAGCAACACAAGAACAGGGATATTTTCTCCCATTAGCTAATCAGACATACTTAAATTGTCTAGCAGTGATAACTTTCTTTGTAAAGAAAGGGTACTTCCATACCCACAGCCCAGAAAATTCTAAAAGGAAATATCCGTGCACACCTACCATGAGTTATATATTACCTTAATGGTGTAAGAAGGGCAAGATAGTAAAATACAAAGACAGAGAGGAGCAGGTAGGTGGTTTAAAAGCCAGTTTGTGCATAATCTGTCCTGATTCTGATTATAGTAAGGTGCAAACCCCTTGTAATCAGAAAATACAAAATAAGGGCTAAATTGTGCCTGGCTATTTTATGGAAAATACAGAGAAGCTTATTGCCATTTATGTGAAATCTGCCTTAGCAGTAGAGATCGCACAGCATTCTCCACCTTACTGATACGATTGCCTAAAAGAGGTTGAAGACTATAGAGCCATAGGACAGTTTGGGTTGGAAATGACCTTTAAAGATCACCTAGTCCAACACCCCTGCCATGGGCAGGGTCATTTTCCACTAGATAATGCTGCTCAAAGCCCCATCCAACCTGGCCTTGGACACTTCCAGGGAGGGGGCAGCTTGTCTGCACAACCTGTTCCTGTGTCTCACCACCCTCGTAAAAAATTTCTTCCTTATGTCTAATCTAAATCAACTTTCTTTTAGTTTAAAACCATTACCCCTTGTCCTGTCACTACAGGCCCTGGTAAAAAGTCTTTCATATAAGCCCCCTTTATATATTAAGGATCACAGTAAAGTCTTCCTGGAGCTTTCTCTTCTCCAGGCTGAACAACCCCAACTCTCTCAGCCTGTCCTCATAGGAGAGGTGCTCCATCCCTCTGAGCATTTTTGTGTCCCTCTTCTGGACCTGCTCGAAAAGCTCTACGTCTTTCCTGTGCTGGACACCCCAGAGCTGGACACTTTACTCCAGAGAAGTACAGGCACATCAGGGCTGGCAGGCCCTGAAGGTGTTTAGCTGTGCACGTGCTCCTCTTGCTTTAGAAAATCTGAAGAAGTTCTCACATTGGCAGTACAGTTTGTAGGTCAGCCCCTCCAGGTCCATACTTTGATCCTCTGACAAATGGGGGTTTAACTGATGTATCTGGTTATGTGGGAACATCTTTTCAGCTCTAACTGTGTAACAGCAGGGCCATCTATGGTCAGGATCCATTTTGGGTGGTAAGGCCATCTCTGTACTGAGGGACCATTATGGGTTGGAGTCAGTGTCAATGAACAGGCGTGGAAAATGGAAGCACTACCATCCCCATTTTAGATCTTAGGAACAGTTATCTCGGTTTTCAAGGATCATGCACTCGAATTGAATCAAGGCCGGAAACTGAATTAAGGTCTTAGGGCCCGTTCAGCTGTCTTTAACCAAGAAATGGTAGTATTGTGGTAGCTGTGAAACCGGGAAAAGAGCTTGCATGCCAAAAACCTTGTGGTTTGTTTTTTTCCTCTGTTAACCGTTTCGTGTATTAGTTCAAATCAATCTTGCCTTGCCTTGCCAACAACAAACTTCTTCATTCTCCAGCAATGATCTTTTTCAAGACTCTGTCCTTTAGCATTTCTAATACGAAGCGCTTTTCAGGAAAGCAGCAATCCATGCTGTTCTAATGATTCTGTGCCCTGTTTCAGCCTTGGAGATCACTGGAGTAGGGAGCTGGCTGAAGCAAACCCGGTGCCATTTCCATATATCTACGGGTGTAAAATTTGTGCTGCTTTTGTGATGAAAAAAGGCAACAGCCTGCTAGAAATAGAAAACCACTGGCCAAGAATTTCAGGACAGCAGATCTAAAAGGCAGGCTTTCTGAGTTCGCTCTTAAGCTTACAGGTACATAAGCTTGCCTTCTATGTGGGTGTCCTTCTGCAAGTGCTCTATTTTTGCTTTTGTCTCATCTGTGGCCTTCTTAGCTTGCTGAGGTTTTACCAGTATTTAAAGCATTCTGATTAATACCTTTTTATATTATATCTAATCTCTGCTCTTGATGATTTCCCCATCTGATATGAAGCAATTTATTTAAAGAACCCTTGGACTGAAAAGGCCATTTAGTCTGGATTCAAAGTTTAATTGACTGAAACACCTACTCAAGTAGTATTCTTGCAGAAGGGCAAATGGGATCACTGAAAAAAAATCCGCTGTTTCCAAAAATGCTATGAAACTCTTCCCCCGCCCCCCCCGACCTTCATGTAAGACGTGACATGTGTGAAGTGTCGCGTAAGTTACGCTCCTCTGGCTGGCTGTTCTTAGCATCCACTGTGGGCACACAAATCTATCTTACCACTATTCATGAAAGCCTAAATGGATATGTCATATCTTTCTTTGCCAGCAGTAAGAATTTCTCAGTGCTTCTTAAAAAGAACAAGGATGGGAAAAATAGAATGAAGAGAATTGTGTTGTTTACAACTACCAAATTAGCAGTGTTAGTTGTAATTAGCTAGCTGATGGAGCTGTTAAATGTAGCAGACGGTTTGGAAAATATATTGTATGCTACGGTTTAGAGTAAACTATGACATGAGTAAATAGCTGGAGGTTACATGAACTTAAAACCAGTAGGCTGTATGTTACATTAACTGAGCAGTACCCTGAACCAAGGAAGATTAAGGCAGGCTTTTCTGTATCTTACTTGATTGTTTTGGATAGACAGGGTCTGTGTATTTGCAACAGGCATTTAACAACTGTGTAAGATATCATACAGCCCTGTGTACTAGGGCAATATCATAGCTAGAGACCAGAGTTGGGAGCTCAGCTTTCACTTATGTACGTGTTTTGCCTGCTTTACTATTTTCAGAGTTTAACAGGGTAAGATGGGAGTTTTAGAGAAGTTATATGCTTTTAAAACCCATCCGACTTTTTAAGTTCTTGAACTTCAGCAGGAAAAGATTTAAAAAAACCCCAACAACCATGTTGTTCTTTTTCACATTGAAACAAATCCATAAAATTTAACTCTTGCGCATTTTAATGTACACTTTAAATGTAAACTTCTTTTAATCCATAGAATAAATTCGCTGCATTACATTAAATCTGAGAGAGACCTTTTACACACCTTTATAATTCTGCAAAACCATCTGCTAGTTGGTTCTAAACTAGAATATCGGTAATTTGGCTTCATTCTTCATCCTTAATTTCGTCACATGGCAGAATATTGCTGACCCTCTGCAATACTAACACAAACAAACATTGATCTAAAAAAGCCAAAGGAAGATAGTTTCTTTCCTAGTCTTATATTCACTTTAGCCACGCAATGACTATAAATGCTGCAAATCCAGACAAATTAGAATCAATACCAATGCCACTGGAAAAGTATTTAAAAATAAAATAGAATTAGAAGATACAAAATTTATGCAGAAGTGCAATGAAGAGGCAAATATCAGTGAGTTTTAATGAAATACCTGCTTTTGTTTAACCATTTGTGATTTCAGCGTAGTGGAATTTAATTTATTTTGGGGATGCATTGTTGCTTTATAACTAAGGATAGAAAACTTTAGCCTCTAGATACTAAATGTCTTGTCTCTTGAGGTCATCAAGGATCCTCTTGTAATGATGGTAGAGGTAGAGAAGGCCTTCTGTCACCTCAGAAGACAACTCCTATCGTCTTGCCTTGTTCAGCTGGCTGTACAGGCAGCCCGAAAGGCAAATCACACTTGGTACCTAATGTCAGCAGCTGCAGCTCGCGGGATGAATTCCAGCCTCAATACCCTGTAGGCTGCTACAGGCCTAAATCTCCCAAATGTCCAAGAGAGTCGAGAATACGTATCTCCTTTCTTAAAGAACACGGCATAATGGCAGATTTTTAGTTCACCACTGGGAATTCCTCACGGAGATGTTACTTTTTTTGGACATTTTTTGCATCTGTCACTGCATATAAATCAGTTATTCTGAAGTGATTCCACATGTGACTAAACTCCATTTTAAACCTCCTAGTGTACACTTACATAGCGGTTTGGTCCAGAAGGGCCCTCCTCCTTCGCATTGAAATTCAGTAGCCTCTTACAAGAGTTGTGCCTTACCTGTTGCTATCAGGTGATAGAAATGCGAACTTCTATTTTTGCACTCTCTTTTAAGCTGTTCTAAGTGCTAGTTGCTTCTGCATTTTTTTTATGAACACGGGGGAATGTTTATGAAATGGTTGTATATCATACACACTTTAATGGAAACTTGAGACAAATCTTCTCAACTTTCCTTAACGCTCTGTTCTTAAAGGCCAGATGTTGAAAAGGTTTCAAAAATGTATCTGCCACGCTCAGAATCCAAGAACTTAAACACAATCAATTTTATACGAGCAAGTAGTTTGCTGAATGCAAAAAGACTAATGGCAGCTGCTTGTAGGACTAGTGCTCTGGCCTGGATTCTTTCTGCTTTAGGGAGATTAGATTTGGGGACTAAATTAAAGTACTGGATTAGGAGTTTGCTCAGACAAGGCTTCCAGCACAGTCAGGCGATGATCTGAATGCTCATTGGGAGATGGCCCTTTTTCCTCATTGCTTACATACGCAACTTCAGAGAATTAGATGTCTGGATACCTGAATTTAGGTGGGATAAATTAGATACCTGAATTTATCTGCTAGTGTTAAGATGAAAATGATATGGCTTACCTAATGAATGTTCAAGCAGTGCAAGCACCGGATGAAGACAAGGGTCAGACTTAAGCACTAATGACTCTACCTAACAAACAGCAGGAGCACTGAGATAGCACCGCATTTTCCCCTATGGTACTTTGCTCTCGTTCATCCCTTTCTTTCCGCACAGGGAGTGAGGCTGCTTTAATTGGCCTTTGATGGAAGCAGACCAAGGGATGGCTACTTGGGCCCATTCAATCACAGGCCTACGTCAAATAAAAGGATGGCGAGGGCATGCAGATGCTCAAGAAAAGAGCCATCTACTTTCCTATTTTAACTCCTGCACAAAAAGAAATGATTTGTTTCACCGAGTAAATGCCCTACGGTGGTGCCTTATTTCCTTTCTCTGATGGACAAGGATTTTGCTGAATTACTATATGAGTTTGATCTTCCTCATCTGTAGCTATTTTTGGGGCCGTATGGAAGCTGGAGAGATCAATACCTTCAGGTATCTCCCTTCCCTGAGTAAAAATGCAAGGATAATGATCATTCAAAGAGAAATGTAATCCAGGGATTTTTGTAGTCGAGCAGACCTTTTACTCTGGATACACTCTTTCCCAAAGTCTAATTTAGTTCAGTACTTGCATGTAATTCATAGCACACAACCATTTTTTAGACTTTGTTATTTGCTGTAGGTTTGCTTTTAGGGCATGAAATCTGGTGGCTGAAGCCCAATCTGACTTCAGACGATGCAGTCCCTGATTTTTTTCAGTTGCTAATTCCCAGCCTGTTCTTAAAATTGGGAACTCTTCATTTTACTAGTTAGATAATTTTACTCCCGATTACTTTTTTATTATGGCATTTTAGGTGAAGAAGTATGAAGAAAGATGGCTTTTTTTTTTCTGGCGTGGTCTGCATTTTATGTCTCCGTCAAGTGCTTTTCTAAAGCTGTTTTTCCCAGACTGTGTGTTTTGCATGGGTGGGACAGTGGGTTATTGTTAGCCTGTTAGACACAACTCGGTTTGAATACCCTTCAGTAGTTTGTGAGGCAAGTCAGCTCTATTTGCATTTGTTCCAGTCACAAAGGTTTATAGGTCAGCAAAGGCTGGCTGGAAAAATTCAACATGCCAATGCACTATTCTTCTATGGTTGTCAGGAATTCAAATGTGCTGGTTTTTATATTTCTTCTTGGTCATGAATATATGATAGCACAGTCTGAAGTCGCTTTGTTTCTTTGGAGCTTGGTACCAGCTGGGACTAAGATGGAGGACGTGACTTGATGCCAGCTTTTTTCACCACCCCCCCCTTCTTTTGCCCATACTAATCAGCAGCAAATCAAATGTCAGTACATCTGGAGGCAGTGAGAGGGCAGTGCTCACCAGTGCACTGTATTGCTGCTATTTTTTTTCCTCTTCTATGAAAAAGAGTCCAGCTGAATAAAAGATGACATTTGTCCTTTCATAGAAAACATTGCATTAGCTTAATCTCCCTTCTGGTTCGGGTTTCGGTTTTCTTTTTTTTCCTGGTTTTATTTAGATACATTTGGGTTACATCCTGAAATGGTTTCTGCTTAGCTCATGCAAAGACTATGTGGAGATCTTCATTTATGCTTGAACTGACAAAGAATAGGCATCTTTTAGAATTCAAGACTTCAGAGGCCATTCACATAGCTTTAATGGTCACATGTGAAGATACCTAATAAAAACAATCTCGGGATGTCCCTGATAACCTGATCTTTTGACAACTTGCATGCAAAGCTTAAAATAATACAAAAAAAGGAACGTCTTCCCCAAAGAAAGCATTTCCTTAGCTTTGTTTTTCATCTACCAGTTTTAGAAGAGGTTTGGCCTTCTGCAGTTCTTAAAATGAAATATAGATTTATCCACTGTAATTTGATTCCTTCCAAACTGCATTTTGAATTTTAAATGGTGTGTCTGAATACATTGCGAGGGATACTATTGCAGGTTTGTTAGGAGCTGACATCTCATTTCCAGGCGAGCTTACTGTAGCCCCATTGCTCTGAAACCAGTAAGCCCTTCTTGAGTTTGATTTATTTAAAACTCAGTCACAAAAATTGTTTGTCTTTATAGTTGTATCTTGAGTTCTGAGGTTTTTTTAACAGAAGTAATAAAGTATGCCAGATCTCCTTTTACTATGCTCGTTGAAATGCAAACGATGACCTTTCTTGGTCTGTTTTAAAGAGACTTTCTGCAAAATACGGACTGTTTTGAGTAAAAAGGCGACATAGGCAAGGAAGGTTGCATCTGTAAACTAGAGAGGCAGCAGCTAAACCTCATATTGATGCCTCCATCTGAAGCAGCCAGGGAGACCCGTTTACTTTTGAATGCACGACTCGCTGCCAAGTTGGCACCATCTTTCATGTTTATAGATTTAAATTCAGCACATGGCTTTAACTCTTCAGCTGCACTAGCTGCAAACAATTACCCCAAAACAAATGCTTAGGTATAATCAGTTCATTGTCTTACCCATGACAAGTTGCATCTGACCCTTTAGAAATACAGTTGAGAACGTTTTTTTAAAATGCCATATTGGGTAAGACACATGCAAATAGCAAAAGCATGTTTTAAATGGAAATGTTTACAAATATTAAACCTTACTGTGAAAAAGCATCTCATAAAATAAACATTTAAAGAATCGTGTAATGTATTAATGGGAAGATACAGCGTTTGACAGATGAATGATTGCAAAAGATTCCACAGTTAGAATAATACTAATAAGCACAAAACTAATGTTACTTATGAACCTTCTTTCTTAGCCTACACAACTACTGATCTGGTGGAAATGCCATAAAATTGTTAGTAGTTGGAAATTCATCTGGGAAGAGCATTTCATAATTTGTTTTTTTTATTTTTAACTCTTAAAAAATCAGTTCTGTCACAAGATTGCTTTAGTAAATAAATATTTCAGTCATTTTTTACTATTTTAATAGGCAAAATATTTTACCACACATAGAAATTAATTTTTAAAATACAACTATGATTGATTTATTAAGAATGTTTTCAGCAATTAAATACACATTGCTTCGTGGATTTAATATTTAGTAAAGGAGCAATAATAAGGTAGCTGCAAATGTAGTCATGCTCTAAAATCAAATTTGAATCTTAATTTCAAAATGGGCAAATAAACATTTAATAGTGATGTGGGTGACTACACAGTGAAAGTGTAGGCTGAATCTCATCAGCTCCCGTCACTGCTAAGGTCTGGCTGTGGACAAAGGAACAAGTAAATGCAATTCTGAAGTTTTTATCTGCAACCCTTTATCCTGATCAAGTATTTCTTCTGACTTGCTCACATGCTTCATACTACAAGTATCTTAATTGTGACTATATTGGATACATAGATAGTACGTTTGTTAGTAGCTGCATTAAATCATATTGTAATTATAACAGGGTTGGGGGGGGGGGGGGTTTGTTACTATACTTACCTATTTTTTTCCCCAACAATGTGCAAGGCATAAAGCACTTTGGATGTGACAAAACAGTTATTCACTAATTATTTCATTTAGCATTAACTTCTGGATGCATGCAAGTAGTGACCTATCTGTAAAGCATCCAGTGTAATCAAAAGGTAATTTGATAAGTCAGTAAGCATGTCTGCACAGTCATATATCCTTTTTGTGGTTTTAAATAGTTTCATAATCATGGATGCAACTGAGCACGTGGGAAGCTCCTTGTAGCTAGCTTTGAAAACAGATGGAGATCAACAAAACATCTAGACTGCATTACAAAGATGTAAATATATTCCTATTTTAGATTAAGAAAAATTTATCTTATATTTTCCTCTAAAATCCTTCTGAGTGTACTGGTACAGTATACACGTTCAGAGTAGCTTTCTTTTCGGCAGTAATTTTACTCTTAAAACTCAGTAATTCTTTCATAGTGCATCAGATTTACCATATTAAGAATTTCTTGGCATTATTCTTTAAATTCACACGTGTGTGTGTGCATGTATACAGAAGCACCCAGATTTGAATAGTTTTATATTCTGTAATGGTTCACTCACTGTAGAATAGAGATTTATTTTTATAAAAATACACATTGCTTTCTGACCTAGCGTGAAAGATACTTTATTTCTACAAATGCTAATGTAGGAAAAGCAGCTGTTACGTTAGTTTATGCTTTTATTTAGGTGGGTTCCATCAGCTCCTAAATGCCTTGGATTACTCGTAAGTGAAAGCAAAAGTTGCAGGCACAGTTTGGAGGCCGTCGGGTATCCTGGACTGTAGCGGATTCTTTGAGGGTTGCAGCCCTTATCAGTAGAGGGATTTTTTTGTTTGTTTTTTTTTATGGAATTGGTGGTGAATAGGGGAGGGAAAAGACAGAAATTGCTTATTGACGTCTGAGCCACAGAAAAGGAGCAAGAAGACTACTGACATATCGCAGTAATTTTGGATGAAGACAAATTCTTTAATTAAGTAAGTGCAGTGTGAGGATATTTGCAGAGATCCCATAGTTAAGCTTGTTGTGAGCTTTCCATTTTCCACAAAGAAAAATTAAAAAATATTAATAAATCAACCTTTGAGAGTTGCTGTATTTTAAGGTGGGAAAAGGAGATGGGATTTTCTTATCTAGTAGTTTGTTTTTCTTCTACTTGTTCTCTTTTTTCTTCTTTTTTTTTCTTTTTTTTTTTTTTTTTTGACACTGATTTTGTCTCTGAGAATCTCTCACCTTGTATGTATTTTTTCTCCTGTTAGCTCTGCAGTGGGATTGATGGCTGTGTTCAGACTCCAGAAATACACATACCCTTGCTTGGAATAGGTAGGATGCTTTTGATATTTTACCATTAGAACAAATGGTTATTTTCCTCATTGTGTTACTATGCAATTTATAGACATTAAGAAATGCCAGTGAACATGACAAGTATTTACATGCCCTGATACTGCCAACAGCCTACTGAGCTTCATTTTCTCCAGGCACGTTACCCCCGTCTCAGGAGAGGCCCTCATCCCCACCACAGCTTGTCCTTCTTCCTCAGCTTGTGTATGCCACCCCTCCCCAGTTTCCCTATAGAGCTGTGACAGCCTGTCATTGTCTACCTCTCTGGATATTACAGTGGCAGTTTGCTCACATGGATGCTGACCGATCCCAAGATCTCTTTTTTTCCTCTGTTTTCTTTGCGTTTCCTCCCCAGCTCAAGTCCAAAACTGAACGGTATGGGTCATGACCAGGAACTAGAGTCTGCAAAGGCTGGTCATTGCTAGAATTTTTTTTTTTTTTTTTTTTTTTTTGTGGTGGATGGTAGAGAAGCTAATGACAGATTTTAGCTGTCAGTTCTTAGAAGAATTGTCAGAAAATCTCATCTTCTCCATTCACCTCTTGCTATGACTAAAGCACAGTGGGAAACTTAAAGGACAAATTCAGTTGACAAACAGAACTTGGATCCCCGCAAAGGAGACATATTCTCCTCCTGTCAAATCTTTGAAAGATCAGAAAAAACTCTTGTTCAGATTAACTTTAGTGTACCCTCTTACATCTCCTGCTTCGGGACACGCAAAGTAATCCTCTTCACTCATACGGGGAAAATGATGTTGGATAAGCAAGGAACATGCCTAAACTTAGTAAAGATCCTGGTTTCAATGGTGAACATTTTTCAATATGAAAAGTTTTGATTATGCTTTCTGTGCATGTGGGCCTCAGCACAAAAACATAGTGTAGTTTTACTCCTCATCTCACCCCCGTGCTATTATTTTCTTAGTATTTTTTTCATTGATCTATTAAAATAGGAAATAGTCCTGAACACTTGCTCTTATTGAATTCAAATGCTCAAGAAAGTGGATACTGATTTTAGTTTTTTGCAATTAAAGTTTTTAAGAACATAATCAAGTTAAGAATCGAATTATTTTTAGAAAGCGTTTATCTCAATTTTTAGCAGTCTAAAACCTAAACTTTTGTAGAATTTTTCATAGTACTTTACTGTTTGGTGCGTGTCTGTGTGGCCCACTTGCATAATGAAATGCAACTTCTAAGTAGACAGGCTACTCTACACAACTCAACACTACTTTAAATATATTTAATTATATTGAAGCAATAATCATGGCACTGCTTGATCTTCATTTTTACTTCTGCTCCATACAGTAGAAGTTTAAGGATATTTCTTGTGTAGACACAAGTAATTAAATGCAAGGGTTCTTTGAGGAATTGCGGTGGAGAACAATTTCCTTTTGATTGCCCATATGTGAGACCTCCATTTGTTTGTCCATTTTGATGAAGTTCAAGTCTAAAGCGTGTACAGTAACAGTTAAATCTGATTTACCTGGCCACGGCAGAGGTAACAAAAGGGAGCACAGGAGCCCCGAGCCTGTCTCATGTAAGAAATTCCTCCCTTGCTAATCTGACTGCTGTGCAATATTTCACACCAAATTTCCTCCTGTAATAAGGAAATGTGTTGTATACTTAAGAAAAACAACAATAAAATTAAATATAATGAGGTTTAATTGTGAAGATGATCCTCCTGTCCCAGTGCACTGTTTTGTGGCGCTCAAATCTGAATGGGGGCGGGATCGAGTGCGAGAGCTGGAAGCCACTGGGGAGTGGACAGGATGGCATACCAGAGGCTCAGTCAGTGGTAAGGCCTGGAGGAGAGCCTAGGGTGGAAAACTGGCGAGGCGGAGGAGAAAATGGTTGCTTTCCTTGTAGCCTGAAGGAAAGGAGCTTGAACCCTCCTTGTCCTCCCTGTTGTCACCAGGTTAATACCAGCTTCAGTACTTTTAACTAGCCTGTGAGATGGTACAAGCACAGACTGAGAATGAGTAAAGAAGAATGTGGTGTAGAAGGAGGCTGAAAAGTCAGTGAGGGCATTGCCAGCCATATACATTTCATTTCTTTTTCTTACAAAAAGAGGGATTTGCACTTGTTGCGTTTAGCAGACTTGTATTTGCCAGACATGAAACTGAGTTAGGTATTGTATATAGTACCTCTGGGATTTTGTTTGACATAACCAAAGGATTTTCACTTTACGGGGAATGTTGGCCTGGAATATGGCCAGTTCTGACCGCTTTGTGTAAATTTTGGGTGTCTGTGAAAGGGAAGATGCAATGCTTGGTTGGGGCTCCTTCTGGCACACCTCGCAAGGAGTGCTTTTCTTCCCTTGGTGGGGTTAGAGTGCTGTTGCTGGAGGGAAAGCTCAAGCCATCCACTTCTTATAATTTGGAGGGGCTATTAAAAGAATAATTGCCATTAAAGATTAATACTGCGTTTTAATTACTTTAATGATGGTGAGTCTAATTCTGCAGCCATTTTCTTTCTTTCTGTGTATGCATGCATTCCTAGAAAATTTTATATCGCATGAGAGATAAAGGTGAACTGAGCAGTTCACTCCCAAAGGCTTTTTATAATGCTTTACCTAAAAATGAACAAAACCCCCAAGAACCAAATGTAGTTAGCTCTTTTTTGCCAAACATGATTTTTTAATGTATAAATGATACAAGCTTCCAGCTATACATATTGGTGTTGTAAGCATGCCATGGATTTATTGTGTACTATCCTGTTTAGCAGTGTGGTGATACCGACGGGATAAGCTGGTTTTCATGCATTTGCATCATTAATCCAGCTCTTTCATGACTTTCTCTAACGTGCAGAATTTTCTGTTACCTCACAAAAGCAGAAATCTAACGGGAAAATCAACATCTACCGCAAATATGTTTTATTGCCTAAATAAAGAAGGTACCTAAATAAAGAATTTTAGTAGTTGCAGTATTTAGTCTCAGATCAGTGGCACAGTTTTAGGGTCCAATAATTTGGCAGAATGGAAGCAGGGAATTTTATTCCTCAAGTGGCACTCACTTGAGTGCAAATTACGACTTCAAGCTTATAAAAGTCTCAAGATAGCAGACTGGAAAATTGTAGTATTCCATCATATAAGCAACATTTAAAATATTGTTAGGGAGTTTAACACCTACTAGCACTCTGATCTTCGCACAGCAAAACTTCTGGTAACTAAAGTAACTGATTTTAAAATGCAGAGACTAAAGTAGTGCCCAGTAAAAATGATGAATGCCCTAATGGATTCTTAAAATAGGTTTCTTTCTGCATGTTAGGAAGTACGGGTTTATGTTAGTTTGTATCAGCATTTCTGAAATTGGTTTAGGCCACAAATGTCTTGTCATTAACTATACTGTGGTTTTAAGTATCTGAAAGATTATTTCGCAGGTATAACTCCCACTG